>NC_035436.2:114591509-115286932 GCF_002127325.2 Helianthus annuus
AATCATATTGAACATGCATTTAATATTAAATAAAGTAAATGAAAACCATCCATTCAATACAAAAGGTGTTCAAACATTAAATCGTTTCAAAAGTGTTGCGGAAGCATAGTAAATAAACCAGTATCAATAGTTTTAAGTATCACAATAGTAAAGCGGAAAAGCCACAATCCTTGTCCACAACGACCCGCTTCTCCAGTGCAAGCTCCAAGTACCTAGCGATCTGCAAGGCATGTAACAGAATGATCAACAAACTAGTTGAGCGAGTTCACATAAAGGAAATGCGTAATAATAAGTTCATTTGTAATAGGTGGCTCTACTGGGCCGTTTGTATATTTTACTGGTGGTGGTGTTCCACGTTTTCCTGTGGTGGTGTTCCACGTTTTCCTGTGGTGGTGTTCCACGTTTTCCTGTGGTGGTGTTCCACGTTTTCCTGTGGTGGTGTTCCACGTTTTCCTGTGGTGGTGTTCCACGTTTTCCTGTGGTGGTGTTCCACGTTTTCCTGTGGTGGTGTTCCACGTTTTCCTGTGGTGGTGTTCCACGTTTTCCTGTGGTGGTGTTCCACGTTTTCCTAACCACTAGACTACTCGTAGCTATAGGTATCCTTCACAACCGAGGATAGTGATGTGGTAGTCTAGTCATAGTGTCAATAGAGTATCTAATCAACCTTTCAATCCCATTCCCAACACCCCGGGAACCCCATGCCTTGGTAAGAGTGTGAACTCACCTTGGTTTGCTCGGTATGCTAAATAAGTACACACGCTCACAGTTAATCAATCACGTCCTATTGTATACACGTATAACAAATCAGTTCATGTTCGCAATGATACGCATGCAATTTAATGTTCACATAACAGTTAGTTTGCATATCAGCACAACACGTATTATTTCACCTTGCACGAATACAAATGTTAACATTCATCACTAAACATGGCATGCCAATTAAATCAAGCACATATTCAAAGCATTTTTAAAAAATCCCTTACATCTTTCGATTCCAACTGTTATCTTTCGACATAATAGTGATCTTTCGACCAACAGTGTTCCTAATTATCATTCGGACCACGTATTATGTTTCGAACTCTAAGTCATCATTCGACCATATCTATCTTTTGGTTCAAGATTATCCTTCGCTAACAATTATCCTTCGAGTAACAATTATCCTTCGAGTAACAATTATCCTTCGAGTAACAATTAGCGTCAAACTATCTTTCGAGTGGAATACAATTCAGAACCTTATGGCCGACAAGTGTATCTCTAACCCTAACACTATTGGACCAGATTTAATCATCAAAATCACATGCATCGTCATAGTTGAATTGTTGCTCTCAATGCACAATTATTTCCATTCATATGATGACACTTTGCACACTAATAACAAGAGGTGATGAATAGAAAGAATATTATAGAAACAATTACAAACAGCAAACCCTATCCACCGCCCCACTTTCTGATTTGAACCCTTATGTTTCAGCCGACATTTTCAACCAATAGTTTACACCCATACAACAAACTTATATTCACCAATTCTATATATACATACAAACCGACAAGGCACCTGCAACTAATATAAAACAATATGCTCGATGATGTTATTGGACCACAAGGAAAAGGATAATAATTATAATAACCGGTGGCCGACAAAACTCATGGTAATCATCATCGCAGAAACATGCATGCATATAGTTTGAATAACCATTTTGAAACACAAGAAATTAGATAGGGTCTGGCACTAACCGTGATGAATCAAGGGAAGATATCTTGTTCGTTCCTTGAGGGTTACCAAGTGCCGTCGATAGAGAAAGAGAGGCTCTAGGGTTTTGTGTGTGTATATGTTTGTAAAAATGCCAAAGGGTTATCACATTCTCATTTGTTAAACGTGTAAGGTGGATAGGCCGGACCCTTACTTGGGTCGCCCTAGAGTCCGACTACAAAGGTCACGGCCCAAAAGGGCTTGTACCAGTGTGAGAGTTGTACGGTTCGAGTTATTTATTCATACACATATATACACAATGCACACCACGTATACATAATCATATAATCACTCAATTTATAATGCTCACATAATCATATAACGTTCATGTAATCATTCATTTCCGTAAATTCACATAATCACATATCGTAACGTCATATCATTCAATAGGTCAATTAAGGTCACACACGTTACATACGTTGCAAAGACGGGTTCAAAAGTTCGAGTTGTCACATTATCCCCAACTTAAAAGAAATTTCGTCCCGAAATTTGGTACGCACTCACTGAGGAAGCTAGGTAAGTCACATCGTTCACTGGTTTTCCTGGGGTGTCACATCATCCCCCCGTTGATTTGGAATTTCGTCCCGAAATTCGTTAGTAGTAGCTTCAGCCTCAGAAGTGGATGCATCGGTTTCGAATAGCTGGGGGTACTTTTCTTTCATCTGGTCTTCGCGTTCCCATGTATACTCCGGGCCACCCTGGGAGTTCCAACGAACTCGAACAAGAGGGATTCTCTTGTGTTTGAGGACCTTAACATCCCGGTCCGTGATTTCAACTGGTTCCTCGACGAACTGCAACCGCTCGTCGATAGTGAGTTCCTTAAAAGGAACTATGAGGGTCTCATCTGACAGGCACTTCTTCAGATTCGACACGTGAAATACGTTGTGAACTGCACCGAGTTCAGCTGGTAGATCCAGTCTGTAGGCTACTGGGCCTATTCTTTCAGAGATTTCGAACGGTCCAACATACCGTGGATTGAGTTTGCCTCGTTTACCAAATCGAACCACACCCTTCCAGGGTGAGACTTTCAATAAAACCCGGTCTCCGACCTGAAACTCCAATGGTCGCTTGCGCTTATTCGCGTAGGCTTTTTGACGGTCACGAGCTGCCGCCATACGTTGTCGTATCTGTGAGATCTTTTCTGTGGCGTCCACTACAATATCCGGACCCGTAATCTGACTATCCCCCACCTCTGCCCAACAGAGAGGTGACCGGCATTTACGTCCGTACAATGCCTCGAATGGTGCGGCTTGTATGCTGGTATGGTAACTGTTGTTGTATGAAAACTCCACTAAAGGGAGGTGCTTTTCCCAGCCGTTGCCGAAATCGAGAACACACGCTCGAAGCATGTCTTCTAAAGTTTGTATCGTGCGCTCAGACTGCCCATCCGTCTGAGGGTGATATGCTGTACTCATATCTAAACGAGAGCCAAACGCTTTGTGCATCGCTCGCCATAGCTCTGATGTGAATCGTGCATCCCGATCCGAAATAATAGAGATTGGCACTCCGTGCCTCGAAACAACTTCTTTCAAGTAAATGTCTGCTAATGTAGAAAACTTATCCGTTTCCTTGATAGCCAAGAAGTGAGCAGACTTTGTGAGTCGATCAACTATGACCCATATTGTATCGTTTCCCCGCTGAGATCTAGGTAAACCTGTAACAAAATCCATGGAAATTTCTTCCCATTTCCATTGCGGTATCGTAGGCTGCTGAAGTAGACCAGCTGGCTTCTGATATTCAACCTTGACCCTCGCACAGGTCAAACATTTTCCAACATAAGTGGCGATGTGGGCCTTCATACTTGGCCACCAGTATGTCGTTTTGACATCGTGGTACATTTTATCTGCCCCTGGATGTACCGAGTAGCGTGACTTGTGCGCTTCATCCATCACAAGTTCGCGTAAACCGCCATAAAGTGGGACCCAAATACGCCCCGTTACATAGTAGGCGCCGTCTTCCTTTTGTTCCATGCGTTGCCTTGAGCCGCGTAAGGCTTCAGCTTTGACGTTGTCGGGTTTTAGTGCTTCTAACTGAGCAGCTCGTATCTGTGCAGGAAGACTGGACTGAATGGTAAGCTGTAGCGCTCGCACGCGCTTAAGTAGAGTGTCCTTTCGACTGAGGGTGTCGGCCACAACATTGGCCTTGCCTGGATGGTACTTGATGGCGCATACATAATCATTCAGTAGTTCAACCCATCTTCGTTGACGCATGTTCAAATCCTTCTGCTTAAGGATATGCTCGAGACTCCTGTGATCGGTGTAAATCGTGCACCTGGTACCGTACAGGTAGTGTCGCCATATCTTAAGTGCGAAAATAACAGCTCCCAGCTCCAAATCGTGCGTCGTGTAGTTCCGTTCGTGAACCTTGAGTTGACGAGAGGCGTAGGCAATAACTTTATCCCGCTGCATCAATACGCAACCCAGACCCTGTATTGATGCGTCACAATATACTACGAAATCTTCCGTGCCCTCTGGCAATGAGAGAATAGGTGCGCTGCAAAGCCTATCCTTCAAGTACTGAAAAGCGGTTTCCTGGGACTCTCCCCAGCGATAGGTGACACCCTTCTGTGTCAGTAGCGTAAGCGGCTGAGCGATCTTCGAAAAGTCTTTGATGAATCGCCGATAGTAACCTGCCAAACCCAAAAATTGGCGTATCTCTGTCGGTGTACGCGGTGCAGGCCAATTCCTGATCGCATCTACCTTGGATGGATCGACATGAATCCCATCCCTGTTTACCACATGGCCTAAGAAGTGGACTTCACGAAGCCAGAAGTCGCATTTAGGAAGCTTGGCGTACAGCTGTTCCTTCCGAAGGAGTTCCAAAATAAGGCGAAAATGCTGCTCGTGTTCCTCCTGACTCTTGGAGTAAATCAGAATGTCGTCGATGAATACTATGACGAACTTGTCCAGGTAGGGTTTGCACACCCTGTTCATAAGGTCCATAAATACAGCAGGCGCGTTTGTTAACCCAAATGGCATGACAAGAAACTCGTAGTGACCGTAACGAGTTCTGAAGGCTGTCTTGGAGACGTCCTCATCTCGGACTCTCAGCTGATGGTACCCTGACCTCAAGTCTATCTTGGAGTAGTAACTCGACCCTTGCAACTGGTCGAATAAGTCGTCAATAGGCGGAAGAGGATAACGGTTCTTCACCGTCACCTTGTTGAGTTCACGGTAGTCGATACACATCCTGAACGTACCGTCTTTCTTTCTCACGAAGAGTACTGGAGCTCCCCAAGGCGATGAGCTTGGACGAATAAAGCCCTTTCCCAAGAGCTCTTGCAGCTGCTTCGACAATTCTTCCAGTTCGGTTGGAGCTAAACGATACGGTGCGCGGGCTATTGGTGCTGCTCCGGGAGCTAACTCAATCTGAAACTCGACTTGACGATGAGGCGGTAATCCAGGTAAGTCTTCAGGAAATACCTGAGGAAAGTCACGTACAACTGGTATATCCTCCAGTCTCTTTTCTTTTGCTGATGCATCTGAAACAAGAGCCAAAATGGCTGTGTGTCCCTTACGTAAGCATTTCTGAGCCTTTAAGAAAGAGATGATGCCAACCACAGCACCACTTTTGTCGCTTTGAACTTCGAGAGGTTCTTGACCAGAACGAGGAATGCGAACAATCTTTTCTTTGTATAGGATTTCTGCTTGCTTGTTGCTGCTGGCGAATTCCGATTTGCAGGCCGTGGACTCCTAAATCCTTAGCTTCTGCTGTGCTCTGGTGATCACTATTCTTGCGCTGCTGCTGTGCTTGAGACTGAACGGTAGCGGAACCCTTGCTGGAATACCCATCCCATTTCCGCTTGTGTGTCACTAGGAGTAGCGGGAGTAGCAGAAGTGGTAGCGGTAGTAATAGCGCTGATACAACTAGGCAGCATGTTTTGCTCCACTGCCCGATCCGTGAGGCGATGAGCAAGACACTGAACGTCTTGGATATTGTCGAGGTTAGCCGATGTAGTATGGCTCTGAATCTCTGAGGCTAGACCCTTGAGGTACAATCGATACGCTTGCTTGGAGGGTCCACCATGGTTGGACACGAGTTGGCCAGTTCGTTCGACCGTTTCGTATAAGTTTCAATTTATGACCCCGTCATTTTCAAATGGTAAAGCTCCACTTCCAACTTGTGAATGTCATCACGTGCGTAGTATTCCCTTTTAATGCGTTCTTTGAATTCGTTCTAGGGGTGGCGTGAGCAGCTGCCAGCCTTAATATCTGAACTTGCGCGTTCCACCAGGTTAGAGCGATTCCTTCCAACGTGTCAGTGGCGTACTTGACCCTGCGTGCCTCAGGGCATTCACACATCTCGAATACTGACTCGATCTTTCCAAACTAATGGAGTAGTCCCACTGCTCATTCTGTGCCACTGAATGTGCTTGGACGACAGTCCATGAAGTTCTTGAATGTGCAGACAGGTTGCTGTGTGTTCTGACCCGTTGCGCGAGGAAGATAGGTCATGGTTAGGCGCGAGAGTTGGGTCACGAGAGTAGGATCTAACATCCTAGAATAGGTCTGGAATAGCAGGTTATACCTCCTGCTTGTGCGGCTGCAAGCGCCGTAGAAACTTGTTCGTTAATGAGAGCCGTCAACTGGGCTTGAGTCATGTTAACACGTCCAGACATGATCGAACAGTAAAGGTAGCGTAAGTATGAATGGTTCGCGAGTAGTGCGGTGACAGAAAAGTGTAAGCACATATGTGTTCTTAAGCAATAACAGATAGTGAGCAATAGTAGGGTAAGCATACTACGAGCAAAGTTCTAAACAGTTCTAGCAAGCAGGTAATAAACATAAACCTTATTACCTAAGATGTCGAGTCTTGCACGTGGAGCGAAGCGTCGTTGTGGATCGTCGAGAGCACTGTTCTGGTTATAGTCCGGTTTTAATAAAAACGTTTTCCCATATTAAAACCTAGTTCTCTATAACCAATGGCTCTGATACCAATCTGTCACACCCCCAAAATCCACCTGCGGAGTATCACCGCTTGGGAGCGTGACTGACCAGGATCAAGCCACCAATCATATTGAACATGCATTTAATATTAAATAAAGTAAATGAAAACCATCCATTCAATACAAAAGGTGTTCAAACATTAAATCGTTTCAAAAGTGTTGCGGAAGCATAGTAAATAAACCAGTATCAATAGTTTTAAGTATCACAATAGTAAAGCGGAAAAGCCACAATCCTTGTCCACAACGACCCGCTTCTCCAGTGCAAGCTCCAAGTACCTAGCGATCTGCAAGGCATGTAACAGAATGATCAACAAACTAGTTGAGCGAGTTCACATAAAGGAAATGCGTAATAATAAGTTCATTTGTAATAGGTGGCTCTACTGGGCCGTTTGTATATTTTACTGGTGGTGGTGTTCCACGTTTTCCTGTGGTGGTGTTCCACGTTTTCCTGTGGTGGTGTTCCACGTTTTCCTGTGGTGGTGTTCCACGTTTTCCTGTGGTGGTGTTCCACGTTTTCCTGTGGTGGTGTTCCACGTTTTCCTGTGGTGGTGTTCCACGTTTTCCTGTGGTGGTGTTCCACGTTTTCCTGTGGTGGTGTTCCACGTTTTCCTGTGGTGGTGTTCCACGTTTTCCTAACCACTAGACTACTCGTAGCTATAGGTATCCTTCACAACCGAGGATAGTGATGTGGTAGTCTAGTCATAGTGTCAATAGAGTATCTAATCAACCTTTCAATCCCATTCCCAACACCCCGGGAACCCCATGCCTTGGTAAGAGTGTGAACTCACCTTGGTTTGCTCGGTATGCTAAATAAGTACACACGCTCACAGTTAATCAATCACGTCCTATTGTATACACGTATAACAAATCAGTTCATGTTCGCAATGATACGCATGCAATTTAATGTTCACATAACAGTTAGTTTGCATATCAGCACAACACGTATTATTTCACCTTGCACGAATACAAATGTTAACATTCATCACTAAACATGGCATGCCAATTAAATCAAGCACATATTCAAAGCATTTTTAAAAAATCCCTTACATCTTTCGATTCCAACTGTTATCTTTCGACATAATAGTGATCTTTCGACCAACAGTGTTCCTAATTATCATTCGGACCACGTATTATGTTTCGAACTCTAAGTCATCATTCGACCATATCTATCTTTTGGTTCAAGATTATCCTTCGCTAACAATTATCCTTCGAGTAACAATTATCCTTCGAGTAACAATTATCCTTCGAGTAACAATTAGCGTCAAACTATCTTTCGAGTGGAATACAATTCAGAACCTTATGGCCGACAAGTGTATCTCTAACCCTAACACTATTGGACCAGATTTAATCATCAAAATCACATGCATCGTCATAGTTGAATTGTTGCTCTCAATGCACAATTATTTCCATTCATATGATGACACTTTGCACACTAATAACAAGAGGTGATGAATAGAAAGAATATTATAGAAACAATTACAAACAGCAAACCCTATCCACCGCCCCACTTTCTGATTTGAACCCTTATGTTTCAGCCGACATTTTCAACCAATAGTTTACACCCATACAACAAACTTATATTCACCAATTCTATATATACATACAAACCGACAAGGCACCTGCAACTAATATAAAACAATATGCTCGATGATGTTATTGGACCACAAGGAAAAGGATAATAATTATAATAACCGGTGGCCGACAAAACTCATGGTAATCATCATCGCAGAAACATGCATGCATATAGTTTGAATAACCATTTTGAAACACAAGAAATTAGATAGGGTCTGGCACTAACCGTGATGAATCAAGGGAAGATATCTTGTTCGTTCCTTGAGGGTTACCAAGTGCCGTCGATAGAGAAAGAGAGGCTCTAGGGTTTTGTGTGTGTATATGTTTGTAAAAATGCCAAAGGGTTATCACATTCTCATTTGTTAAACGTGTAAGGTGGATAGGCCGGACCCTTACTTGGGTCGCCCTAGAGTCCGACTACAAAGGTCACGGCCCAAAAGGGCTTGTACCAGTGTGAGAGTTGTACGGTTCGAGTTATTTATTCATACACATATATACACAATGCACACCACGTATACATAATCATATAATCACTCAATTTATAATGCTCACATAATCATATAACGTTCATGTAATCATTCATTTCCGTAAATTCACATAATCACATATCGTAACGTCATATCATTCAATAGGTCAATTAAGGTCACACACGTTACATACGTTGCAAAGACGGGTTCAAAAGTTCGAGTTGTCACATAAATTTTGGGAAGCCTTACGCTTCCTTGACCCCCTTGAGGATCCAGAGTCCTTTCCCTTCTTGTTCTGACCTTTCTTACTATCCTCCTTGTCAGCCGACTGCTTCTTGCCCTTGTCACCCTTTCTGTGTAGTTTATTCTTTCGGATCTGCGACTCAGTCAACGTCGCCGATAACTCGATTGCCTGACGGAGTGTGGTAGGGTTGCTACCAGTAAGGATATCTTGTACTGAGTCAGGTAGGCCGTCGATGTATCTTTCGATGGCCTTATCGAGTGGGGTAACCATAGTCGGGCAAAGAAGACTCAACTCTTCAAACCTATCAGTGTAAGCCCTGTGCTCACCACTATCTTGCCTCAAAACATCAAATTCCTTCTCCAACGCTCGTTGTTCATGACGAGGACAAAACTCCCTCATCATAAGAGCTCTCAGTTGAGCCCATGTCTGAGCTAGAGCAACTTCTGCACCTTGATCTCTCATAACCCCATTCCACCATGTAAGAGCCCTCTTCTGAAACACGCTCGAAGAAAACTCGACCTTGCGATTATCCGGACACTGCACATGGCGAAAAGTGTTCTCGATGCTCTCGAACCACTGAAGAAGCCTAGTTGCTCCTTCAGAACCACTAAACTTGAGTGGCTTAGCCTGGTTAAAATCCTTGTATTTGCATGTACCATTGTTGTTGTTGGCCTGGTTCCATTGAGCAAAGAGATTCGGAAATTGAGCAGCCGTCTGCTGCGCAATAATCTCCGCCAGCTCGGCAGTAGCTATCTGGTTGTCGCGTCGAGGAGGCATTCTAGAAGAGAAAAACATGAAATGAAACGAGTGAGATGATTGGATGAAGAGAATGAGATGAAGCAAAAGCAATCAAAAGCAAAGATGGCGGTTATGCATCGCAAAGCAAATAAGCGACGTGAAATGTCTAGTCAAAGTAAATGGGTTAGAATTTGTGTATCGCGAAGACATGCTCGCCTATAAGTGAACACTCACCCCAAGAGATCCCAGGTAAGAGTGACTGGTCCGATTATGTGGATTTGTACGAACACTCTAGCCTTAGACAGAAAACCCAGGGTACAGGCATTCACTCTTCCAGTTCGCACGTGTTCACACTATTAACCCAAAACTTTGACGGGATTTTTGAAAATCCAAAGGGGTTCAAAACCTTATAATAGAGGGTTCAAAACCTAGTAATCAATCATCCTAGAACAGATGATTAATTTTCAAAGCGGATTCGGAACCGAAGTTCCCGTTGTGGTTATCACCTAAGGATAGGTGATGTGCATGTTTTAAACTCTAAACACAAGATAACTTGTGTTAGGGTCCTAAAGTTATAGTCTAGGTCAAAGCATTACTAATAACCTAGTTCCCTATAACCATTGGCTCTGATACCAACTCTTCTGTCACACCCCGGCCGCGTATAACATGCAACCGCGGCGGAAACGCCGGGGAGTGTCGTGGACAGAATTAAATTGTTTCATAACCATGGCATACAAGTTGTATTTTATTTATAAACAAAGGTGTTACATTGTCTTCGAAAGAGAGTATAGAAATCAAAACATAATTAAGCTAGTTCAAACTTCATTTTTTAGGTTCTAAGGCACAGGTCCGCCCTAGAGTTATGATCATCGTCCTATGGAATAGCTCCTGAAAACACATGTGAAAGTAGGTACGTCAGCATAAAAATGCCTGTGAGATACATAGTTTTTGTGAAAATGGGATTCATGACTTGAGCTTAAAGGAATGTTTAATAACAGTCAGTCATGAACCTTGTAATTTGTTTTGCTTTGTAAACCATTTGAAAAACGATAACATCAAATGATATGTATAGATAAGTGCAAGGTTAAACGAATAACCAAGTAAAATGAGTTGAATAAGATAAGTTGTTTGTGAAAATAATGTCTTGTGAAGAATATGTTATTTATGTAAAATGTAATGTGTCTAAACTGAAATGACTTAGATAACGCCACGATATGTAATATTATACAAACATTTATATATAGGAAGTACCAGCGGCTTATCCACCATGTTTGTATCATATTACACACGCCCCGTTACTTGAATCATTTACCCAAACCAATCCAACATGTAAATTGTTCATGTGTAAACCAAATGTCAAGTGTTATTGCTCAAGTGTAAACCACCAAATGTATATGTCAATGTCGACGTGTTTATGTTCAATGTAAATCATGTAATGTGTAATCCCAAAATGTATCATGTATGGTAAGCGAAATGTATCAACTTAAACCATATGCACAAAACAAGCCGTTGAAGTAAAACGTGGTTTAAATCAACGTTATGTTCTGCGGAAAATGCATGCTCAATTGATATTAACATTTATGCGGTATTGTAAACTATGCATACATCCAAGCCTTGAGACTGTGGCGATAAACCCTTAAACAAATTAAAGGTTTATCTAAGTTATGTATATCGAATTCGGTCATTCCTTCCAGTCCTATCAAACCCAGGACTTCAGGAATGGGAGTTGTCAATTCCTATGGTACCACTACCTACTAACGAACGGCGTAGCTAATGTTAATGAATGTATTGTCCCATGTTAAACAAACCAAATGTCATAACAAAATGAAGGCATGTGATGTAAACAATTGTACTAAGTATGCTGAGTAAACATACGAAGCAGAGATGTTCATGTAAATCAATGTGTCCATATGCTGAGTAAACATATGCAACAGAAATGTTTATGTAAATCAATGTGTCCATATGCTGAGTAAACATATGCAACAGAAATGTTCATGTAAATCGATGTGCCCATATGCTGAGTAAACATATGCAGCAAAAATGTTATGTAAATCAATGTACTAAGTACGCACACAATGGGCATACATAGCATAAAATGTAAGGAAATCATGTACTATAATGTACTAATGAGCATAGCAGATATACGATGTGAAAACATGGAAAACATGAAAGTAACAGATAGGCACATGTGTTTCACCCCAAAACAGTTTGGAAAACAGTAAAAGAGGGGTTCAATGTACTCACCTGAGGTTGCTTTGTTGTTCTTGTGAAATAACCGGTTAAATGCGAGAGGTCACGGAATATCAACGGCACCTAATAGGTAGCTATGTTAATATACCGGACCAAATCGGATGATCGGATAGTACGCGGGTTCGTAAACCAAACGAGTATGGAGACTCGTGTAATATGGTTTAATAAAACCTACATACTAAAATGAAACTTAACCTAAGTGCTTACGGTCCATCACGACCCGTTTAGGTAGCTTATGCCACCTTACGCGTCGTTCGCGTAGAACGCGTTCGGAACGCCTAACATCGTGACCACAAGGCATAACCTCGGAAAGTTATAGCTATGGTCACCTAATGTTTTTGGTCAGGTCCTAACGACCGACCAAATGGGTCGGGTTCGAAAGCATAAGCGATGGTTTAGATCGCTTACCTTACGACCCTATATAAGCACTAAACTAAAAGTGACGAGCTAAGCATGTTAGAACATGCTTAACTAAGTTTGAAAACAGGTTTGACATCAAAACAAACGGCTTTGATGCCCACGAGTAGTTTGGTTACAAAACATGCAAGAATGCACATTTTGGCCGAAACTACGACTCGTCACTGAGCCTAGATAACGTGGTGATCAGTAGGGATGGTCACTATGGACCATAACCATCGTGATCACGCTCACGTTATGAAGTTCCATGAACTTCGCATCGACCATAGGCTGGTCAATGCAGAAAGTCAACAAAACGTTGACTTTCGGACTCGAAAAGCGAATAAAAGAGCGAAAGAAGACTTACGGAGGGTCCCCGAGTGCTAATCAAGATCCAATAGCTCAGGTATGAAGCAAAAGCATCAACTTAGAGCATTTAGATCTGATTTGTGGGTTTTTACACAAAAGGGGGGGGGGGTATTTATAGGAAAAGTGGAACCGTTAGGATCGTTTTATCGAATAACGTGCTTTGATCTCGTGCGTACATGTGTCCAGGGGTTAGATTCAGTGTACTTGACCCTTGGCCCTTCATTTGGGTGAAAAGGCATCGCCCTTTGATCGAACGAAAGGCCAGATTCTGCATTAAATGCAGAATCTGCTGTCAGACATGTTCACGCGGCCCGCGTGAAAGTGGGTGCAGGTCTTACGCGGGTCGCCTAGCCCCGTCTGATCTGCACCACTTGCAGAATTTACGTATTTGGTCCCTGTTGCGTGTTTAAGCTATTTCCAGCCCCTTTAAGACCTGTAAAGTTATCTTTAAGGCCCTAAAATGATGCCTAAACATTGTGGACATGAAACATGTCCAAAAATATGTCGGATGTCGGTTCGTTTGGCCGTACGATCGCGATGTTCGCTTAATTACGACGGAATGCGCATAAGCACAAAAGACGATCCAAATGACGCGACGAATGGATTTTTCTCATGCCAAACACTAAGGCATAATATAAGGATGCTTACATAAATTTTTGGATGTCCGGATGTATTCAGAACGTAAGTTATGCGCAAAAGTGCAAACTTGTGCACTTTTTGACACTTTTAGTCCCTGAATGACCCAAAAGTTTATTTTAGCATACCAAACCCCTCAAAGCTTATTTCTAAGTTATGTAAAGGTTATTTAAGGTACGTTGAGTATATGTTGATGTTCCGGAGTATTTGTCGCATTAAACTGAGTACGTTTACGCACTAGTTAGCGTATAACTCTCCAGAAAGCGATGTAGAGTTTGGAATTGAATAAAAGTCAAAACACGAAAGATGTAAAACACAATGAAACAAACATTGGGATCAAATAACATTATTTTATTGATAACTGAACTGTTCACAATGATTACAAGCACAAATGTTACATTTTCTTTCGTTGATACGTCAGTAACGAGAGCCAAAATTGCGGTGTGACTCTTCCGTAAACATTTCTGAGCCTTCAAGAAAGAGGTGATGCCAACCACAGCACCACTCTTGTCGCCTTGAACTTCGAGAGGTTCTTGGCCAGAACGAGGAATGCGAACAATTTTTCCTTTGCATAGGATTTCTGCTTGCTATTGCTGCTGGCGATTCTGATTTGCAGGCCGCGGGCTCCTGAATCCTTAGCTTCATGGCCCATCTTGAGATACCTCTTGCAACGTCCCTCGTTACACTAACCACCGTGGTGTCTGTTGCATTAGTTTCACATTGGGTGAATTCCCCGATATCCACCCCGCCCCTGACCACCAGAAGTTGGCTGACTCGGCTCTGGTGATCACTATTCTTGCGTTGCTGCTTTGCTTGAGACCAATGGTAGCTGAACCCTTGCTGGAATACCCATCCCATTTCCGCTTGTTGTCACTAGGAGTAGCGGGGGTAGCAGAAGTGGTAGCGGTAGTAATAGCGCTGATACAACTAGGCAGCCTGTTATGTTCCACTGCCTGATCCGTGAGGCGATGAGCAAGACGCTGAATGTCTTGGATATTGTCGAGGTTAGCCGATGTAGCATGGCTCTGAATCTCTGAGGCTAGACCCTTGAGGTACAATTCGATACGCTTGCTTGGAGGGTCCACCATGGTTGAACACAAGATGGCCAGTTCGTTCGACCGTTTCGTATAAGCATCAATTCCTGACCCCGTCATTTTCAAATGGTAAAGCTCCACTTCCAACTTGTGGATGTCATCACGCGTGCAGCATTTCCTTTTAATGCGTTCTTTGAAATCATCCCAAGGGGTGGCGTTAGCAGCTGCCAACCCTAGGATTTGTACTTGCGCGTTCCACCAAGTTAACGCGATTCCTTCCAACGTGCCAGTGGCGTACTTGACCCTGCGAGCCTCAGGGCATTCACCCATCTTGGATACTGACTCGAGCTTCCCAAACCAATGGAGTAGTCCCACTGCTCCTTCTGTGCCACTGGATGTGCTTGGACGACAGTCCATGAAGCTCTTGAATGTGCAGACAGGTTGCTGTGCGTTCTGACCCGTTGCGCGAGAAAGATAGGTCAAGGTTAAGCGCGAGAGTTGGGTCACGAGAGTAGGATCTAACATCCTAGGATAGGTCTGGAATAGCAGGTCATACCTCCTGCTTGTGCGGCTGCAAGTGCCGCAGCAACTTGTTCGTTAATGAGAGCCGTCAACTGGGCTTGAGTCATGTTAACACGTCCAGACATGATCGAACAGTAAAGGTAGCATAAGTATGAATGGTTCGCGAGTAGTGCGATGACAAAAAAGTGTAGGCATATAGGTGTTCTCAAGCAGTAACAAGTAGTGAGCAAAGTAATGTAAGCATACTACGAGCAAAGTTCTATGCAATTCTAGCATGTAGGCAATAATCATAAACCTTATTACCTAGGATGTTGAGTCTTGCACGTGGAGCGAAGCGTCGTTGTGGATCGTTGAGAGCACTGTTCTGGTTATAGTCTGGTTTTAATAAAACGTTTTCCCATATTAAAACCAAGTTCTCTATAACCAATGGCTCTGATACCAATCTGTCAGACCCCCAAAATCCACATGCGGAATATCACCGCTTGGAAGCGTGACTGACCAGGATCAAGCCACCAATCATATTGAACAATATAAATAATTAAAGAAATTCATAAACCCAAATTCAATACAATTGATGTTCCGACAAAACATAGTTTAAGTAGCGGAAGCATGTAAGTAACCCAACATAGTTAATAGTTTTAAATGTCATAACAGTTCAACATAGTAATCACGATCCTTGTCCACAACGACCGCGCCTCCAGTGCAAGCTCCATAAGTACCTAAGGTCCTGCAAGGCATGCAGCAACGAGTCAACAACTAGTTGAGCGAGTTCACAATTAACAGTTCAGTAATAGTATAATGTGAGTAGTAGTATGTTCGTTCGTTATGTCATGTATCGTATTAGTTTCCATCGCGGCCTCCCAGGCAGGTATGCGAAGATATTAGGGGATGTTCATCCCGAGTATTCTAGACTAGGTTTGTTCGTATCGCGGCCTACCAGGCAGGTGTGCGAAGATTAGCAGATTTCAGTTCGCGGCCTTCCAAAGGCAGGTGTGCGAAGATTAGCAGATTTAAGTTCGCGGCCTTCCAAAGGCAGGTGTGCGAAGTCAGTCATAATATCGCGGCCAACCCTTGGCAGGTGTGCGAAGATCAGTTCATTAAGTGTTACTAGTCTAGTCGTGTCTTATCGTTATGTTCTATCAGCTGAGTATGTACAATAAATCATCAAATCCCATTCCCACCCGGGAACCCCATGCCTTGGCTGTGTGAACCCACCTTGGTTTGCTCGGTATGCTAACTATGCTCACAGGTAATCAGTCAAGTCCTATAATTAGCACGTATACTTTATCAGCTCAAGTTCGTAAAGTTTCGCATGAATCAGTGCCACAAAGTGTTTGGTAGCTAACATCATACATCACATAAACAGCTAATCATGTTCACATAATACATGTGTCACATCTTGGATTTCACAGTTTAGTCTAACATGGCTATTAACATAATCGACACAGTTAACAGACTTACGGAAATCATCCTACTAAATAGAGATTACACTTAACAGCGCCAACAACTTAACAGAGTTACATACATTTCTTAGCAAGGTTAATAGAGTTAACAGAGTTAATAAACTTAACTCAGTTAATAAACTTCTGGGTTTACTAAACTAACCGAGTTAATAATCTTCACAGAACTACTGTATCAAACATTGGACGAATTCACGTGCATGGCGAAATCCCTTTTTGTGACGAAAACCATTTCAGCCGAAAACACTTATGGGCGAAATCACTCGGGCCACGAAATCCCAAAGTGATTTCGTTAGACATGTGTTTTCGTCGGGTAAGGGGGTGTTTTCGTCGGCCCCATCATTCACCAATATCATCAGTTACACAATACCAGAACCTTAATCATCACTTACAGTTACATGATCAAACATCAACGAAATCATTAATCAAATCATCGATATATAAATTAACAAATAAATTAACAAACATTGCGAGACCAATCATCACAATAATTTCAGTAGTTCATCACTAAAATACTCAGCAATGGCCGACAACTTATCAAGTGTTATTATATGTTTCGATTTCATGAGTGTCCAGCCGATTACATGCATGCGAATCAGGATTATCATAAATTAATTTGCACATGCACTGAGATCTATTCCATTTAAAACACATGTAACAATCACAAGACATACTGACAATTGACACAATTGATTACATCAACTCCTATGTTTGACCGTCCATTACTACCAATCACATGGTTTAGGTTACTGATTTATTCTTCAAGAAGCATGTGCACCTCCAAATACATGTATACTAGCCGCCATTCCCGTAGACTTTACTACCATTGGACCAATTTGAATGGCTACACTTCTATTAAACTAACATGGTGGATCTGACAACTTATTGGCATTCTATTGAATGTAATGACATGATTGGACCGATGTAAAATCTGATTACATGCATTGATGCACACAAAAAAATTAATTGACTTTTTAAAACAGATGCACACGTGATTACTTGAAACCCATTGGACCAAACATTACATACTTATCTATTAAATCCATAAGCAGAATTTACCTAACAGTTGGTAAAATCATATGACAGATAATGCATTTTGAATTAAATCAATTAATGATCAACAAATGATTTACTAACCACAATCAGAAGGACGATGAACCAGTCGATGCAAGATACCTCGGGACCTTACGATTGTCGTCGGGTTTCAAAGGGTAGCGAGAGGATGTGAGAGGTGGTTAGGGTTTGCTTTTGCCGAATATCGTTCTTGCGTAAGGATTAATACCAATATATATAATAGATCAATACTGGGCCAAAGCCCATTTTGTTTTCGTTGGGTAGCAGTGGACGAAAACACATATTGTGTTTTCACCAGAAAGTGTTTTCATGAGGGTGATTTCATATGGTAGGGTTTTCGGCTAGGTTAGTGATTTCATAGATTCTAAGTTTGTTGATATTAGGCACGCTATTAAACAAAACATACATTACATACACACTAAATCCCCACACCATATAAATCATATAAATCACAATACGTGTACAGTTGCGAACAACCAAGTCGTGAAAACAAACAATCCAAACCATTACCGTGCAATAAATGCGAAGATAGAAATCGTGGAAATTCGAGTTGTCACATGGTGGCCCCACATGAAAGCTAACATAGCGACCTATGTTAGTTAATGCTTGATGTGTGCTAGGGTTAAGGTTGAATACCAGAAGCCATCAGGAGTACTCCAACAACCAGAGATCCCCACATGGAAATGGGAGTAAATTTACATGGATTTCGTCACTGGCTTACCTAGATCTCAGCGAGGAAACGACACCATCTGGGTGATCGTGGATCAACTAACTAAGTCTGCACACTTTTATCGAGACCCACGCTTTGCATCTGATTTGTGGCAAGCGATGCACAAATCCTTTGGCTCACGTCTAGACATGCGTACAGCCTATCACCCTCAGACAGATGGGCAGACTGAACGCACCATCCAGACTCTAGAAGACATGCCTCGACCATGTGTAATCGACTTTAATGGAGTTTTCATACAACAAGAGTTACCACACCAACATCAAGGTTGCTCCATGCGAGGCGTTGTACGGGCCGAAATGCCGATCACCTCTATGCTGGGCAGAAGTTGGCGGTAGCCAAATCACTGGCCCATAACTCGTTATCGACACAATGAAGTGGTGTTCACAACGTCTTTCACGTGTCAAATCTGAAGAAGTGTATGTCAGATGAGACCCTCATTGTTCCTTTCAAGGAACTCACTACCGACGACCAGCTGTGTTTCGTCGAGGAACCGGTGGAAATTATGGATAGGGAAATCAAGACTCTTAAATGAACCAAGATACCTATTGTTCGAGTTCGTTGGAACTCCCGTCGTGGCCCAGAGTCCACCTGGGAACGCGAAGACCAGATGAAATGCAAGTACCCCAATTGTTTAAGAAAGGTGAGACCAGTACTGAAGCTACTTCGGAATTTTGGGACGAAATTCCAAACCAACGTGGGGATGACGTGATACCCTAGGAAAACACTCAACACAACTAGCTTCCTCAGTGACTGTGTGCTAAATTTCGGTACGAAATTTCTTTCAACTTGGGGATGATGTGACAACCGTAGCTTCAAGGTATAAACCATTTATTTTTCTTTCATTAATCGGACCCGAACCATAGCACGAACATTGAAACCCACTCGCGTAGCTCGGAACTAATGAAGCCCGAACCGTAGCACGAACATTATACCTTTAGAATAATTGATTAGCATTAAAGTTTTAAATACTTTTATATTAATTGATTGGTAGTTGTGTAAAAAAACATACATATGTTTGTATATAAACAACATAAATCGCTGCCATTCCCCACACCTTTTCCCAATTTCTGTTTGAACATACTTGAGTCCAGCCCACACCCTAAGTCTTTCAGCCCAATCTCTACCCAGCCCAAATCCCACTTGCATCTTCGGTCCAACTAAAAACCCTAAACCGCATGGTTAGATTATAGGTGGATTGTGGAATTCATGATGTTAAACTGATAAATAATCTGCACTGACATGATAATCTGCCGAATGTGATGTTTAAGTGTCATTGTTTTTCATTAGTTATGGGATTAAAGTCGTAAAACTCGTTTTAAGGAGTCGGGTAACAAAAGCATACTTTGTCCAACGTTTTCAGCCAACTTTAGTTGGCTGTAAACGGGTCGTTTTATATCGAAAAACCAATTTCCTGAAGTCTAAATCATACGTTTTCAAAAAACGCTTCAATTGGCGCAAGAATCACATTTTTTTGAGGTCGTTTGCTATTTTTAAAGGCCTGTTTTTTAAAGCAGCAAAAGCTGCGTTTTTCTACAGAAAAAACGTGTTACGCTTTTTGTTTTAACTTGTGATTTGGATAGAGTTAGGCTGCGATTTTCGTACAGTATCTGGGCATGGGTGTTGTTGTAAGTCTGCAACTGGAATTTCAACGATCGGGCTGACGATGAATTTTAAATGAATTTTTCCGTGGACTGCAGTCAGAAAGGGACAAATCTGACTACAGCCCAATAAATGATTTTTATTAAATAATCGGTAATGAGTTACATCTTGAGACTTTTACACAATTTGACGTCGACCGTTTTGAACGTTCTATAAATTATTTAGAATTTTTGGAATAAGATACCTATTTTATAAAAATACCCGAAAACATGCCAGTTTTGGACGTAAAAGCTAAAACGTTATATGTTGTTATTTGCATATCTAAAGGTTGTTTATGCTATCTGTTAATGATCCAATTTGTTTAATGTCAACGAAAGTGTTACGTGGAGTATTGTGTGCTAGATCATGAGTAGTTATATGTGGAATTTGTATTGGGCGTAAATTGTCAAAGTGAGTGCATGGTACGTGTTAGATACGTGTAGGAGCTGTGTGCCTTACTTGAAGAGATTAATAAACTAAATGGTAATTGTAATAGGATGTTATTGACCTACCGTGACTGCTAACCATTTTTAGAGACCAGCCGAGCAATCGAAGGTGAGTTCACACTTTTCATCAAAGCATGGGATTCCCGGTGGTTTGTGAATGGGTTAAACAATAATTTCCCCTTGTTTGGATGCAACCTGCGTATTCTCCTTCATTGAAACCCACTCGCGTAGCTCGTAACTTATGAAGCCCGAACCATAGCACGAACATTATACCTTTAGAATAATTGATTAGCATTAGAGTTTAAATATTTTTATATTAATTGATTGGTAGTTGTGTAAAAAAACATACATATGTTTGTATATAAACAACATAAATCAAGTCATTGGCGCTGATTGTCTTGTCCAGATTTTGGGTTAATTTTTTGACCTGTGTCTGCCGATTTGTAGCTCTGTATCTGCTTTTTCAGATTAGGGTTACGAATTTGTATTGGCTGGAGGGTTACGTATGGGTGATGATATAACAGATGGGGTGTTCCCTTCGGTTGATCGCGGAAAACCTTCATTGTCTTTTGAGAGTTTCGCTAACCGAGTGATTGATGTTGAGGGTAATACTTGGATGCCTCACCGGGGTACAGTTCAGATGCCTCAAACCGAACCAAGGAAACCTAACATCCTTGATGAACTATTCAGTTCTTCTGTTCAAATCTCCGTGGAGATTGTGAGGCCGAAAACTAGGGTTTCGGATAACCTGGAAGATAGTGCAGACGTCCAGGGTAATCGAAGTGATGGCGGTAACAACTCAAAACCCATATCCTATGTAGATTCGGTTTTAGCAGCCAAACCCGTTAAGGTAAATTTCAGAACTCTTGCTAGTCCTGATACGTATGAGGGTTGTGATGTGGTGCTTCCTCGTGATTTGGTTAGAGCAGTAAAAGAAAAGTTAGCAAACACTCTGTATGGTTACTTCCTAGGGGACAGAGTTGCATACCGGGTTGTGGATTATTTTGTGAGGAACCAATGGAAGATGTTAGTACACGATGTCTAAAGCCTACGTCCTAAGTCTAGGGGTTGAAATATGTCAAATATGTATAGTACAGGGGTCTAATGTGTAAATTAGTGAAAGTTTATGTAATTGCATGTGATTCCGCTTGAAAATGACACTTTGTCATTTCAAGCGAAATCATAAAGTTGTGATTCTGCTCGAAATAACATGTGTCATTTCAAGCGGAATAAGCAGCCTATAAATAGGGTTGTTAGCTTCTCATTTGGCACGGATTCCAAAGTTGTATACCGAACTGCTGCCGGATTTTCATGTGATATATTAACGAGAAACGTGTGTTAAAGTGATACTCTTCTGTTTTCTACTCAATTCTCTCTGTTTCAACACTGTTTGTTTGTTTCCACCACTCAAACAGTGGTGTATTGACTTGAATTGACTCATCTGATCGTCAAATCGGTCCTACAATTGGTATCAGAGCCAGTTATGAGCCAATATACCTGATTCAGAGCATTTTTCTACACTTTTTCGGATTTCTGGACGTTTGAACGAACAAAATGGACTGAGTTTCTAGTATTGTATGTAAAACAGTGTATTAACAAACCCTAGCAAGAATCAAATTAAAATTCGGCCTAAAACTGATTAAAATGGACTCAAAACCTGATTCCGCTTGAACGATACATTGTGTTTCCGCTCGAAATTTCAAGCGAAATAAGGTATTCCGCTTGAAAAGTTTTGATTCCGCTCGAAAATTAAAGTCATTTCAAGCGAAATAAGTGATTCCGCTTGAGTGTAACCTGATTCCGCTTGAGTTGGTGATTCCGTTTGAATCATCACTTTGATTCCGCTTGAAACTCACTAATTTCGCTTGAAACATATTTCAGCTGATTTCGCTTGAAACTTAATTCACCTGATTCCGCTTGAAAACCTAATTCAGCTTGAAATTATGGTTTTGATGTGAAAGTCCATTTCGTTCGTGACATTTCGTTCATAGTTCATTTCGTGTAGAAAGTGTTTTCACTAAAGAAATTTGATTTCGTAAAAATGGACAACCAAGATTTTTTCAACATGTTTGCCGGCAGTGGTATGACAGCAGCACAGAATCCAGCAAGTATTGTTCAGAACGTCAATATGGAAAATGAGTTGGGAACGATGTAGAAACCACCCAAGTTGATGAATCAAGATGAATATGCAGGTTGGTCTGGGAGAATCAAAAACTGGGTACAAGCTAATCACTTTGAATGCTGGATGAAGATTGAGAAGAAGTATGTTCCACCGGTAGATGGTTAGGGTTTGGAAAAGGGAATTGGAAGTTTAACTCAAACTGAATAGGATGACTTCAAAGCAGAGAAAAAGATGATAAGCATTCTTCAACAGGATATCAAAGAGGATATTTTGGTGTTGTTGCAGCATGAGGATAATGCACAATCTATTTGGCAGTCATTGCAAGTAAAATTTCAAGGGAGCGCGTCCATGATAAAGAAAGAATTCGACATCTTCACTGGCATGAAAGGTGAAACTACAAAACAATTGATTGAAAGATATTGCCATTTAGTAGTGGAGATGAAGAGATTGGCAATAACCAAGACAAATGAGGAGTGGATCGATAAATTGGCTGATGCATTGCCTTATAATGAATGGGGCACTTATTTGATGATGTTGAAGAACAATTCAGATTTTGTGAATTTGAATCTTAGCTCGTTTATTGAAAAGATCGAAGCCCATGAGTTAGAGTTACTAAAGATAAAAAAGATGAACTCTGCAAATGTTCAACAGGATGTGTCTCTTTACTACAAAGGCAGCATTCCAGCACCAACAAATCAAAGTCCGAAGATTCAAACAGGGTTCAGTGCAGACACAACATCAGGTGCTACGTCGAATACTCCAAGTAACAACAAGCCTTCACCATTTGCCAGCTACGAGCCAAACTTCAAAGCTACTAAACAGACGTCACCTCAAAGCTCGTCTAGCTCGAACAATCAGGCATATGTTTCTGGTATTCAATGCAATATTGCAGTCACCATCAAGAATGGGAATGAGTTTTCTGAATCGGCTGCAAAGCAACATATTGCATTGTTAGCTTCCGTGTTGGAGTCATACGAGAGTTTAGTGGCTGGTAAGATCGGAAATCCTGACATGACCAAGGAGGATTACGATCAAATAGATCCGGAGGAGCTTGAGCTTATTGACATAAAGTGGGGTATGGCTAGTTTGGTGAGAAGAGCGCAGCGTTTTATGGAAATAACTGGTAGAAACAGTCATTCTGGACCAGATCAGAAGCTCGGTTTTGATAAGGCTAAAGTGACTTGTTTTAAGTGCAAAGAGAGAGGGCATTTTAAAAGAGAGTGTCCAAACAGAGAGGTCAACAATCACCAAAATCCATTTACCAACGACTACTACAGACAGGCGATCTATCACAGGCCAAATCAACAACCTGTCGTTCAAAGACCTCAGATTGAGAACAAGCTAGAGAAAGCTCTCATAGTCAATCAAGACGACGAAAAGTTAGCTGAGGGATTCAGCTGGGATAAATACATCCCGGGTAGTGAAGAGCTATGATGGTTGAGATTGTCAAAGAATTAGAGAGTGTTGTTGAGCCAGAAATGGTTAATGAAGAAGTTTTCTGTGGATAGTGTGGCTGATATTGAGGAGATTGCTGCAGAAGTGTATTACTATCAATCTGAACATGAGGTATTAGCCAGTTCTTTGAAATCTATCATGCCTCCAAAAGTTTTTGAGTCTTTTGCAGGTTTCTTTGAAGACCCAACAACTGGATTATGTCCACGGTATGAGGAAAAGAAAGAGTCTGTCGAAGAGATGATTGATGTAACCAACGAGATGACCAAAGACACTTTGAAAGAGATTGCTGACAGGGCTCTTATGGGAAAACTGAAAGAGGTAGACACAGAACCTGTAAAACCAGAGTCTGTCGATACCGAGTCAGTACAAAAGGAGTCGGATGAGGAGTCAGGAATTGAGAAAGTCAAATCCGAGAAAGTGTCTGAGTCAGAGTAGGAAGGTGTCGGTAAACAGGAAGTTAAAAATGATCATGATGAAAAGATTGTTGAGAAACTTGATTCAATCTCTGAAATCCCATGCCAAAACTGTTCAAAACCTTGCATGGAGTGTCTCAAAAAGGACACAAAGTTTCAGAAATTGAAACAACATGCTGATATGATTAATTTTTATCTAAGTCAAGTAAAAGAAGCATATGATACACTGGCTAGATCTATAAAGATGATTCAAAAAGAAAGTGTTGAAAATGATAAAGCCAAAAAGTTGTTAAAATCGACACTTTTTGATAAACAAGTGGAAGTCAATTTTCATCTTGACACAATTGCGTCATTAAAGAAAGAGTTAGAGTTAACCAAAATTGAAAATGAAAGAATTGATAAAAAAATTAATGAGCTATGTTGCATCGTCTTATGTCATTGAGCAGATTGTTCCACAACAGCCAAATGCAACACCGGTCTTTAACAGTGTTCCACCCCCAATGTGGAATCATTACACTCAAAAGTATCCAGACGGGGTGGAAGCTGCATTGAACCTCAAACTGAGGACAATTGAGGATGAGTTACCGGAGAGTATTGATGTTACATTCTCTCCGTCCGACACAGACAATGAGTCACAGGTCATCAAGACCGTTGTCGACAAAGTGTAAGACGAAGAAAGTGATAACTCTGAGGCTGATATCATGAAAACTCATTCTGAAAATTCTGTGTCTGATTCTGAAGACGAAGGTAACTTTTTCGATCGATTCATACCAAAATCAGACAAAGTCGCGAATGATGATCCGATCATGGTAGTTTACACAATGATTGGAACTGACAAGCTTTATTCTGCTTTTGAGTATCCGCTTCAGAATGCAAAGATTGAAAATGTTGAAAAAGTGTTCAAATTGGTCGAAATTGACATTGCTGAGGTGAAAAACAAAGAGTTCTTTTCAAAACCCAAGAAGTCGTTTGTTAAATCACAACCTAACAACTCGGGTAAGAAAGAGTGGAAGGGAAATGGTAACAACAAGAAAAATGGAAACAACTTTAAAAACAAAGGAATTGGTTTTGAGAAGAAAATGGCTAAGAAAAAATTCAAGCCAAAGGATAACATGAATGATGTTTTTGTCACTGGACCAAGTGTTGATGATGAGAAAGAATACATTTTTAGTCAAAAATGTCACACCCCCAAAAGCCCACCTGCAGAGTACTACCGCTTGGAGGCGTGACTGACCAGGATCCAGCCACCAATCATACTGAACAAGCATATAAGTAGTTATAAAAGTTTAACCAATACGATTGGTGATTCAAAACAAACAAATTAAGTTGCAAGCGGAAGCATAAGTTTTAAGTTATAACATAAGTTCAAAAGTTTCAAGTTTAACATAGCACGTAGCAATCCGTGTCCCACAACGACCCTCCTCCATGCAAGCTCCGGCTGAGTACCTATGGTCCTGCAAAGCATGTAGTAACGAGTCAACAACTAGTTGAGTGAGTTCACGGCTGGGTGTTCGTTTTAGTTATTTCAAAAACAGTTTCCTTTATCTGGCATCCTGCCGTGGGGGTTACCCCATAGTTTAAAAACGTGACATGTTCATTCCCAGTTACTCCGGCACTCCAGCCGTGGGGGCTACCCCATGTTAGTTATCAGGCATTTCGGCCGTGGGGGCTACCCCATGCGTACACTAGACTCGTTACCATATCGACTGCTGACTGTAGTCATGTTTATGTGCCCTGAAAACATCAATGTCTATCATCATTGACGTGCCCCAGATCCATTAGTTCACGCCCGTCCTCTGCGGCACGGTGTGAGGCTTGTCAGACCTAAATAGCGCTATCTAACTAATGACCCGCTCGCCATTGGCCCGGCGATTAGTCGATACAAAAAGGAGGGACTTCGTGATAGAGTTTTAGTCTAGTACGTTTAACCGTCCATCCGGACGAGGAATCACATTCCTGAACCACTGACGTCCTACCCAAAGAGGACGAGGAATCCACGTTCCTTAACCCCGTTCCCAACCCAGGGAATCCCATGCTTTGTAAAGGGTGTGAACTCACCTTGGTTTGCTCGGCAGTTAATCACAGAAAGATCAATCAAGTCGCAAGTAGTCAATAACGTCCGGTTGGTGAAGTGTGTGTGTGTGCCGATCCAAAGTTCCAAATCCGAGAGTTCTTGTGCCAACCGATTGGATCCGAGAGCTTGGAGATGTGTTTGTGTTCTTAAGGTTTAGTGAGAGAGAAGTAGGAGAGTGTGTGTGTTCTTGTTCAACAAATGGTAACAAATAACTAAGGGTGGTTTATATAGGCTAGTTCCAAGTGTTGCACCCTTAATGGGTTTCGGCTAAGGGTTTTCGGCCCAAATGGCCCAACCGGCCAAAGGCCCAAACCGGCCTAATGGTTACGGTTCACTCGAGACCACATGGTCTCGAGTCGGGTCCTTGTTGTTTCGTGTTGGGTTCTCGGCTCGCATATAACACATACATAGATACATACAAATGCACACATAACAAAGCACATAAAAGTTCACGTTTATCATTAAGTTTAATCGGTTAACTAGTCACATAACGTACAAGCAAGCTACATCAAGACACAACGAAAGGTTCTAGATTTCGAGTTGTCACATCATCCCCAAGTTGAAAGAAATTTCGTCCCGAAATTTGATGGCACTCACTGAGGAAGCTAGTCAAGTTGCATGGTTTTCCTGGTTTTCCCGGGGTGTCACATCCACCCCCCGTTGATCTGGAATTTCGTCCCGAAATTCCGTAGCTTCAGCCTCAGTAGCGTTTGTACTGCTCTCGAACAGTTGGGGATACTTTTGTTTCATCCGATCTTCGCGCTCCCAGGTAAACTCTGGGCCGCAACGTGAGTTCCAACGAACTCGAACGAGAGGTATTCTAGTGCTCTTGAGGACCTTAACATCCCGGTCCGTGATTTCGACTGGTTCCTCGACGAATTTCAACTGTTCGTCGATCGTGAGTTCTTTCAGAGGAACTACGTGCGTCTCATCTGACAGACATTTCTTCAGATTCGACACATGGAAAACGTTGTGAACTGCACCGAGTTCTGCTGGTAAGTTCAGTCTGTAGGCCACCTTGCCTATTTTCTCAAGGATTTCGGAAGGTCCAACGTATCGTGGGTTGAGTTTTCCTCGTTTACCAAAACGAACCACACCCTTCCAGGGTGAAACTTTGAGTAGAACCCGCTCCCC
The DNA here is from genome assembly GCF_002127325.2 of Helianthus annuus. Lineage (NCBI taxonomy): Eukaryota > Viridiplantae > Streptophyta > Magnoliopsida > Asterales > Asteraceae > Helianthus > Helianthus annuus. The sequence continues at coordinate 114,618,979 of NC_035436.2, forward strand.
AACCTGGAGCTCAAGTGGTTTCCTGCCCTTATCGACGTATGCCTTCTGACGGTCACGAGCGGCCGCCATGCGTTGTCGTATTTGAGCAATCCGCTCAGTAGTGTCTACCACATGTTCTGGACCAGTGATTTGACTATCTCCCACCTCTGCCCAACAGAGAGGTGACCGGCATTTACGTCCGTACAATGCCTCAAACGGAGCAGCTTTAATGCTGGTGTGGTAGCTGTTATTATACGAGAATTCCACGAGTGGCAGATGTCTTTCCCAGCTGTTGCCAAAGTCGATTACACATGCACGAAGCATGTCTTCTAAGGTCTGAATAGTTCGCTCGGACTGCCCGTCCGTCTGTGGGTGATACGCTGTGCTCATATCAAGACGTGAGCCAAAAGACTTGTGCATTGCCTGCCACAGTTCCGAAGTAAAACGTGCATCTCGATCAGAGATGATAGAGGTGGGCACCCCGTGCCTCGAAACAACTTCCTTAAGGTATACCTCCGCTAGAGTGGAGAATTTATCTGTTTCTTTAATTGCCAAGAAGTGTGAGGATTTCGTGAGTCGATCCACGATCACCCAGATAGTATCGTTTCCGCGCTGTGATCTAGGTAGGCCAGTAACGAAATCCATGGAAATTTGCTCCCATTTCCATTGTGGTATCTCTGGTTGCTGAAGTAGGCCTGAGGGTTTCTGATATTCCGTCTTGACTCGCGCACAAGTCAAACACTTGCTGACGTAAGTTGCTATGTGGGCCTTCATGCTAGGCCACCAATACGTAGTTTTAATATCGTGGTACATTTTGTCCGAACCAGGGTGTACCGAGTAGCGGGATTTGTGCGCTTCATCCATCACAAGTTCTCGTAAGTCGCCATAGAGTGGGACCCAAATGCGTCCTGTTACATAATAAGCACCGTCTTCCTTCTGTTCTAAGCGTTGCCTTGCCCCGCGTAGGGCTTCAGCTCTAACGTTTTCTGGTTTCAGTGCTTCTATCTGAGCAGCTCGTATTTGCGAAGGTAGACTAGAATGTATCGTGAGTTGTAGAGCTCTTACGCGCTTAGGCGCAGTGTCCTTCCGACTGAGGGCGTCCGCCACTACATTGGCCATGCCCGGGTGATACCTGATGGAGCACTCGTAGTCATTTAGCAGTTCGACCCATCGTTGTTGCCGCATATTCAGTTCCTTCTACTTGAATATGTGCTCTAGACTCCTGTGGTCGGTGTAGATGGCGCACTTGGTTCCGTACAGGTAATGCCGCCATAGCTTAAGTGCGAAAACAACAGCTCCCAGCTCCAAATCGTGTGTAGTGTAGTTCTTCTCGTGAACTTTGAGTTGTCGTGAGGCGTAGGCTATGACTTTATCTCGTTGCATCAATACACAACCAAGACCCTGAATTGATGCATCACAGTAAACCACAAAATCATCTGTGCCCTCTGGCAGTGAAAGGATAGGTGCACTACAAAGTCTATCCTTTAGATGCTGAAAAGCTAACTCTTGTGCATTTCCCCAATGATAAACAACGCCTTTCTGTGTTAACGAGGTGAGAGGCTGTGCGATCTTAGAAAAATCCTTAATGAATCTCCTGTAGTAACCTGCCAATCCCAAGAATTGGCGAATTTCTTTTGGTGTACGAGGCGCAGGCCAGTTCTTAATAGAGTCCACTTTGGATGGATCAACGTGAATCCCATCCTTGTTCACCACATGCCCTAGGAAATGGACCTCTCGGAGCCAGAAGTCGCATTTCGAGAATTTTGCGTAAAGCTGTTCCTTCCGAAGGAGTTCCAAAATAAGTCGTAGATGTTGTTCGTGCTCCTCTTTGTTCTTAGAATAGATCAGGATGTCGTCGATGAAGACTATAACAAACTTGTCCAGGTACGGTTTGCAAACTCGGTTCATCAAATCCATAAAAACTGCCGGTGCGTTCGTCAGCCCAAACGGCATGACCAGAAACTCGTAGTGCCCATATCGAGTTCTAAAGGCTGTCTTAGGGACATCCCCTTCTCGAACTCTCAACTGATGATATCCCGATCTCAGATCGATCTTTGAGTAGTAGCTCGACCCCTGCAGCTGGTCGAACAAGTCGTCAATGCGCGGTAGAGGATAACGATTCTTCACAGTCACCTTGTTGAGTTCGCGATAGTCAAAACACATTCTGAAGGTACCATCCTTCTTCTTCACAAAAAGTACTGGGGCTCCCCAAGGCGATGAGCTAGGACGAATAAAACCTTTATCCAGGAGTTCTTGTAGTTGCGCGGAGAGTTCTTCCAACTCTGATGGCGCTAAACAATAAGGTGCACGGGCTACAGGCGCGGCTCCAGGAGCTAGTTCAATCTGAAACTCGACTTGGCGATGGGGCGGAAGACCAGGTAATTCCTCAGGGAATACCTCAGGATAGTCACGGACAACTGGAAAATCTTCTAGCTTCTTCTCTTTCTCTGTGGTATCAGTAACTAGAGCCAAAATCGCAGTGTGGCCCTTTCGTAAGCATTTCTGGGCCTTAAGAAGAGAGATGATGTTCTCAACAGCACTTCTCTTGTCGCCACGAATCATGAGAGGTTCACTACCAAAACCAGGAATACGGACGATCTTCTCGTTACAAAGAATCTCTGCTCGGTGTTGGGATAACCAATCCATCCCAATGACAACGTCGAAACTACCCAAGACAATAGGAATAAGATCAATAGAGAAGGTCTGGTTAGCGAGAATAAGCTGGCAACCCTTGACTACGTGTGAGGCCTCCAAACTCTTACCATTAGCTAGTTCTACAGTGTGCTTGTCGCTCAGGGGTGTAGGAATACGCTTAAGCATCTTACTAACTTCTAGTGACACATAGCTAGTATCGGCACCCGAATCAAATAAGACTGTAACATAAAAGTCGTCGAGAAGGAACTTACCCGTCACCACGTTGGGATCATTCCTTGCTTCTCCTTTGCCAATCACGAACACTCGTCCCCTAGCACCATTGTTGTTGTTCCCATTGTTACCATTCCCCTGATTGTTGTTGTTGTTGTTGTTCTGGTCCAGTTGGGGACAATCTTTCTTGAAATGGCCTTCAGCTCCACACTGAAAGCATCCTTTGTTGTTACCCTGCTGCTGTCTCTGGTTCTGTTGAGGTTGCTGACGATTCTGATTGGCGGGGTATGCGCTCCTGCAATCCTTTGCAACATGACCAGGCTTGTTGCACCGATGACAGTTGCCCCTGGTGCATGGCCCACTGTGGTGTAGGTTGCAACGATTGCATTTGGGGTGACTCCCCTTGTACCCACCATGACTTTGACCACCAGACGACTGCTGACCGGGGCTCTTGTGATCGTCCGTCTTTCTCTGCTGAGACTGAGTTTGCACCGAAGTTGAACCCCTGCTTGAAGTTCCATCCCATTTCCGTTTATCCCCACTAGAAGCACCAGAAGTAGTTGCAGCACCTATACGCTTCGGTAACTTGTTCTGCTCCACCGCTTGGTCAGTGAGACGGTGAGCCAACTGAACAACCTGCTGGATAGTAGTCAAGTTTGCTGAAGTCACATGACTTTGGATCTCTGACACCAAGCCCTTGAGGTAGAGTTCAATTCGCTTATACGGAGGATCCACCATAGTAGGACACAACAAGGCAAGCTCATGCGATCTCTTAGTGTATGCTTCAATCTCTGACCCCGACATCTTGAGATTGTAGAACTCATCTTCCAGCTTATGAATGTCGTCACGACTGCAGTATTCCTCCCTGATCATTTCCTTGAAGTTTTCCCATGGGGTGGCGTTGGCAGCAACCAACCCTAACATCTTCACTTGAGCATTCCACCACGTGAGGGCCAAACCCTCGAGAGTACCAGTAGCATACTTCACCCTGCGCGCTTCAGGGCATTCACACATTTCGAACACAGATTCCAGTTTCTCAAACCAGTGTAGGAGACCTACTGCTCCCTCAGTTCCGCTAAAAGTTGTGGGTCGACAGTCCATAAAGGTCTTAAAAGTGCACACCGGTGCCTGAGCATATTGACCTAAGGTAGGTGAAAGAAAGACAGAGTTTAACACAAAGGTTGGTTCACGAGAGTAGGATCCAAATGATCCTAGAACAATTTCGACTGCAGGATATACCTCCTGCGTTTGCAGCTGCAAGCGCTGCGGCAACTCGTTCGTTGATCAAAGCCGTCAACTGGGCTTGTGTCATGTTAACGCGTCCAGACATGATTCTTCATAATAAGAGTAATATGTGTGAGAGAGGTTCGCGAAAGTACGATAGTAGGACAGAGTAAGCACACACGTGTTCAAACAACAGTAGTTATACTAATCAAGCATACCATGGGCAATGTACTACTTAACTTAACAAGTAGGCAATATACGCACATCATATTACCTAGAATGTCGAGCCTTGCATGCGGAGTGAAGTGTGGTTGTGGACCGTTGAGCACTAAACCGGTTATAGTCTGGTTTTAACAAAAACGTTTCTCCTTTATTAAAACCAAGTTCACTATAACCAATGGCTCTGATACCAATCTGTCACACCCCCAAAAGCCCACCTGCGGAGTACTACCGCTTGGAGGCGTGACTGACCAGGATCCAGCCACCAATCATACTGAACAAGCATATAAGTAGTTATAAAAGTTTAACCAATACGATTGGTGATTCAAAACAAACAAATTAAGTTGCAAGCGGAAGCATAAGTTTTAAGTTATAACATAAGTTCAAAAGTTTCAAGTTTAACATAGCACGTAGCAATCCGTGTCCCACAACGACCCTCCTCCATGCAAGCTCCGGCTGAGTACCTATGGTCCTGCAAAGCATGTAGTAACGAGTCAACAACTAGTTGAGTGAGTTCACGGTTGGGTGTTCGTTTTAGTTATTTCAAAAACAGTTTCCTTTATCTGGCATCCTGCCGTGGGGGTTACCCCATAGTTTAAAAACGTGACATGTTCATTCCCAGTTACTCCGGCACTCCAGCCGTGGGGGCTACCCCATGTTAGTTATCAGGCATTTCGGCCGTGGGGGATACCCCATGCGTACACTAGACTCGTTACCATATCGACTGCTGACTGTAGTCATGTTTATGTGCCCTGAAAACATCAATGTCTATCATCATTGACGTGCCCCAGATCCATTAGTTCACGCCCGTCCTCTGCGGCACGGTGTGAGGCTTGTCAGACCTAAATAGCGCTATCTAACTAATGACCCGCTCGCCATTGGCCCGGCGATTAGTCGATACAAAAAGGAGGGACTTCGTGATAGAGTTTTAGTCTAGTACGTTTAACCGTCCATCCGGACGAGGAATCACATTCCTGAACCACTGACGTCCTACCCAAAGAGGACGAGGAATCCACGTTCCTTAACCCCGTTCCCAACCCAGGGAATCCCATGCTTTGTAAAGGGTGTGAACTCACCTTGGTTTGCTCGGCAGTTAATCACAGAAAGATCAATCAAGTCGCAAGTAGTCAATAACGTCCGGTTGGTGAAGTGTGTGTGTGTGCCGATCCAAAGTTCCAAATCCGAGAGTTCTTGTGCCAACCGATTGGATCCGAGAGCTTGGAGATGTGTTTGTGTTCTTAAGGTTTAGTGAGAGAGAAGTAGGAGAGTGTGTGTGTTCTTGTTCAACAAATGGTAACAAATAACTAAGGGTGGTTTATATAGGCTAGTTCCAAGTGCTGCACCCTTAATGGGTTTCGGCTAAGGGTTTTCGGCCCAAATGGCCCAACCGGCCAAAGGCCCAAACCGGCCTAATGGTTACGGTTCACTCGAGACCACATGGTCTCGAGTCGGGTCCTTGTTGTTTCGTGTTGGGTTCTCGGCTCGCATATAACACATACATAGATACATACAAATGCACACATAACAAAGCACATAAAAGTTCACGTTTATCATTAAGTTTAATCGGTTAACTAGTCACATAACGTACAAGCAAGCTACATTAAGACACAACGAAAGGTTCTAGATTTCGAGTTGTCACAAAAAAGCCATTGATGATTTCAATGCGGCGAAGAAACTGAAAGAAGAGTCGTTCAAATCAACTTTTGTCGAATATGACAAAAGAGTTTGATATCGCTGCAATGAGATCGGTCACATGGCCAAACAATGCAAGAATGTTTTTGAAAAAACTGTCTTTGAAAAACCTGTTGTGCAAAAACACTAACCTAAATCTCCAACTGATAAAAAGGGTAAAAAAAACCTATGGTTTCACCAATTCGCATTTTGAAGAAGGGTGAATCTCTAAAGTCGGAAGATAAGCCGAAATCGACCTTTGAGGTTGGCGAATCTTCAAAGACTCACAAGACTTCAAAGATTTATCCAAAAATGAAAGTTTTTGAAAATCAATCTTGGGTTGTGAAATCAAAATCATCGGTCGAGGAGAAAAAGATGGAGAACACGTTGAAAAATGAAACAAAAGTTTTTAAAGATGATGTTGAAAAACTTGAGTTTGAGCTTGATAAACTTCTTGAAGAGTTTCCACCTATTAAAAAGGAAAAAGTAAAATCAGAAGTAAAAACTGATGTTCCAAATGTCGTTTTCAACTTTCCAAAGGTTGATGTGACGTGTGACATAGTTTTTGGTAGTGTTTCAGCAGTTAAAAAGTCATGGGCATCTTTGTTTGAATGATTTGCTGTAATGTTTGCAGGGGCTGCCCAGGTCGATAATTTCAAAATGGATAATGGACAACGAAGCCTCTAGATACATGACTGGAATACTGGCGTTACTCTATGATGTGAAGTCTATTAATGGTGGAGACGTCGGATTTACCGGAAATCAGGGAGGCAGGATTGTCGGTCAAGGAACCTTGACTAATGGAGTGATTTCGTTTGAGAAAGTGAACTACATAATTGAATTGGAAAACAACTTGCTCAGTATTTCACAAATTTGTGATAAATCTTTTACCGTACATTGCACTAAAAATGAATGTCTCGTTTTAAAACTTGGGTTTAAAATCCCTGATGATATGGTGCTGTTGCGTGCTCCACGACAAAATGATTTATACATTCTTGAAATGAGTGTCGCAGCACCAACAAATCATCAGAAACAATGTTTTGTAACAAAAACCAAAGCTACTGAAAAAGAGTCGATCATGTGGCATCGAAAGATGGGCCACATTCACGTTAGAAAAATGAATTTTTTGGTTCATAATGATTTGGTTGAAGGTGTGAATTTAAAGAATTTTCATTTGAATGATGACTGTGTAGCTTGCAAGAAAGGAAAGCAGACCAAGAAGTCACACCCACAAAAGTTGCTGAATTCGATCAGAGTACCGCTTGAGAGACTCCACATGGATCTCTTTGGGCCGGTTAATGTGCACAGTATCAGTGGTGACATATCCTGTTTGGTTGTCACTGATGACTTCACAAGGTTTTCATGGGTGGTGTGCATGGAGAGGAAAGATCAGACGTTTGAGTCACTAATGGTTCTATTCAAGAAGATGGAGACGCTGTATAAGCTGCGGATCAGAAGAATAAGAAGTGATAATGGAACAGAATTCAAGAATAATCGAATGCTCGAGTTCTGTAATGAGAAAGGGATTCTTCATGAATTCAGCGCGCCATACACTCCACAGCAGAACGACGTAGCTGAAAGAAAGAATCGAACCTTGATAGAAACTGCTCGAACAATGCTTGCCGATTCCAAGTTACCTATTTTCTTCTGGAGTGAAGTAGTCGCTGCAGCATGCTATACTTTGAACCGTGTGCTCACCGTCAAGAAATATAAGAAAACATGTTTTGAGCTTCTACACCGTTACAAGCCCAATCTAAAGTTTTTGGAGCCATTTGGGTCTCCATGTACTTTCATTGATGAAAATGGTAAATTCGGTGCTAAGTCTAATGATGGTTTCTTTGTAGGTTATGCGAGCCCATTGAAGAGGGTGTTTGTGCCATGTCTGGGAAAAGTAATTCAAGTTCAGCATGTAGACTGTCAGAAGCACACTGCTCCACCACAACTTCCCGGACAAAGATTCTTGTTCGACTATGACAAACTCTGGGAGTCGTTTCAATTACCGATTCAGCCGAGTGATGAGGAACTAGCAATCTTATATCAATATCAGCAGTCCATGTTGCAAGAACAACTGCCTAGACCGCTAGTAGTTTCTCAACCCACCGGGGGTTCAAACGATCATGAGGCAGGTCTAAGTGGAATATTTGAACGTATCCTGTAGAATGTATCTGTAACTGAGTACTATGAATGTTTGAGATCGCTAGTGGGTTGCAAGGCCACTAACATGTGTCACGACATAGGAAGCCACCAAACCTAGGCATTTTTGTCGACTTTGACTGAGACACAGAAGCACTCATTGGTAGAAGTAGGCCAAGAGTGGGGTTGCCTGAAACCCATTAGATCTAACCTTTTGTTCCGCGGTCTGAATGTATACGTTGATTAATGGTGCTTATGGTACCCTATTCAAGACATGATCTAGAATGTTTCACTTGAATGTTTTTGTACTCCATCATACCATAACACATGTATTGTAAGCTCTTGTATTTGTATTTTCTCGTAGTTTAGAAAACTAGAATTTGTGTGTATGCATATTTCGAAAAATACGCTTGTTTGAAAAACCGGTATAAACATAAGCTTTTTGTAAACCATTTGTGTCTGTTAAAACTTGCTTGTAAAATTGTTTATGAATGTGTAATTCTTGTATGCTTTGCAAAAAGTGCATGTCTTTCCACCCCGAAAACATTTAGAAAAATGTAAACCGTAAAAAGGTGGGGTTATGAACTCACCTGAATATTCCTGTGTGAAGCTAGCTAAATACGACTTCGTGATGTCGTTTCCAAGACGAGACTCGCTAGCGTGCATTCTACAATATTCCTAACACGGGATATCTAATAAGTTTCCAAAAGAGGTATCCAAAACTACGTGTCACCGAGCTCTACCGAATCTGTCACACCCCGACCACGTAAAACAACAAAACGTGGCGGAAACGTCAGGGAGTGTTGTAACAGAATCATCGTTTCACAACCATGGAATAAATAGTTTCGTTTTATTGAATTATTGAACTAAATGTTTTGATACAAATTAGATAAATACAACTATTATCCTCCAAGTTTTAAAGTCGCTAAGGCCTTGTCCAATCCTATGTGAGAATACACCAATATCATCAATCAAGCATCATCAACTATTGTACCTGAAACACATGTGAAAATAGGTACGTCAGCATAAAAATGCCGGCGAGTACATAGGTTTTGTATGAGTTTCAGATTCATGGCTCGTTTTACATATTTCAATACTTATTTAAAAACCTTGTTTTGAAAAGTATAGTATTGCGACATAAATAACCAACTCAAATCAAATTGGTTATATTTTAAAAAAAAATCTCGTAGCCATTATTCTTAACCCCAAAACATTTGTTTAATTAAATCCAGATTTGTAAATCGTTTATGGAATAAAACTCGAATAGTATAATATATTGTTGGAAAACCTTGTATTACAACTTTGTTTTGTTTACCATTGCCCAAGTGATCTAGATAACGCAACGATATATAATGTATTAAAAACACTTATATATAGGAAGTATCAGCGGCGTATCCACCATGCTTTTAACACATTATACCCGCCCCGTTACCTAATCACTTCCCTATCCCATTGGTTCAAACAGGTTTCAACGGTTCATGTCAATCAATGGTTACAAACGGTTCACATAGTCAAGTAGTCACAAACGGTTCATATAGTCCAACGGTTCATCTAGTCAACGGTTGCAAACGGTTCACATAAGCAACGGTTACTAACGGTTCACATAGTCAAATGATTACAAATGGTTCACATGATCAAATGGTTGCAACGGTTCAAATGATCAAATGGTTACAACGGTTCAAATGATCAAATGGTTATACAACGGTTCAAAATGTAAAACAATGTGTCCATATGCTGGATGAGCATATGCGACAAAATGTAGTATATGGAAATCAATGTGCTAGCATGTTAAGTGAACATACATAGCAAAACATAATGAAATCGTGTACTAATAATGTACTATTGAACATAGTAAGTATATGATATAAAAACATGGGAAACATGAAAGTATCAAGTAGGCACATGTGTTCCACCCCAAAACAGTTTGAAAACAGTAAAAGAGGGGACTATGTACTCACCTGAGGGTGCTTAGAAGTCTTGAACAACAACCAAGCAAAGCTAGAGTGATCAGGGAATCAAACGGCACCCTATATAGGTAACTATGTAAATAACCGGACCTAAATCGGGAGATAGGATAGAATGAGGTTCTATAAATCAAACGAGTAATTAAACTCGTATGGTATGATTTAATAGACCTTACATTCAGATTGGAAAGCCTACCTAAGTGCTTTTGACCCGTTTCGACACATTATGGTAACATAAGCTACTATAAGGCGTCGTTAGCGTAAAACTATGTTCGGATGGTTAACTATGTGCTATGCCAAGTCTTACATGCCCAATTATCCCTAAACATGTTACTAAATCAGATTATATGTCAAAAATAAGTTCACATAGGCAAAATACGGATTTTAGCTTTAAAAGGGCATCTTGGTCATTTCCTTATGGGCATACAAGCTAACTAGCAAATGACTAACCAATCCTATGTGATCATAAGGTATAACCTCAGTGGTTATTCCCTATGCAACTATGATCACTAACTAAGCTTGGTCGGATCCTAAAGATCGACCAAACGGGTCGGGTTCGAAAGGCTAAGCGGTTGTTTAGACCGCTTACCTTACGACCCTAAACAAGCACTAAACTAATAGTGTCGAGTTAAACATGTCAAAACATGTTTAACCTACTGATTTGGTATCAAAACAAGGTGTTTTGATACCCTAAAGTAGTTCCGTTGCAAAATGCGTGCTAAAACGCATTTTGACCGAAACTTTGACTCGACACTACAACTAGCTAACGTGGTAATCAGCGGTTATAATCACGAAGGATTATAACTATCGTGATTACAATCACGTTTCAAAGTTCAATTGAACTTTGACTTGACCAATTGATGGTCAAAACCGAAAGTCAAACTGTTGGCCAAACGTTTGACTTTCTGCACTACATAAGGAAAAAGCAATAAAAAGAATGAAAGAATGCTCACTAAGGGTCCTTGCTATCTTTTCAACAAGAAGACAAAGTCCCAAATCAGCTTAGAAAGCTTCCAAGCAGATGTAGAGAGGAGAGAATGAGAATGAGCAAAGAATGGAGTGAAAGGCCTTGCTATTTATAGTTGTGGTGATGCTCTAGGATCATTACAAGTGGTTTTCTTGGTCATTAAGCATTAAATCACAACCATACATGTGTTTAGGGACAGCTAGCATGCCTTGGAGAAGTGTTAACTTGGTCACCACACAATGGAATTGCAAGAAAGGCCCCTGAATTTACAAACTGTTGCTGAAAATAATATTTCTGCCCAGATGTGATCATCGCGTAGCGCGACCACAAAGCCTTATGGCTGTCGCGCAGCGCGACGGTGTAGGCTGAACTTTCAAAGTTTGGCAGAAATGGTCCCTGCACGTGTTTAAGCTTGTTTTTGACGTTTTTAACCTCCGTAAAGTCATTTTCAAGGCTCCACAAGGTCGTTAAAGTGTAGGGGACCTGCAATATGCTCGAAAACATCTCGGATGTCGGTTCGTTTGGTCGTACGGTCACGTTGTTCGGTTATTTACGACGAAACTCGAACGGACGCGAAAACGATCCAAATTACGCGACGAATGGAATTTTTGCATGCCGATTACTAAAATAAAAATATTTTAGTGTGTACAAAAATTTAGGATGTTCAGATATGGCCAGAACGTAAGATACGCGCGAAAATGCAAACTTACGCCGTTTTTGACACTTTTAGTCCCTGTAAGATCATGTAAGCATGTTTTTGCACACCGAACCTATCAAAGCTTATTTCTAAGCCATGTTTAGGTTATATATGGCATGTTTAACTTATGATCAAGTTCCGGACTATAAGTTGTCTTACGAAACGGCAGACTTTTGCAAGTTGACGCAAATAGTCCCTGTAAGCAAATAAACTTGATTTCGGCATACCAAACCATCCAAAACTTATTTCTAAGTTATGTAAAGGTTATTTAAGGTATGTTAATCCTATGTCACTATTCCGGAGTGTTTTTTGCATTAAACTGGTTATATTTACGCATCAGATCGTGTATAACCTTCCAGAAAGCGACTTAAAGCCCGAAATCGAACAAGAATTGATATGTGCAAATGATACACATATTTTCACAATTCCCAAGTATGAAATACAAAATTTCATTGGTTTGGCATTTGTTTGACGGTCACAGTGACGCAGGTGTCACAGTCTCCCCTACTTTAGGAAATTTCATCCCGAAATTTATTCGTAGGAGTCTGTCTGTGACTTTGTGTCAAATAACCCCTAGAGTCATTTCCTTAACAGACATTCTTCAGAAACGAAAATGAATGCACGGAGTCATTTTCAAAGGTTGCTTCCTCAGAAATGGAAATGAAAAAGGATAATCAAACGGATCGTTCATTTCCTTCAATGGATATTCTTTAGAAACGAAAATGAACAAATGGAGTCATTTTCAACAGATGCTTCCTCAGAATCGGAAATGAAAAGGATAATCAAACGGATATTCATTTCCATCAACGGATATTCTTCAGAAGCGAAAATGAATGGATGATCCATTTTCCTCAACGGATTCTTCAGCAGAACGGAAATGAAGGATTAAACAGACGGATATTCATTTCCATCAACGGATATTCTTCAGAAGCGAAAATGAATGGATGATCCATTTTCCTCAACGGATTCTTCGTCAGAATGGAAATGAAGGATTAAACAGACGGATATTCATTTCCATCAACAGATAATCTTCAGAAGCGAAAATGAATGGATGGTCCATTTTCCTCAACGGATTCTTCATCAGAACGGAAATGAAGGATTAAACAAACGGATATTCACTTCCATCCACGGATATTCTTTCAGAAGTGAAAAATGAATAGCTAGTTCATTTTTCTTCAACGGATGCTTCATCAGAATTGGAAATGAACAGGGTTCACTCAAGGCACATGACAAAACTCGATGTGGTTTCTGTGCACTAAATTCCGTAATTATGTAGGCCTCCATAGTTACGTAATTCCTTACATAGTCCGCACAGTTTGTTTTGTGATGTGAAAGGGATTAAATTTGAATAAACTTGAGACATTATTGATTGGGTCAACACAGAAACATATAAATGTTTTTTTTCTTGGATTTGTTATTATCTTGTTATTGATTGCTATAAACTTAACGTCGATTTGAACATGGGCATTCAAGGTATATCAGGAACCCAGTCAATGGACTTCAACGTCCTGAAGCATCTATCTGAGAAGATAGGATGATCTTCCAAAAATTCGAATTTTGATTACAAGAAATAACTACATTCGAATTAATGTATACAACAATTGAGGACTTACGGAAATACCCTTAGGTATCCTACCAAGGATTTGGGTATTCGTCCAGAGTTGTAACTTGTGCCTTGTACTTCGTTTCCTAGAAGGAAACGGGTACTTAGGATTTTCATGGAAGACGCAAGAGATCATGAAATGGAAGAAATTTGGGGGTAGGTCTGTTCTTCGAGGAATGCGACACCTTGATTGTCGGTGTTGTAGGGGATATGTTGTTTATACATGCAACCATATCAATATATTGCGATGTAAAATAGGAGATTTATTTATAAACAACAAATACAACTGTTTCATGGACCATGACAACAAAAGAAATAATACAAAAGGCTTGATTATTTCTAAACAGTGTTGTCTTCCAATTGGTCAGGTGCTCATCCCTGCGCTGGATTTGCATTAGCAAGTCTTGGGCAATTTCTTCGGAAATGGCCGATCTCGCCACAGTTGAAGCAAGAACCTGGTGGAAAACGACCCTGAGCAGGATTGTTGCCAGCTTGATTTGGTGTAGCTGCAGCTGGGCAAACTCTTGCTGTATGGCCTATGAGTCCACAAACTTGGCATGTGCGGCACTTCACACCAGCATTGTTGGTGCACTACATCTGCTGATTCCGTCTTGTATCGAGTCAATGTCTTAGAACGTTAGATCTGGGCTCGAAATACGAGAAATAGTGAAATGTATAGGTTTTAGATGTTGGGCCGCTTTTAGAGTCAAAATTAGATGATTGGATCGCTCTTAGGACTATTAGGTTAGTGGATCGCTCGAGTGGCATCTTATGTGAATCGCTCGAATGGTAACTAACCTGGACCGCTCATATGACATGATGCTTGGACCGCTCCTATGACAAGTTGTCTGGACCGCTCCAATGTCATGGGCCGCTTATTGGGCCTGTCCAATAGCGGTCCCAGTGCTCTATAAATAGTCCAATGAGCGACTCCATTTGAAACAGTTGTAGAAATTGTGCCGAAGTTCTGCCGGTGCGAGATTTGAGCTGTAAACGTTTGAAATCAATAAAACAAGTAGTTAAAGTGATTTGCCTGCTGTTTCTACCTTAGTTTCTTGTTATTCCGCACCTGAAACCAAGGAGAAAGCCTCTGAACGACTCGTTCGGGTCATCATACGATTCTACAAGTGGTATCAGAGCTCAGGAGGAGGTTCTCTGCAGAAATTAGCTGGTTTTCGTCACTTTTTCTTACTTCTACACCTTCTTTTTCTGATTCGGGAAGATTTCACGGTCGGAATTCGTTCAAATTTTCACAGATTGTGCAAAATAGTACCGTGACAAACCCTTGAAAGTTTTGGATCAAAATTCGAAGTTTTAGTGGGTCAAAATTGGATTTGAGATTGTGGACCGCTCGATCGAACAAGTTCTTGAACCGCTCATCCGGACAGATCGTGGACCGCTCATTCGGTCGGATTGCTCTTGAACCGCTCATCCGGACATCTTCTCAAACCGCTTATTTGGACCGATTTTGAACCGCTTATCCGGACAAGATCTTGGATCGCTCATTCAGACGGATTGATCTTGGACCGCTCCAAATTCAATTCTTTTGTGAACCGCTTATTCGGATCAAGTCTGAATCGCTTATTTGGACTAGTTGTGGACCGCTTATCCGGACCGATTCTGATACGCTTATCTGGACCGCTTATTTGGCAAAATTGTTGTTTGGTTCGCTTTTCCTGTCACACCTGGTTTGCATATTAGTCAACAAATAGGTATCGGATTTTAGCGAAACATGGCGATGGTGTTTGATGAAAAGGAGAACTATCATCTTGAAAGATTAAATGACGGATATGGTTTGTATAGTGGTTATGAACAACAAGATGATAAACAGATATGGATTATGCGGCTTGAAAATTTTTTGTGCAAAAAGAATGAGACTTTGGAGGAGATGGAAAGCAGCTTTAACTATTTACTGGGCAAATTGGAAAAATATGAAATAAGGTTGACAGATGGAGATAAAGTATCAAAAATTGCAGATGCTTTACCTACAGAATGGGATGATATTTTGACAAATATAAGATCGAATTCTGGTTTCTCTGGGTTATCAAAATTGAATTCATCAGAGTTTTTTAAAAAAACTCAAAACACATAGTTATGAGAATGATAAAATTAAAAGAGAATTGATTGACAAAATAAAAGGAAACCTAGAGAATCTAAGTTTGAATGTGATTGGTGAAATAGATAAAAGAATATGTGTATGTCTTGGAGCAAAATATGTGATGAAATACGATTTCAAACGAGGTTGTTATATTGATAATAATGGAAATCCTCTTGACTTCGTTTAAATATTTTGTGCAGGTACATTCAGGGAAAAAGAAGAAGAAACTTCAAAAGCTAAAGAATCTGTGAAGAATGCAACAGTATGCTTTAAGTGTGACAGCTTCAAGATTGACTATGACAAACTATTGAAGAATGTGGAAAGTTTGACATCCGAAGTTAAGAAGCTGAAAGATGAGAAGCAAACTGATGATAAACAGATTCTTATGGTTCAGGAAATTTGTGAGAAGTTGAAAGCTGAAAATGACAAACTGTTGGTTGGTTTGAACAGTTTGACATTTGAAAACAAGAAATTGAAAGAAAAAGAAAAGGTTTTTGGAGAGAAAATTAAGAATTTTGAAATTGAAAAATCAAAAATTGAGAAAGATTTTCAAAATCAAATGAAAATTCTTGAAGATGGGAGAAATGTGTTTAGTAAAAAACAACATTGAAAAACAGAAAGTGTTAAATTCCCATCTTCAGAAAATCATTAAACTTGAAAAAGAAGGTGAGTACGCTCAAGTGAAAATCAAAAAGTTGGAAAAAGAACTTGAAAGCAAACAGAAATCATCAGAAGATGAAGATTTCTGGATCAAGTTAGAAAACAAAAACCTGAAAGCGAATGAATCAAAATTTCAGGAACAGATAAAAGTTTTGATGGATGAAAAATCTGTTCTTGAAAATTTGAAGATTGAGAATGAGAAAACTATCAAGTCTCATTTTGGGAGAATATCTCAGCTTGAAAGTGAAGCTGAGAATTCGAGGAACAAAATTGATGAACTTGAGAAGAAATTGAAAGGTTTTGTGACTAAATCTGACGGTTTGAATTTTCCCTGTCCAAAACCAATCAATTCTATGCCGATAAGTGAAAAAGTTGAAGATTGTGATGAGAAAACTGATGATGAAAATGAGGAATTTTATTCAGCAGATGAGTCTGAGACAGAATCTGATGCTGAAATTAAGAAAAAGGAGAAATTTTTGAAATTAAAAGAAAAATTTCAGAAAACTGTTTTACACTCGACTGAAAAGGGAGAATGCTCTAAGCAGAAACCTGTGAAGAAGATTGTAAAACAGAAACAAAAATTTAAAAATGAAGGAAAAAACTCATCAGTTAAATCATCCAATCGCAATCAGAAATCAAAAGATTTAAAAAATGAAAATTCAAAAATTGTTGGGTGCAGGACAGATCACAGTGCTTCAAAGTCAAATTCAGCAAGGTTGAGGAAGGAGTATCACCAACCCAAACAATGCTTTGATCTGAGCGTTTGGACTAAAAATGGTGATAGGTACGATAACAGAATGTGCTACAGCTGCGGCTATCATGGACACATTGCTGTTAACTGCCGGTATTGGAGTTATGAGACCAGGAGGTGCTTTAATTGCAACATCAAAGGTCACATTGCCAGAGATTGCCCAAGGAAATCTAGTGAAAGATTGAGGGTTAATTCTCAGAAAATGGCAAAGATTCCAGTCAAAGTCAAGCCCCAGGAACAGAAGGTTTTGAAACCTAAAGTTCAAGAACAGTCAACTCAAGAAAAAAAAGTAAAACTTTCACAGGGGCAGAAAGACAGACTGAGGAAAAAGAGGAAAAAGGCGAGAGAGTATCTCGAGAAGATTTTGTCCTCAGGTTCACGGGACAAACAGATTAATAGTTCTGATGAATCTACTTCTTCATCTGCAAAGTTGAGCAAAAAGAATTCATCAGATACAAATCTGAGGACAAAAGAGGAGAAGAAGAAAGAAAAGGTCGGCGATGAATCTGACAGATCAAAGTCAGACAAGCCACCTGCAGGCAATGATTCTGGTATGGTAAAACCAGAGGAGCCATTGGTTGAGGTAAAAGTTGAAGATTCTAGTTTAAAAATGGATGAGAAAAACTTTCCACCATTGTTGAGCAAGAATTCGAAATCACCCAAGGACCGTCAGGCTTGGGTGAATCTGTTTAAATGAAAAACCTGACTTGCCGGAGATCCCAAGATGGTATCGTGGATCATGAATCGGCACATTTCTTGAGAAATTTCACTTTGGTGATTTTTCGCCTCAAATGTGGTAAATCAGGGACATTAAGTTGTACTTGATTTTCTACATGTGGTTTATGGTAAACTGGAAATGATAAATCTTTAAATGGTTTGAAGAAAACAAGATGATGGGATAACCCCGAATCTACAAATGGTTGGAACACAAACTAATTTTTCCGGAAAAACCATTTTGATTGAAACAAACTTAAGTGTTTTGAAATCATTATGGGAAAATAGTTTGTTGTGAGGGGGAGTTCTGATTGTTTTTGCACAAGAATGGTGAATTGAAGTAATTCACATAATGTTGTCATATTTTTTTTGTATAGTTTGTTTTCAATTTTTTTCTTCAGAAAATCAAAATTGAAATATATTTTGATTTTAGGGGGAGTAATAAAATTTTGAAAAATTTAAAAGAAAATTCAAAAATGAAAATGAGTTTTGCTGCAAAAAGAGGAGATGATAGTACATCGGTGGACTATCACAGCATGCTAGAGATTTGTAAAGACAAAATTGTTTTTAAACAAGTCTTACTAATGATGTGTCGGTAGGCTTCACACAGTTAGTAAATTGTATTCGAGATATAAACCTAAAATCAAACTTACTTATTTTGTGGGGAACACTACTTGGATATATAGGTAACCCCTGAAATCTCGTTTGAAAGGTTTCTTATTTTGAAATATTAGGTTCTTATACTCAAATGATGTCTGGGGTATTATTCCGGGACTTCTGCTGAACGGTGGTTCTGACCTAGTCCCTGGCTAATACTTGCTTCAATATGCTTGAAACATAGCATAAAGCCCTCAGCTGATTAGACAATAAAATTGATGATCAGTTGTTGTAGCTAAAAAGATCCTCTAAAGGGGACCCACTGCTAAGTCGAAGCTGATATCTCTCTGCTGAACGGAAGTTCTGACCTGAGATCCCTCAGTTCTCGCATTTTTCCCCTAATTTATATACAGATATCATTTGTAGTTATACTTACCTGTAGATCAGAATATTGGGATCTGGATACGGGAGTATATTCAAGAGGTGGGACACTCAAATAAGTCTAAGTTTTAAAACATTAAATACGTATCTTGAATCAATTGAAAACTTGTGTAGAGGTTTAAGTGGACAACAATACTGACAATCAGAGGTAAATTTGTTTTTAACATTTGCTGATTAATCAAGATCAACGGTGTTGGTGATATGTCTCAAAAAACCGATATGATCCTCTTGCACAATCTCTCAAAAATTGTGTTCATTTTTGTATTTCATTAAATTCAAAAATCCAAAAATATTGTATTTTTTGTTTGATATTTGAAAACTACAAAAAGATTTTCGACAACAGAGTGTGAAGAACTGATATTTGACATTTCAAGTGCTAAACATGTTGAACTTGTGGTTTGAGAGAGAGTGTTAAATTGTGAAGATTTGAAATGCAAATTTGGTTCATTAACTTGATGAATAAGTTGAATGGTAACCTACAGTTTGATCTTCATAATTTTTCTTATATGATTTGCTGTGTCATTAAATTGAATTGCAAATTGTATTAGTTTGTAATAGTATGGTTGAGTTTTGCAGGTTTCTGATCCTGTTGCTACGAATAG
This sequence comes from Helianthus annuus, assembly GCF_002127325.2. NCBI lineage: Eukaryota > Viridiplantae > Streptophyta > Magnoliopsida > Asterales > Asteraceae > Helianthus > Helianthus annuus. Next base: position 114,638,164 of record NC_035436.2, read on the forward strand.
CCAGGAGACACATCAGAACCAGAGGAGAGCTTAAACAGAGAAAGCCAGGAGTTGATTTCAATGGTGATAACGATTTCTAGACAGAGATCTCAGCATTATGTTTGGGGGAGTCTGATGAAAGTTAGAGCCAGAGAATGATCCAGGCATGTGATTCCAGGAAGGAATTCCTGAAGAAGATATTATTCCAGGCTGAGTTCCTGAAGAAGGCCGAACAAGATTGAAGAGTTGTGATTGTTTGAAGACTCTCACTAAAGATTCCGTCAACATTCAAGGGGGAGTCTGTTGGTGCAGTTGTCTGTCGACTACATCTTCGTTCGTGTCTTAGAATGATAGAATGATAAAGAGAGAGAAGCCCGAAGACTGATCAAGACTGAAGAACTGAAGACAGCATTGGTGTGACTCGATAGTCGACTCCATCAACATCTGAGGGGGAGTCTGTTGGTGCACTACATCTGCTGATTCCGTCTTGTATCGAGTCAATGTCTTAGAACGTTAGATCTGGGCTCGAAATACGAGAAATAGTGAAATGTATAGGTTTTATATGTTGGGCCGCTTTTAGAGTCAAAATTAGATGATTGGATCGCTCTTAGGATTATTAGGTTAGTGGATCACTCGAGTGGCATCTTATGTGAATCGCTCGAATGGTAACTAACCTGGACCGCTCATATGACATGATGCTTGGACCGCTCGTATGACAAGTTGTCTGGACCGCTCCAATGTCATGGGCCGCTTATTGGGCCTGTCCAATAAGCGGTCCCAGTGCTCTATAAATAGTCCAATGAGCGACTCCATTTGAAACAGTTGTAGAAATTGTGCCGAAGTTCTGCCGGTGCGAGATTTGAGCTGTAAACGTTTGAAATCAGTAAAACAAGTAGTTAAAGTGATTTGCCTGCTGTTTCTACCTTTGTTTCTTGTTATTCCGCACCTGAAACCAAGGAGAAAGCCTCTGAACGACTCGTTCGGGTCATCATACGATTCTACAAGCATGATGATGTAGGCTACATTGGTTGCACAAAGGTGCAGTTCCGTTGTAGGGCTTCCTAGCAGGGGGTTGAGCTGGTTGGTTGGGAATGGCTTGATCATTGTGAGCAACCACAGCGAAGTTCTGAGAAGCCTTTCGCTTCTTTGACTTTTTGGAGGATTCAGTCTGTTCATCCCTTGGTTTCGATTCCTCAACCGGTTTCTAGTCACTTTTTCGGAAAAGTTTACCTTTCCTGATCTGAGATTCAGTCAAGGTAGCGGATAGCTCAATGGCCTGTCTAACTGTAGTGGGATTACTACCAGTCACAATGTCCTGTACTGAGTCAGGGAGACCATCAATGTACTTTTCGATTACCTTATCCAAAGGCGTCACCATGTTTGGGCATAACAGACTTAATTCCTCATAACGGTCCGTGTAGGCTCGATGCTCACCGCTCTCTTGCTTAAGATCGTCAAATTCCCATTCCAAGACCCTGATCTCATGACGAGGACAGAACTCCTTCATCATCAGAGCTCGAAGCTCTTCCCACGTTTGAGCCAGTGCTACATCGGCACCCCTATCTCTCACCACACCGTTCCACCACGTCAAAGCTCGTTTCTCAAAGACACTAGATGCGAAATCTACCTTTCGCTCGTTTGGACATTGAACATGTCTGAAGGTGCTCTCTAAACTCTCAAACCACTGCAGAAGTGCAGTTGCTCCTTGTGACCTAGAAAACTTTGATGGCTTAGGTGAGTTGAATGTCTTGAAGGTGCACTGAACATTGTTATTGTTATTGTTTGCCTGATTTATCTGGGTGATAAGGTTCAGGAGTACAGCAGCGATTTGCTGAGTGAATAAGGCTGCCAAAGCGGCATCCTGAGCTTGATCACGTCGAGGAGGCATATTCTAAAAGGGTAAAGAAACATGAGGGAAAATGAGTGAGATGTCATTGGATATTCAAAACTGGATGTTGAGAATATCGACAAGGCATAATGATTGTGGTCATTTGTTCGTTACTTAAAACAAACAAACGACACTGAGACAAATCAAAGTAAATAGGTCAATATAATGTATCACCGAAGACATGCTCGCCTATAAGTGAACACTCACCCCAAGAGTTCCCAGGTAAGAGTGACTGGTCCGATACTGCGGATTTGTACAAACACTCTAGCCTTAGACAGAAAACTCAGGGTACAGGCATTCACTCTTCCAGTTCACACGTGTTCACATTATTTAGACCCCAAACTTTGACGAGATTTTGAAAACTCAAAAGGCACAAAGCCAAGGATGAATCAAACCGGAAGGGTTCAAAACCATATAACAAAGGGTTCAAAACCTTATAACAGAAGGTTCAAAACCTAGTAATCAATCATCCAAGAACAGATGATTAATTTTCGAAGCGGATTCGTTATTGTGTTCTCGTTGTGGTTATCACCTAAGGATAGGTGACGGTATTGTTTTACGACTAAACGCAAGTAAACTCGCGTTAGGGTCCTAGGAAGGTTATAGTCTAGGTCAAAGCATTACTAATAACCTAATTCCCTATAACCATTGGCTCTGATACCAACTTTTCTGTCACACCCCGACCACGTGAAACAACAAAACGTGGCGGAAACGTCGGGGAGTGTTGTAACAGAATCATTGTTTCACAACCATGGAATAAATAGTTTCGTTTTATTGAATTATTGAACTAAATGTTTTGATACAAATTAGATAAATACAACTATTATCCTCCAAGTTTTAAAGTCGCTAAGGCCTTGTCCAATCCTATGTGAGAATACACCAATATCATCAATCAAGCATCATCAACTATTGTACCTGAAACACATGTGAAAATAGGTACGTCAGCATAAAAATGCCGGCGAGTACATAGGTTTTGTATGAGTTTCAGATACATGGCTCGTTTTACATATTTCAATACTTATTTAAAAACCTTGTTTTGAAAAGTATAGTATTGCGACATAAATAACCAACTCAAATCAAATTGGTTATATTTTATAAAAAATCTCGTAGCCATGATTCTTAACCCCAAAACATTTTTTTAATTAAATCCAGATTTGTAAATCGTTTATGGAATAAAACTCGAATAGTATAATATATTGTTGGAAAACCTTGTATTACAACTTTGTTTTGTTTACCATTGCCCAAGTGATCTAGATAACGCAACGATATATAATGTATTAAAAGCACTTATATATAGGAAGTTCCAGCGGCGTATCCACCATGCTTTTAACACATTATACCCGCCCCGTTACCTAATCACTTCCCTATCCCATTGGTTCAAACAGGTTTCAACGGTTCATGTCAATCAATGGTTACAAACGGTTCACATAGTCAAGTAGTCACAAACGGTTCATATAGTCCAACGGTTCGTCTAGTCAACGGTTGCAAACGGTTCACATAAGCAACGGTTACTAACGGTTCACATAGTCAAATGATTACAAACGGTTCACATGATCAAATGGTTACAACGGTTCAAATGATCAAATGGTTACAACGGTTCAAATAATCAAATGGTTATTACAACGGTTCAAAATGTAAAACAATGTGTCCATATGCTGGATGAGCATATGCGACAAAATGTAGTATATGGAAATCAATGTGCTAGCATGTTAAGTGAACATACATAGCAAAACATAATGAAATCGTGTACTAATAATGTACTATTGAACATAGTAAGTATATGATATAAAAACATGGGAAACATGAAAGTATCAAGTAGGCACATGTGTTCCACCCCAAAACAGTTTGAAAACAGTAAAAGAGGGGACTATGTACTCACCTGAGGGTGCTTAGAAGTCTTGAACAACAACCAAGCAAAGCTAGAGTGATCAGGGAATCAAACGGCACCCTATATAGGTAACTATGTAAATAACCGGACCTAAATCGGGAGATAGGATAGAATGAGGTTCTATAAATCAAACGAGTAATTAAACTCGTATGGTATGATTTAATAGACCTTACATTCAGATTGGAAAGCCTACCTAAGTGCTTTTGACCCGTTTCGACACATTATGGTAACGTAAGCTACTATAAGGCGTCGTTAGCGTAAAACTATGTTCGGATGGTTAACTATGTGCTATGCCAAGTCTTACATGCCCAATTATCCCTAAACATGTTACTAAATCAGATTATATGTCAAAAATAAGTTCACATAGGCAAAATACGGATTTTAGCTTTAAAAGGGCATTTTGGTCATTTCCTTATGGGCATACAAGCTAACTAGCAAATGACTAACCAATCCTATGTGATCATAAGGTATAACCTCAGTGGTTATTCCCTATGCAACTATGATCACTAACTAAGCTTGGTCGGATCCTAAAGATCGACCAAACGGGTCGGGTTCGAAAGGCTAAGTGGTTGTTTAGACCGCTTACCCTACGACCCTAAACAAGCACTAAACTAACAGTGTCGAGTTAAACATGTTAAAACATGTTTAACCTACTGATTTGGTATCAAAACAAGGTGTTTTGATACCCTAAAGTAGTTCCGTTGCAAAATGCGTGCTAAAACGCACTTTGACCGAAACTTTGACTCGACACTACAACTAGCTAACGTGGTAATCAGCGGTTATAATCACGAAGGATTATAACTATCGTGATTACAATCACGTTTCAAAGTTCAATTGAACTTTGACTTGACCAATTGATGGTCAAAACCGAAAGTCAAACTGTTGGCCAAACGTTTGACTTTCTGCACTACATAAGGAAAAAGCAATAAAAAGAATGAAAGAATGCTCACTAAGGGTCCTTGCTATCTTTTCAACAAGAAGACAATGTCCCAAATCAGCTTAGAAAGCTTCCAAGCAGATGTAGAGAGGAGAGAATGAGAATGAGCAAAGAATGGAGTGAAAGGCCTTGCTATTTATAGTTGTGGTGATGCTCTAGGATCATTACAAGTGGTTTTCTTGGTCATTAAGCATTAAATCACAACCATACATGTGTTTAGGGACAGCTAGCATGCCTTGGAGAAGTGTTAACTTGGTCACCACACAAAGGAATTGCAAGAAAGGCCCCTGAATTTACAAACTGTTGCTGAAAATAATGTTTCTGCCCAGATGTGATCGTCGCGTAGTGCGACCACAAAGCCTTATGGCTGTCGCGCAGCGCGACGGTGTAGGCTGAACTTTCAAAGTTTGGCAGAAATGGTCCCTGCACGTGTTTAAGCTTGTTTTTGACGTTTTTAACCTCCGTAAAGTCATTTTCAAGGCTCCACAAGGTCGTTAAAGTGTAGGGGACCTGAAATATGCTCGAAAACATCTCGGATGTCGGTTCGTTTGGTCGTACGGTCACGTTGTTCGGTTATTTACGACGAAACTCGAACGGACGCGAAAACGATCCAAATTACGCGACGAATGGAATTTTTGCATGCCGATTACTAAAATAAAAATATTTTAGTGTGTACAAAAATTTTGGATGTTCAGATATGGCCAGAACGTAAGATACGCGCGAAAATGCAAACTTACGCCGTTTTTGACACTTTTAGTCCCTGTAAGATCATGTAAGCATGTTTTTGCACACCAAACCTATCAAAGCTTATTTCTAAGCCATGTTTAGGTTATATATGGCATGTTTAACTTATGATCAAGTTCCGGACAATAAGTTGTATTACGAAACGGCAGACTTTTGCAAGTTGACGCAAATAGTCCCTGTAAGCAAATAAACTTGATTTCGGCATACCAAACCATCCAAAACTTATTTCTAAGTTATGTAAAGGTTATTTAAGGTATGTTAAGCCTATGTCACTATTCCGGAGTGTTTGTTGCATTAAACTAGTTATATTTACGCATCAGATCGTGTATAACCTTCCAGAAAGCAACTTAAAGCCCGAAATCGAACAAGAATTGATATGTGCAAATGATACACATATTTTAACAATTCCCAAGTATGAAATACAAAATTTCATTGGTTTGGCTTTTGTTTGACGGTCACAGTGACGCAGGTGTCACAGAATCGTTAACCAATGATTCGAGGGTAAGTTGTTAAATTAATGGAAACGATTAAGTCGTATGTGTTAAGTACCGTTTATTTTCAGTAATAACTAACAAGTCTTGAAAAGACTTAATTCTCGAGAGATTTAAAATAATATAATATGTATATAGAAATACATAAATATATTGTTAAAAGCGCGTTAGTCGTCTCGAGTTGCCGTACGTGTATGTAACGAATGCGTAAATAAATACGAATAGTACCAAAGTGAACGATCATGAAATCAAATCAAGACTTATTCGAATGATGTGAATTCAAGGACGTATCACAAGATGCAAATGAACTCTAGAAATGATCGCATCCAATAAATGAACTTAGATTCAACAAGCTCAAATGTAATAGTTTGTATGAAACGATCGATCATGATCAGCCCAAGCTGCAAGTTATACTGACGCCACATGGTGTCGTAGTGAATGAAACAATTCAACAATAGTGGTGATCAAACAAGTATCACCTATGTTTGAAGTCAAATGAAAGCGCAATAATAAATCGAAGCGGATTTAATCTAAATAAATAATTAAATCCGTGCATGAGATATGTAAATGAGATTAGCGCAAGCTTCAATTTAGTGAAAATGTCACCACAAGGTGTCGAAATCAACAAACGACTTAATGGAGTCGTAGACCAAACAAATCTACTACGACTCAGAACAATGACACGCTTGTTAAAACGAATTCGAATATGATGTTTTCAATACATCATATGGTGTCTTGAATTGAATATGTGAAATGAACAAGTTCAAACAATTGAATTTGACTTTGGCGCAAGCCGATAATAATTGCATGTATCGACAAGAAAACTTTCGGCATGGTCACAACGAAAACCATGTATGTAACTTGAAAAGAAAGGGATTTCAAGAAAATGTGTTGACCGGATAACGAAGAAGCCAACAATTACAATAATGACGGTCATTTGAATCACAAATCAACAATTAGATTTTGTGAAACAATATTTGAGCTTCAATGAAACGCTTTATTCGAAACGAAACCACATGCGTAACAAACGATGCATGCGTAACATATGAATTTTCAAGAAATGAAGCAAATGAATATTAGCTATAATGAAGAAGTTATTGTGATGCAGTGACCATTAAGAGGAGTAGAGATGCGAAAATCTACTCAGTAAATGTGAAAGTCGGAATTTCAATAAAATAAATTTAAGGACTTTACCTTGGGTTTCATGTGACGACCAGTTGTTAGGTGACATTCCCATCGGATGTCAAACATATCATACTCGTCGTGAATAAGATAGGGGGATGTGGAGACATACGTCTTCTTCTTATCATGACTCGTGTCGTTTGCAGGACTGCGTGCCAAACTGCCGCTTCCTCGAATGTATAGCTTAAGTTTCTTGTCCTTTGCATGCCGATACTTTGTTTTGCGTAGGTTACCTGCTCGGTTAGCTAAAATAGTATAGACGACATAATAATGGCGTTTGTCCGAGTTAATAGACGTGGTTCCTACGTGATGACCCTTAATGAACTTCTACATGAGTTTCCGAAGGTCTTAAATGCATGTTTCCTAAACACTCAGAGTTTTGTGTACTGTATGTAATCATTTTATGTACCGTGTATAAAACACCACAATAGCGTATGTTTGAAAACAAAATTTTGACTGTTTGTTTTTCGGCAACGGCTGGAGACCATATTCGAGTACTATGCGTTCTGTATGCATTCAGGTTTTAATATTCTATGTTCCCAGAGGATAGTGATAGTGAGGTTAGAGCCTAGGTATTTCTACAGAAAACCTATTCGCTGTAACGTATAGCTCTGATACCAATCTGTCACACCCCGAAATATCAGAGCATTGGCGTGACTGGACTGGTATCTTCATTGCACAGCTGAATCAAATAATCTATGTCTTTTAGAAAATGAACGCCACTAAGTACTCGACTCTTCATGGTTCTCCTATTCTAACCGTCCCATGATTTCTGAAAGTAACCTGAGAAAGAAACATGCGAAAAATCAACATAAAGTTGAGCGAGTTCATAGTTTGTTTGTAAAAGATTTGAAATAAATCTTTTTGAATGACCGGTTTTGTTGTATTGTTGAATGTTTAAATACTTGAATGTTTAAAATACTTGAATGAAAACATGGTATGTAACTTGTAGAATGTATGAATGTTTGAATGTAACTTGTAAAACGTATATGTAACTGAGTACTATGAATGTTTGAATGTATCCTGTAGAATGTATCTGTAACTGAGTACTATGAATGTTTGAGATCGCTAGTGGGTTGCAAGGCCACTAACATGTGTCACGACATAGGAAGCCACCAAACCTAGGCATTTTTGTCAACTTTGACTGAGACACAGAAGCACTCATTGGTAGAAGTAGGCCAAGAGTGGGGTTGCCTGAAACCCATTAGATCTAACCTTTTGTTCCGCGGTCTGAATGTATACGTTGATTAATGGTGCTTATGGTACCCTATTCAAGACATGATCTAGAATGTTTCACTTGAATGTTTTTGTATTCCATCATGCCATAACACATGTATTGTAAGCTCTTGTATTTGTATTTTCCCGTAGTTTAGAAAACTAGAATTTGTGTGTATGCATATTTTGAAAAATATGCTTGTTTGAAAAACCGGTATAAAACATAAGCTTTTTGTAAACCATTTGTGTCTTTTAAAACTTGCTTGTAAAATGGTTTATGAATGTGTAATTCTTGTATGCTTTGCAAAAAGTGCATGTCTTTCCACCCCGAAAACATTTAAAAAAATGTAAACCGTAAAAAGGTGGGGTTATGAACTCACCTGAATATTCCTGTGCGAAGCTAGCTAAATACGACATCGTGATGTCGTTTCCAAGACGAGACTCGCTAGCGTGCATTCTACAATATTCCTAACACGGAATATCTAATAAGTTTCCAAAAGCGGTATCTAAAACTACGTGTCACCAAGCTCTACCGAATCGTTAACCAATGATTCGAGGGCAAGTTGTTAAATTAATGGAAACGATTAAGTCGTATGTGTTAAGTACCATTTATTTTCGGTAACAACTAACAAGTCTTGAAAAGACTTAATTCTGGAGAGATTTAAAATAATATAATATTTATATAGAAATACATAAATATATTGTTAAAAGCGCGTCAGTCGTCTCGAGTTGTCGTACGTGATTGTAACGAATGTTTTATGAAAAGGATATATAATAAACTCGTATTATATATCGTATGCCGTGGAGGCGTTTGAAATAAATATAATAGTTATATTTATTTGCGAAAGTATCATCGAGTTGTTTGAAGTTTGAAATAAATATAAAACTATATTTATTTTTATAAAGAAATTCGTGTGGTACGATATTTGAAATAAATATAAAAACTATATTTATTTTTATAAAACAAGTCCGTGTTATGCGATGTTTGAAATAAATATAATAATAACTATATTTATTTTGTATAAAATGATTCGAGTTTAACGTTTGAAATATAACTATAATAAATTATATTTATTTCGTAAAAATAGTTTGCCTCATCGTTGTCTTTTGTAAGTTATAAAGTGTCGGCGGAAATAAGATACATTTGTGTTTGCTTCTATAATAGTCGTTAGTTTTCGTTTTTTAAGTAAAAGTACATTAGTTTTACCGATTTTCTCGAAAAACGGGCAGAATTTCCTCTGTTTTTGGACGCCCCCGACAACGCAAGTTGTCGTTATATTTCAAAATCCAGTCAACATTCAATCATTAGTATATAAAATTTTCATAAAACGACAAGTATAAACTAATCAATATTCCAAATCGGTTCGAGCTCGTTCACGAAAATAATTAAAAACTAATTAACGTAAATAATGTTTATCCTAAATCTATTACCGAATCTTTATGTCGAAAAGCTAACTCGGCCGAGTCAACCGGGTTGACCGAGTTGACCCACTGATTTGACCGAGCTTGACTGAGTTGACTCGGTGGGTTGGCCCGAGTTAGACTGAGTTGAGCCGTTTGACCGAGTTGACTCGGTTTGACCGAGTCGACTGAACCGAACCACGAACCGTAAGACCCGATGTGTTGACTCGAACCGTCATCTGACCGGGTTGATTGTTGTTGACTGATTTTAACATATGTTGACCGAGTTTGACCCGGGTTGACCCGAACCCCACTGAAAAACTCGAACCATACTTGAACTAAAATGGATCTGAACCAAAACATAGCCACTGAACATAATCTCCACCTCCGCTGTCGTGGCTCGCCGTCGTTGGCGTGGCTCCGCCCGTCGGCTGGCTGCCGACTCCCCTTTCAACACCACCAAACAACAAGATCCAAAGTAAAGAATCAACACTGAGTATAACCGACAAATTTTCTGAACTGAGAAGGATTGTTACTTACCGGAGAAATCTAAAAAGAATCTGGGCTGCCGGAGTAACAGCTCCATCACCCGTTTGCTGTCGTCGTCACCATCTCCGTCTCGTCCCGCTGGATAAACAGGCTGACCACCGGAGAAATGAACCGACCGGCGGTCCGAGCTTTTGACCGCCGGTTCTCCCTCTCTCTCGGTCTCTCTCTCTTGAGTCTCTCTCTCTCTCCTCTCTGCTCGTAATCGCCGCACCACCACCGGTTCGTGGTGGTGGTGGTTCGTTTCTGAGTCAAAGAAAAGGGGGTGGGGATGGTTATTTTTTATCGGAGAAAGGAAGGGGGAGGGTCGGCGGAAATCATGGTCGCCGCCACGGACGGCGGCGCCGCCGCTGGCCGGTCGCCGGAGTTCGGCTGGTGTTCGCCGAGAGGGGGAGAGAGCACAAGTGTTTTTGTTTGTTGTCTGTTCTTTGGTGTGTGTTGTTGTTGAATAAAAATGAGGCTTTTGACCAGATCTTCACTATTTATCACAAGAATTTGGTTAGTGTGCTTTGGGCTTGGGCCCAAAGCCCACAAGCCCAATCTCGCGATTAAAGTGACCCGAAATTTCCTACAAGACCCGTCATTAAAACCCAAACTCCTCGTAATACCATAAATTACACAGCAAAGAAGCCCTATTCAGGAAGTGCACCTTTGTGCAATCGATGCAACAGTCACCATCAGCCGCAACATCAGTGCCGTTTCTGTACTAACTGTGGGAAGTCAGGTCATCTTGCCGATGTTTGTCGGTTTGCTCAAAATCGCGCAGTTCAGAACCCTGCTCAACAAGTTGATCAGCCTCCTGCTCAGCAACAGGGTCAGGCTGCACGACCAAACTACCTACCAGGTGCTTGTTATAACTGTGAAGATCTGACCCACTACAGAAACCGGTGCCCAAGACTAGCCAACCAGAACCAGAATGCAAACCAGAATCAGGCTCAGGCTCGAGGGCGAGTCTTCAACATGAATGCTCAAGAGGCACAAGCAGACAATGAAGTGGTGAACGGTACGTTCTTTATTAATAATAAGCCTGCATCTGTTCTTTTTGATTCGGGTGCCGACAAGAGTTTTGTGTCATTGTCTTTTGAGCCAATGCTTCGCGTGTCTAGAACGAAACTAGGTAAACCTTTGACAGTAGAGGTTGCCAGTGGTGAACCCATTGTTCTTAATTCTGTTCTACGCAACTGCCAGTTGAACCTTAACGACCATATTTTTCCTATTGACCTCACGCCAATGCAACTTGGAAGCTTCGACGTTATTGTGGGTATGGATTGGTTATCTAAGCATCGCGCAGAGATAATTTGTTCTGGGAAGATTGTTCGTGTGCCGCTGTCGACAGGCGAGATCCTACAGGTTCGTGGTGAGAAGCCTGCCGGTGGTCTCAAACTCACGTCTTGTTTTAAAGCACGGAAGTATCTACGGAAGAACTATGTGGCTTTCTTAGCACATGTTACAGCAGATAAAGGCAAAGGTAAGCCTATTTCAGATATTCCTGTCGTTCGGATTATTCTGAAGTTTACCCTGAAGAGTTACCTGGTCTACCCCCAGCACGCCAAGTCGAGTTCCGTATTGATCTCGTGATTGGTGCAAATCCCATTGCCAGAGCTCCATATCGTCTTGCACCATCCGAGATGCAAGATTTGTCTAAGCAGCTGCACGAACTCTCCGACAAAGGTTTTATCCGTCCTAGCTTTTCACCTTGGGGTGCTCCCGTTCCTTTTGTCAAGAAAAAGGATGGATCATTCAGGATGTGTATCGATTATCGTGAGCTTAACAAGCTCACCATCAAGAATCGATATCCCCTACCTCGCATTGATGATCTCTTTGATCAATTGCAAGGCGCTTCTTACTTTTCAAAGATTGATCTGCGATCTGGATATCATCAACTTCATGTGCATGAAGAAGATATTCCCAAGACGGCGTTCCATACTCGTTACGGACATTATGAGTTCATAGTCATGCCATTCGGTTTGACTAATGCTCCTGCTGTTTTCATGGACTTGATGAATAGGGTCTGCAAACCTTATTTGGATAAGTTCATCATCGTTTTTATTGATGACATTTTAATATATTCTAAGACGCGACCTGATCATGAGCAACATCTTCGTCTTACTTTGGAACTCCTAAAGAAAGAGCAACTTTTCGCCAAATTCTCCAAGTGTGAATTCTGGCTTAAAGAAGTTCAATTCTTAGGACATATTATCAACGAACAATGTATTCATGTAGATCCCTCCAAGATCAGTGCGATCAAGGATTGGGATACGCCTACTACTCCTACTGAAGTTCGTTCTTTTCTTGGTCTAGCGGGTTATTACCGCCGCTTCATTGAGAATTTCTAGAAGATTGCAGTTCCTCTAACTGCTCTAACTCAGAAGAACAAGCCATTTGATTGGGGATTCAAATAAGAGGAAGCGTTCCTGACGTTGAAACAAAAACTTTGCGACGCGCCTGTCCTAACCTTGCCTGAGGGAAATGATGATTTCGTCGTTTATTGCGATGCATCTAAATTAGGTCTTGGCTGCGTCCTGATGCAAAGAAACAAAGTCATAGCGTACGCATCGAGGCAGTTGAAGATTCATGAGAAGAACTACACCACTCATGATCTTGAGTTGGGTGCAGTTGTCTTCGCTCTTAAGATTTGGAGACACTACTTGTACGGTACAAAATGTGTGGTTTTCATTGACCACAAATGTGACACCTGTGTCACCACGACCATCAAACAAATACCAAACCAATGAAATATTGTATTTCATACTTGGAATTTTGTGTAAATATGTGTATCGTTTGCACATATTAATTCTTGTTCGATTTCGAGCTTTAAATCGCTTTCTGGAAGGTTATACGCGATCTGATTCGTAAATATAACTAGTTTAATGCAACAAACACTCCGGAATAGTGACATGGGCTTAACATATCTTAAATAACCCTTACATAACTTAGAAATAAGATTTGGATGGTTTGGTATGCCGAAATCAAGTTTATTCACTTACAGGGACTAAATTCGACAAACTGCGAAAGTATGTCAATTTGAACTGTAATGAACATTCCGGAACATGGCCATAAGTTAAACACACCCTAAATATCCATTACATAGCTTAGAAATAGGCTTTGAGGTGTTCGGTGTGCTAAAATAAACTTTATGCTCATTCAGGGACTAAAAGCATCAAAAAGTGCATAAGTTTGCATTTTCGCGCATATTTTACGTTCTGAATACTTCTGGACTTCCAAAAATTTATGTAAGCATTAAAATATTCTATTTTAGTGTTTGGTATGATAAGTTCCATTCGTCGCTTAATTTGGATCGTTTTTGCGTTCGTTACGACTCCCGTCGTAATTAAGCGAATAACGCAACCGTATGACCAAACGAACCGACATCCGTGATGTCTTTGAGCATATTTTAAGTTCCCTATACTTTAATATCATTTTAGAGCCTTGAAATGAGGTTAAAGGGGTTTAAAAGTGCCAAAAAAATCAAGTTTTACAAGTATAGGGACCATTTTTGAAATTTCTGGCAGATTCAATGAACCTAGTCCATTTTGAAGTGTTAATGGTTTTCACCCATGGTTTTGCAAAACCATGGGATGGTATTCAATGAACATAGTCCACATTAGGGGCTCCCATGGTTTTTGAAAACCATGTGCCCACATGTAAGGTCTAGATCAAATCACGTTTTTCGACGAACGATCTTAACGGTTCAAGGAAATCTATAAATACCACTCACCCATTTCATTCTTCCTCACATTTGAATCTGATTCTACACTCTCTAAGTGGAAGTATATGCTTCCTACCTGAGAGTGAATCGGGTTCGAATCTTGCGGGGACCTTCTGTAACTATTCTTTCGCGTTTTTCATTCGTTTTAGCGTTAAAGTCAAATTGCGTTTGACTTTCTGCATTAACCAGTTTATGGTCAATGCGAAGTTCGTTTGAACTTCATAACGTGAGCGTAATCACGATGGTTATAGTCCCTAGTAACTATACCTACTGATTACCACGTTATCTAGGCTCAGTGACGAGTCGTAGTTTCGGCCAAAATGCATTTTCTCGCGTATTTTGTAACCAAACTACTCTAGGGTATTAAAACCGTTTGTTTTAATACCAAACCTGTTTTCTAACTTTACTAAACATGTTCTAGCATGTTTAGCTCGTCGCTTTTAGATTTGTGCTTGTTTAGGATCGTAAAGGTAAGCGATCTAATCAATCGCTTATGCTTACGAACCCGACCCATTGGTCGATCTTTAGGATCCGACCAAACACATTAGGTGACCATAGTTGTATAGGGAATAACCTTCCGAGGGTATACCTTATGGTCACGACGTTTAGTTAGTTATATGATAGGTAGTTTATATGCCTTAGGTAAATTACCAAAATGCCCTTTTTACGCATAAATTCATTTTAAGTCTATGTCACGAAATTTTTGACATCTAAACTGATTTAACAACAATATTAAACATGTTAAGGCATATCTTGCTTGTCATAGGACTAGTTAGGCATTCCAAACGCGTTTTACGCAAACGACGCGTTAAAGTGGCGTAAGCTACCTAAACGGGTCGTAATGGGTCAAAAGCACTTAGGATAGGTTTCGTTTTAGTACGTAGGCTTTGTTAAACCATATTAAATAAGTTCCCATACTTATTTGGTTTACGAACCCTTGTACTACCCGATCCTCCGATAGGTCCGTTTATTAGTGTAGATACCTATATAGGTGTCGTTTGATTCCGTGATCTTCTAGCTTTGCTTGGTGGTTATCCTAAGACTTCTAAGCACCCTCAAGTGAGTACATAGACCCCTCTTTTACTGTTTTTCAAACATTTTGGGGTGAAACACATGTGCCTACTTGTTACTTTCATGATTTCATGCTTTTATATCATATACTTGCTAAGTTCACTAGTACACTATTAGTACATGATTTTATTACGTTTTTGCTATGTATGCCCATTGTGTGCATATTTAGTACATCATTTTACATGACATTTTATGCTATGTATGTTTATCATACTTGGTACATTTTAGATCACATGCTGGTATGCCCATTGTGTGCATATTTAGTACATCGTTTTACAAGACATTTTATACTTTGTATCATGCTATGTATGTCCACCCGTCGCATACTTAGTACATTGTTTGTGCATTCTTACCTATGGTTTGGTTGTTACATATTTCACTTGCCAAACATGACATTTTGTTTACACATTACTTGATTGACATTTGACAACGGTTTAGACGTGGGCAATTTACATTGGTGGTTTATGTGGGTAAGTGATTTGAGTAACGAGACGTGTGTAATGTGATACAAGCATGGTGGATACGCCGCTGGTACTTCCTATATATAAGTGCTTGTATTATATTACATGGCGTAGCGTTATTTAAATCATTCATTTGGATTTATACATTTTTACACAAATAACATATTTTTCACAAGACATTGTTTTACAAAACAGTTTGTTTTATACAAACTCATTTTTACTTGGTTATTCATTTAACCTTACATCATTCTTTTAACTATACATATCTATCATCGATTTTCAAACGTTTTATAAAAGCAAACACTTAAACTGGATTCATGACAAGTTTTTGGTTAAACATTTTCTTAAACCTAAGTCATGGATCCTATTTTTCATAAAACCTATGTACTCGCCGGCATTTTTATGCTGACGTATTTTCATATGTGCTTCAGGTACTATAGTTGATGACTATTGATGATGATATTGATGCATGCTCACATAGGATTGGACGAGGCCTTAGTGACATTAAAAGATGCAAGACTAGTTAATTTTGTTATGTTTCTTTATTGTTAAGACATTGTAACTCATTTAATTCAATAAAACGAAATTTGTTTAATCCATGGTTGTGAAACAATGATTCTGTTACAACACTCCCCGACGTTTCCGCCACGTTTTGTTGTTTTACGTGGTCGGGGTGTGACAGAAAAGTTGGTATCAGAGCCAATGGTTATAGAGAATTAGGTTATTAGTAATGCTTTGACCTAGACTATAACCTTCCTAGGACCCTAACGCGAGTTTACTTGCGTTTAGACATAAAACAATACCGTTGCCTATCCTTAGGCAGCAACCACAACAAGAACATAAATTTGATCTGCTTTGAAAACTAATCATCTGTTCTAGGATGATTGATTACTAGGTTTTGAACCCTTTGTTATAAGGTTTCGAACCCTTTAAGTTTTCAAAATTTCGTCAAAGTTTGGGTATAAATAATGTGAACACGTGCAAACTGGAAGAGTGGGTGCCTGTACCCTAGGTCTTCTGTCTAAGGCTAGAGTGTTCGTACAAATCCGCAGTATCGGACCAGTCATTCTTACCTGGGAACTCTTGGGGTGAGTGTCCACTTATAGGCGAGCATGTCTTCGCGATACATTATATTGACTCGCTTACTTTGATTAGTCACTATCTCATTTGTTTGCCTTTGGTAACAAACAAATGGTCATAATCTTCATGCGTTGTCATTCTCTTTTGACTATCTTTTGCTTGTTTCCTCCTATGCCTTCCATTGTCTTCAAGATGCCTCTTTATCGCAACAATACTCAAATGTCTTAACTTGGTGCCGCAATTACCCAGCGAATAGGCGTCGTACTCCAGAGGACCGTTGATTTAGCTATCACCATGATTCGCCTCAGGGATGAAGCTGTATAAGGGAACTGCTCCTTGGTGCAATCAATGCCACCGTCATCATCCGAATCAAATACCCTATTTTAAGTGTACCCACAGTGGACGATGGGGACATTTGGTTAACATGTGCCGCTTTGCAATCCAAAGCAAAGCTGTTATAAACCCTGTTGTTGTTCAAACCTTCAAATCTTGCTTCATATGTCGCCTTGACATATCTGGCGCCTCAACCTCATGAACTTTCTACCTTGTGTATCGACTTAAGCACGCCTAGTGCAAGGTGTCGGAACACCTCTAGTTACAAAAACTCCAAAATCCATGTAGGATATTCTATCCTCATAATTAGATCCTTGTGGATGGGTATCGTTCATCGGAGCCCTTAATTGAATTCTTTGTGTGATTCAATACGTACATTACGATTCAATAAGGACAAAGCCGAATTCCTATTAAGATTTTCCTATCTTCATAGATAGATTCTTGAAAATGATGAAAGTGCCAAATGAAATCCACTAATTGTATTCCTAGTGTGCTTTAAATATCTGTGTCCAAAAGATAACAATTTAAAGGTCAAGTTAATCAATTATGTGATTATGTGTTTATGTGTTACCTTTTTATGTTTTGTGTGATCCAAATTTTGTTATCCAAATCCTCATAGAATCTTCCATATCTTCGTATAAAGGTTCATAGTAGGATATTCAAAGGTACTATCTTAAATCCTTAATGGACTTCTACGTTGGAGTTGAGTCCCTTGGGTTATGAAGTACTATTCCATAATTAGACTCCTTGAATGGTTTAATTAAAGAGATCTTTTGTCGATCTAATTAAAAGGACCCTATGGTAGTCTAGCCACACTCATCACAGGTTTGATTTTTCTTCCCCTACACATTATGAAATGAACTGTGCAGACTGTGCAAGGAATTACGTAATTATGGAGGCCTACATAATTATGGAATTTAGTGCACAGAAACCACAGCGAGTTTTGTCATGCGTCTAGAGTGGACCCTGTTCATTTCCAATTCTGATGAAGCACCCGTTGAAGAAAAATGAGCTAGCTACTCATTTTTCACTTCTGAATGAATATCCGTTGATGGAAATGAATATCCGTTTGTTTAATCCTTCATTTCCGTTCTGATGAAGAATCCGTTGAGGAAAATGGATCATCCATTCATTTTTGCTTCTGAAGAATATCCGTTGATGGAAATGAATATCCATTTGTTTAATCTTTATTTCCGTTTCTGATGAAACAACCGTTGAAAATGACTCCGTCTGTTCATTTTCGTTTCTGAGGAATATCCGTTGAAGGAAATGAGTATCCGTTTGATTATCCTTTTTCATTTCCGTTTCTGAGGAAGCATCTGTTGAAAATGACTCCGTTTGTTCATTTTTGTTTCTGAAGAATATCCGTTGAAGGAAATGAATATCCGTTTGATTATCCCTTCATTTCCGTTTCTGAAGAAGCAACCGTTGGAAATGACTCCGTTTGATCATTTTCGTTTCTGAAGAATATCCGTTGAAGGAAATGAATATCCGTTTAATTATCCTTTCATTTATGTTTCTGAGGAAGCATCTGTTGAAAATGACTCCGTCCATTCATTTTCATTTCTGAAGAATGTCCGTTAAGGAAATGATAGGATTGTCCCTTGCTTACCTCTGGTGGTTATTTGACACAAAGTCATGGACAGACTCCTACGAATAAATTTCGGGATGAAATTTCCTAAAGTAGGGGAGACTGTGACACCTGTGTCACCACGATCATCAAACAAATACCAAACCAATGAAATATTGTATTTCATACTTGGAATTTTTTGTAAATATGTGTATCGTTTGCACATATTAATTCTTGTTCGATTTCGGGCTTTAAATCGCTTTCTGGAAGGTTATACGCGATCTGATTCGTAAATATAACCAGTTTAAAGCAACAAACACTCCGGAATAGTGACATGGGCTTAACATATCTTAAATAACCCTTACATAACTTAGAAATAAGATTTGGATGGTTTGGTATGCCGAAATCAAGTTTATTCGCTTACAGGGACTAAATTCGACAAACTGCGAAAGTATGTCAATTTGAACTGTAATGAACATTCCGGAACATGGCCATAAGTTAAACACACCCTAAATATCCTTTACATAGCTTAGAAATAGGCTTTGAGGTGTTCGGTGTGCTAAAATAAACTTTATGCTCATTCAGGGACTAAAAGCGTCAAAAAGTGCATAAGTTTGCATTTTCGCGCATATTTTACGTTTTGAATACTTCCGGACTTCCAAAAATTTATGTAAGCATTAAAATATTTTATTTTAGTGTTTGGTATGATAAATTCCATTCGTCGCTTAATTTGGATCGTTTTTTGCGTTTGTTACGACTCCCGTCGTAATTAAGCGAATAACGCAACCGTATGACCAAACGAACCGACATCCGTGATGTCTTTGAGCATATTTTAAGTTCCCTATACTTTAATATCATTTTAGAGCCTTGAAATGAGGTTAAAGGGGTTTAAAAGTGCCAAAAAAAATCAAGTTTTACAAGTGTAGGGACCATTTTTGAAATTTCTGGCAGATTCAATGAACCTAGTCCATTTTTAAGTGTTAATGGTTTTCACCCATGGTTTTGCAAAACCATGGGATGGTATTCAATGAACATAGTCCACATTAGGGGCTCCCATGGTTTTTGAAAACCATTTGCCCACATGTAAGGTCTAGATCAAATCACGTTTTTCGACGAACGATCTTAACGGTTCAAGGAAATCTATAAATACCCCTCACCCATTTCATCCTTCCTCACATTTGAATCTGATTCTACACTCTCTAAGTGGAAGTATATGCTTCCTATCTGAGAGTGAATTGTGACAACTCGAATTTCCAAGATTCTTACTTCGCATTTATTGCACGTTCGTTTATTGTTTAGTTGTTTATTTGCACAATTAGTTTGCTGTGAAACTGTAACATTTTGGATACAATGAAGTGTATTGTGTGATTATGCATGTTTATGAGTTAATTGTGAAAGACCTGCCTAATACATAAACTTGGTGGTGAAACTGTGAAATTGTTGTGAGATGTTGTACTTGTGTAAAAGTTAATACTTGAGGATATAGAGAGCAATTAGTGAAATCCTAGTGATACTTAACCCTAATCTCCTTCCCTAATCATTCACAAATCATCACACAAGAATCAAAACACGTACCCTCATATTCTCTAATCCTCTCTACAACCATCTTCTCATCATTCTTGGAGTCACAAGTTCTTTTGCATCAAGTTTGATTACCAATCCATCTAGAATCAAATCAAGGTAATTGTTTAATCATTGTTTGTGATTAATTATTGATTGATTGATGCATGTAAACCCTAGTTCTTCACAATACTAGTTCTGTAGTTATTGATTGAATCCTGATGATTGTGTTATGATGATGATTAGTCATGAAATCGTTTGTTTGATGACAAGATATGCTTGATACGATGAAGTTGTTAATTGTTAAATTGATTCCTGTTATGCAATGTACGAATTAGGGTTCCAGATCGTATGAACAAGAGAATGTAACTGTTACAATTGTGATCGTGATTGTCTGAGTTT
The DNA here is from genome assembly GCF_002127325.2 of Helianthus annuus. Classification (NCBI taxonomy): domain Eukaryota; kingdom Viridiplantae; phylum Streptophyta; class Magnoliopsida; order Asterales; family Asteraceae; genus Helianthus; species Helianthus annuus. Next base: position 114,658,621 of record NC_035436.2, read on the forward strand.
TATTATAACACAACGATGTCCGAGCTTTAATAACATTACGTAGTCTGAGTTTTATCATTTAATTTAGTCCGACTTTTTAACATGTAATTGTGTCCGAGGTTCATATATATATCATGATATCCGACTTTTTGGAGAGTATGATATCCGAGTTTTCTAAATACAAGCATGTCCGACCTTTTAAGATATGTTATATCATGTCCGAGTTTTTACACAAGTAAACAAGTGGTCCGAGCTTTGTTGTTAAATGACGATGTCCGAGTTCTTATAAGTATCAAGTGTCCGACATTTGTGAGTTCAATAGTGTCCGAGCTTTGTGCCTCATATGTTGTCCGATCTTTAAGTTTAAAGGGGGTCCGAGTTTTGTGAGCCACCCCTCTTGTCCGACTTTGTTTGGGCTCAAAGGTGGTGGTCCGAGTTTTAAGGGGGGGACACCCCTGTCCGAGTTTTACCCCCCCCCCCCCCCTCACTTGGTCCGAATTTTGATAGGCTTCCCTTGTCTGACTTTGTGTAATGATCAAAGGAAGCCCTGAGTTGTGTGTTACTTATTATTGGATCTGATAAGATGTGTATGTCCTTTGCTAGCCACTAACACCGTTAAACCTGTTAAGTTTATTGAAGCTGCTAAATGTACTAAGTATCTTAACGATGGCAATTAGGCTAATACCCACATTAGATTAAACTGTGAAATCAAAGGCGCGACGCATGAATTATGTGAATACGATTAACTGTTTATGTGATGTATGATTATGTGTATGATTGTATGATACTGAATGCAATTGCATGATCCTGCATGTATGAACAGTCTATGTGATATCATCCTGCACACAATAAGCACACAAAACACAGTTGCTTGAATGTCAATGATTTGCAAACCCTAATTTGATGCAAACACTTACATCGTATCATGTGCAATGAATCCTAGGTCGTGTGTAACGGACTTAGACATTTATTAAACCCTAGAAGCAATAACATACCGAGCAAACCAAGGTGAGTTCACACAGCCAAGGCATGGGGTTCCCAGGGTGGGAATGGGATTGATTTATTCATTTGTACTACTCTAGATATTGGAAAGTAATGATATGATCCTCGGGTGAGGAAGGTGATTGGTTAAGATACTGCTAGACTAGTGATGCTTATAGAACTGATCTTCGCACACACGCCGGGGTTGGCTGCGATAATATGACTGATCTTCGCACACATGCCAGGGTTGGCTGCGATAATATGACAAATCTTCGCACACATGCCTAGGAAGGCAGCGAACTATACACTAAAACTTCGCACAGGTGCCGGGTGGCCGCGATACAAACATACCTAGTCTAGAATACTTGAGAACTTTCCCCAATCTTCGCATACATGCCTGAAGGGCCGCGATACGAACTATTACCATACATGATTTAATGAACGAATACAAGGCTTACTATACTATTACATATACCGAACTATAAACTGTGAACTCGCTCAACTAGTTGTTGATCCTCTATTACATGCCTTGCAGGTCGTTAGATACATGGAGCTTGCACAGGGAGGAGCAGGTCGTTGTGGAGCATGGATCGTGGATGCCATGTTAAAACATTTAAACATTTGAACTTATGTTACACATTGGGTTTTCATACTTATGCTTCCGCTACACTTTGAAACTATGATTATGTTTTGAACACCTATCGTATTGAATGATTGGTTTACATTTATTTTACTTGATATTAATTACATGTTCAATATGATTGGTGGCTTGATCCTGGTCAGTCACGCTCCCAAGCGGTAATACTCCGCAGGTGGATTTTGGGGGTGTGACAGATTGGTATCAGAGCCATTGGTTATAGAGAACTCGGTTTTAATATGGGAAACGTTTTTATTAAAACCAGACTATAACCAGAATAGTGCTCTCAACGATCCACAACGACGCTTCGCTCCACGTGCAAGACTCAACATCCTAGGTAATAAGGTTTATGGTTATTGCCTCCATGCTAGAATTGCATAGAATTTTGCTCGTAGTATGCTTAGATTACACTGCTCATTACTTGTTATTGCTTGAGAACACCTACTTGCTTACACTTTCTGTCATCGCACTACTCGCGAACCATTCATACTTATGCTACCTTTACTGCTCGATCATGTCTGGACGTGTTAACATGACTCAAGCCCAGTTGACGGCTCTCATTAACGAACAAGTTGCTGTGGCGTTTGCAGCCGCACAAGCAGGAGGTATAACCTGCTATTCCAGACCTATCCTAGGATGTTAGATCCTACTCTTGTGACCCAACTCTCGCACTTAACCTTGACCTATCTTTCTCGCGCAACGGGTCAGAACGCACAGCAACCTGTCTGCACATTCAAGAACTTCATGGACTGTCGACCAAGCACAATCAGTGGCACGGAAGGAGCAGTGGGACTACTCCATTGGTTTGAGAAGCTCGAGTCAGTATTCGAAATGTGTGAATGCCCTGAGGCTCGCCGGGTGAAGTACGCCACTGGCACTCTCGAAGGAATAGCGCTAACTTGGTGGAACGCGCAAGTACAGATCCTAGGGTTGGCAGCTGCTAACGCCACACCTTGGGAAGATTTCAAGGAACTGATCAAACGAGAATACTGCACACGCGATGACATCCACAAGTTGGAAGTGGAGCTTTATCATTTGAAGATGACGGGGTCAGAGATTGAAGCTTATACGAAACGGTCGAACGAACTGGCCATCTTGTGTCCAACCATGGTGGACCCTCCGATCAAGCGTATCGAATTGTACCTCAAGGGTCTAGCCTCGGAGATTCAAAGTTATGTGACATCGGCCAACCTTGCTACTATCCAGGATGTTACTCATCTTGCTCATCGCCTCACAGATCAGGCAGTGGAACAGAACAAGCTGCCTAGACGCATTGGTGCTACTACTACTACTTCTGCTATTCCCAGTGACAACAAGAGAAGGTGGGATGGAACCTTCAGCAAGGGTTCAACTTCAGTTCAGTCTCAGGCACGGCAGCGAAAGATTGATGACTATCAGAGCACTGGTCAGCAATCTTCTGGTAGTCAAGGGTTGTAACCTCGTCTTAGTTGGTCAGACACTCTCCATCAACCTCATTCCCTAGTCTTGGGTAGTTTCGACATCGTCATTGGGATGGATTGGTTATCCCAACAGCAAACGGAGCTCTTATGCAAAGAGCAAGATTGTTTGTATTCCCTATTCTGGTCAAGAACCTCTCGAAGTTCAGGGCGACAAGAGTGGTGCTATGGTTGGCATCATCTCTTTCTTGAAGGCACAGAAATGTTTACGAAAGGGGCACACTGCTATTCTGGCATTAGTTACAGATGCATCGACGAAAGAGAAGAGAATAGAGGATATTCCAGTTGTACGCGAATTTCCTCAGGTATTTCCGGAAGATTTACCCGCCTCATCATCAAGTCGAATTTCAGATCGAGCTCGCTCCAGGAGCAGCACCTATAGCTCGCGCACCGTATCGTTTAGCTCCAACTGAATTGGAAGAACTTTCAAAGCAACTACAAGAGCTCTTGGATAAGGGCTTCATTCGTCCAAGCTCTTCGCCTTGGGGAGCTCCAGTATTATTCGTGAAAAAGAAGGATGGCACTTTCAGGATGTGCATCGATTACCGTGAACTGAACTAGGTCACAGTGAAGAACCGTTATCCTCTTCCACGCATTGACGACTTATTCGACCAGTTGCAAGGGTCGAGTTACTATTCCAAGATTGATCTAAGGTCAGTGCATCATCAGCTGAGAGTCCGGGATGAGGACATCTCCAAGACAGCATTCAGAACTCGCTACGGACACTACGAGTTTCTAGTCATGCCATTTGGGCTTACGAACGCGCCTGCAGTTTTCATGGATCTTATGAACAGGGTGTGCAAACCCTATCTTGACAAGTTCGTCATTGTCTTCATCGACGACGTTCTGATCTACTCCAAGAGTCAGGAGGAACACGAGCAGCACTTACGTCTTATCTTGGAACTTCTTCGAAAGGAACAACTATACGCCAAGTTTTCAAAATGCGACTTCTGGCTTCGTGAAGTCCACTTCTTAGGCCATGTGGTGAACAGGGATGGGATTCATGTCGATCCATCCAAGGTAGATTCGATCAGGAACTGGCCTGCACCGCGTACACCAACAGAAATACGCCAATTCTTGGGTTTGGCGGGATATTACAGACGATTCACCAAAGACTTTTCGAAGATCGCACAGCCGCTTACCATGCTGACACAGAAAGGTGTCACCTACCGTTGGGGAGATCCCCAGGAAACCGCTTTCCAGTACTTAAAGGATAGGCTATGCAGCGCACCTATTCTCTCACTGCCAGAGGGCACAGACGATTTTGTGGTCTATAGTGACGCATCGATACAGGGGCTTGGTTGTGTATTGATGCAGCGGGATAAAGTTATTGCCTACGCTTCGCGGCAACTCAAAGTTCATGAACGGAACTACACGACGCACGATTTAGAGCTGGGAGCTGTTGTTTTCGCGCTCAAGATATGGCGACACTACCTGTACGGTACCAAGTGCACTATTTACAACCCTCACTGAACAGGTATCCGTACGATTTAATTAATAAATAATTGCTGCTTAATTACTGTGCTTAACTGAAATTGCTGACGAACTGCTACTTGATTTCTAGTATTTGTATATTCCTGCATCATACTTTGATTGCCGTCACTACATTATTTACAAGTTGAACCTTAGTGACAAACATGATGCACTAAAGCACAGTAGCATTAGAAGGGATAACCTATTTAACATGCTGATAAAGCCAGCATCAGGCAGACACTGCCTCTAAGGGCCTGTATGAGCCAGAAATATTTTACTACACCCATAGTGAGTGTAGGGATACAGGGGTTGTAAAACTGCGTCTCTAGGAATAAGATATAATGACTGGATGTGCCTAAAACGTACTCTAAGCACGAAACACAGCACTTTTATTAACATACTAGCTTCTGGCTAACTAATAAAGTGCCAAAACATGAGGAAAATATTCCTGACACTTTGAAGAATGAGTTGTGTCACTAAAAATATTATTAACGACGCTTAAAAGCTTACTTAAGCTCTTTAACGGAATTCTATCAAAACGAACAACCGGACTAAACCCGGAACATGAAAATATGGCCAAAAATATTATTGGTCTTTTTCTGAGCTAGTTAGGGTCCCTGATTACCCTAGCACCCGCTATAGAACGCATCACACCACTAACGGAGTTAATCACCTAACTAACTTATCTAACCAAACTATAACCTAACCATCTAGTTGAGATCGAACCAAATGACCCCCCCCCTTGGGCCGATTGGTCACAATGTGACCAAGAATTGTACCCATTTGATTATTTTTATAGCCCTTGTCTAATATCAAGGGGACATGTGATCCAATGGATTAAGCACATGAAGTTTGTCTATAAAATCTAGCCTAAACACATAAGAGATTACACTTCACATTTCACCACAAAACTCTTTCTCTCCTCTCCTCCCAACTCTCGACCGAACCCCCTCCTTCCCCTACATCCATTTTCGAGTCTTGATCTCTTCATTCCAAGCACATACAAATGATAAAGGTCACGTATTAGGAGTCTTGGAGCAAACGGAAGCGGAAGGACCTCGTTATCTTGCTTTTATCCACCACATTTTCGCCTAGATTCTTCCCTAGCCCCGAGCTAGAGGTATAACACTTAAAACTCATTCTCGAACATATCTAAAGTGGTTAATAAGATTTGTAACGGTTAAAACTCGGAAACTTGCATTTTGAATCTTTAAAGGCTACTAAAACATGAATATAGTTGGTTAAAAGCTTAATACTTGTGTAAAGGTTGTAGTATTTGAAATTGGTGATTATTGAGGCCCGATCTACGTAGTGGTAGCTCGGATCATCGTTTAACCCAACTTTGTTAAGATCATGGATCTTGACATAAGCTTGTTTCTATCGGTACAAGGGTTAAAAGGTGAAACTCTACCACACGAGAAACATGAACTTGTGTAAAAGTATTTTTACTTGTAAAATAGTGTTTAAAACTAGCGGATCTACGTATCTGCAAGTGGTATTTTCAAAGGACCAAGTGTCGAGAAAATCATGCTTTATAAAAGTCGGATGACACACTAACAAATATGAGTTTTACAAACCTCAAGTGTATAGACACTTGTGAAATGAAAGATCCGGCAAAATAACAATTTTTGTAAAAGATGACGGGAAGATGTAAAAATAGATTTATCCTAAAAACGAGGTTTTTACGATATTAAGTTATTTTACACATAGATCCACAAAATATAACGGGATCTACACTATAGTTTTCGGAAAAACCACAAGTTCATCTGATTATGCGATTTACATACTTGTCAACTAGTTTGATGTGTCGGAAGTTGATTGATTGATTAAAGAAGTGTTAAAATGATTTTGTAAAAGAAAATGATACGCTTGAAAGCGTGGCCACCTCCAGTTACAAGGGAAACTCTGGCGAAATTTTTCTAAAATCTGACACTTAGAATTATTTACAAGTGTTAGAGCTATTTTTGATATGCTTTCAAAATATATTTCGCCACAACTTTATTTACAAATATTCGGAGGTGGGATTTTCACAAAACTAAACGTGATAAGTATATATTTTGTAAATATATTTTTCACCACACTGTTTATGATTATTTTGTGAAAATATATAAATATTATTTTTAGAGTAAAGATAATATTTCGAACGATAACAAGACCCAAAATAATACAAAAGCTTACACGACAAACATGTAAGTTACACCGGTAATTATTATTACCACTAAATCGTTAAAACGTAACTTACGCATTACGGAAATATTCATGAACGCGTATCTTGTCGACGCATTATTTTGGAAATATTATGTGAAGTGAAAATATAATATTTTTGAGAAAAATATTTATATTTTGGAAGTAGAAGTAAAAATATATTAAGTGGGACTTAATGATATAATAAAAATACACATGTATTAAATCCCCCATCCTTGGGAAGGAGATTAACTACCAAGTACATGCAAAATATAAACACGAAATAGTTGTCTAACTATTTCCCAAAAACTTAAACTTTAAAGCTAAGGCACGGCCATCCGTCTAATAGAATTAGCACATGTAGGTCGTTGCACAGCTGCCTGACATTCGGAGTACTTGGTATAGCGACGCACTGACTGTGAGTTCATGTCCCCCGTTTCTCTTAACTGTTTTCAGTTTTCTAAACTGCGGGGGTGAAATACATGTTACTATGATTACAAGTACTTTATACATGGTATGGTTAGCGTAAGGAGGTTTACTACTTAGATCATGTGAGTGGGTAGGCGGAAACTTGAGGCCATTAATCCTCATGGTAGGACCGAGGGACAGGAGCGGTAGATCTATCTGGGTGTAGCGAGCCCAGCCCCAGGTCCAGCATAACGGACCTCGGGGTGACTTAGTGCCCGACGCATAAATCCGCTAGGTTTGAGTCTTCCTACTTGCACTTCACACATATCAATGGCCTTGCAAACCATTGGTGATCTCTTTTTCCTTATTTGCTACATACCAGGGTTTGTGATAAATACAAAGGTTTATTTACGCACTTACACATGAACTCGCTCAACATTATTGTTGATTTTTCAACTTACATGTATTTCAGGGAATTAAAGATCTGGCACGGTATGGCATGTTTTCCGCTGCATTAGTCACCGAGGTCATCCAGGGTTTGGGGAATGTGACTCTTTCCTGGACAAGTCACAGTCCTTAAACCACGTTTATGTTATGTTTGGTGTTTGTAATGTTTGGACAAGTTTATGGTTGTTAGGGTGTTATCCCGTTAAGACAATGTTATGGTATTTTTATTTTAAAGGATGATCTTGCATATTTTTAAATTCATATAGCTTTGTTATGATTAAGCTATGGTATTAAGAAGTCACACCAAATTAACCACGCTTCCGCAAAGCCAGGGTGTGACAGCTTGGTATCAGAGCTCTGATCATAGCGAACTAGGATTCCTTCTCGAGTCTAGACTATGATCACTAGGGCTCTCACGAAAACATTTTTACTGCATACCACTTAAGTCCAGATCCAAAACGTTTTTACAAACCAATGTTGAGCACATTTTATTTATTCATTATTAGGCTCAGTCTTAGAGGCTGAGGCTCGGTCTTGGAGGCCGAGGCTCGATCTTAGAGATCGAGGAAGATGTTTATTTATTATTTTTAGGCTCAGTCTTGGAGGCTGAGGCTCGGTCTTGGAGGCCGAGGCTCGATCTTAGATATCGAGGTAGATGTTATTTATGTTAGGCTCAGTCTTGGAGGCTGAGGCTCGGTCTTGGAGGCCGAGGCTCGATCTTAGAGATCGAGGTAGATGGCTAGTAAGACTAGGAAGAGTAGGCTCAGTCATGAAGGCTGAGGCTCGGTCATGGAGGCCGAGGCTCGATCTAGGAGGTCGAGGTGGATGATAGAGCAGTCTTAGAGACTGGAAGGAATTTGGCTAGTGGGACTAGGAGAATTATTTGATTGTTTATTATTGACTTACATGTTCATATGAATATATGATTGATTATATGTGTTTGTGTTACAAATGTCATGCTTTCATCATGTACTAGAAAGATGGACACTACGAATCCCACGGCCATAGTATCAGACGACATAGTTTCATCGGAGCACGAGGTGTACATTTCAGATACTACCGGCACAGACGATGACGACTTTCAGCCCCTTTAGCGCTGCCTGATGTCGTAGCAGAGCCTACTGATGGCCATCTTGCTGGGAATTTTGCCATTCGCGGTGATCCCTGCTCCTGTGCCCCTTGCCGCTTATCCTGTTGTTGATATCCCCCCCCCCCGACGTGGCCTCAGACGACGATAACGATCTACTAGAAGAGGACCCATTCGAGGGCGAGACCCTATTGCTGCTGGTATTAGCCTACTGCTTGCGGACGCTCCTGCAGGGGAAACTCATGCCCATTCCCCTGTCCCAGACTCATTTGAGTTGCTGACATCCGCATTTCCGCAGACACAGGGAGTGCAGCACCATTCACACAACGCCGACCCTGATTCGGCATCATCAGCTGCACCGGTTCCCGCACACAGCTTTGAGTTTGATCACAGTATTGAGGGTGATCTTGTTCTTCCACCCGGTTTTGATCAAGACCCTGACCTTGAGTTCATACACTTAAACCAGCCCTTGGAGGATCCTGTAACCCTCCGTGATGGTTGATCCAGCTGATTTTGAGATGGAGTTTGTTGATCCAGAGCCAGCCGTGGCCCCTGAGCCAGACGTTGCTCCTAACACCGCATTGGAGCATGACCCTGTTCATGCCAATGCAATGTTGCTCTTTGATTGATCATCTGCTTGAACGAGAGAAAATTTAGGGTAACTGTGCAAGACAATTTATTATTTCGGGGGCCCACGTAATAACGACTTGTAGTGCACAGAAGTCCTGGTGGACTCTGAGGGTCAAGCTAATGAAAACCAAGGTAGCAGGAAATAACTCGAACACGAATGACCAAGGCGATGAAGCCTCGACTTCATTCTATTTCAAGCAACAAGCCAAATTGGCAAGCCTATGTGAAGGCTCAGAAAATTCATTTCCCCACCCATACATTGAGTATATTTATGTGTAAAATTGGGTGAGTACATGATGGCTTATGGTGCTATGTATCTCATAGACAATTGGAAAGTTGTCTAACCCACTTCATGCCATTTTGGTAGAAGAGAATGCCACCCAGGTGTGACACAAACACCAGTATGTTGCCAAGGATAGAAGCCGAGCTGCAAAAACGCAACTCACAGGCAATTGCACGACATGAAGCTCTCCGCTTTTAGCACAGCAATGGCACTACTGGAAATAATCCCCAGCCGACCGCACCGATAAGCAGTTCCTAAACTGCAAGCCTTTGAACTTCGACGAAACAGAAAGCGCCATTGCATTTGTTCGTTGGTCCGAAAAGATTGACTCCATTCTAAGAAAGACTAACTGTTCGCCCCAAACAGAGTGATACCTTTACCTCGAGGTCATCTCTAGACGGCACACTCTCATGGTGGGACCATCAGGTTCAGGCCCTTAGCACGGATGCTACTTATGCACTGAGCTGGGACGAGCTCAAGGAAATGATTGAGAAGAAATGTTGTTCTAGGACTGGAATTCAGAAGCTTAAGGTGGAGTTCTGGAATTTGAAAATGGACAGACCAGAGATTCCTTAACATGTCCAGCAATCGCACGACTTGCCTAGGGTCGTCCCCTACTAAGTCATTATTGTTGTATGATACAGTTATGTACGTGTAAGCTTTACATTGTGGTCTCGATTTGTGGTAATGCAATCGCAATATTCTCATCACTTGTGATGTTTGGTCTATGGTTTATGTTCAATGACATGAGATGTTATGTGGCTGATTTATTGATAGCAAGAGATGTTATGTGCTGATGTTGTTGAATATATACGTACATTTTACTTGCTACGACCTAACCTACGTGAAACGTCTTTTAGAAGATGCCACCAAGACGCGAAATGCGCATGCCCACCTCAGAGGCGGAACTTCAAGAGATAATTGCTGCAGTTATAGCTCAACACGAGGCCCTATGCTCTGAACCTAGCAGAGGTACCTCAGAAAATAACGGTTGTCCCTACTGGCACTTCCTCAACTACAAGCCCCCGAAGTTCGACGGCACTGGAGGTGCCATAGCTTTTGTGAAATGGATTGAAAGTATAGATTCCATCTTTCGAATGAGTGGTTGTACGCCAGAACAACAAGTCCTATACGTTTCTGAGTTGTTTCAAGATGGAGCTCGACTATGGTGGAACCTTCAGGTTCAAATAAAGGGCGAAACCGCAGCATATGCATTATCATGGGATGAACTGAAGGGAATGATGCATAAGAAGTATTGCTCCCAAGCGGAAACCCAGAAGTTGGAAGGGGAATTCCAGAGCCTGATGATGGAAGGTCCAAAAATGTTGGGATACATGCAAAGACTTCATGACTTGGCACGAGTTGTTCCCCACTTAGCGGAACCAGAAATGAGGAAATTGGGACAGTTCATTTGGGAACTGGCACCACAAGTCCTGAGCTTGATGGCAACATCTACGCCACCAACAACTATTGCTGCAAGCAAGATGGGTTTGGCACTCGTTACGGAAGCCATTAGACTAGAAAAACTTGCAAACCCTGATAGGGAGACTCATGTAGAGTCGTCTGGAAAGAACAAAAGGAAGCTTACCGAAGATACCCGAACGAATAATGATGAACAAAGATCTATTCGAGGTTGTTTTGACTGCGGAGACAAAGGGCATTTCAAGAAAGATTGCCCTAACAACAGACAGGCCAATGATAAGATTTACTTAGAAACTAAATCAAGACGTGCTGGGTGCAAGTATCACCATGAATGTGGATGTCGAAAGCCGAGGTGCGGGAGAAAAGGGCACAACAAAGATGGTTGTGGGATGAAGAGTCCCAGACAAGGAGAAAACCGTAACAACGCTCACGGTGGAAGCAAGAAAGGAAATGGCCGAGTGCTAGGATGCTTCCATTGTGGGGACATTGGACATCTTAAGAGAGAATGCCCGAAGTTGAAACAAGACCGTGAAAGAACACCCAGCATCGGAGATTGTGAAGCATGCCAGGATCCAGGCGTGATTACTGGTACGTTCTTTAACAACCAAAACTTTTGCATCTATTTTGTTTGATACTGGTGCCGATCATAGCTTCGTGTCACTAGAATTTAAGAATATTCTTGGTTTGACGCCTAGTGAGTTAGACGTCCCATATTCGAGCGAATTAACAAATGGAAAACTAGTGGAGACCAGTGAAGTTGTCCAAGGATGTGTGATGGAATTCAGGAAACAAGGCCGAGATAGTTTGTCATGAAAAGGGTCGTTCGTATCCCGACCGACGACGGCGAAACAATTGTGGTTCACGGAGAGAAGCGTGATACGCCGTTAAGAATTATCAACTGCTTGAAGGCGCGAAAGTGTTTGCAGAAAGGATGTGTTGCTTTCCTGGCACACATCGTGGATAAGAAGGCTGCTGAGCCAAAGATCGAAGACATCCCTGTCGTAAGGGAATATCCAGAAGTCTTCCCAGAAGACTTGCCTGGATTGCCGCCTCAAAGGCAAGTGGAGTTTCGCATTGACTTAGTTCCAGGCGCCGCGCCTGTGGCTAAGGCACCCTACAGACTTGCTCCGTCTGAGATGCAAGAACTGTCGACACAACTTCAAGAGTTGTTAGACAAGGGATTTATCCGACCGAGCTTCTCGCCTTGGGGAGCTCCAGTTTTGTTTGTCAAGAAGAAGGACAGTAGTTTCCGTATGTGTATTGACTACAGGGAGTTGAACAAGCTGACGATCAAGAATAGGTATCCCCTGCTAAGAATCGATGATCTGTTTGACCAACTACAAGGTTCAAGCTTCTATTCAAAGATCGATCTTCGATCTGGATACCATCAGCTACGGATACAGGAGGAGAGTATCCCGAAGACAGCCTTCAGAACTCGATATGGACACTACGAGTTTCTCGTTATGCCGTTTGGTCTGACAAACGCACCTGCAGTGTTCATGGATTTGATGAATCGAGTTTGTAAGCCGTACTTGGATAAGTTTGTGATTGTATTCATCGATGATATTTTGATTTATTCAAAGACGAAGGCTGAGCACGAGCAGCACTTAAGAGCCATTCTGGAGCTGCTAAAGAAGGAACAGTTGTACGCCAAGTTCTCTAAGTGCGAGTTTTGGCTAAGAGAAGTGCAATTCCTTGGGCACGTGGTGAATGGAGATGGAATCTACGTGGATCCAACCAAGATCGAGGCGATCAAAGATTGGGAAACACCAAAGACGCCAACTGAGATTCGGCAATTCTTGGGTTTGGCTGGCTATTACCCAAGGTTCATTGAGAACTTTTCAAAGATCGCTCAACCATTGACGCTCCTCACTCAGAAAGACAAGAAGTTTGATTGGGGAATCAAACAGGAAGAAGCGTTTCAGACATTGTAAGATAAGCTTTGCAACGCGCCAATCTTAGCTCTACCGGAAGGTACCGATGATTTTGTGGTATACTGCGACGCATCGCGGCAAGGATTGGGTTGTGTGTTGATGCAACGCCAAAAGGTTATTGCCTACGCGTCACGCCAACTGAAGGTACACGAAAAGAACTATACCACACATGATTTGGAACTAGGCACAGTAGTTTTTGCTTTAAAGATCTGGAGACACTACCTGCATGGTACAAAGTGTACAATCTTCACAGATCACAAGAGCCTCCAACATATATTCAACCAGAAGGAGTTGAACATGAGGCAAAGATGATGGGTAGAACTGTTGAATGATTACGACTGCGAAATTAAGTATCATCCAGGGAAGGCGAATGTGGTCGCCGATGCCCTAAGTCGAAAAGAGAGGATCAAGCCCATAAGGGTTAGGGCTTTGGAGATGGTTATTCGAACCGACTTTCCTCTGCGCATTCGTGCCGCGCAGAAAGAAGCTCTCAAGGAAAGGAACCTTGAAGAAGAGTATCTCCGTGGGATGGAGAAGTTATTGGTACCAAACAGGGAAGGAACGTTGTGTTTTGAGAAAAGGATTTGGGTTCCTTTGTTTGGAGGTTTAAGAAAGGTTATTTTCGATGAAGCTCACAAGTCGCGGTACTCTATCCACCCTGGAGCGGATAAGATGTACCAGGATCTTAAAGATTATTATTTGTGGCCTAGGACGAAAGGCGATGTGGCTGTTTATGTGAGCAAATGTTTAACATGCGCCAAGGTCAAGGCGTAATACAAGAAGCCTTCGGGACTTCTGCAGCAACCAGAGATTCCCAAGTGGAAGTGGGAATAAATCTCTATGGATTTTATTACGAAGTTGCCAAGAACGCCAAGAGGCCATGACACTATTTGGGTAATAGTGGATCGCTTAACGAAGTCAGCACACTTCCTACCTATCCGAGAGAAGGATAATACGAGCAAACTGGCCGAAATTTACATGAGAGAGATTGTTACACGTCATGGAGTACCTCTCTCGATTATCTCTGATAGAGATGGAAGGTTCGTATCGAGGATATGGCAATCCTTCCAGGAAGCTTTTGGCTCAAAGTTGAATCTGAGCACTGCTTTTCACCCGCAGACCGACGGCCAAAGCGAGCGGACGATACAGACACTAGAAGATATGCTGAGAGCATGTGTGATGGATTTGGGCGGTAGCTGGGATAAGCATTTGCCTTTGGTTGAGTTCTCATACAACAACAGCTACCACACCAGTATTGGTGCCGCGCCATTCGAAGCTTTATATGGACGCAAGTGCAGATCACCGCTTTGTTGGGCAGACGCAGGTGATAGACAATTGGTTGGTCCTGAAGTGGTACAGGAAACCACAGATAAGATCGCACAGATACGGGACCGCATCAGTGCGGCACGTGACAGGCAGAAAGCCTACGCGGATCGAAGCAGGAAACCTCTAGAGTTTGAGGTTGGTGAGATGGTTTTGTTGAAGGTATCACCCTGGAAGGGTGTGGCACGCTTTGGGAAACGTGGGAAGTTGAACCCGAGGTATATTGGACCGTTCAAGATCTTGGAGAAAATCGGGTTAGTAGCATACATGTTGGATTTACCTGCCGAACTGAATGGTGTTCACGATACATTCCATGTATCCAATCTGAAGAGAAGTCCAACTCAAGATACCATTGCCATTCCTACCGATGAAATTCATGTTGACGACACGCTCCATTTCGTTGAAGAACCGGTTGAGGTCACGGATTGGAAAGTAAACAAGACCCGCCGGAGCAGTGTCAAGCTCGTCAAAGTTCGTTGGAATGCTAGACATGGCCCTGAATTCACCTGGGAGCGTGAGGACCGAATGAAAGAGAAATACCCCCACTTATTTCCTGAGAACCCTGCTTCTACAAGCAGAGCTTAAAGTTTCGGGACGAAATTTTTCTAACGGGGGGAGAATGTGACAACCCTCACTGAACCAGGTATCCGTACGATTTAATTAATAAATAATTGCTGCTTAATTACTGTGCTTAACTGAAATTGCTGACGAACTGCTACTTGATTTCTAGTACTTGTATATTCCTGCATCATACTTTGATTGTCGTCACTACATTATTTACAAGTTGAACCTTAGTGACAAACATGTTGCACTAAAGCACAGTAGCATTAGAACGGATAACCTATTGAACATGCTGATAAAGCCAGCATCAGGCAGACACTGCCTCTAAGGGCCTGTATGAGCCAGAAATATTTTACTACACCCATAGTGAGTGTAGGGATACAAGGGTTGTAAAACTGCGTCTCTAGGAATAAGATATAATGACTGAATGTGCCTAAAACGTACTCTAAGCACGAAACACAGCACTTTTATTAACATACTAGCTTCTGGCTAACTAATAAAGTGCCAAAACATGAGGAAAATATTGCTGACACTTTGCAGAATGAGTTGTGTCACTAAAAATATTATTAACGACGCTTAAAAGCTTACTTAAGCTCTTTAACGGATTTCTATCCAAACGAACAACCGGACTAAACCCGGAACATGAAAATATGGCCAAAAATATTATTGGTCTTTTTCTGAGCTAGTTAGGGTCCCTGATTACCCTAACACCCGCTATAGAACGCATCACACCACTAACGAAGTTAATCACCTAACTAACTTATCTAACCAAACTATAACCTAACCATCTAGTTGAGATCGAACCAAATGACCCCCCCCCTTGGGCCGATCGGTCACAATGTGACCAAGAATTGTACCCATTTGATTATTTTAATAGCCCTGTCTAATATCAAGGGGACATGTGATCCAATGGATTAAGCACTTGAAGTTTGTCTATAAAATCTAGCCTAAACACATAAGAGATTACACTTCACATTTCACCACAAACTCTTTCTCTCCTCTCCTCCCAACTCTCGGCCGAACCCCCTCCTTCTCCTACATCCATTTTCGAGTCTTGATCTCTTCATTCCAAGCACATACAAATGATAAAGGTCACGTATTAGGAGTCTTGGAGCAAACGGAAGCGGAAGGACCTCGTTATCTTGCTTTTATCCACCACATTTTCGCCTAGATTCTTCCCTAGCCCCGAGCTAGAGGTATAACACTTAAAACTCATTCTCGAACATATCTAAAGTGGTTAATAAGATTTGTAACGGTTAAAACTCGGAAACTTGCATTTTGAATCTTTAAAGGCTACTAAAACATGAATATAGTTGGTTAAAAGCTTAATACTTGTGTAAAGGTTGTAGTATTTGAAAGTGGTGATTATTGAGGCCCGATCTACGTAGTGGTAGCTCGGATCATCGTTTAACCCAACTTTGTTAAGATCATGGATCTTGACATAAGCTTGTTTCTATCGGTACAAGGGTTAAAAGGTGAAACTCTACCACACGAGAAACATGAACTTGTGTAAAAGTATTTTTACTTGTAAAATAGTGTTTAAAACTAGCGGATCTACGTATCTGCAAGTGGTATTTTCAAAGGACCAAGTGTCGAGAAAATCATGTTTTATAAAAGTCGGATGACACACTAACAAATATGAGTTTTACAAACCTCAAGTGTATAGACACTTGTGAAATGAAAGATCCGGCAAAATAACAATTTTTGTAAAAGATGACGGGAAGATGTAAAAATAGATTTATCCTAAAAACGAGGTTTTTACGATATTAAGTTATTTTACACATAGATCCACAAAATATAACGGGATCTACACTATAGTTTTCGGAAAAACCACAAGTTCATGTGATTATGCGATTTACATACTTGTCAACTAGTTTGATGTGTCGGAAGTTGATTGATTGATTAAAGAAGTGTTGAAATGATTTTGTAAAAGAAAATGATACGCTTGAAAGCGTGGCCACCTCCAGTTACAAGGGAAACTCTGGCGAAATTTTTCTAAAATCTGACACTTAGAATTATTTACAAGTGTTAGAGCTATTTTTAATATGCTTTCAAAATATATTTCGCCACAACTTTATTTACAAATATTCGGAGGTGGGATTTTCACAAAACTAAACGTGATAAGTATATATTTTGTAAATATATTTTTCACCACACTGTTTATGATTATTTTGTGAAAATATATAAATATTATTTTTAGAGTAAAGATAATATTTCGAACGATAACAAGACCCAAAATAATACAAACGCTTACACGACAAACATGTAAGTTACACCGGTAATTATTATTACCACTAAATCGTTAAAACGTAACTTACGCATTACGGAAATATTCATGAACGCATATCTTGTCGACGCATTATTTTGGAAATATTATGTGAAGTGAAAATATAATATTTTTGAGAAAAATATTTATATTTTGGAAGTAGAAGTAAAAATATCTTAAGTGGGACTTAATGATATAATAAAAATACACATGTATTAAATCCCCCATCCTTGGGAAGGAGATTAACTACCAAGTACATGCAAAATATAAACACGAAATAGTTGTCTAACTATTTCCCAAAAACTTAAACTTTAAAGCTAAGGCACGGCCATCCGTCTAATAGAATTAGCACATGTAGGTCGTTGCACAGCTGCCTGACATTCGGAGTACTTGGTATAGCGACGCACTGACTGTGAGTTCATGTCCCCCTTTTCTCTTAACTGTTTTCAGTTTTCTAAACTGCGGGGGTGAAATACATGTTACTATGATTACAAGTACTTTATACATGGTATGGTTAGCGTAAGGAGGTTTACTACTTAGATCATGTGAGTGGGTAGGCGGAAACTTGAGGCCATTAATCCTCATGGTAGGACCGAGGGACAGGAGCGGTAGATCTATCTGGGTGTAGCGAGCCCAGCCCCTGGTCCAGCATAACGGACCTCGGGGTGACTTAGTGCCCGACGCATAAATCCGCTAGGTTTGAGTCTTCCTACTTGCACTTCACACATATCAATGGCCTTGCAAACCATTGGTGATCTCTTTTTCCTTATTTGCTACATACCAGGGTTTTTGATAAATACAAAGGTTTATTTACGCACTTACACATGAACTCGCTCAACATTATTGTTGATTTTTCAACTTACATGTATTTCAGGGAATTAAAGATCTGGCACGGTATGGCATGTTTTCCGCTGCATTAGTCACCGAGGTCATCCAGGGTTTGGGGAATGTGACTCTTTCCTGGACAAGTCACAGTCCTTAAACCACGTTTATGTTATGTTTGGTGTTTGTAATGTTTGGACAAGTTTATGGTTGTTAGGGTGTTATCCCGTTAAGACAATGTTATGGTATTTTTATTTTAATGGATGATCTTGCATATTTTTAAATTCATATAGCTTTGTTATGATTAAGCTATGGTATTAAGAAGTCACACCAAATTAACCACGCTTCCGCAAAGCCAGGGTGTGACATCAACGACGATGGGTTGAACTGCTTAATGATTACGAATGCGCTATCAAGTACCATCCAGGCAAAGCCAATGTTGTGGCTGACGCTCTCAGTCGAAAAGACACTCTACCTAGGCGTGTACGAGCTTTGCAGCTCACTATTCAGTCTGATCTTCCTGCACGGATACGAAATGCTCAGGTGGAAGCATTGAAACCAGAAAACGTCAGGGCTGAAGCCTTACGCGGCTCAAGGCAACGATTAGAACAGAAGGAAGACGGCGCCTACTATGTAACATGACGTATTTGGGTACCACTATATGGCGGTTTACGAGAACTTGTGATGGATGAAGCACACAAGTCTCGCTACTCGGTACATCCAGGGTCGGATAAAATGTACCACGATATCAGAACAACCTATTGGTGGCCTAGCATGAAGGCCCACATTGCAACTTACGTCGGCAAATGTTTGACTTGTGCGAGAGTCAAGAGAGAGTACCAGAAACCCTCAGGCCTACTGCAACAACCCAGGATACCACAGTGGAAATGGGAAGAAATTTCCATGGATTTTGTCACTGGCCTGCCTAGATCCCAGCGCGGGAATGATACTATTTGGGTGATCGTAGATCGACTCACAAAGTCTGCACATTTCTTGGCTATCAAAGAAACGGATAAGTCCTCTACATTAGCAGACATCTACTTGAAAGAAGTTGTTTCGAGGCACGGGGCGCCCACCTCTATCATTTCGGATCGCGATGCACGATTCACTTCAGAACTATGGCGAGCGATGCACAAAGCTTTTGGCTCTCGATTAGACATGAGTACAGCTTATCACCCTCAGACGGATGGGCAGTCTGAGTGCACGATTCAAACCTTAGAAGACATGCTTCGGGCATGTGTTATTGATTTCGGCAACAGCTGGGAAAAACACCTCCCTTTAGTGGAATTTTCGTGCAATAACAGTTACCACACCAGCATACAAGCCGCTCCATTCGAGGCATTGTACGGGCGTAAATGCCGGTCACCTCTCTGTTGGGCAGAGGTGGGGGATAGTCAGATTACAGGTCCAGAAATGGTAGTTGACGCTACTGAACAAATTGCACAGATACGACAACGTATGGCGGCAGCACGCGACCGTCAGAAAAGCTACGCGGATAAGCGTAGAAAGCCGTTGGAGTTTCAGGTCGGGGACCGGGTTTTACTTAAAGTCTCACCCTGGAAGGGTGTGGTTCGATTTGGTAAACGAGGCAAGCTCAATCCACGGTATGTTGGACCGTTCGAAATCACTGAAAGAATAGGCA
Source organism: Helianthus annuus (assembly GCF_002127325.2). Taxonomy (NCBI): domain Eukaryota; kingdom Viridiplantae; phylum Streptophyta; class Magnoliopsida; order Asterales; family Asteraceae; genus Helianthus; species Helianthus annuus. The sequence continues at coordinate 114,678,157 of NC_035436.2, forward strand.
AAGTGGCCTACAGACTAAACCTACCAGCTGAACTCGGTGCAGTTCACAACGTATTCCACGTGTCGAATCTGAAGAAGTGCCTGTCAGATGAGACCCTCATAATTCCTTTTAAGGAACTCACTATCGACGAGCGGTTGCAGTTCATCGAGGAACCAGTTGAAATCACGGACCGGGATGTTAAGGTCCTCAAACACAACAGAATATCTCTTGTCTGAGTTCGTTGGAACTCCAAACGTGGCCCAGAGTACACCTGGGAACGCGAAGATCAGATGACAGAAAAGTACCCCCAGTTATTCGGAACCAATGCAACCACTACTGAGTCTGAAGCTACTACTACGGAATTTCGGGACGAAATTCCAAATCAACGGGGGGATGATGTGACACCCCAGGAAAACCAGTAAACGATACAACTTACCTAGCTTCCTCAGTAACCTCTTGCTAAATTTCGGGACGAAATTTCTTTCAAGTTGGGGATAATGTGACAACTCGAATTTCCAAGATTCTTACTTCGCATTTATTGCACGTTCGTTTATTGTTTAGTTGTTTATTTGCACAATTAGTTTGCTGTGAAACTGTAACGTTTTGGATACAATGAAGTGTATTGTGTGATTATGCATGTTTATGAGTTAATTGTGAAAGACTTGTCTAATACATAAACTTGGTGGTGAAACTGTGAAATTGTTGTGAGATGGTGTACTTGTGTAAAAGTTAATACTTGAGGATATAGAGAGCAATTAGTGAAATCCTAGTGATACTTAACCCTAATCTCCTTCCCTAATCATTCACTAATCATCACACAAGAATCAAAACACGTACCCTCATATTCTCTAATCCTCTCTACAACCATCTCCTCATCATTCTTGGAGTCACAAGTTCTTTTGCATCAAGTTTGATTACCAATCCATCTAGAATCAAATCAAGGTAATTGTTTAATCATTGTTTGTGATTAATTATTGATTGATTGATGCATGTAAACCCTAGTTCTTCACAATACTAGTTCTGTAGTTATTGATTGAATCCTGATGATTGTGTTATGATGATGATTAGTCATGAAATCGTTTGTTTGATGACAAGATATGCTTGATACGATGAAGTTGTTAATTGTTAAATTGATTCCTGTTATGCAATGTACGAATTAGGGTTCCAGATCGTATGAACAAGAGAATGTAGCTGTTACAATTGTGATCGTGATTGTCTGAGTTTTATTATAACACAACGATGTCCGAGCTTTAATAACATTACGTAGTCTGAGTTTTATCATTGGATTTAGTCCAACTTTTTAACATGTAATTGTGTCCGAGGTTCATATATATAACATGATATCCGACTTTTTGGAGAGTATGATATCCGAGTTTTCTAAATACAAGCATGTCCGACCTTTTAAGATATGTTATATCATGTCCGAGTTTTTACACAAGTAAACAAGTGGTCCGAGCTTTGTTGTTAAATGATGATGTCCGAGTTCTTATAAGTATCAAGTGTCCGACATTTGTGAGTTCAATAGTGTCTGAGCTTTGTGCCTCATATGTTGTCCGATCTTTAAGTTTAAAGGGGGTCCGAGTTTTGTGAGCCACCCCTCTTGTCCGACTTTGTTTGGGCTCAAAGGTGGTGGTCCGAGTTTTAAGGGGGGGACACCCCTATCCGAGTTTTAACCCCCCCCCCTCTCACTCGGTCCGAATTTTGATAGGCTTCCCTTGTCCGGTTTTGTGTAATGATCAAAGGAAGCCCTGAGTTGTGTGTTACTTATTATTGGATCTGATAAGATGTGTATGTCCTTTGCTAGCCACTAACACCGTTAAACCTGTTAAGTTTATTGAACCTGCTAAATGTACTAAGTATCTTAACGATGGCAATTAGGCTAATACCCACGTTAGATTAAACTGTGAAATCAAAGGCGCGACGCATGAATTATGTGAATACGATTAACTGTTTATGTGATGTATGATTCTGTGTATGATTGTATGATACTGAATGCAACTGCATGATCCTGCATGTATGAACAGTCTATGTGATATCATCCTGCACACAATAAGCACACAAAACAAAGTTGCTTGAATGTCGATGATTTGCAAACCCTAATTTGATGCAAATTGCATCGTATCATGTGCAATGAATCCTAGGTCGTGTGTAACGGACTTAGACATTTATTAAACCCTAGAAGCAATAACATACCGAGCAAACCAAGGTGAGTTCACACAGCCAAGGCATGGGGTTCCCAGGGTGGGAATGGGATTGATTTATTCATTTGTACTTCTCTAGATATTGGAACGTAATGATATGATCCTTGGGTGAGGAAGGTGATTGGTTAAGATACTGCTAGACTAGTGATGCTTATAGAACTGATCTTCGCACACACGCCGGGGTTGGCTGCGATAATATGACTGATCTTCGCACACATGCCAGGGTTGGCTGCGATAATATGACTAATCTTCGCACACATGCCTAGGAAGGCTGCGAACTATACACTAAAACTTCGCACAGGTGCCAGGTGGCCGCGATACAAACATACCTAGTCTAGAATACTTGAGAACTTTCCCTAATCTTCGCATACATGCCTGAAGGGCCGCGATACGAACTATTACGATACATGACTTAATGAACGAATACAAGGCTTACTATACTATTACATATACCGAACTATAAACTGTGAACTCGCTCAACTAGTTGTTGACCCTCTGTTACATGCCTTGCAGGTCGTTAGATACATGGAGCTTGCACAGTGAGGAGCAGGTCGTTGTGGAGCATGGATCGTGGATGCCATGTTAAAACATTTAAACATTTGAACTTATGTTACACAATGGGTTTTCATACTTATGCTTCCGCTACACTTTGAAACTATGATTATGTTTTGAACACCTATCGTATTGAATGATTGGTTTACATTTATTTTACTTGATATTAATTACATGTTCAATATGATTGGTGGCTTGATCCTGGTCAGTCACGCTCCCAAGCGGTGATACTCCGCAGGTGGATTTTGGGGGTGTGAATCGGGTTCGAATCTTGCGGGGACCTTCTGTAAGTATTCTTTCGCGTTTTTCATTCGTTTTAGCGTTAAAGTCAAACTGCGTTTGACTTTCTGCATTAACCAGTTTATGGTCAATGCGAAGTTCATTTGAACTTCATAACGTGAGCATAATCACGATGGTTATAGTCCCTAGTAATTATACCTACTGATTACCACGTTATCTAGGCTCAGTGACGAGTCGTAGTTTCGGCCAAAATGCGTTTTCTATCGTATTTTGTAACCAAACTACTCTAGGGTATTAAAACCATTTGTTTTAATACCAAACCTGTTTTCTAACTTTACTAAACATGTTCTAGCATGTTTAGCTCGTCGCTTTTAGATTTGTGCTTGTTTAGGGTCGTAAAGGTAAGCGATCTAATCAATCGCTTATGCTTACGAACCCGATTGGTCGATCTTTAGGATCCGACCAAACACATTAGGTGACCATAGTTGTATAGGGAATAACCTTCCGAGGTTATACCTTATGGTCACGACGTTTAGTTAGTTATATGATAGGTAGTTTATATGCCTTAGGTAAATTACCAAAATGCCCTTTTTACGCATAAATTCATTTGTAACGAAATTTTTGACATCTAAACTGATTTAACAACAATATTAAACATGTTAAGGCATATCTTGCTTGTCATAGGACTAGTTAGGCATTCCAAACGCGTTTTACGCAAACGACGCGTTAAAGTGGCGCAAGCTACCTAAACGGGTCGTAATGGGTCAAAAGCACTTAGGATAGGTTTCGTTTTAGTACGTAGGCTTTGTTAAACCATATTACATAAGTTCCCATACTTATTTGGTTTACGAACCCGTGTACTACCCGATCCTCCGATAGGTCCGTTTATTAATGTAGATACCTATATAGGTGTCGTTTGATTCCGTGATCTTCTAGCTTTGCTTGGTGGTTATCCTAAGACTTCTAAGTACCCTCAAGTGAGTACATAGACCCCTCTTTTACTGTTTTTCACACATTTTGGGGTGAAACACATGTGCCTACTTGTTACTTTCATGATTTCATGCTTTTATATCATATACTTGCTATGTTCACTAGTACACTATTAGTACATGATTTTATTACGTTTTTGCTATGTATGCCCATTGTGTGCATATTTAGTACATCATTTTACATGACATTTTATGCTATGTATGTTTATCATACTTAGTACATTTTAGATCACATGCTATGTATGCCCATTGTGTGCATATTTAGTACATCGTTTTACAAGACATTTTATACTTTGTATCATGCTATGTATGTCCACCTGTCGCATACTTAGTACATGGTTTGTGCATTCTTACCTATGGTTTGGTTGTTACATATTTCACTTGCCATACATGACATTTTGTTTACACATTACTTGATTGGCATTTGACAACGGTTTAGACGTGGGCAATTTACATTGGTGGTTTATGTGGGTAAGTGATTTGAGTAACGAGACGTGTGTAATGTGATACAAGCATGGTGGATACGCCGCTGGTACTTCCTATATATAAGTGCTTGTATTATATTACATGGCGTAGCGTTATTTAAATCATTCATTTGGATTTATACATTTTTACACAAATAACATATTTTTCACAAGACATTGTTTTACAAAACAATTTGTTTTATACAAACTCATTTTTACTTGGTTATTCATTTAACCTTACGTCATTCTTTTAACTATACATATCTATCATCGATTTTCAAACGTTTTATAAAAGCAAACACTTAAACTGGATTCATGACAAGTTTTTGGTTAAACATTTTCTTAAACCTAAGTCATGGATCCTATTTTTCATAAAACCTATGTACTCGTCGGTATTTTTATGCTGACGTATTTTCACATGTGTTTCAGGTACTATAGTTGATGACTATTGATGATGATATTGATGCATGCTCACATAGGATTGGACGAGGCCTTAGTGACATTAAAAGATGCAAGACTAGTTACTTTTGTTATGTTTCTTTATTGTTAAGACATTGTAACTCATTTAATTCAACAAAACGAAATTTGTTTAATCCATAATTGTGAAACAATGATTCTGTTACAACACTCCCCGACGTTTCCGCCACGTTTTGTTGTTTTACGTGGTCGGGGTGTGACAACAAAAGTCTTCAACACATCTTCAATCAGAAAGAACTCAACATGAGACAACGACATTGGTTGGAGCTTCTAAACGACTATGACTGCGAAATTCGCTACCATCCTGGTAAGGCGAATGTCGTAGCCGATGCTTTGAGTCGCAAGGAACGTACTAAGCTTCATTGTGTTCGTGTCCAATCTGTTATTCAAGCTCAATCCGATATCCAAGCACGTATTTCTCTGGCACAACAAGCTTGTGTTTCACAAGGTTTGATGGATAAGGAATTTCCTTATCACATAACACCTGCTCTTGAACTAAAAGACAATGGATCGTATTACTTCATGGACCGTTTGTGGGTCCCGAGCCAAGATAATCTTCGTACATTGCTTATGGATGAAGCCCATAAGTCTTGTTATTCTATTCATCCTGGCTCAGATAAGATGTAAAAGGATCTTCGTATTCAGTATTGGTGGCCTGGTATGAAGAAAGACATTGCCTTATATGTATCAAAATGCCTTACTTGTCTTAAGGTTATTGGAGCAACTAGAGATCCCAGTTTGGAAATGGGAAAACATTACTATGGATCTCATTACTAAACTCCCGCGCACAAAGAAAGGTCACGATGCCCTCTGTGTAGTCGTTGATCGTCTTACCAAGTCAGCGCATTTCTTGCCAATCCGTGAGGATTTTTCGGCTGACAAACTTGCTCAAATCTACGTGGATGAAATTGTAGCTCGACATGGTGTTCCTTTGAACATCATTTCTGACAGAGATGCTCGTTTCACTTCTCATTTTTGGAGAACCATGCAATCTGCTATGGGGTCCCAACTTAATCTGAGCACAACTTATCATCCGCAAACGGATGGTCAATCTGAAAGAACAATCCAGACACTGGAGGATATGCTTAGAGCTTGTGTGATCGATTTTGGTGGTAGTTGGGATTCACATCTTCCGTTGATTGAATTCTCCTACAACAACAGTTATCACTCCAGCATCAACATGGCTCCTTTCGAGGCTCTCTATGGTCGAAAATGTCGTTCACCAGTCTGCTGGAATGAGATTGGCGAGGCTCAACTTACTGGACCTGCCCTCATTTTAGAGACAACAGATAAGGTAAAGAAAGTTCGTGATAACCTTCAGACAGCTAGAAGCCGTCAAAAGAGTTGCACGGACCTAAAACGCAAGCCCTTGGATTTTCAAGTCGGTGACCGTGTATTACTCAAGGTCTCACCTTGGAAAGGTGTGATCAGATTTGGAAAGAAAGGAAAACTTGCACCTAGATACGTTGGACCATTCAAGATCGTCGAAAGAATCGGTAAGGTAGCCTACAGACTTGAGTTACCTCCTGAACTTGGAAATGTTCATCCAACTTTTCACGTGTCCAATCTCAAGAGGTGTTTAGCTGATGAGAACCTCCACATACCGCTTGACGAGATTCGTGTTGATAAAACACTGAAATTTGTTGAGAAACCGGTAGAAATCATGGAATGTGAAGTCCAGTGGCTTAAACGCAAGCGCATTCCTTTGGTAAAGGTTCACTGGGAATCTAAACGTGGACCCGAGTTTACTTGGGAATGCGAAGATCAAATGAAGGCAAAATATCCACATCTTTTTCCACGAGTTTCCTCTAAATAAATTTCGGGACGAAATTTCCACAAGTAGGGGAGACTGTAACATTTGTGCTTGTAATCATTGTGAACAGTTCAGTTACCAATAAAACAATGTTATTTTATCCCAATGTTTGTTTGGTTGTGTTTTACATTTTTCAAGTTTTGACTTTTGTTCAATTTCAAACTCTACATCGCTTTCGGGAGAATTATACGCAAACTGGTGCGTAAACGTACTCAGATTATGTGACATCTGTGCTTGTAATCATTGTAAACAGTTCAGTTATCAATGAAATAAAGTTATTTGATCCCTATGTTTGTTTGTTTATGTTTGATGTTTTTCATGTTTTGACTTTTATTCGATCTCAAACTCTATATCGCTTTCTGGAGAATTATACACAAACTGGTGCGTAAACGTAATCAGTTAAACACGACAAATACTCCAGAACATCAACTTATGCTTAACATACTTTAAATAACCTTTACATAACTTAGAAATAAGTTTTGAAGGCTTTGGTATGGCAAAATCCAGTTAATTCGCTTACAGGGACTAAAATTGACAAACTGCGAAAGTATGCCGATTTGAACAGTAACGAACATTCCGGAACATGATCATAAGTTAAACACACCCTAAATATCCTTTACATAGCTTAGAAATAGGCTTTGAGGGGTTCAGTGTGATAAAATAAATTTTTGGGTCATTCAGGGACTAAAAGCGTCAAAAAGTGCATAAGTTTGCATCTTCGCGCATAACTTACATTCTGAATACATCCGGACATCCAAAAATTTATGTAATCATTAAAATATTATGTTTTAGTGATTAGCTTATCAAAATTCCATTCGTCGCGCAATTTGGATCGTTTTTCGCGCTTATGCGCATTCCGTCGTAATTAAGCAAACATCGCGATCGTACGGCCAAACGAACCGACATCCGAGATATTTTTGACCATGTTTCAAGTTCCCTATACTTTAACTTCATTTTAGAGCCTTAAAATGGGTTTGACGGGTGTTTAAAGTGCCAAAACTCGACCATGCGCACACAGGGGCCAAAACTGTCAAAATGAAAACATAGTTGGTCTGCAGGTCCCATACGGACCGTATGGGGTTGCTTACGGTCCGTAAGCCCCTCCCAGATCAGCAGAAATGTTTTCCAGCTATTTCCAGTTGTTACACACTTATGCACATGGTTTCTCCTAAACTATGGGCTGGTTTTGGGTGCCAATGGTTTTGTAAATCAGTGGGTACGAGGTGTACGGCTCATATTTAACGCTTGGGGAACAAGAAACGATCTTAACGGTTCCATGTTTCCTATAAATACCCAACCCCAACTTCATTCAAACCCACTTGATTCTGAGATTTTCTCTAAGTTGGAGTTATAAACACTTCATACCTGAGAAATACTCGGAAATCAATCTTGCGGGGACCTTCTGTAAGTTTTCTTTCGCGTTTTTCGTTCGTTTTAGCGTTAAAGTCAAACTGCGTTTGACTTTTTGCATTGACCAGTTTATGGTCAATGCGAAGTTCGTTTGAACTTCATAACGTGAGCGTAATCACGATGGTTATAGTCCCTAGCGACTATACCTACTGATTACCACGTTATCTAGGCTCAGTGACGAGTCGTAATTTGGGCCAAAATGCGTTTTCTCGCGTATTTTGTAACCAAACTACTCTAGGGTATTAAAACCGTTTGTTTTAATACCAAACCTATTTTCTAACATTACTAAACATGTTCTAGCATGTTTAGCTCGTCGCTTTTAGATTTGTGCTTGTTTAGGGTCGTAAAGGTAAGCGATCTAATCAATCGCTTATGCTTACGAACCCGACCCATTTGGTCGATCATTTGGATCCAACCAAACATTTTAGGTGACCATAATTGTATAGGGAATAACCTTCCGAGGTTATACCTTATGGTCACGACGTTTAAGTAGTTGTATGATAAGTAGTTCTTATGCCTTAGGTAAATTAGCAAAATGCCCTTTTTGCGCCAAAATTCATTTTAAGCCTATGTAACATAATTTTTGACATCTAAACTGATTTAGCAACAATATTAAGCATGTTAAGGCATATCTTACTTGTCATAGGACTAGTTAGGCTTTCCAAACGCGTTTTACGCAAATGACGCGTTAAAGTAGCATAAGCTACCTAAACGAGTCATAACGGGTCAAAAGCACTTAGGATAGGTTTCGTTTTAGTATGTAGGTTTGTTAAACCATATTACATAAGTTCCTACACTTATTTGGTTTACGAACCCTCGTACTACCCGATCCTCCGATAGGTCCGTTTATTAATGTAGATACCTATATAGGTGCCGTTTGATTCCGTGATCTTCTAGCATTGCTTGGTGGTTATCCTACGACTTCTAAGCAATCTCATGTGAGTACATAGTACCCCTCTTTTACTGTTTTTCAAACATTTTGGGGTGAAACACATGTGCCTACTTGTTACTTTCGTGCTTTCTTGTTTTCACATCATATGCTTGCTATGTTCTTGAGTACACTATTAGTACATGATTTCATTATGTTTTGCTATGTATGTTTACTTAGCATGCTAGCACATTGATTTACATTACATTGCTTTGCTACATATGTTTACTTGGCATATTAGCACATTGTTTTACATTACATATTCTGCTATGTATGCTGACTGAACATACTAGTACATTGATTTACATGACTTTTCTGCTTTGTATGTTTACTTAGCATACTTAGTACATTGTTTTCACATAACTTGTTTACATTTGGTATGACATTTGGTTTGCATAAACGGTTCTTTACTACATTCATTAACATTAGCTACGCCGCTCGGTAGTAAGTAATGGTACCATAGGACCTGACAAATCCCGTTCCTAACATCCTGGGTTGGTTTGGATGAAAGGAATGACTGAATCCGTGAACATTTTTACTTTGATAACCTTTACTCTAAGGTTATCCTGCTGTCTCAAGGCTTGAATGTAATGCGTTAACTTACCACATAAATGTTTGTATCAATAAAACGAGCTTTTACTTGGCAAAACATAACTTTTTGATTTATTCAAAATACTTTGTTTTGTTCCTTTTTACTTATGGTCAAGTATTCTAATTTTGTTACTTACCATACATAACTTTTGTTTACACTTAACTACATGACTACATTTTGGGTTTTAATCTTATGACAATGGTTTAAACAAGAACATTTGATGATTGGTTTGAACATGAACTATATACTTTGGTGGTTTGATTAAGTGACTTAAGTAACGATATGTGTGTAGTATGCTACAAGCATGGTGGATACGCCGCTGGTACTTCCTATATATAAGTGCTTGTATTATATTACATGACATACTGTAATTTAAATCATTCAATTTTAGACTTATACATTTTTGCAAATAACATATTTTCACAAGACTTTGTTTTACAAAACAATTTATTTCATACAACTTATTTTTACTTGGTTATTCTTTTAACCATACATCATTCTTTTATAAGCAAACACTTAAACTGGATTCATGACAAGTTTTCAATAAACATTTTCTTAAACCTAAGTCATGAATCCTATTTTCACAAAACCTATGTATCTCACATGCATTTTTATGCTGACGTACCTATTTTCACATGTGTTTCAGGAGCTAATGCATAGGATGATCGTGACACGCTAGGGTGGACTTGGGCCTTAGTGACATAAAACAGATCTAGACTTAGATTAGCTATGTGATGTACTTTTGTTTTCTTTTTAAGACAATGTAACGTGTTGGTTCTTGTTTCAAACAATGTATTCCACCCTTTGGTTATGAATAAAATATTATTTTAATTACCTTGGTTGTGGAACAATAATTCTGTTACAACACTCCCCGACGTTTCCGCCACGATTTGATGTTTTACGTGGTCGGGGTGTGACAGAAGAGTTGGTATCAGAGCCAATGGTTATAGGGAATTAGGTTATTAGTAATGCTTTGACCTAGACTATAACCTTTCTAGGACCCCCAACACAAGTTGTCTTGTGTTTAGATCTTAAAACATGCACTTCACCTATCCTTAGGTGATCACCAAAACAAGAACCCAGTTTTCTAAAATGATTTTTGAAAAACAATCCTCTGTTTTCAAATGATTTATTATATGGTTTTGAACCCTTTTGATTTTTCAAATTGATTTTGAAATTTTATCATTTGTTTTTGAATGATTCTTTTGGCCTTGTGCCTTCCAAGTTTTCAAAATCTCGTCAAAGTTTTGGGTTCTAAATAATGTGAACACGTGCAAACTGGAAAGGTGAATGCCTGTACCCTGGGTTTTCTGTCTAAGGCTAGAGTGTTCGTACAAATCCACATAATCGGACCAGTCACTCTTACCTGGGAACTCTTGGGGTGAGTGTTCACTTATAGGCGAGCATGTCTTCGCTAAGCATTATTTATGGACCCATTTACTTTGATTAGTCACTGTGTGTCATTTGTTTGCTTTGTGATACGGACGAATGACCACCATCCTTGCTTTGTTGATTTTATTTCATCTCGTTCTTTTCATCTAATCATCTCACTCGTTTCCTCTCGTGTTTTCCTCTTTTTAGCATGCCTCCTCGACGCGAAAATCAGCTACCCAATGCCGAACTGGCAGAAATCATCGCACAACATATGGCTGTTGCGTTCCCGAATATTATTGCTCAGTTTAACCAAGCCAACATCAATCAGAACGCTCCTTGTAACTTCAAGAGCTTCAATACGGCTAAACCACTCAAGTTCAGTGGTACTGAGGGGGCAACTGGGCTCCTTCAATGGTTTGAGAGCATTGAGAATACTTTTCGTCATGTTCAGTGTCCCGATAATCGCAAAGTTGAGTTTGCTTCTAGTGTTTTTCAGAAGAAGGAGTTGACATGGTGGAATGGGGTTATGAGAGATCGAGGTGCTGAAATTGCTTTAGCACAGACATGGGCTGAGTTGAGGACTCTCATGATGAGTGAGTTTTGTCCTCGTCATGAACTGCGAGCATTGGAAATGGAGTTCGATGATCTGAAACAAGTAAGTGGTGAGCACCGGGCGTATACTGATAGGTATGAGGAGCTGAGTTTGTTATGCCCAACAATTGTTACCCCACTTGATAAGGCTATCGAGAGATACATCGATGGTCTACCTGACTCAGTGCAAGACATAGTTACTGGTAGTAAACCTACCACTGTTCGTCAGGCAATCGAACTATATGCAATGCTGACTGAGTCGCAGATACGATAGGGTAAGTTGCATAGAAAGGGTGACAAGAAGGGTAAGAAGCAGGATTCTGAGAAGAAGGAGAGCAAGAAAGGTAAAAGCAAGAAGGGGAGTGATGCGGATTCTTCGAAGGGTTCGAGGAAGCGGAAGGCTTCCCAGAATTATGCCGTTACTACTCAGGCTCAAGCTGCTCAAAATCAGCCTGCGCAACCTCTTGCCAAGAAACCATACTTTGGCAATGCACCTCTGTGCAATAAGTGTAACGGACATCATCAACCACACCACCAGTGCCGTCAATGCACCAACTGCGGAAGACCTGGTCATCTTGCTGCTACATGCCGCATACCTGCCAATCTGAATCGGGCAGCTCAGAACCCGGCTCAACAAGTTGCTCAGCATTTTGCTCAGCAACAAGGTCAAGTAGCATGACCTCACTTCCTACCAGGCTCTTGTTACAACTGTGGGGATCTGACCCACTACCGTGACCAGTGTCCAAGGTTGATAAATGCGAACCCGGTTCAAGCTCAGGCTCATGGACGAGCTTTTAACATGAATGCTGTTGAAGCGCAAGCAGACAACGAGGTGGTGAACGGTACGTTCTTTGTCAATAATCAACCTGCGTCTGTTCTTTTTGATTCAGGGGCCGATAAGAGTTTTGTGTCCTTATCTTTTGAGCCCTTGCTTCGCGTGTCTAGAACGAAACTAGGTAAGCCTCTGACAGTTGAAGTTGCGAGTGGTGAACCCATTGTTCTTGATTCTGTTCTTCGCAACTGCCAGCTGAACCTTAACGACCATCTTTTTCCTATTGACCTCACGCCTATGCAACTTGGGAGCTTCGACATTATTGTGGGTATGGATTGGTTAGCCAGGCATCGCGCAGAGGTAGTTTGTTTTGAGAAGATCGTTCGTGTGCCGCTTTCGTCAGGTGAGATCCTACAGGTTCGTGGTGAGAAACCTATTAGTGGGCTCAAGCTTATGTCTTGTTTTCAAGCTCGGCAGTATTTGCGAAAGAACTATGTGGCCTTCTTGGCACATGTTACGGCAGATAAAGACCAAGGTAAGTCTATTCAAGATATCCCTATTGTTCGGGATTATCCGGAGCTGTTTCCTGAAGAGTTGCCTGGTCTACCTCAGCACGCCAAGTCGAGTTCCGTATTGATCTTGTACCTGGTGCAAATCCTATCGCCAGAGCTCCATATCGTCTTGCACCGTCTGAGATGCAAGAGTTGTCTAAGCAGCTTCAGGAGCTTTCTGACAAAGGTTTTATTCATCCTAGTTTCTCACCTTGGGGTGCTCCCGTTCTTTTTGTCAAGAAGAAGGATGGATCCTTCAGAATGTGTATCGATTATCGTGAGCTGAATAAGCTTACCATCAAGAATCGATATCCCCTACCTCGCATTGATGATCTCTTTGACCAGTTACAGGGTGCTACTTGCTTTTCGAAGGTCGATCTTCGTTCTGGGTATCATCAACTTCGTGTGCATGAAGAGGATATTCCCAAAATAGCATTTCGCACTCGATATGGGCATTATCAGTTCACAGTCATGCCATTCGGTTTGACCAATGCTCCTGCTGTTTTCATGGACTTAATGAATAGGGTCTGCAAGCCTTATTTAGATAAGTTCATCATCGTTTATATTGATGACATCTTGATTTATTCTAAGACGCGAGCTGATCACGAGCACCATCTTCGTCTTACTCTGGAACTCCTAAAGAAAGAGCAACTTTTTACCAAGTTCTCCAAGTTTGAATTTTGGCTTAAGGAAGTTCAATTTTTAGGACATATTGTCAACGAACAAGGTATTCATGTAGATCCCTCCAAGATCAGTGCGATTAAGGATTGGGATACGCCTACTACTCCTACTGAGGTTCGTTCTTTTCTTGGTCTTGCGGGTTATTACCGCCGCTTCATCGAGAACTTCTCAAAGATTGCAGTTCCTCTAACTGCTCTAACTCAGAAGAACAAGCCCTTTGAATGGGGTTTTAAGCAAGAAGAAGCATTTCAGACCTTGAAGCAGAAGCTTTGTGATGCACCTATCCTGACTTTGCCTGAGGGCAATGATGATTTTGTCGTTTACTGTGATGCATCGAAATTAGGTCTTGGCTGTGTTCTGATGCACAGGAACAAAGTCATAGCCTATGCATCAAGGCAATTGAAGATACATGAGAGAAACTACACCACTCATGATCTTGAGTTGGGCGCAGTTGTCTTCGCTCTCAAAATCTGGAGACACTATTTATATGGCACAAAATGTGTGGTTTTCACTGACCATAAAAGTCTCCAGCATATCTTCAACCAGAAAGAACTCAACATGAGGCAAAGACGTTGGGTCGAACTCCTAAACGACTATGATTACGAAATTCGCTACCATCCTGGTAAAGCGAATGTTGTGGCTGACGCATTAAGTCGTAAGGAACATACTGTGCTTCATTGTGTTCGTGTTCAATCTGCTATTCAAGCTCGATCAGATATCCAAGCACGCATTACTCAGGCTCAACAGGCTTGTGTTTCACAAGACTTAATGGTTAAGGAATTACCCTATCACATTAAGCCTGATCTTGTGCTGAAGGAAGATGGATCGTATTTTTTCATGGACCGTTTGTGGGTCCCAAGCCAAGATGATCTTCGCACTTTGCTTATGGATGAGGCCCATAAGTCTCGTTATTCTATTCACCCTGGCTCAGATAAAATGTATAAGGATCTTCGTACTCAGTATTGGTGGCCTGGTATGAAGAAAGACATTGCCTTGTACGTTTCCAAATGCCTTACGTGTCTCAAGGTTAAGGCTGAACACCAACATCCTTATGGTCTTTTGGAGCAACCTGAGATCCCAGTTTGGAAATGGGAAAACATTGCTATGGATCTCATTACTAAACTTCCGCGCACTAAGAAAGGTCACGATGCCATTTGGGTAGTTGTTGATCGTCTTACTAAGTCAGCGCATTTCCTTCCGATCCGTGAGAATCTATCTGCTGAAGATCTGGCCAAAATCTACGTGGATGAAATTGTATCTCGACATGGTGTTCCTTTGAACATTATTTCTGATAGGGATGCTCGCTTCTCTTCTCGATTTTGGAGAACCATGCAATCTGCTATGGGGACCCAACTCAATCTGAGCACAGCTTATCATCCACAAACAGATGGCCAAACTGAAAGAACAATCCAGACTTTGGAGGATATGCTTAGAGCTTGTGTGATCGATTTTGGTGGTAGTTGGGATTCACATCTTCCATTGATTGAATTCTCCTACAACAATAGTTATCACTCCAGCATCAACATGGCTCCTTTCGAGGCTCTCTATGGTCGAAAATGTCGTTCACCAGTCTGCTGGAATGAGATCGGTGAGGCTCAGCTTACTGGACCTGACCTCATTCTAAAGACAACTGACAAGGTTAAGAAAGTTCGTGATAACTTACAGGCAGCTCGAAGCCGTCAAAAGAGTTACGCGGACCAACGACGCAAGCCCTTAGAATTCCAAGTCGGTGATCGTGTATTACTTAAGGTCTCACCTTGGAAAGGTGTGATCAGATTTGGAAAGAAAGGAAAACTTGCACCTAGATACGTTGGACCATTCAAGATCGTCGAAAGAATCGGTAAGGTAGCCTACAGACTTGCATTACCTCCCGAACTTGGAAATGTTCATCCAACTTTCCACGTATCCAATCTCAAAAAGTGTTTAGCTGATGAGAACCTCCACATACCACTTGACGAAATCCGTGTTGATAAAACACTACATTTTGTTGAGAAACCTGTGGAAATTATGGATCGTGAAGTCAAATGGCTTAAACGCAAGCGCATTCCGTTGGTTAAATTCGCTGGGAATCTAAACGTGGACCTGAGTTTACTTGGGAACGTGAAGATCAAATGAAGGTGAAATATCCACATCTTTTCCCACGAGTTTCCTCTAAACAAATTTCGGGACGAAATTTCCACAAGTAGGGGAGACTGTGACATCTGTGCTTGTAATCATTGTAAACAGTTCAGTTATCAATGAAATAAAGTTATTTGATCCCTATGTTTGTTTGTTTATGTTTGATGTTTTTCATGTTTTGACTTTTATTCGATTTCAAACTCTATATGGCTTTCTGGAGAATTATACACAAACTGGTGTGTAAACGTAATCAGCTAAACACGACAAATACTCCAGAACATCAATTTATGCTTAACATACCTTAAATAACCTTTACATAACTTAGAAATAAGTTTTGAAGGCTTTGGTATGGCACAATCCAGTTAATTCGCTTACAGGGACTAAAATTGTCAAACTGCGAAAGTATGCCGATTTGAACAGTAACGAACATTCCGGAACATGATCATAAGTTAAACACACCCTAAATATCCTTTACATAGCTTAGAAATAGGCTTTGAGGGGTTCGGTGTGATAAAATAAATTTTTGGGTCATTCAGGGACTAAAAGCGTCAAAAAGTGCATAAGTTTGCATCTTCGCGCATAACTTACATTCTGAATACATCCGGACATCCAAACATTTATATAATCATTAAAATATAATGTTTTAGTGATTAGCTTATCAAAATTCCATTCGTCGCACAATTTGGATCGTTTTTCGTGCTTATGCGCATTCCGTCGTAATTAAGCAAACATCGCGATCGTACGGCCAAACGAACCGAAATCCGAGATATTTTTGAGCATGTTTCAATTTCCCTATACTTTAACTTCATTTTAGAGCCTGAAAATGGGTTTGACGGGTGTTTAAAGTGCCAAAACTCGACCATGCGCACACAGGGGCCAAAACTGTCAAAATGAAAACATAGCTGGTCTGCAGGTCCCATACGGACCGTATGGGGTTGCTTACGGTCCGTAAGCCCCTCCCAGATCAGCAGAAATGTTTTCCAGCTATTTCCAGCTGTTACACACTTATGCACATGGTTTCTCCTAAACTATGGGCTGGTTTTGGGTGCCAATGGTTTTGTAAATTAGTGGGTACGAGGTGTACGACTCAGATTTAACGCTTGGGGAACAAGAAACGATCTTAACGGTTCCATGTTTCCTATAAATACCCAACCCCAACTTCATTCAAACCCACTTGATTCTGAGATTTTCTCTAAGTTGGAGTTATAAACACTTCATACCTGAGAAATACTCGGAAATCAATCTTGCGGGGACCTTCTGTAAGTTTTCTTTCGCGTTTTTCGTTCGTTTTAGCGTTAAAGTCAAACTGCGTTTGACTTTCTGCATTGACCAGTTTATGGTCAATGCGAAGTTCGTTTGAACTTCATAACGTGAGCGTAATCACGATGGTTATAGTCCCTAGCGACTATACCTACTGATTACCACGTTATCTAGGCTCAGTGACGAGTCGTAGTTTCGGCCAAAATGCGTTTTCTCGCGTATTTTGTAACCAAACTACTCTAGGGTATTAAAACCGTTTGTTTTAATACCAAACCTGTTTTCTAGCATTACTAAACATGTTCTAGCATGTTTAGCTCGTCGCTTTTAGATTTGTGCTTGTTTAGGGTCGTAAAGGTAAGCGATCTAATCAATCGCTTATGCTTACGAACCCGACCCATTTGGTCGATCATTTGGATCCAACCAAACATTTTAGGTGACCATAATTGTATAGGGAATAACCTTCCGAGGTTATACCTTATGGTCACGACGTTTAAGTAGTATGATAAGTAGTTCTTATGCCTTAGGTAAATTACCAAAATGCCCTTTTTGCGCCAAAATTCATTTTAAGCCTATGTAACATAATTTTTGACATCTAAACTGATTTAGCCACAATATTAAGCATGTTAAGGCATATCTTACTTGTCATAGGACTAGTTAGGCTTTCCAAACGCATTTTACGCAAATGACGCGTTAAAGTAGCATAAGCTACCTAAACGAGTCATAACGGGTCAAAAGCACTTAGGATAGGTTTCGTTTTAGTATGTAGGTTTGTTAAACCATATTACATAAGTTCCTACACTTATTTGGTTTACGAATCCTCGTACTACCCGATCCTCCGATAGGTCCGTTTATTAATGTAGATACCTATATAGGTGCCGTTTGATTCCGTGATCTTCTAGCATTGCTTGGTGGTTATCCTACGACTTCTAAGCAATCTCATGTGAGTACATAGTACCCCTCTTTTACTGTTTTTCAAACATTTTGGGGTGAAACACATGTGCCTACTTGTTACTTTCGTGCTTTCTTGTTTTCACATCATATGCTTGCTATGTTCTTGAGTACACTATTAGTACATGATTTCATTATGTTTTGCTATGTATGTTTACTTAGCATGCTAGCACATTGATTTACATTACATTGCTTTGCTACATATGTTTACTTGGCATATTAGCACATTGTTTTACATTACATATTCTGCTATGTATGCTGACTGAACATACTAGCACATTGATTTACATGACTTTTCTACTTTGTATGTTTACTTAGCATACTTAGTACATTGTTTTCACATAACTTGTTTACATTTGGTATGACATTTGGTTTGCGTAAACGGTTCTTTACTACATTCATTAACGTTAGCTACGCCGCTCGGTAGTAAGTAATGGTACCATTGGACTTGACAAATCCCGTTCCTAACATCCTGGGTTGGTTTGGATCAAAGGAATGACTGAATCCGTGAACATTTTTACTTTGATAACCTTTACTCTAAGGTTATCCTGTTGTCTCAAGGCTTGAATGTAATGCGTTAACTTACCACATAAATGTTTGTATCAATAAAACGAGCTTTTACTTGGCAAAACATAACTTTTTGATTTATTCAAAATACTTTGTTTTGTTCCTTTTTACTTATGGTCAAGTATTCTAATTTTGTTACTTACCATACATAACTTTTGTTTACACTTAACTACATGACTACATTTTGGGTTTTAATCTCATGACAATGGTTTAAACAAGAACATTTGATGATTGGTTTGAACATGAACTATATACTTTGGTGGTTTGATTAAGTGACTTAAGTAACGATATGTGTGTAGTATGCTACAAGCATGGTGGATACGCCGCTGGTACTTCCTATATATAAGTGCTTGTATTATATTCCATGACATACCGTTATTTAAATCATTCAATTTTGGACTTATACATTTTTGCAAATAACATATTTTCACAAGACTTTGTTTTACAAAACAATTTATTTCATACAACTTATTTTTACTTGGTTATTCTTTTAACCATACATCATTCTTTTATACATACATATTAACTGATTTGTTATCGCTTTTCAAACATTTTATAAGCAAACACTTAAACTGGATTCATGACAAGTTTTCATTAAACATTTTCTTAAACCTAAGTCATGAATCCTATTTTCACAAAACCTATGTATCTCACATGCATTTTTATGCTGACGTACCTATTTTCACATGTGTTTCAGGAGCTAATGCATATGATGATCGTGACACGCTAGGGTGGACTTGGGCCTTAGTGACATAAAACAGATCTAGACTTAGATTAGCTATGTGATGTACTTTTGTTTTCTTTTTAAGACAATGTAATGTGTTGGTTCTTGTTTCAAACAATGTATTCCACCCTTTGGTTATGAATAAAATATTATTTTAATTACCTTGGTTGTGGAACAATAATTCTGTTACAACACTCCCCGACGTTTCCGCCACGATTTGATGTTTTACGTGGTCGGGGTATGACAGTTTAATGCGACAAATACTACGGAACATCAACATATACTCAACATACCTTAAATAACCTTTACATAACTTAGAAATAAGTTTTGAAGGCCTTGGTATGGCAAAAACAATTTAATTCGCTTACAGGGACTAAATTTGACAAACTGCGAAAGTATGCCAATTCGAACTGTAACGAACATTCCGGAACATGTCCATAAGTTAAACATACCATAAATATCCTTTACATAGCTTAGAAATAGGTTTTGAGGGGTTTGGTATGCTAAAACAAACTTTTGGATCATTCAGGGGCTAAAAGTGTCAAAAAGTGCACAAGTTTGCACTTTCGCGCATAACTTACGTTCTGAATACATCCGGACATCCAAAAATGTTGGGTTTTTCACATGTTTATCAAAGTAATTTTATCCAAATAAAATTAAAACGCAGCGGAATAAGGATTTAAAACATGTTACTTTGCAAGATTTAAAACCATTTTTAAATGCAAAACCCAAAATCGGATCCATATATGAAATGCATGCTATCAAAATACAACCATAGGGTGTTTTAGAATACTACCTTTCCAAGAGCAAGGTGATATGAAGAAGATGATATTCTTGAATGGAAATCTTCAAAGGAGAAGACCTCAAGCTTGCATACCCCAAGCTTCCAACGAACACCTTATGTTGCTAGGATTTCTACACTTGAAACTCAAATGAAAATCCCCTTTGACAACCTATTCTTGGCCGAAATTTTTAGAGGAGTTTTAGAGAGTTCTTGCAACTTGAAAACTAGTAGTAACTTATGAGAGAAGGTGTTACACACATTTAAAAGAAAATCAAGTGCCTTGTTCTTTGAGAAGATTGCATGCAATTTTATTGGTGGAAGATCACCTTGGGAAGACCCAAAGTGGGCGGCCCAAGCCACCTCCCAACTCACCCAATCAGAATTTTTTAACTTGTATCCATGCTTTTCTATTTAAGTTTTATAACTTTTATAAAACTTAATATAACATTTTAAAAAACACATGCAACCTTTTAATTGTTATTTAACCTATTAAATAACAAAAATAAAATATTCTCTCAAAATAAATTATCCATATAATTTATTAGTTTGTCAAGTGCAATTATTTAGAAAACCGTTTTCTAAATATTGTAAGTGTTAATATTTATTTGTTTGATCATATCATAAATAAATATTGTAGGTGTTTGTCTAGCTTGTTATTGGGTATGACCCGACTTGGATCATAACGCACTAGCCACATCAATTTAATATGTGTCTTGGGCATACAGTGTCCAACAATCTCCCACTTGCACAAGATACATAGAAGATTGATGCAAGCAGTAAATGACGCCTAACAACGGTTTACTACCCCTAATACGTATGACGAAGTGCCATTCAATAACATCATCTCCTTCAAGTCCCTTACTTGAACATGATTTAGGTGAATCTATCATTTATCCTTTCGTTACAGATGTCATGTCAAATCCAGAGACACAGTGTGATCATTCTCTGTTGATTTAACTTTAGCAGGCCTTAGACATCTTACTCTCATCGAATAAGAGGAACAAATCCCTTCTTGACTACATACGTCTCTCACAATCATCTCGTACTATACCTGAGCTTAGTCTTATGTACTGTCTTATTACAGACAGCGAAGAACTAAGTGAAGGTATAATATTTGGTGAATATCAAGACCCAATATGTATCTCAGGTCAGAGGATACTATGATGTTCGCCTTTGCTCAAATTTACTTATGATTAATCACAAATGATTCCATGCAGAGTAACATTTGAGAGCGGGTCAGTCCAATATTTGTATCCCACAAATATCTATGAACTTTGGCAGCAACACTTTGCTCTATATTCATACCTAATGAATATCCACCAATCCAAGTTCATAATAGTCTTACATTCATATTGTTCCCACAAATATGATCGACTACGGACATTTAGAATAATTAATTTATTCACGGATTTAAACATGCTAAAATGGAACATAACTCAAAATACCATAAAGAGTTAAAATAACAATTGTTCCAATATCCAAATACAAAATAGATCAAATCCAATCACTAGAATATCGAAGTCCTAAGGCACAAGTATGACCCTCATGTTTTGGCCGTTCAAGGAGCTTCGTGAGTGGATCCGCAATGTTTTGATCGGTGTGAACTTTGCGAATACATATCTTTCCCTTTTCAACTTCATCCCTTATGTAGTTGATTCTCCGCTCAATGTGCCTAGTCTTTTGATGCGCACGAGGTTCCTTGATTTGAGCAATCGCACCCTCGTTATCACAAAAGATCTCTAGGGGGTCTTGAATGGTAGGGACTACCCCTAGGTCAGCAATGAACTTCTTTAACCATGCAGCTTCTTGTGCTGCCAATGAGGCGGCGATGTATTCTGATTCTGTAGTGGACAATGCTACAACATCCTGCTTCAAGCTCTTCCAAGAGACTGCAGCTCCATTCAAAATGAAGACGTACCCAGATTGTGATCGAGAACCATCTCGATCAGTTTGGAAACTCGCATCTGTGTAACCCTTTACAACGAGTTCCTCTTCACCAGATCCATATATTAGAAACATATCCTTAGTCCTCCTAAGGTATTTCAATATGCTCTTAACAGCCATCCAATGACTGTTACCTGGATTTTGCTGGTATCTACTTGTCATGCTTAAGGCGCATGACACGTCCGGTCTAGTACATATCATTGCATACATTATGGATCCTATAGCAGACGCATATGGGATTCCTTTCATTCTTTCTTGCTCATCCTTTGAGCTTGGACATTGAGTTACATTCAATATCGTCCCCTTTTGAATAGGTACCAAACCTTTCTTAGAGTTCTCCATCTTGAACCTTTTCAAGACCTTGTCAATGTATGCACTTTGGTTTAAACCTATCAAGCGCCTTGATCTATCCCTATAGATCTTTATTCCCAAAATATAGGCAGCTTCTCCAAGATCTTTAATGGAAAAACATCTTCCAAGCCATGCTTTTACACCTTCCATGGTTGGAATGTCATTTCCAAATAGTAGAATATCATCGACATACAATACTAAGAAAGTGACTGTGCTCCCACTAGCTTTCTTATACACACAAGCTTCATCGCCGTTCTTGATGAACCCAAAATTCCTAATCTCTTCATCAAAACGGTGATTCCAACTTCTCGATGCTTGTTTCAATCCATAGATTGATTTCTTTAACTTGCATACTTTGTTAGGATGTTTTGGATCGACAAAACCTTCAGGCTGAACCATATAGACATCTTCATCCAGATATCCATTGAGGAAAGCCGTTTTGACATCCATTTGCCAAATCTCATAGTCATAATATGCAGCTATGGCAAATAATATCCTAATCGACTTTAGCATTGCCACTGGCGAGAAGGTCTCATCATAATCAATCCCTTGAGTTTGAGTGAAACCTTTTGCTACAAGTCTCGCTTTATAAGTATCCAAGTTGCCATGCATATCTGTTTTCTTCTTGAAAACCCACTTACTTCCAACTACTTTGGAGTTAAGAGGTGGCACAACCAATTCCCAAACTTGGTTGTCATACATAGATTGCATCTCTACGTGCATGGCTTCAAGCCATTTGTCGCAATCAGATTTTGACATTGCATCATGGTATGTGGTTGGTTCATCTGAATCTACCACATAGCATCCATCCATGAAAAATCCATATCTTTCAGGTGGATTACTAATTCTACCAGATCTGCGAACGTTCTGTGTACGTTGATCAACCATTTGATCATTTTCAACAACCTCTTGTTGAGTGCTAGTATCAACCAAACGTGTATCGGGTTGTAGTTCTTGATCCTCATCAAGTTCCACTGTTCTATTAGTTCCTTCCATTAGGAACTTATCCTCCAAGAACTTACCCTTTCGAGCAACAAATACCTTTTGCTCTGTTGGATCGTAGATATAATATCCTATATCATCTTTAGGATATCCTACGAAGATACACTTAATGGATCGTACTTCTAACTTGTTTGGGGTGTATTGCTTCACATAAGCATCACAACCCCATACCTTCAAATATGATAATGATGGAACCGTTCCATGCCATATTTCAAAAGGTGTCTTATCCACTTTCTTGGTTGGGGCCATATTTAATATACGAGCCGCGGAGAGCAAAGCGTAACCCCAAAATGATAGAGGCAATGTGCTTCTAGCCATCATAGATCGAACCATATCCAATAGAGTTCGATTCCTCCTCTCAGACACACCATTATGTTGTGGTGTTCCAGGTGGAGTAAGTTGTGAGATGATCCCACAACTCCTAAGATGATCTTGAAAAGCATCACTAAGGTATTCACCTCCTCTATCGGAACGAAGAACTTTGATTGTCTTGGTGAGTTGATTCTCTACTTCGTTTTGGAAGACTTTAAACGTTTCCAAAACTTCATCTCTGTGTGTTAGCAAGTACACATAACCATAACGACTAAAGTCGTCGGTAAAAGTTACGAAGTATCTTTCACCATTCCTAGTCATTGGCTTAAAAGGACCACATACATCTGAATGTATGATGCCTAATAAATCTTTTACCCTTTGGTTTGTGCCACTAAAGGGTTTCTTGGTCATTTTTCCTTGTAAACAAGATTCGCATGTATCAAATGAACCAATTTCATTTGTTTCCAAAAGACCATTCTTTTGAAGTGTTTGCATGCGATTTCTGTTTATATGACCAAGACGACAATGCCAAAGATAGGTCTCACTCAAATCCATTTTGAGTTTCTTGGTGTTTGCTTGGTACATCGAATTATCAAATGATGTATTATCATGAACCAATTCATAAATACCATTTGAAGGCGTAGCTTTAAAGTAGAACATGTCATTCATCAAAGCATAAATTTCATTGTTCACAAACTTCAAATCAAATCCATATTGTTTTAAAAGGGAAACTGAAATAATGTTCCTAGTCAAACTAGGAGCATACAAAACATTTTTCAATCATATTTCCAAACCACTTGGAAGTTTTAAAACATAGTCTCCTTGGGCTTCAACTTGAACTTTCGCTCCATTGCCCATGAAGAGACTAGTATCTCCCTTCTTGTAATGCTTATTTCTTTTGAAACCCTGCAACGAATTGCAAATATGAGTTCCACATCCGGTATCTAATACCCATGTGTTAGAAGAAATAACATTTAGATCAATATGTATCATAAAGATTGTACCTGAGGTTTGCCCTGCATCCCTCTTGTTTTTCAACTCTTTGAGATAGGTTGGACAATTCCTTTTCCAATGTCCTATCTCTCCACACTCAAAGCATGGATCGGTTGTGGCAACTTTTGCCTTCTTCTCTTTTGGTTTTGGTGGTTCTGCTCTTGCCTTTCTTTTTCCCTTCCCTTTGACGTGTCCCTTTCCCTTGGCAACATTTGCTTTGGTGTCGGGGTGATGCCCTTTCTTGCCTCCCTCATTGATCGTTAGAACGGGTAAAGCCTTTTTACCCATTCCCGCTTCGGCCGTTTTGAGCATTGCATGAAGCTCACCAATTCTCTTGTCCCATCCATTCATGTTATAGTTCATAACAAAACTCTCAAATTTCTTTGTTAAGGAGTTGAGGATCAAATCCGTAGCCAACTCTTTAGAGACGGGACAATTGAGCCTCTCGAGGCGATCAATGTGGCTTTTCATCTTAAGGACGTAAGATGAGACTGATTGGGTTTCCTCTATTCGACATGCATGAAGCGCTCGAACCGTTTCGAAGCGTTCTACCCTTGCTTGTTGTAGGAACATTTCCTTCAATTGGGTAATCATGTCATATGCCCCATGATGTTCAAAGTCCTTTTGAATCTCGGGAATCATAGTTCCCAACATGAGGCAAGAGGCTTGCATGGAGTCCTCGGTATACTTAACCCAATCATTGTAGGCTTCTACATCTTCCTCGTCAGGTTGATCGGGAATGGGATCGTCCAACACATAGGATATCTTCTCTTGCTTGAGAACAATTCTCAAGTTTCGAAACCAATCCATGAAGTTGTTATGGTTGAGACGATCCTTTTCAAGGATGGTTCTTAGTGATAGGTTACGGACGGTTTGGGTAATCGGGTTTGCATTGTTAGCGGCCATCTACAAAATTTAACAAAGTTCAATTTTAGTATTTTCGATATTATTAAAATTTTAATCATTAATACCCTTTTAATGTCTCATAGACAATTAATAATTAAAATCTAGAATCCAACGCTACATTTAAATATTGGTTAGGTGACTTTTATCCCATTATTTAAATTAACAAGGTAGTCAACGTTTGACAATTGCAACCCTTTGCAACTTCTAGCTATATGGGATCGGTTAAACATCTTTATGTTTAGTTGGCATGTTTAATCCCATCAACACCTTTGTTCCCATGCTTCGGTGACCCTAAGTTCATGGTTTCCAAATCAAGTCGTCCAACTTATACACACATGTGAGTTTACACACATAAGTGGTTAGGTGACCTTTATCCCACAAACATGGTGAACCCACCTCAAATATACAAGTTTCCTCAAATGTGGTTAGGTGACCTTTATCCCACAAAGAGTTCCCAAGTAATTCGAGTGTTGTATAAAAGGATGGTGTTTGACTTGTTTTATAAAAGGGATTTTTATTTTTCAAAATTCTAGTTTTAGAAAAATTTTATGTACCATATATTTGCATGCATTCAAATCAATGGTACTTTAACGAAAACCAATTTTCAAGGTTCTTTTAACAAAACCCATTTTATTATAAAATCATTAATTTTTAATAACCTTTTATTAACCTCTTTTAATGATTTTTAAAGAACCAATTTTAAGCTTGTTGTTGATTTTTAGTTTGTTAAGCATGCATATCCAAATATCATCCAAACAACATAAATAAACAACCACACAAGCACAACACACATATCAATAGGTGCATAACCATAGCCAACTATTTTGACCACACTTGTTAGCCGAAACAAGTGTGCCAAAAGGTCCTTCCTAAAGGGTGAAGATAGACACAAATAATGTGTCGTTGAACTCCCACTTGATCCCGCATCCAAATGCTTCAAGTCTTCATCTTGTGTTGTGATTTCTTCACATTCTTTGAGCTTCCAAATGTCTTTAATATTCAGCTCCAAACTCCTTTGGACTTCAAAATGTGTTTTGGTTATCGGGCTAAAATCCCGTTAAGAACTATGAAGTCCTTTATGCCCGAAAATGGCAAAACCCAAAACCGCATTTTTGTGTGCATCTTCTTTTACATAAAAGTATCCTAATACATTTTTCTAGTAAAATAAAATGCATCTAATCTATTTACTTACATACCAAATGAAAATAAATAAATTACATATTTTTACAAATGGAAGACAAAAATAATAATTATTACAACCCATTGAATAATAAAATCACAAACACAAATATATTCACACAAGGTCATGGCTAGGTTATGAACACCGAAATATATATCCAAATATATATTAATTTCAAGAGCAAAATGGTTTCCTTTTACAACCTATATTTTTCGGCCAAGAATGAAAAGCCGAAAAATGTGGGTTTTGTCCAAACAAAACAAATCATCCATATGACATAATTTTTTCAAGATTCCTTTATGCATGTAGGAAATAAATCTTGAAAAAACAAAAGGAAAACCATGGATAAAATTTCGGCCATAGGGTTTCTACAAACCCGAAAACCCGAAATTTTTAAATCCGATGAAGCAAGCACTCATATAAGCGGCTCTAGATGCCATTGTTGGGTTTTTCACATGTTTATCAAAGTAATTTTATCCAAATAAAATTAAAACGCAGCGGAATAAGGATTTAAAACATGTTACTTTGCAAGATTTAAAACCATTTTTAAATGCAAAACCCAAAATCGGATCCATATATGAAATGCATGCTATTAAAATACAACCATAGGGTGTTTTAGAATACTACCTTTCCAAGAGCAAGGTGATATGAAGAAGATGATATTCTTGAATGGAAATCTTCAAAGGAGAAGACCTCAAGCTTGCATACCCCAAGCTTCCAACGAACACCTTATGTTGCTAGGATTTCTACACTTGAAACTCAAATGAAAAATCCCCTTTGACAACCTATTCTTGGCCGAAATTTTTAGAGGAGTTTTAGAGAGTTCTTGCAACTTGAAAACTAGTAGTAACTTATGAGAGAAGGTGTTACACACATTTAAAAGAAAATCAAGTGCCTTGTTCTTTGAGAAGATTGCATGCAATTTTATTGGTGGAAGATCACCTTGGGAAGACCCAAAGTGGGCGGCCCAAGCCACCTCCCAACTCACCCAATCAGAATTTTTTAACTTGTCTCCATGCTTTTCTATTTAAGTTTTATAACTTTTATAAAACTTAATATAACATTTTAAAAAACACATGCAACCTTTTAATTGTTATTTAACCTATTAAATAACAAAAATAAAATATTCTCTCAAAAAAAATTATCCATATAATTTATTAGTTTGTCAAGTGCAATTATTTATAAAACCGATTTCTAAATATTGTAAGTGTTAATATTTATTTGTTTGATCATATCATAAATAAATATTGTAGGTGTTTGTCTAGCTTGTTATTGGGTATGACCCGACTTGGATCATAACGCACTAGCCACATCAATTTAATATGTGTCTTGGGCATACAGTGTCCAACAAAAAATTTATGTAAGCATCCTTATATTATGCCTTAGTGTTTGGCATGAGAAAAATCCATTCATCGCGTCATTTGGATCGTCTTTCACGCTTATGCGCATTCCGTCGTAATTAAGCGAACATCGCGATCGTACGGCCAAACGAACCAACATCCGACATATTTTCGAGCATGTTTCATGTCCACAATGTTTAGGCATCATTTTAGGGCCTTAAAGTTGGCTTTACGGACATTAGAAGTGTCGGAAATGGCTTAAATACGCAACAGGGACCAAAACTGCCATTTCTGAAAGTATGTGCAGATCAGACAGGCCCAGGCGGCCCGCCTGAGTTTGTGCATATCCTGATGCGGGCCGCATGGCCCCTTCAGTAACAGAAATTTTGTCTTTCTTGTAAATTTGGCCTTTCAAACACACCAAAGGGCAATGCCCTTTCACCATTTCAGGAGCTAAAGGTCATTTTGAGCTACCACAACTTTGTGACAAGTGTACGCTTAAGATCGTGGCACGAAATTCAAGAAACGATCCTAACGGCTTTACTTTTCCTATAAATACCCCCCCCCCTTTTGAGTAAAACCCACAAAAATCTGATCAAGAGCTCTAAGTTGGAACCTTTGTTTCATACCTGAGCCATTTTGATCTAGATTAGCATTCGGGGACCCTCCGTAAGTATACTTTCGTTCTTTTATTCGCTTTTCGAGTCCGAAAGTCAACGTTTTGTTGACTTTCTGCGTTGACCAGCCTATGGTCAACACGAAGTTCATTGGAACTTCATGACGTGAGCGTGATCACGATGGTTATAGTCCATGGCGACTATACCTACTGATTACCACGTTATCTAGGCTCAGTGACGAGTCGTAGTTTCGGCCAAAATGCGCATTCTTGCGTATTTTGTAACCAAACTACTCGTGAGCATCAAATCCATTTTTTTTGATACCAAACTTGTTTTCTAAACTTAGTTAAGCATGTTCTAACATGCTTAGCTCGTCACTTTTAGTATAGTGCTTATATAGGGTCGTAAGGTAAGCGATCTAAACCATCGCTTATACTTTCGAACCCGACCCATTTGGTCGATCATTAGGATCCGACCAAATACATTAGGTGACCATAGCTGTAACCTTCCGAGGTTATACCTTGTGGTCACAATGTTAGGCGTTCCAAACGCGTTCTACGCGAACGACGCGTTAAAGTAGCATAAGCTACCTAAACGGGTCGTAATGGGCCGTAAGCACTTAGGTTAGGTTTCATTTTAGTATGTAGGCTTTGTTAAACCATATTACACGAGTCTCCATACTCGTTTGGTTTATGAACCCGCATACTATCTGATCCTTCCGATTTTGGTCTGGTATATTAATATAGCTACCTATTAGGTGCCGTTTGATATTCCGTGATCTCTAGCATTGTGTGATTATTACACAAGAACTTCAAAGCAATCTCAGGTGAGTACATTGAACCCCTCTTTTACTGTTTACCAAACTGTTTTAGGGTGAAACACATGTGCCTACTTGTTACTTTCATGCTTTCCCTGTTTTCACATCATATACCTACTATGTTCGTTAGTACATTATAGTACATGTTTTCACTACATTTCATGCTATGTATGCCCATTGTGTGCGTACTTAGTACATTGCTTTACACTACATTTCATGCTATGTATGCCCATTGTGTGCGTACTTAGTACATTGCTTTACACTACATTTCATGCTATGTATGCCCATTGTGTGCGTACTTAGTACATTGCTTTATACTACATTTCATGCTATGTATGCCCATTGTGTGCGTACTTAGTACATTGCTTTTCATTACATTTCATTCTATGTATGCCCATTGGGTGCGTACTTAATACATTGCTTACATTACATTTCATACGATTTATGCCCATTGTGTGCATACTTAGTACAATTGGTTACATCACATGCCTTCATTTTGGTATGACATTTGGTTTGTTTAACATGGAACAATACATTCATTAACATTGATCACGCCATTCGTTAGTAGGTAGTGGTACCATAGGAATTGACAACTCCCGTTCCTGAAATCCTGGGTTTGTTTGGATTGGAAGGAATGACCGAATTCGATATACATAACTTAGATAAACCTTTAATTTGTTTAAGGGTTTATCGCCACAGTCTCAAGGCTTGGATGTATGCATATTTCACAATACCGCATAAATGTTTATATCAGTAGAGCATGCATTGTTCCACAAAACATAACGTTGATTTAAACCATGTTTTACTTCAACACCTTGTTTTGTGCATTTTACATATGGTTTAGTTGATACATCTCACTTACCATACAAGATACATTTGGGTACACATTACATGATCTACATTAAACATGAACATTTTGACATTGATATACATACTTGGTGGTTTACATTGAACATAGACATTTCGATATGGTTTACACAATAACACTTGACAATTGATTTATACATGAACAATTTACATGGTGGTTGGTTTGGGTAAATGGTTTGAGTAACGTGGTGTATGTAATATGGTACAAACATGGTGGATACGCCGCCGGTACTTCCTATATATAAATGCTTGTATGGTATTACATATCGTAGCGTTATTTGAATCATTTCAATTTGAGACATATGACGTTTTATACAAATAACACACTTTTCACGAGACATTGTTTTACAAACGACTTATCTTATACAAACACATTTTACATGGTTCTCTATTTAACCATACAGTGTTCTCTTATCTATACATATCATCTGGCTTTATCATTTTTCAAATTATTTACAAGACAAAACAATTTACAAGGTTCATGACTGACTATTATTAAACATTTTCTTTAAACTCAAGTCACGAATCCCATTTTCACAAAACCTATGTATCTCACAGGCATTTTTATGCTGACGTATCTACTTTCACATGTGTTTTCAGGAGCTATTCCATAGGATGATGGTCATGACACTAGGGCGGACCTGTGCCTTAGAGATTAAAAATGAAGATAGACTTAGTTAATTATGCTATAAACTCTTTGTTTTCCTGTTTAAGACAATGTATTACGCTTGTTTAATAAATAAAATGTAACTTTGATTTCCATGGTTATGAAACAATTAATTCTGTCCATAACACTCCCTGGCGTTTCCGCCGCGGTTGCACGTTGTACGCGGCTGGGGTGTGACAATCAATTTTATTGTCTCATCATTTTTGCTGAGGGTGGTGCTATATTTCAAGCAATGCGGAAAGTATTATACGGGGACTAGGTCAGAATTTCCATTCAGCAAAAGTCTCGGGATAATACCCCAGATATCACTGAGTATAAAGACCTAGTATCCCAGAAAGAGGGACCTTTCAAACAAGATTTCGGGGGTTAACCATATATCCAAGAAGTTGTTCCCCAAGATATAAGCAAGTTTGAATTTAGGTTTATATCTCGTCACAATTTACTAAATGTGCAAAAACCTACTGGCATATCCGCAGTGAGATTGTTTATCACATTTAACTTTCCATTTCTTTAGCATGTTGTGACAGTCCACTGATGTACTATCATTTCCTCTTTCTACAACAAAAACTCGTTTTTGATTTTATCATGCTTTTGACTTTTTCAAATTTTCTAATGTTTTTGAATTTTCTGAAATTTTACTTCCCCTAAAATGCAAACACATTAAAGAAATTTGAAAACAAACTGTACAAGTAAAATGACAACCGATATCAAATCGCTTCAATTCGCCATTTACCTGGCATAAACAATCAGAACTCCCCCTTTCAACAAACTATTTTCTCATTTAGATTTCAAAACACTTAAGTTTGTTTTAATCAAAATGATTTTTCCGGAAAATATGTTTGTTTTTACCATTTGTAGGGACTGGTTCATCATCTTGTTCAATTTTAACCATATGTAGAAAATCAAGTACAACTTAATGTCCTTGATTTACCACTTGCAAGTATGCACAAGCAAACCTTTGTACCAGTTGTAAGATCAACCTATGTACCACTTCTAGGATAAAGTCACTTTTCAGACCATATGTAGGAATATCACATCTACACAAAAACATGTTACCAATAAAGATGCCGATTCCTGCTTCACACTTACCAACCTGGAAGCTCCGGCAAAGTCACAACCTGTAAAAATCTTTCAACATTAAGATTCATTCACACAATCAATTATCAAGAAGGATGCCGATTCCTGATCCACGATTACAAACTTGGGATCTCCGGCAAAGTCCGGTTTTCACATATTAAACACAGATATCCAAGCCTCATCAAGCTTGGATGATAGCTTATCAAGTTCACTTTCAGTCAGGGTATATGTTGCTTTCTTTGTTTCATAAAACTCTTTTACCCCTTTCACCTTTCTATCCACCATTTTTTTCCAAAAATCTTTTTCACACTTCCATTAAACTCTTTATCGACATAAAATTCTTTCTTTTTAGAATAGAATTGATTCGATATCTCAACCTTACCAACTATTGATTTAAAATTTTTAGACCTCAATGGTGGAAAGTTCTCATCATCCATCGGAGGTACTGAGTTTACCTTTTTAACCTCAACCTGTGGCTCCTTTGATTTTGTTGAATCAGATTCATCGCCGACTTTCTCATCAACCTTCTTAACAACCCACATTTGGTTGTCTTTTGCTTTCTTTTTGTAAAAAAATTTCTTTGAACTCTCACCAACTTCATAAGTAGAATTTTCAAAAATTTTAGAATTTTCAGTTGGTGGTTCATCATCGACAACTTTTTCTTTCAATTTTTCAGAAACTCCCTGTTTTGGTTTTGTCGTTTAAGAACAAGTTGATGCAATGTGACCATCTTCATTGCATTTGAAACAGGTTCGAGTTTCTATTGGATGAAACACTCCAGTTTCTTTCCTTTTCTTCTCAGCAAGAAACTCCTGGTTTGATTGTTTCTAGAACGGTTTCTTCTGTTCATCCTCAGCACTTCCACCTGAAACAAATTCTGTTTTTGTTTTAGAATTTTTCTCATTTTTATAATTTTCTGGTGGAATAAAACCTAAACCTTTCCTTTTGAAATTACCGTTATGGTTTGGTTTCTTTTGAAAACCAGAACCAGAACTGTAACCCTTTTTCTTGTTTAATCGCTGTTGCACTCTTGAAGTGTATTTTTTAGGTTTTCCAGTAAGATTTAAATCTTTTATTTCAGAAATTTTAATTTCTGTCATTTTGAAAACCTTTTTGATCATTTCAAATCTAACACTTCTTATTGGAAACTCTTTGTCAGAATATAATTTGTTAGAATCATTCAAAGTGTATGCAACTTCAAATGTTTCATCATCAAGATTTGATTTTGATAATAAAAATTCTTTACTGTAAGCCCTTTTAACCATCGGTTTTGAACTATTGACTGACGAACTTGACCCTCCAGACTCAGACTTTGACTCAAACTCCTCATCAGTATCCAACACCTGATCGACCACCTTTTGTTAGTCCCGTAACGCGTGCGGATCGTAACAGAATCGTCGATCCAACCTAGAGTGCGGAATCCTCTAGATCAGATTTCACAGAAAAGCGTAGAAAACAGAAATCCTTCAAACCCGATCTTTATTGATTATCTTCGTAACGATTACAATCAATCCAGATCCTAATTCGTCCAAGCCGTTGTCTTTCACGAATTTTCTCCAAGTGATTAAGGTGATTAGATGATTAACCTAAACCCTAATGCTAAGCTTTGTTTATATAGGACAAAGCTTTGCAAATGGGCTAGGTCTTGGGCAAGGCCCAATTCGCAAACCCTCCCCCATATGTGGGTTTGGTTTGGCCCAATCACTCTTACTTCACTATTACAAACTATTACAAAGCTAAACCCGCTAACCGTTTATCGTTTTACTAATTACAAGATATCCAAAGACCAAATCTAAGCTGTTGTCACAAAACATGCACCAACAAACTCCCCCTTGACAATAGCTCGCAAAGGTAACTTCAGTCTTCAAAATCTCACAGTCTTTTGGTCTTTGGATAGCTTCAGCTTTAACAGCTTCTGTCAGCAACAGACTCCCCCTAAGCTGATGCATCCAATCACCAAATCTTCAAAACAGTAGCATTTGAGTAAACTCCAGTTCAGCATTTGAATAGCAATCTTCAACTCTTCAACTTTGTCTGCAATGTAGAAAGGAGGTCCTACCATGCATCCAAGCAAACTCTCATTCTCACAGCAACTCTTCAGCAACATACAGCTTCAATCTGTATACTATAAAACAAACATCTCGAGAAACCCTAAGAATTTTTCAACATAAGTTAAACAAATTATTATTATTCAAGAGATTTGTTAAACTGTGTTACAGATTAAGCATTTTCCATTCAGCACCAACACGCACAAATTTCAAACAAAACACATCATAACCTGCTTGATTTGAAAATTTTGAACTCACTTACTAACACCGTCTCCCCCTATCGGTAACAACTCCTCCAAGAAATAACAGTTTTCCGTACGTTAAGAATTTTAAACAGAAAAAGACATATTTTTGTATTTTTGCATGTTTCTGAAAGCAAATAAATAACAAAAACAATAAACACTCTATTTTTATGAGAATCACCAGTAAGAAGATCATATCAGCAAAATCAAACTGTTTCACACAATTAGTTAATTCTTTATGTAATGTGTTAGTGAAAAGAAGTTCAAGACGATTACCAGTATGTTTGTCCCCTTAAACAAAATGCATGAACATTTCAAGTACAATTACCACATACGTTAAGGTAATTTTAGAATACCGAAATACAAGCGTGTCCCACTTCAGGATGTACCCCCACGATCAAGGTATGCACAAAGATTCATCGTAGTAGGTGAGTATACTGAATTCATCCGTTTTAATTTTCAACGATAGATAATTGGTGAACAGGTCAGGACTTCCGTACAGCAGAGAGACCAAATTATCTTATCGAGGGCTAAGGCAGATACCATTTTTGGTACGAATTGTGCATTTTGCACTTATTGAATGACTCTCTTTGAGAGCTATTTTCAGGGTTTTGGCATTTTTTAGCTCTTTTAAGATATCCTGGGTGTGTCTAGGTTAGCATGTATCTGGATGCAGCAGAAGGACACCCCTGATATCCCCGGATGAAATAACAGTATAAAGACCCAAAACTTCATATTTTGGCAATCTATCAACGCAAGATTTAAGGTCATTAAACCATACACTACTGATGTGTTCCCCACTCATACTCAGTGCATTTAGGTTTATATCACTTTGGTAAGTTGATTATTTCATGCTTTTGCCTACAGGTACATCATATGATGAAGCTGCTATCACACTTAAGCAATTTTGGTTCAATTTCAGTGTGACAGTCTAAGTTGCTGATGTACTATCATTTCTTCTTTTTCACACAGTGATAACTCATTTTTTATTTTCAATTTTTTATGTGTTTTTGATTTTTCAATGTTTTTTTATTTTTTATTTTTGAGAAAGCAGTAAACTATTTACAAAATTCATATGAAAAACCAGTTATTCAGGATTCCTCATCCTGTTGAGTTCGACTAAGTGTTCAAGCGAGCTCGATCAAAAGCTTTTGTGTAAAGATCAGCAAGGTTATCTTCTGTGTCGACTTGATGTAATTCAATTAGTCGTTTTCAGCACAATCCCGTATAAAGTGATGACGTATCTCAATATGTTTAGTTCTACTGTGCTTTACGGGATTGTTTGTGATTGATATAGTGGCATTATTATCTATCATAATAGGAGTACGAGTGAAATCCAAACCGTAATCGCGCATCTGCTGTTGAATCCAGAGAACCTGAGAGCAACAGCTACCCGCAGCAATATATTCAGCTTCACACGTAGATGTAGACACACAGGATTGCTTCTTGCATTGCCAAGACACGATCCTGCCTCCTAAGAACTGACAACCACCAGTTGGATACCACAACCCAAGTTTAGGTTTCCCCAAAGTCTGAATCAGTGTAAGCAACGAACCTCAAATCACTATCAGCTGGATACCGCAACCCAAGTTTAGGTTTCCCCTTCAAGTAACGAAGAATACGCTTCACTGCTTTCATATGTGACTCTTTCGGATTCGCCTCATATCTGGCACACAAGCATACGGCAAACATGATGTCAGGTCTTGAAGCAGTCAAGTACATTAGAGAACCAATCATCGCCCTATAATGAGTTGGATCAACATCTTCAGTACTTTCATGATCTGGGCCAAGATTGTAATTTTCGCATATAGGTGTGTTGGAAGTAGAGCAATCGTTCATTTTGAACCGATCCAAAATGTCATACACATACTTCGTTTGATGAATAAACATCCCATCCTCCTTCTGTTCAACTTGTAATCCAAGAAAGTAAGACAGCTCACCCATAGCACTCATTTCAAACTTGCTCTTCATCACCTGTTCAAATTCCTTACACATGTTCTCATCAGATGACCCAAAGATGATGTCATCTACGTATACCTGTACCAGCAGAAAATCTTCCTTCTTCCTCTTAATGAACAGTGTACTGTCAATCTGACCTCTTTCAAAACCATTCTTGATCAGATGTGTAGACAGTGTCTCGTACCACGCCCTGGGAGCTTGATGTAACCCATACAAAGCCTTATCAAGTTTGTACACTCGATCTGGATAGTCTGGATCAACGAACCCTTCTGGTTGTGAGACATACACCACTTCTTGGACTTTTCCGTAAAGAAATGCACTCTTCACGTCAAGTTGGTAAACTTTGAAGCCCTTGAGTGAAGCGAAAGCCAGAAACAAACGAATTGCCTCCAACCTTGCCACTGGTGCAAACACTTCATTGTAATCAATCCCTTCTTGCTGATTAAACCCTTTAACAACTAACCGAGCCTTGTTGCGCGTGACAATACCTCTTTCATCTTTCTTGCACCTAAATACCCATTTAGTGCCAATCTCTCTTTCACCTTTAGGAAGGTCCACTAACTCCCAAACCTTTAACTTCGCAAACTGGGCCAATAGCTCTTGCATAGCTTCAACCCATATATTGTCTTTAAGAGCCAAATGAATGTTCTTCGGCTCCTCTTGGGAAACAAAGCAACTATACAAGCACTCATTCACTATCCCAGTCTTCTGAATCGAAACAAATAACCCAGAATTCGCTGCAATGCTTCTTCTAGTCTGAACACCAGCAGTAGGATCTCCAAGAATAATGTTGTCACACCCCCAAAATCCACCTGCGGAGTATCACCGCTTGGGAGCGTGACTGACCAGGATCAAGCCACCAATCATGTCGAACAAATGTAATTAGTGTCAATTGTAATAAATGTAAACCAATCATTCAATACGATTGATGTTCCAACAAAACATAGTTTAAGTAGCGGAAGCGTAACAATGAGAATCCAATGTATTTAAATAGTTCAAGTGTTGCAAGTGTAACATAACAATCCACGATCCAAGCTCCACAACGACCTGCTCCTCCCTGTGCAAGCTCCATATGTACCTAAGGTCCTGCAAGGCATGCAGCAGAGAGTCAACAACTAGTTGAGCGAGTTCACAGAAAGTAAATGCGTAACAGTAAGTTCATGAGTATCAAGTGGCTCTACTGGGCCGTTAGTACGTTCTATTGATGGGGGCTTCCCATGTTGTATAATCCTCTAGACTACTCGTGACCATATGTGTTCTTCACAATCCGAGAACAGTAGTAAGTATAAGTTCACGTAGGTCTTACGTGAGTATCCTTCACATCCGAGGATAGTAATGAGTATAAGTATCCTTCACAGCCGAGGATAGTGATCAGTATAAGTATCCTTCACAACCGAGGATAGTGATCAGTATAAGTATCCTTCACAACCGAGGATAGTGATCAGTATAAGTATCCTTCACAACCGAGGATAGTGATCAGTATAAGTATCCTTCACAACCGAGGATAGTGATCAGTATAAGTATCCTTCACAACCGAGGATAGTAATATGGTAGTCTAGTCATAGTGTCAGTAGTGTATCTATTCAACCTTATCCTTTCAATCCCATTCCCAACACCCCGGGAATCCCATGCCTTGGTAAGAGTGTGAACTCACCTTGGTTTGCTCGGTATGTTATTGCTTCTAGGTTTATTAATGTTTATGTCCGTTACACACGACCTAAGTACATTACACATACTTGACGTGAGTATATAAGCTCAATTAGGGTTCACAGGTTCTTAACGTTCAAGCAGAGGCTTATAACATCATATCACTCATTAACATACAATATTATTCAGTTAACATGTAGCATCATATCAGCCAGTACAGCATAGCGCACACAGTTGCAACAGTAGCATGCAGTGGTATGTTGAAAGTACAGTACATACAGTAGGCCCTAATCATAGGTATTTACAAGTAAACTCCTATACACTTATTCACCTATTCACTCATGTTTCATCAATAGCTCAAGTCGTATTTGATAATACAGAATACCAACCATATATGAATGCATTACTGAATTCGACAGAAAACATACTCACAAATTGAATCTTTCCCTAACATAAAGGTCGGGCATATGAGTTTGGGGTTAAACTCGGACAAGGTAGGGAAGATTAAGGTCGGACATGAGTGTGGGGAGTTAAACTCGGACCCCCTTTAACATTCGGACCCCCCCCCCTTGTTCACTAAACTCGGGCATCACATAGGGTAAAGAAACTCGGACCAAGTAATTGTCACAAAGTCGGGCTACCATCCCTTATATCAAACTCGGACAACCATCAACAAGTAATACCCGATTCCTAATCACCCTCTAATCTCGGACACACTTCATGTTTAAAAGTCGGGCAACATTTATTACAACAAATTCGGATCACTTAACATAGTCGGACATGGGCAACACATTAAACTCGGGCATGACACCCCTTAACAAACTCGGATATGATCAATTAAACAAAATCGGACTAAGTGATGTTCTTAAACTCGGACATGGGGAGTGCCCCCTTTAAACTCGGACAAAGAGGGAGTTGCCATGTTAAACTCGGACAAGGCAAGGGTTTCATGAAACTCAGACTTGCTAGCTTCAAGAAACTCGGACTCATGAATATACTCAGACCATGTTTTCATTTAATAACCTCAGACATGTTTTCATTTAATAAACTCGGACCTTGAGCACACTTTGGAAACTCAGACAATCAATAATATGTGAATTCCAATACAACGTCAAGAGAATCAAGTCAGTTACGTTTTGGTTTCTAATCGTGTTCATAAAACCCTAGTACAGATTCATACGGACGGCATAAACAAAGACCAATCAACCGGTGATTAACCACAACAATTATAACAAGAACAATCTATCAAGCATGTAAATCATCATCATGATCACAATTATCCATAATCAAATCAGAATCATAGGATATCATGTGAGGAACTAGGGTTTACAAGCATAAATCAATCAACAATTAATCAAGAATTGACATGATCAAATAATCAACGCACAATCATTAACAATTACCTTGAACGATTCTAGAGGAAGAGGAATCAAGTGTGATGATTATCTTGTGCCAATGATGATGGTGATGATTGCTAGAGCCAAAGAAATGAAAGTACGTGCTTGAGTTCTTGTGTGTGTGGTTTAGTGAATGATTTAGGGTTAAGTATAGTTTAAGTTCACTAATGGCCCTCTACACCCTTAACTAATATATTTTACAATAGTACACCATCTCAAATAGTTTCACAGTTTCACCACCAAGTTTATGCATTTGACAAGTTTATCACAATTAACACATAATCATGCATAATTACATAATCACACAACACACTTCGCTGAATCAAAACATATACCAATTCCATAACAACTAATTGTGATATCAATCGACTAAATAATACAAGAACGTGCAATAAATGCGAAATAGAAATCTTGGAAATTCGAGTTGTCACATTATCCCCAACTTAAAAGAAATTTCGTCCCGAAATTTGGTACGCACTCACTGAGGAAGCTAGGTAAGCTGTATTGTTCACTGGTTTTCCTGGGGTGTCACATCATCCCCCCGTTGATTTGGAATTTCGTCCCGAAATTCGGTAGTAGTAGCTTCAGCCTCAGCAGTGGTTGCATTGGTTTCGAATAACTGGGGGTACTTTTCTGTCATCTGGTCTTCGCGTTCCCAGGTGTACTCTGGGCCACGTCGGGAGTTCCAACGAACTCGAACAAGAGGGATTCTCTTGTGTTTGAGGACCTTAACATCCCGGTCCGTGTTTTCAACTGGTTCCTCGACGAACTGCAACCGCTCGTCGATAGTGAGTTCCTTAAAAGGAATAATGAGGGTCTCATCTGACAGGCACTTCTTCAGATTCGACACGTGAAATACATTGTGAACTGCACCGAGTTCAGCTGGTCGGTTCAGTCTGTAGGCTACAGGGCCTATTCTTTCAGTGATTTCGAACGGTCCAACATACCGTGGATTGAGTTTGCCTCGCTTACCAACTCGAACCACACCCTTCCAGGGTGAGACTTTAAGTAAAACCCGGTCCCCGACCTGAAATTGCAATGGGCTTTTCACTTATCCGCGTAGGCTTTCTGACGGTCGCGTGCTGCCGCCATGCGTTGTCGTATCTGTGCAATCTTTCCTGTGGCGTCCACTACAATCTCTGGACCCGTAATCTGACTATCCCCCACCTCTGCCCAACAGAGAGGTGACCGGCATTTACGTCCGTACAATGCCTCGAATGGAGCGGCTTGAATGCTGGTGTGGTAACTGTTATTGTACACATGCTCGAAGCATGTCGTCAAGAGTTTGGATCGCTCGCTCAGACTGCCCATCCGTCTGAGGATGATATGCTGTGCTCATGTCTAATCGTGAGCCGAAAGATTTGTGCATCGCTTGCCATAGCTCTGACGTGAATCGTGCATCCCTATCCGAAATGATGGAGGTGGGCACCCCGTGCCTCGAAACAACTTCTTCAAGATAGATGTCTGCGAGAGTGGAGAACTTACCCGTTTCCTTTATAGCCAGGAAGTGTGCAGACTTGGTGAGTCGATCCACGATTTCCCCATATTGTATCGTTCCCATGCTGAGATCTAGGTAGGCCTGTAACGAAATCCATGGAAATTTCTTCCCATTTCCATTGAGGTATTCTGGGTTGCTGAAGTAGGTCTGATCTGTCTTGACTCTCACACAAGTCAAACATTTGCCGACGTAAGTTGCAATGCGGGCCTTCATGCTAGGCCACCAGTATGTAGTTCTAATGTCGTGGTACATTTTATCCGACCCTGGATGTACCGAGTAGCGAGACTTGTGTGCTTCGTCCATCACAAGCTCTCGTAAACCGCCATAAAGTGGGACCCAAATACGCCCCGTTACATAGTAGGCGCCGTCTTCCCTTTGTTCTAACCGTTGCCTTGAGCCACGCAAAGCTTCATCCTTTACGTTTTCTGGTTTCAATGCTCCCACCTGAGCATCTCGTATTTGTGCAGGAAGGTCAGACTGAATGGTGAGCTGTAAGGCTCGTACACGCCTAGGTAAAGTGTCTTTCCGACTGAGAGCGTCAGCCACAACATTGGCTTTGCCTGGATGGTACTTGATGGCGCATTCGTAATCATTAAGTAACTCGACCCATCGCCGTTGACGCATAATCAATTCCTTCTGCTTGAAGATATGCTCGAGACTCCTGTGATCGGTGTAAATAGTGCACTTGGTACCGTACAGGTAGTGTCGCCATATCTTAAGTGCAAAAACAACAGCTCCCAGCTCTAAATCGTGCGTCGTGTAGTTCCGTTCATGAACTTTGAGTTGATGAGAAGCGTAGGCAATAACTTTATCCCGCTGCATCAATACACAACCAAGACCCTGTATCGATGCGTCACAATAAACCACGAAGTCATCTGTGCCCTCCGGCAGTGAGAGAATAGATGCGCTGCAAAGTCTATCTTTAAGGTACTAGAAAGCGGTCTCTTGGGAATCTCCCCAACGGTAGGTGACACCCTTCTGTGTCAGCATAGTAAGCGGCTGCGCGATCTTCGAAAAGTCTTTAATGTATCGCCTGTAATACCCCGCCAAACCCAAGAATTAGCGTATTTCCGCCGGTGTACGCGGTGCAGGCCAGTTCCTGATCGAATCTACCTTGGATGGATCAACATGCATCCCATCCCTGTTCACCACATGGCCTAAGAAGCGGGTTTCACGAAACCAGAAGTCGCTTTTAGAAAACTTTGCGTACCACTGCTCCCTTCGAAGAAGCTCCAAGATAAGACGTAAGTGCTGCTCGTGCTCCTCCTGACTCTTGGAGTAGATCAGAATGTCGTCGATGAAGACAACGAAGAACTGGTCAAGATAGGGTTTGCACACCCTGTTCATAAGGTCCATAAATACGGCAGATGCGCTCAATAATATCAAACCATCCATCATATCAAACATAAAGTATAGTAGTCAAAATAATTCGTAAAACCCAATACAATTGATGTTCAAATCAAACTTTGTTTGAGTAGCGGAAACATAATAATGGAAACCCAAAATAAGTTATAAGTTCAAATATCGTTCATTGCGTCTCCTCTTCCTAACACGAAAGCTTGACCTCTTGCCTTGTTGCCATTGTTGTTGTTGTTTCCCCTGTTGTTGTTGTTGTTCCCGTTGCCCTGGTTATTGTTGGGGTTCTGATTCTGGTTCAACTGAGGACAATCGCGTTTGTAATGACCTTCTGCCCCACACTGGAAACATCCCCGGTTTCCACGCTGTGGTTGCTGCTGCTGGTTCTGTGGAGCTGGCGGTGGGAGTTGCTGGTCCTGATTTGCTGGCCGTGAGCTTCTATAATCCTTAGCCTCATGACCCATCTTGAGGCATCTTTGACAACGACCCTTATTACACTGGCCATTGTGGTGTTTGTTGCAGGTGTTACACTTCGGGAGGTTTCCTCGATATCCCCCCTGTCCGTGGCTGCCTGAGGAGTGCTGACCGGGACTCTGGTAACTGTCTGTCTTTCGTTGCTGAGCTTGTGACTGCACTGTCGCTGATCCCTTGCTAGAATCCCCATCCCATTTTCTCTTGCTTTCACTGGGAGTAGCAAGTGTAGTAGAAGCAGTAGCGGTAGCAGTAGCGCTGATACGCTTTGGCAGTCTGTTCTGATCCACTGCCTGATCCGTGATGCGGTGAGCGAGGCGCTGAATAGCCTGAATGTTGTCGAGATTAGCCGATGTTACGTGGCTCTGGATTTCTGGCGCCAAACCCTTGAGATACAATTCAATACGCTTGTATGGAGGGTCTACCATGGTTGGACACAACACCGCCAACTCGTTCGATCTCTTGGTATAAGCCTCGATTTCTGACCCAGTCATCTTCAAATGATAAAACTCATCCTCCAGCTTGTGGATGTCTTCCCGAGTACAGTACTCACGCTTAATCAATTCCTTGAAGTCATTCCAAGGGGTGGCGTTAGCAGCTGCCAACCCTAGGATCTGTACTTGCGCGTTCCACCATGTCAATGCGATTCCTTCCAAAGTGCCAGTGGCGTACTTGACCCTGCGAGCCTCAGGGCATTCACACATTTCGAACACAGATTCTAGCTTCTCGAACCAATGGAGGAGTCCCACTGCTCCCTCGGTGCCACTGAATGAGCTTGGACGACAGTCCATGAAGTTCTTGAAAGTGCAGACGGGCTGCTGCGCGTGTTGACCTGCTTGAGCAGCTGCAAGTGCCGCAGCAACTTGAGCTTGAACGAGAGCCTCTAGCTGGGCTTGAGTTATGTTAATTCGTCCGGCCATTGATCTTCACATCAAAGGCGACATAAGTGAGAAAGGTTCGCGAATAGTGCGATGACAGAAGAGTGTAAGCACGTAAGTGTTCTCAAGCAATAACAGGTAGTGAGCAAAGTAATGTAAGCATACTACGAGCAAAGTTCTATGTAGTTCTAGCAAGCAGGTAATAAACATAAACCTTATTACCTAGGATGTCGGGTCTTGCACGTGGAGCGAAGCGTCGTTGTGGATCGTTGAGAGCACTGTTCTGGTTATAGTCTGGTTTTAATAAAAACGTTTTCCCCATATTAAAACCAAGTTCTCTATAACCAATGGCTCTGATACCAATCTGTCACACCCCCAAAATCCACCTGCGGAGTATCACCGCTTGGGAGCGTGACTGACCAGGATCAAGCCACCAATCATATCGAACAAATGTAATTAGTGTCAATTGTAATAAATGTAAACCAATCATTCAATACGATTGATGTTCCAACAAAACATAGTTTAAGTAGCGGAAGCGTAACAATGAGAATCCAATGTATTTAAATAGTTCAAGTGTTGCAAGTGTAACATAACAATCCACGATCCAAGCTCCACAACGACCTGCTCCTCCCTGTGCAAGCTCCATATGTACCTAAGGTCCTGCAAGGCATACAGCAGAGAGTCAACAACTAGTTGAGCGAGTTCACAGAAAGTAAATGCGTAACAGTAAGTTCATGAGTATCAAGTGGCTCTACTGGGCCGTTAGTACGTTCTATTGATGGGGGCTTCCCATGTTGTATAATCCTCTAGACTACTCGTGACCATATGTGTTCTTCACAATCCGAGAACAGTAGTAAGTATAAGTTCACGTAGGTCTTACGTGAGTATCCTTCACATCCGAGGATAGTAATGAGTATAAGTATCCTTCACAGCCGAGGATAGTGATCAGTATAAGTATCCTTCACAACCGAGGATAGTGATCAGTATAAGTATCCTTCACAACCGAGGATAGTGATCAGTATAAGTATCCTTCACAACCGAGGATAGTGATCAGTATAAGTATCCTTCACAACCGAGGATAGGGATCAGTATAAGTATCCTTCACAACCGAGGATAGCGATCAGTATAAGTATCCTTCACAACCGAGGATAGTAATATGGTAGTCTAGTCATAGTGTCAGTAGTGTATCTATTCAACCTTATCCTTTCAATCCCATTCCCAACACCCCGGGAATCCCATGCCTTGGTAAGAGTGTGA
The DNA here is from genome assembly GCF_002127325.2 of Helianthus annuus. Lineage (NCBI taxonomy): Eukaryota > Viridiplantae > Streptophyta > Magnoliopsida > Asterales > Asteraceae > Helianthus > Helianthus annuus. The sequence goes on from NC_035436.2 coordinate 114,722,998, forward strand.
ACTCACCTTGGTTTGCTCGGTATGTTATTGCTTCTAGGTTTATTAATGTTTATGTCCGTTACACACGACCTAAGTACATTACACATACTTGACGTGAGTATATAAGCTCAATTAGGGTTCACAGGTTCTTAACGTTCAAGCAGAGGCTTATAACATCATATCACTCATTAACATACAATATTATTCAGTTAACATGTAGCATCATATCAGCCAGTACAGCATAGCGCACACAGTTGCAACAGTAGCATGCAGTGGTATGTTGAAAGTACAGTACATACAGTAGGCCCTAATCATAGGTATTTACAAGTAAACTCCTATACACTTATTCACCTATTCACTCATGTTTCATCAATAGCTCAAGTCGTATTTGATAATACAGAATACCAACCATATATGAATGCATTACTGAATTCGACAGAAAACATACTCACAAATTGAATCTTTCCCTAACATAAAGGTCGGGCATATGAGTTTGGGGTTAAACTCGGACAAGGTAGGGAAGATTAAGGTCGGACATGAGTGTGGGGAGTTAAACTCGGACCCCCTTTAACATTCGGACCCCCCCCCCTTGTTCACTAAACTCGGGCATCACATAGGGTAAAGAAACTCGGACCAAGTAATTGTCACAAAGTCGGGCTACCATCCCTTATATCAAACTCGGACAACCATCAACAAGTAATACCCGATTCCTAATCACCCTCTAATCTCGGACACACTTCATGTTTAAAAGTCGGGCAACATTTATTACAACAAATTCGGATCACTTAACATAGTCGGACATGGGCAACACATTAAACTCGGGCATGACACCCCTTAACAAACTCGGATATGATCAGTTAAACAAAATCGGACTAAGTGATGTTCTTAAACTCGGACATGGGGAGTGCCCCCTTTAAACTCGGACAAAGAGGGAGTTGCCATGTTAAACTCGGACAAGGCAAGGGTTTCATGAAACTCAGACTTGCTAGCTTCAAGAAACTCGGACTCATGAATATACTCAGACCATGTTTTCATTTAATAACCTCAGACATGTTTTCATTTAATAAACTCGGACCTTGAGCACACTTTGGAAACTCAGACAATCAATAATATGTGAATTCCAATACAACGTCAAGAGAATCAAGTCAGTTACGTTTTGGTTTCTAATCGTGTTCATAAAACCCTAGTACAGATTCATACGGACGGCATAAACAAAGACCAATCAACCGGTGATTAACCACAACAATTATAACAAGAACAATCTATCAAGCATGTAAATCATCATCATGATCACAATTATCCATAATCAAATCAGAATCATAGGATATCATGTGAGGAACTAGGGTTTACAAGCATAAATCAATCAACAATTAATCAAGAATTGACATGATCAAATAATCAACGCACAATCATTAACAATTACCTTGAACGATTCTAGAGGAAGAGGAATCAAGTGTGATGATTATCTTGTGCCAATGATGATGGTGATGATTGCTAGAGCCAAAGAAATGAAAGTACGTGCTTGAGTTCTTGTGTGTGTGGTTTAGTGAATGATTTAGGGTTAAGTATAGTTTAAGTTCACTAATGGCCCTCTACACCCTTAACTAATATATTTTACAATAGTACACCATCTCAAATAGTTTCACAGTTTCACCACCAAGTTTATGCATTTGACAAGTTTATCACAATTAACACATAATCATGCATAATTACATAATCACACAACACACTTCGTTGAATCAAAACATATACCAATTCCATAACAACTAATTGTGATATCAATCGACTAAATAATACAAGAACGTGCAATAAATGCGAAATAGAAATCTTGGAAATTCGAGTTGTCACACATGTCAACTGGATGATCTCTATTTGCTCGTGTAGTAGCAACAGCATCGACTTCCAGATTGTCACCCAGGTTTGATCCAACCTCCCCCTGAACATTCTGATTTGCAAATGGATTAATGAAATTCTCCCCCTGATTGGATTCAGGTTCACTAACACTTGAATCAGGATCAGCAGCACCATGGGAAGTTTCCGGAGCATCTGACATATCTACATTCGATCTAGGCTTGAACTCGCCTTCATCGTCCTCACCAATCACTGTTTGAATCAGCTGAGAATCATCTGCATCAGAAACCTCAGGAATATTAAATGATTTAAAAACACTTTCATAATCATATAATATAGCAGGACCACTCATTGATTGTTGAGGTTTGTAAGAAGTAATTTCCACATTGAAAACAACCTCAATTTTACCAGTTTTTAGATTAAAAACCCTTTTATTCAGTGTGCCAGGCACATAGCCTAGAAAGTAGCCTTCGTCTGCCACCTCACCGAATTTTTGTTTATCTTTGTTTCGCACAATGGTGCAGGGTAATCCAAATGGTTCAAAGCCTGTTAAGTTTGGTTTTTCGTTAAACACCAACTCATGACAAGTTTTCACAGTTAAAACTTTGTTTAGGACGTAGCAAGCTGTATTCACAGCTTCTCCCCAGAAAAGAACTGGTAGCTTTGAATCAGAAAGCATCGTCCTAGCGGCTTCAATCAACGTCCTGTTTTTCCTCTCAGCGACTCCATTTTGTTGAGGAGTGTAAGGAGCAGAGTATTGATGTTCTATTCCCTTTCGAAGACAGTAGAGATCCAGAATACGATTCTTGAACTCTGTGCCATTATCACTCCTTATCCTCTTGATCCTTGCATCATGGACGTTTTCCAATTTTGTAAAAAGATCTATCAGCATCTCTGCAGTTTCATCCTTTGTACCTAAAAAGAAAACCCATGAATAACGTGAGTAATCATCTGTGACAACAAGACAGTATTACTTTCCACCTATGCTCCTTACGTTCACTGGACCGAATAAATCCATGTGAAGTAATTCATAAGGGGCATTAATGGAATTTACTGTTTTAGACTTATGAGGTTTCTTGTGTTGTTTTCCCTTTTGACATGGAAGACATTTATCTTCCACTTGAAACCTCAGCAATGGAACCCCTTCACTAGCTCATTTTTGATAATGTAATTCATTTTGCGGTAGTGAACATGAGCCATGCGTCTGTGCCACAACATAGATTCAACTTCAGATGCTTTTGACAGTAAACACGCCACCGCAGCAGTTGGATCTTTGGCACCCATGTCCATGACATAAGTATCATTTTTCCTTGGTGCACGCATGTCACACCCCGACCACGTAGGACAACAAACCGTGGCGGAAACATCGGGGAGTGTTGTAACAGAAGCAATCGTTTCACAACCATGGATACAAAAAGTGTTTCGTTTTATTGATAATATTAAGCATTGCATTGTCTTAACATAGAATAAACAAGTTTTATATTGTCTATCATAGTTATTATGTCACTAAGGCCTCGTCCAGATCCTATGTGACGCATGCATCCTAGCAGTCATTCAAGCATCAACACCTGAAACATATGTAAAAACTTAGTCAGCAAAGAAATGCTGGCGAGTACATAGGTTTTATAGGAGTGTCGAATTCATGGCTAGTTTAAGTGTTGCAATACTTTATTAAAAACTTTGTTTTGAAAAGAGTATAATATTGCAACTTAATTAACCAACTTGAATCAAGCGGGTTATAGTTTATAAAACCTCGTAGCCATGATTCTTAACCCAAAAACCTATGCTTTAGAACACCAACTTGTATAACATCTTGTAAAAACTCGTATAGTGTATATCTCTTAGAAAAACATCGTTGTGTGATATCGTTTCAAAATCGTTTACCCAAGTGAACTAAATAACGCCACGATATGTAATATGATGAAAACACTTATATATAAGAAGTACCATCGGCGTATCTACCATGTTTTCACCACATTACACCCGTCTCGTTATCTAAACACTTAACCAAAAACCAATCGCTTATCGAAATCGTTTAACATCGTTTCCAAGTCGTTCCCAAATCGTTTACTCGTTTCACCTCGTGTATCTCGTTTCAAATCGTTTAACTCGTCCCAAGTCGTATTTGTTTTAATAGTGAAACTACTTTTGGTCGTCTCGTTAATAAAATTCAAACCTGTGTGACTCGATTATTGTTCAACTCGTTTTCGCATTATCAAACCTCCAAAGGGTAAGTTAAAAATTATCAGATTCAGTCGTTACCCACAACCCCCTCACATAACCATGGGTGTAGTGCAATAACGGGATTTGTCAGATCCTATGGTACCATTACCTAATACTGGTCGGCTTGATCAATGTTAATGAATGTCATTCGTTATGTAATTACAACCAACAAGTCGTGTACACCTTATCGAAATCGTTATTAGTTTTGTATAAACCACCTTAATTGTTATTGAAGTCATCGTTTAAACCTTGAAATTCGCTTTGTACATATGAATCACCCCAAAACAAGTGAAAACAATAAAAGAGGGGACTATGTACTCACCTTGGGTGCGTTTTTAAATGTTAACACAATCCCTCAAATTGTTTACGCGTCCTAAATAAAGTAAGGATGATTTTAATAATCAAAATTCACATAAATACCGAAGTTTCTCCGATACTTAGAATTTTCACATAACTTTGAGTTTCCTCGAAAAGTTATTATTTTTGATTATTTTGGTGTATTTGTATATATACATATACTCAAGCGTAATACGCATAATCTTGTCAACACTAACACATCATCATACACATATTGTAAAACACATAGCACATTGTGACACATTAAATTTACTTATGAACAACCCATTCTAGTTATGTTGAAAAACACTTATTTTATCGTTTCGGTAACATTTTTGAGCGTCGGAAGCCACGTATGACTAACCAAACCCCAAGTAAACTTAGTATAAGTTAAAATACTTGTTTTTATATCAAAAATATCAGTTTGGTTACTGATCAAAAACAGTTTAATAAAAATCCTCCGAAAAGGCGATTTTTAACTGTTTTACCGCATAGTTTTGCATCAAACGTTACCCGAACTATCCCAAATCGAAACGACTTGAAATTTTGACACAACCCATGTTATTTACTGAATAAAATAATGGTTATACTCACAATAGTGCAGGTCTTAAATAGAGCATATAAATCATGCCAATTTCACATATTTTATCACTTTTTAAGCTATATGTACAACATGCAATGCTACCAAACCTATGTCAAAGTTTTATGCCATTATAATATACCAAATAAGGTCATTTTTAGTGCTTGTAACCTGATCTAAAACAGTTTTTGTCCTATAACCATTTTTCATCATCTCTTGAGCTTTAAATCGACATATTTCTTCATGTACAAGTGCCTAAATCATACTATCATAACATCAACATTTTATGTTAATCTAAATGCATCAAATATATGATATATTCAGATTTATTTGCTGATGTATTTAAGCATTTAACATATCATACATAGATCATCAATCACTTGCATTTAAACTATTATTCAAGAACATGCAACAACATAAACAAGTATTTAACAAGAAATCGAACTTCAAGGCTCATACACACACATATATATGTACGGTTATACATACATATATATCACCACCATTTTTTTATTTGTTTCAAGACCCATTTCTTTTAGATTTCAAGTTTAGTGAAAATCCCAAGATTCAAGAGAAACTTCAAATCATCAAGAACAACCAAGAATCTAAAGTATGATTTTAACATTAGTGTTATACCTTCAAGATTCAAGTAGGTTATGGGATGAGATTTTGATGATAGAAAGCTTGAAATTACTTGAATGCACCTTGGAAACCCCTTTAGATCTTCATACTAACTTGAAGATGGCTAGAAATGAGCTTGAATATGAAGAACAAGATTGAAGAAAGGATGAAGATGGGAGGTGGTGGTGTGAACGGTTCAAGGGAGAGAGAGAGTGAAGGAGATTTGAGTGTAGAGTGCAAGTATGGTGAAAATATATAGGCCAAAATCTATATCAAATCTTCCATGATCACAAAAAATCTCTAAGTGTATCCAAGAAGATCATGGAAATATAGTGCAAGTTTTTGGAAATATTTGGTGGGCCACACATATATATGTGACCGTAAATGTATATGGGGGAGGGGTTTAGAGTGCAACTTTGATGGTATATTAGATAAAAACAGGTGTTTAACTGGATACCGGGTATTTTATCTAGCGGTTAAATCCCGGTTTATGGCGTTCTAAATTATTTTTATTTTTCTATAAAAATAATCTTGCAAAAATATTACTGAAATAAATTTCAGTTGTCAAGATTGGATGCGTTGTCTGCGTTTTGCAGTATAGGCACTGTGTCGCGCAGAAACACGCAGTACGCGCTTAAACTTGAAAAATAACATTCTTAAGCGTTTTAATTCATTTTTCAAAATGAACCTGATTAAAAATAAAATTTCAATCATAACAGAATATCTTCTTGATTTAATTATTATCCGGGCGGTTACCAACGTTCGTTTCGCAGTTTTGTCGTAATTAGTTCTTTAATTCAAATAAACATGTTTTCGCCATACCGAATCCTTCGAAACTTATTTCTAAGTAATGTAAGGGATATTTAGGGTATGTTTGGCTTACGTCACAGTTCCGGAATGTAGGTCGCGTTAAACTGATTGCGTTTAAGCACCAGTTTGCGTATAACCTTCCAGAAAGTGATTTAAAGTTTGAAGTCGAAATCGAATCAAATTGTAAAATTGTCAAACACAAATACACATATATTAACACTAAAGCACATTGTTTTATTGATAATCACCATTGTTTTACATCGTACAGAGATTACAGAACACAGTTGTCACAACGCATCACTATCCAACCGTCCGGAATGACCAAACCCGGTTTCAACACCAATGCCTCAGTATTTGTAAAATGGACCGAGTGACCCTTGTCGCAGACTTGTGACACGCTCATCTGATTGTGTTTCAGCTGCTCAACATAGTTCACTTTGTCCAATGTGATCTTCCCATTCGTCCCTTTTCCTCTTCCAGTAATCCTACCACCTTTAGCACCAGCAAAATTAACATGTCCACCATCATATTCTTCAAACTCAGAAAACAACCTCGCATCCCCCGTCATGTGCCTGGAGCAGCCACTATCAACATACCATAAGTTGATAATCCTCCTTAGCAGCTCCTGCACATACCAACCAAAAGATTAGTTAGAGTGGGGGACCCAAGCCTTGATGGTCTTGGGTCGTCCAGATTCATCAACTACAGGAACATCCATCCAATGTCCATCACTCCTTACTGGAGTCTTGGATCTTGGACCTGTTGATGGAAATGGGGCAAGATTTCCATAAGGTCTCTGGTCCTGTGGGTTCCTATATGTGTTTGGACTATGTGACCTTTGAAATCTTGAGTTTAGATTCCAAGAAGCTTGATTGTTATAATTTCTAAAGCCATTGTTATAAAAAGTTCGACCACCATTATTTTGGTATCGATTTTGATATTGACCTTGACTTCTGAAACTATTTGAATTTTGGTTGTTCATTCTTGGTGAACTACTTCTAGGTCTTTCATATCTGCCCGATGTAGATTCAGGCTGAAATCTTGATTGATTTCTTTGAAAATGAGGAACCTGTGGTGTTCCTTTTTCAGCCTTATCTACACCAACAGCAACCCCCTGTTGTTGCTTTGGAGCAGATTTCTTTGGAGAGTTAGACTCTCTTTCCTTTTTATCACCGTTCTTTTCTGGTGACTTCCCTCTTTGTTTCTCACTAACTTGTGCTTCAACCTTTTTATTAGGACCGCAGCTGGCTACATGTCCCTTTGTATGACATTTGAAGCACGATCTTCTTTTCGAAGACTTCTCACCTGAAGCCTTTGAACTAGATTCTGGTTCTGATGATGATGCCTTGGAAGGATTTTGTTCAGTTTGCTTAATTTCAGATTTTTCTATGTTTTTGTTTTTAGCAAACTCTACATTTGATTCCTTTTTGATAACAGCTGTTTCGGTTTTCATATCACTTCCTTGAACAAAATTAACCTTTTTAACAAAAGTTTGATTATTGTTTTTAGAAGGTGTATTTTTCTTTTTCAAAACAGGTTTGCTGCTATTTTCCTTCTTAGCATCATTATCCACGAACACATCACCTTGACTGGATGTGAAACTACTTGGTGATGTTGACAAAAAGTCTGTGAACTCATCTTCATCAGGTAAGAAAGAATAGTCATGACTAAGAGGAGGTGGGACTTCATTAAAGCCCTGGAATCCCACGGTCTTCTTGTCATTACTCTTCTTTAACCCACCCATCATGTGTTTCATTACAAAAGTAGAATCCCTGAATTGACCTAATTTCTTTTCAAGTTCAACAATTTTAAGTTGTGCATCTGACAACTCTTTGTTTTTATCAGAAATCTCTTTTGTTTTCTCAGCCATCATGTCATGAGCTAAGTCAATGACTTGAAGTTTTTCATTCAATTTGCAGGTTAAAGCATCAATTTCAGCTTCATAGCCTTTTATCTTTTTCAAATATGATGACTCGTTTCTTTTAGCAAAGAAATTTAATTCTTTTACGTTAGACATTTCGCTCACAAGACTTTTGTTTTGAGTTGAAAAGTTGTCAACTTCACCCTGCAGTTCACGACACTTTAAACAAACAGAAGGAGCAGAGTTACTTGCCTCTCCTGTCGCTTTGTCTGAGTTGGCCATGAGAGCAGCAAGTTGAGCTCCCATTCTTTTGATAATTTCATCTTTCTCTTCAGCATCCATTTCATGCTCAGACTCTGGCTTTTCCTCTTCAGCTTCTGTTGTCTGATCAACCTTCTTTGCCTCAGCATCACATTCTTTCTCAGCATTTGCTTTAGCTTCAGCTTCTTCAACTAGCACGATCTCTGCCATAAATGCTTGTGTAACATTCTCATCATTTTCCAAGTGAATGCTCCAGTCATATGAGCCCTCTCTTGCAGTAGAGATCAATGCCCTTGAGTTAGAGTTGTTTGATGAGTTTCTATTGTTTGAACCCTGACTCGAACTCTCATGCTTTTGTTTCTGACATTCCCTTGCGAAGTGACCATAACTCTGACAGTTAAAGCACCTTACTTTGGCCTTGTCAAAATATACATTCTTCCCCACAAACTTCCTTCCAGTTCTGTTCATGAACCTCTTCACACGTCTTGAAATCATGGCCATCTGCCATTGTAAATCCATCTCTTCTAGATCATCAGGGTCAATCTGATCATAGTCTTTGTTGATGCATTTATTGTCTATCGCCTTCGTCAGTTCGGGTCGTAGTGAGAAGCCGGAAGAAATCAAGCGCATAATGTCATATTTAGTTAGAAATGGCAAGGTGGCAAACTTGTAATTAATGTGAACTTTCATTGAAAAGCCTTGACCATATAAATAGGAAATCATGTCATAATTTTAGTCGGGATTTAAAGTTAGACTTTAGAGAAGACTTGGAGAGAAGACTTTCTAGAGAAAGAAAGTAGAGAGAGAAAGTATTGTATTTGTGATTCTTGTACCGTACACGTCAAATTTAGCAATGAAATCACGTTAAGTAGTACGTTATTGTGTGTTCGGTCACGTTCGTTCACGGATTCCGCACGTGAAACGTTCGTTACGCAATCGAACGGTCGGAAAACCGGTCCTACAATTGGTATCAGAGCTAGGAGCTCGATTGCTTGATCAAACACATCGTTTTCGTACCAGATTTGAGCCGATTCAGATCCGATTTCACCTATTTCTTCATGTTCTACCTACTTTTCACGTTTTTTCTGAAAAACGTCAAATTGAACAGGTTTTCGTGGTCCGTTTCGTCTGATTTTTGGATATGTTGTGCCTATAGACCCGATCTACAACCCTACCAAGTTTCAGCTCGAAACTCCAAGCCGTTTAGGAGTAATCGCGATATTTCGGTCCGATTTTGCGTCATACGATCAGATCAGTTATGGATCGCTCATGTGGAACAGTTTGGATCGCTCATAAGGCAATTGTTGAGGACCGCTTTTGTGAACAACTGTTGGTCCGCTCTTAAGTCAATTTTAGGATCGCTCATTGTGCCAAGTGTGGATCGCTCATAATTGTTACATGTTAGTTCGCTCTTAGGTCATCTTCTTCACGTTGACAGGTTGTTGACAGGGTGTTGACAGGTTGTGTATGGTTGTTCACTGCCCATTTATTGCCGTCTGTGGTTGTTAATAGCAGGTTTTATCATCGCCTCACTATCTTTTATGGTCCAATCCCAGTATTCATCACACCGCCCATTTAAGGTTGTTGTTGTTGATTGGCTGCAACATCACTGTCCCACATGCACATGTGACCCATATGCCGCCCACTTCATGTAAAAGTATTTTGATCAATTATAAAAAGTTGATTGCATGTGAATGATTGGTTCCACCGCCCCATTTACACAATCGCAATCTGTGATTGCACCGTTCATTCTTCTTAAAGGTCCAGTAAAATATTGATTGTTGTTGGCCCATTTAACGAAAATATAAAAGTTGACTTTGACAGTTATTGATTCATTGTTTAGGTCCACCGCCCATCAATAGTGATAGCCCAATCAACAGGCCTATGTTCACAGAATTCATTTTTGTCGGCTACTACCTTGATTGAATACACAAGTTTAATTCAAAGACTGTTTCATATCAGACTCACAAATATGTCGGACATGAGTTGTTGTTGACTATTATTTGTGTGGGCAAATAGTTGATCAGTATATTGAACTTAGAGGTGCCGCCCATTAACCTACATCAGCCCAACATCACCGGCCCATATTCACCGCTGAATTGATATTGCTTGAACCGCTCTTGTGTACATTTGAATTTCTGGTTCGCTTATTTGGTCCGCTTATTCGTCCAGTCCGCTCATTTAACCCATCCGGTCCGCCTTTGTGTCAAATTGCTGATTGGTCCGCTTTTCCGTCATCCTTGGTTCGCTTATTTGTCAACAAACACGTGTCGGGTTTTTGCGAAAAATGACAATGGTGTTTGATGAACAGGAGAACTATTATTTCGAAAGATTTAATGATTGGCATCACGGATTTCTAGATGAGGGTTATAGAAAAGTGAGCAAAGATGGATGGGCAAAAAGGTTTAAATATTTTGTGTGTCTGAAAGACGAAACGTTGGATGATCTTAAAGACCGATATAGTGTTTCACTGAATTATCTGAAAGATCATGAGATATATCCGTCAAATGTTGAGAAATTGGAGAAATTTGCATATGCATTACCGATTGAATGGGGTGAATTTTTCAAAACTACCTCTAAATCAATTCATCAGCAAACTTAAAGCTCATAAACTTGAAGTTAGAAAGAAAAAGAAAGAAATGATCAAGGTTTTGGAGAATAATGTGATAGATCTGAGTTCAGATGTGATTGAAGAGATGCACAAAAGGGTTGCTAAATGTGTCAGGGCAAAATATGTGCTGAAATACGATTTCAAACGAGGTTGTTATATTGATAATCATGGAAGTCCTCTTGATTTCGTTAAAATCTTTTGTGGAGGTACATTCATAGCAAAGGAAGAAGAAACTCCAAAGCTGAAGAATCGGTGAAGAATGAAACATTGTGCTCAAGATGCGATAACGTCAAGACTGATAATGACAAACTTGTGAAAGACATGGCAAGTTTGGCATCTGAAGTCAAAAAGTTGAAAGACGAGAAGCACGCTGCTGAAAATCAGATTCTTATTCTGAAAGAAAATTGTGAGAAGTTGAAAGCTGAAAATGACAAACTGTTGGTTGGTTTGAATAGTTTGACATTTGAAAACAAGAAGTTAAATGAAAAAGTTAAAGGTTTTGAAAGTGAAAAAACAAAAATTGAGAAAGAATTTCAGAATCAAATGAAAATTCTTGAAGATGGGAGAAATGTGTTTAGTAAAAATAACATTGAAAAACAGAAAATGATAAATTCCCATCTTCAGAAAATCATTAAACTCGAAAAAGAAGGTGAACGCACTCAAAAGAAAATCAAAGAGTTGGAAAAAGAGCTTGAAAGCAAACAGAAATCTGCAGAAGATTTAGATTTCTAGATTAAGCTTGAAAACAAGAATCTGAAAGCGAATGAATCAAAATTTCAGGAACAGAAAAAAGTTTTGATGAATGAAAAATCTGTTCTTGAAAATTTGAAGAATGATAATGAAAAAACAATCAAGTCTCATTTTGGGAGAATATCTCAGCTTGAAAGTGAAGCTGAGAATTCGGGGAACAAAATTGATGAACTTGAGAAGAAATTGATAGGTTTTGTGACTAAATCAGACAGTTTGAATTTTCCCTGTCCAAAACCAATCAATTATGTTCCAATAAGTGACAATGTCACAAACTTTGACAAAGTCAAAGTTAAAGATTGTGGTGAAAAATCTGATGATAAAAAGGAAAAGTTTTAGAAAACTGTTCTGCAATCAACTGAAAAGGGTGAATGCTCGAAGCAAAAACCTTTGAAGAAGAAAGCGGAACAGAAACAAAAAATTAAAAATGAGAAAATTGTTCAAAAAGATAATAAAAGCTCATGAGATCAATCATCCAATCAAAATGAAAAATTACAAAAAGTAAAAAATGAAAATTCAAAAAATGTTGGTAATAAGTGGTGCAGGTCGAACCACAGTGCTCAAAAGCCAAATCCAGCAAACTTGAGGAAGGAATATCACCAAGCCAGACAATGCTATGATCTGAGCGTTTGGTGTGAAGGTGGTATACGGTACGATAACAAAGTGTGTTACAGCTGCGGATATCACGGACACATTGCTGTTAACTGCCAATACTGGAGTTATGAGACCAGGAGGTGCTTTAACTGCAACATCAAAGGTCACATTGCCCGAGATTGCCCAAGGAGATCGCATGAAAGATTGAGGGCCAATTCTCAGAAAATGGCAAAGAAGATACCAGTCGTTGTCAAGCCCATAGTATTGAAAGCTTCGGGCCAAAACGTCAGAGAACAGAAGGTCAAAGAACCTAAAGTTCAAGAAACAAAAGTGAAGCTTTCTCAGGGGCAGAAAGATCGACTGAGGAAAAAGAGAAAGAAAGCGAGAGAATATCTCGAAAAGATTTTGTCCTCGGATTCACCCGACAAATCGAATAAGAGTGCTGATGAATTGATTCACTCAACTGCAAAGTCAAGTAAACCGAATTCGTCAGATGCAAATCTGAGGACAAAAGAAGAGATAAAGAAGAAGGTAACATTTCGTGGCGATGAATCTGTTTCTTCGGAAACAAAGGAGCCACATGTCGGCGATGAATCTGACTCATTAAAGTCAGACAAGCCACATTCAGGCGATGATTCTGATTCGTCAAAATCAGGGAGCCACAAGTTGAGCTCAAAAGTGAAAATTCAGTTCCGCCAATGGATGACACAAACTTTCCACCATTGCGAACTGAAAATTTTAAACAAAAAGTTGGTAAAGTGAAAATTTCGAACTATTCTGAAAAGAAAGAATTCAATGTCGAAAACAAAGTGAAAAATATTTTTGGAAAAATGGTTGAGGGAAAGGTAAAAGGGGTTAAAGAATTTTATAAAACAAAAAGGAATGTTCAAACCCCGAGTGAAAATAACTCAAATACACCCAAGGCTGGTCAGGCTTGGGTGCCTACATTCGTTGCTTAAAATCCTGACTTGCCGGAGTTCCCAGGTTGGTAAGCGTGGAACATGAATCGGCATCCTTCTAAATCAGTGTTTGAGATTTTGCAGGAATTGCCGGAGATCCCAAGATGGTATCGTGGATCATGAATTGGCATCTGTCTAAAATTCTAATCGGTAACGTCAATCAAACAAACGGTAAAAAGGTTTGTTTGTGTTTTTCTTACAAGAGGTGTTAGACGAATTTATGTTTCGCAATTGGTACAGAGGATTCTGGACTGCAAATGGTAAATCAAGGATATTAACTTGTACTTGGATTTTCCTATTTTTGTGTAGAAAACAAGATGATGAAGTAACCCCGTACCTAAACTGTTTGGTAAACAAACTAAGTTTTCCGGAAAAACCATTTTGATTAAAACAAACTTAAGTGTTTTGAGATCATAATGGGAAAATAGTTTGTTGTGAGGGGGAGTTCTGATTGTTTATGTGACATCTGTGCTTGTGATATCATTTTACAAACTCTGAACAATACAATATTAGTAAAACAGTGTGTTTTGATCCCAATGTTTGTCATTTATGTTTGGTTTTGTGCCCATGTTGATTTTTGATCGATTTTGAACTCTATATCGTTTTCTTGAAAGTTATACGCAAACTGATGCGTAAACACGATCAGTTTAACGCGACAAACACTCCGGAACATCATCATAAACTTAACATACCTTAAATAACCTTTACATAACTTAGAAATAAGTTTTAAAGGCTTTGGTATGGCAAAAACAAGTTTATTCGCTCTCAGGGACTATTTGCGTCAACTTGCGAAAGTCTGCCGTTTCGTAAGGCAACGTACAGTCCGAAACTTGATCATAAGTTAAACATACCATAAATAACCTAAACATGGCTTAGAAATAAGCTTTGATAGGTTCGGTGTGCAAAAACATGCTTACATGATCTTACAGGGACTAAAAGTGTCAAAAACGACGTAAGTTTGCATTTTCGCGCATATCTTACGTTCTGGACACATCTTGACATCCAAAATTTTTGTACACACTAAAATATTTTTATTTTAGTGATCGGCATGCAAAAATTCCATTCGTCGCGTAATTTGGATCGTTTTCGCGTCCGTTCGAGTTTCGTCGTAAATAACCGAATAACGTGACCGTAAAACCAAACGAACCGACATCCGAGATGTTTTCGAGCATATTTCAGGTCCCCTACACTTTAACGACCTTGTGGAGCCTTGAAAATGACTTTACAGAGGTTAAAAACGTCAAAAACAAGCTTAAACACCTGCAGGGACCATTTCTGTCATTTTTGAAACTTTGCTGAATCAGACACATGGTAGCGTAGCGCGACCATCCCCTGCCAATTTCGTCGCGCTACGCGACGATCACATCTGGGCAGAAAGTTTGTTTTCAGCATCAGTTTGTAAATTCAGGGGCCAATCTTGCAATTTCTTTGTGTGGTAGCCAAGTTACCACCTCTCCAAGGCTTTGCACCTGCTCCTAACACTTGTATGGTTGTGATTCATTGCTTAGTGGCTAAACAAACCACTTGTCATGATCTTGTTGATCACCAACAAGTATAAATAGTTGGCCAAACTCCTCAATTCTTTGCTCATTCCTCTCATTTCTCATCTCTTATCTGATTTGGGAGCTTTCTAATCTGCTTGGAACTTTATTCTTTGTAGAAAAGATAGCTAGGACCCTTTGTAAGTCTTCTTTCAT
The DNA here is from genome assembly GCF_002127325.2 of Helianthus annuus. Lineage (NCBI taxonomy): Eukaryota > Viridiplantae > Streptophyta > Magnoliopsida > Asterales > Asteraceae > Helianthus > Helianthus annuus. The sequence goes on from NC_035436.2 coordinate 114,738,128, forward strand.
GCTTGTTCTTTATGTTTAAGCAGAAAGTCAAACAGTTTGGCCAACAGTTTAACTTTCGGTTTTGACCATCAATTGGTCAAGTCAAAGTTCAATTGAACTTTTAAACGTGATTGTAATCACGATAGTTGTAATCCTTCGCGGTTATAGCTACTGATTTCCACGTTAGCTAGTTGTAATGTCGAGTCAAAGTTTCGGTCAACATGCGTTTTAGCACGCATTTTGCAACGAAACTACTTTAGGGTATCAAAACACTTTGTTTTGATACCAAATCAGTAGGTTAGACATGTTTTGACATGTCTAACTCGACACTATTAGTTTGTGCTTGTTTAGGGTCGTAAGGTAAGCGGTCTAAACAACCGCTTAGACTTTCGAACCCGACCCGTTCGGTCGATCTTTAGGATCCGACCAAGTTTAGTTAATGATCATAGTTTCATAGGGAATAACCACTGAGGTTATAACCTTATGATCACCTAGGATTGGTTAGTCATATGCTTGTATGCCGATAGGAAATGACCAAAATGCCCTTTTGAAGCATAAATCCGTATTTTGACTATGTGAACATAATTTTGACATGTAATCTGATTTAGTAACATGTTTAGGGATAATTGGGCATGTAAGACTTGACATAGCACATAGTTAACCATCCGATCATAGTTTTACGCTAACGACGCCTTATAGTAGCTTATGTTACCATAATGTGTCGAAACGGGTCAAAAGCACTTAGGTAGGCCTTCCAATCAGAATGTTGGGACTAATAAATCATACCATATGAGTTCAATTACTCATTTGATTTATAGAACCTCATTCTATCCTATCTCCCGATTTAGGAGCTGATTATTAACATAGTTACCTATACTAGGTGCCGGTTGATTTCGTGACCCTTGGAGCTTAAATTGGTCTTATTCTCAAGACTAATTAGCAATCCCAAGTGAGTACATAGTCCCCCCTTTTACTGTTTTCAATTGTTTTGGGGTGAAACATATATGCCTATCTGTTATTTTCCTGATTTTAAACTACCTGATTATACATGCTTATTACATATTCTTTGATAAATTAAACGATTTCCTATGGTTTAAACACTGATTTTCCAAAAACTTATAAAACTAAATTGTTGGATTGTACCTATCTTTATACATTCACCCAGCCGATTGGTAGTATGATATAGCGCTATAGGACTAGACACCCCATTCCTGTTGTATGGAATGTCAGAAACCAAATTTTAACCAAATAGAAATTGCCTTCGTGGTATTTCTATAGTCTCCAAAGTGTAGTTTGATACACTAAGGCTTGAATGAATACCAAATCACACTTTCTTTGTATATGTTGATATACTACAAAAGTACAGTCTGATGTACTCTCAAATGTGATCTACCAAAGTATATTTTGATATACTAAGTACAAAATCCAACATGTGTTTTAATATACTACTTTTACCAAAGCATAGTTTGATATGCTACTGTTTTCCAAAGTATAGTTTGATATACTACCGACTTTGTTATTTCATAAACCAAAGTATAATCTGATATACTACCAAAGCATAGTTGATATGCTATTTTTAAACCAAAGCATAGTTGATATGCTATTTTTAAACCAAAGCATAATTGATATGCTATATTCAAACCAAAGTATAAATTGATATACTACCGATGCTTTTATCCTTAAACCAAAGTATATTTGAGATATACTACCAAAGCTATTATTTTATTTACTAAAGTATATTTTGATATACTATCCATTTAACTATTTAAAACTAAAGTATACTTTATTATACTATTTGTACATACTTTTCAAAACCAAAGTTTATTTTTGTCTATACTATAAACCCTTATCCAAAACGACACGTTTTCAGAAACAAAACTTTTACATTAGATTCATGGCTATTTTAAAAACATAAAACCTTTTCTCGTATTATCCAAAGCCATGAATCTAATACACAAAACCCTATGTTACTCACATGCATTTTTATGCTGACGTACCTATTTTCATATGTGTTTCAGGTACTACTATGTGATGATTGCTGATGCATGCTACACATAGGATGGACTTGTGCCTTAGCGACTTTAAAACTGAGAAACAATTATTTGTATTTATCTAAATTGTATCAAAACATTGAGTTCAATAATTCAATAAAACAAAACTATTTGATCCATGGTTGTGAAACAATGATTCTGGTACAACACTCCCCGACGTTTCCGCCACGATTTGTTGTTTTACGTGGTCGGGGTGTGACAGAAAAGTTGGTATCAGAGCCAATGGTTATAGGGAATTAGGTTATTAGTAATGCTCTGACCTAGACTATAACCTTCCTAGGACCCTAACACAAGTTATCTTGTGTTTAGTCTTAAAACAATACACTTCACCTATCCTTAGGTGATTAACAAAAACAAAACACAATTCATTCTCTCGAGTTAAAATCTTTCAAAAACATCACAAGAAGTCATCTATCCTTAGATGATTTGTTTTTAGGCTTTTAAGCCTTTGGTGTTTTCAAAATCTCGTCAAAGTTTGGGTCTAAATAATGTGAACACGTGCAAACTGGAAGGGTGAATGCCTGTACCCCGAGTTTTCTGTCTAAGGCTAGAGTGTTCGTACAAATCCACAGTATCGGACCAGTCACTCTTACCTGGGAACTCTTGGGGTGAGTGTTCACTTATAGGCGAGCATGTCTTCAGTGATACATTATGTTGACCCATTTACTTTGATTTGTCACAGTGTCGTTTGTTTGTTTTAAGTAACGAACAAATGGTCACAATCCTTATGCCTTGTCGATATTCTTAACATCCAGTTTTGAATATCCAATGACATCTCACTTGTTTTTCCCTCGTGTTTCTTTGCTCTTTTAGAATATGCCTCCTCGACGTGATCAAGCTCAGGATGCCGCTTTGGCAGCCTTAATCGCTCAGCAATTCGCTGCTGTACTCCCGAACCTTATCGCCCAGATAAATCAGGCAAACAATAACAATAACAATGTTCAGTGCACTTTTAAGACATTTAACTCAGCTAAGCCACTCACATTTACTGGGTCTGAAGGGGCCACGGGACTCCTACAGTGGTTTGAGAGTCTTGAAAGCACATTTCGTCATGTGCAATGCCCAAACGAGCGAAAAGTTTAGTTTGCGTCGAGTGTATTCCAGAAAAGAGCACTCACATGGTGGAATGGAATAATGAGGGATCGAGGTGCCGATGTAGCAATGGCACAAACCTGGGAAGAGCATCGGGCTCTAATGATGAAGGAATTCTGTCCTCGTCATGAGCTTAGGGCTTTAGAACGGGAATTAAACGATCTCAAACAAGACAGCGGTGAACATCGAGCCTACACTGATCGTTACGAGGAATTGAGTCTGTTATGTCCTACCATGGTTACGCCTTTGGATAAGGCGATTGAAAGATACATCGATGGTCTTCATGTGTCACACCCCGGCCGCGTATAACATGCAACCGCGGCGGAAACGCCGGGGAGTGTCGTGGACAGAATTAAATTGTTTCATAACCATGGCATACAAGTTGTATTTTATTTATAAACAAAGGTGTTACATTGTCTTGGAAAGAGAGTACAGAAATCAAAACATAATTAAGCTAGTTCAAACTTCATTTTTTTAGGTTCTAAGGCACAGGTCCGCCCTAGAGTCATGATCATCGTCCTATGGAATAGCTCCTGAAAACACATGTGAAAGTAGGTACGTCAGCATAAAAATGCCTGTGAGATACATAGTTTTTGTGAAAATGGGATTCATGACTTGAGCTTAAAGGAATGTTTAATAACAGTCAGTCATGAACCTTGTAATTTGTTTTGCTTTGTAAACCATTTGAAAAACGATAACATCAAATGATATGTATAGATAAGTGCAAGGTTAAACGAATAACCAAGTAAAATGAGTTGAATAAGATAAGTTGTTTGTGAAAATAATGTCTTGTGAAGAATATGTTATTTATGTAAAATGTAATGTGTCTAAACTGAAATGACTTAGATAACGCCACGATATGTAATATTATACAAACATTTATATATAGGAAGTACCAGCGGCTTATCCACCATGTTTGTATCATATTACACACGCCCCGTTACTTGAATCATTTACCCAAACCAATCCAACATGTAAATTGTTCATGTGTAAACCAAATGTCAAGTGTTATTGCTCAAGTGTAAACCACCAAATGTATATGTCAATGTCGACGTGTTTATGTTCATTGTAAATCATGTAATGTGTAATCCCAAAATGTATCATGTATGGTAAGCGAAATGTATCAACTTAAACCATATGCACAAAACAAGCCGTTGAAGTAAAACGTGGTTTAAATCAACGTTATGTTCTGCGGAAAATGCATGCTCAATTGATATTAACATTTATGCGGTATTGTAAACTATGCATACATCCAAGCCTTGAGACTGTGGCGATAAACCCTTAAACAAATTAAAGGTTTATCTAAGTTATGTATATCGAATTCGGTCATTCCTTCCAGTCCTATCAAACCCAGGACTTCAGGAATGGGAGTTGTCAATTCCTATGGTACCACTACCTACTAATGAACGGCGTAGCTAATGTTAATGAATGTATTGTCCCATGTTAAACAAACCAAATGTCATAACAAAATGAAGGCATGTGATGTAAACAATTGTACTAAGTATGCTGAGTAAACATACGAAGCAGAGATGTTCATGTAAATCAATGTGTCCATATGCTGAGTAAACATATGCAACAGAAATGTTTATGTAAATCAATGTGTCCATATGCTGAGTAAACATATGCAACAGAAATGTTCATGTAAATCGATGTGCCCATATGCTGAGTAAACATATGCAGCAAAAATGTTATGTAAATCAATGTACTAAGTACGCACACAATGGGCATACATAGCATAAAATGTAAGGAAATCATGTACTATAATGTACTAATGAGCATAGCAGATATACGATGTGAAAACATGGAAAACATGAAAGTAACAGATAGGCACATGTGTTTCACCCCAAAACAGTTTGGAAAACAGTAAAAGAGGGGTTCAATGTACTCACCTGAGGTTGCTTTGTTGTTCTTGTGAAATAACCGGTTAAATGCGAGAGGTCACGGAATATCAACGGCACCTAATAGGTAGCTATGTTAATATACCGGACCAAATCGGATGATCGGATAGTACGCGGGTTCGTAAACCAAACGAGTATGGAGACTCGTGTAATATGGTTTAATAAAACCTACATACTAAAATGAAACTTAACCTAAGTGCTTACGGTCCATCACGACCCGTTTAGGTAGCTTATGCCACCTTACGCGTCGTTCGCGTAGAACGCGTTCGGAACGCCTGACATCGTGACCACAAGGCATAACCTCGGAAGGTTATAGCTATGGTCACCTAATGTGTTTGGTCAGGTCCTAACGACCGACCAAATGGGTCGGGTTCGAAAGCATAAGCGATGGTTTAGATCGCTTACCTTACGACCCTATATAAGCACTAAACTAAAAGTGACGAGCTAAGCATGTTAGAACATGCTTAACTAAGTTTGAAAACAGGTTTGACATCAAAACAAACGGCTTTGATGCCCACGAGTAGTTTGGTTACAAAACATGCAAGAATGCACATTTTGGCCGAAACTACGACTCGTCACTGAGCCTAGATAACGTGGTGATCAGTAGGGATGGTCACTATGGACCATAACCATCGTGATCACGCTCACGTTATGAAGTTCCATGAACTTCGCATCGACCATAGGCTGGTCAATGCAGAAAGTCAACAAAACGTTGACTTTCGGACTCGAAAAGCGAATAAAAGAGCGAAAGAAGACTTACGGAGGGTCCCCGAGTGCTAATCAAGATCCAATAGCTCAGGTATGAAGCAAAAGCATCAACTTAGAGCATTTAGATCTGATTTGTGGGTTTTTACACAAAAGGGGGGGGTATTTATAGGAAAAGTGGAACCGTTAGGATCGTTTTATCGAATAACGTGCTTTGATCTCGTGCGTACATGTGTCCAGGGGTTAGATTCAGTGTACTTGACCCTTGGCCCTTCATTTGGGTGAAAAGGCATCGCCCTTTGATCGAACGAAAGGCCAGATTCTGCATTAAATGCAGAATCTGCTGTCAGACATGTTCACGCGGCCCGCGTGAAAGTGGGTGCAGGTCTTACGCGGGTCGCCTAGCCCCGTCTGATCTGCACCACTTGCAGAATTTACGTATTTGGTCCCTGTTGCGTCTTTAAGCTATTTCCAGCCCCTTTAAGACCTGTAAAGTTATCTTTAAGGCCCTAAAATGATGCCTAAACATTGTGGACATGAAACATGTCCAAAAATATGTCGGATGTCGGTTCGTTTGGCCGTACGATCGCGATGTTCGCTTAATTACGACGGAATGCGCATAAGCACAAAAGACGATCCAAATGACGCGACGAATGGATTTTTCTCATGCCAAACACTAAGGCATAATATAAGGATGCTTACATAAATTTTTGGATGTCCGGATGTATTCAGAACGTAAGTTATGCGCAAAAGTGCAAACTTGTGCACTTTTTGACACTTTTAGTCCCTGAATGACCCAAAAGTTTATTTTAGCATACCAAACCCCTCAAAGCCTATTTCTAAGCTATGCAAAGGATATTTATGGTATGTTTAACTTATGGACATGTTCCGGAATGTTCGTTACAGTTCAAATTGGCATACTTTCGCAGTTTGTCAAGTTTAGTCCCTGTAAGCGAATTAACTTGTTTTTGCTATACCAAAGCCTTCAAAACTTATTTCTAAGTTATGTAAAGGTTATTTAAGGTACGTTGAGTATATGTTGATGTTCCGGAGTATTTGTCGCATTAAACTGAGTACGTTTACGCACTAGTTAGCGTATAACTCTCCAGAAAGCGATGTAGAGTTTGGAATTGAATAAAAGTCAAAACACGAAAGATGTAAAACACAATGAAACAAACATTGGGATCAAATAACATTATTTTATTGATAATTGAACTGTTCACAATGATTACAAGCACAAATGTTACAGTCTCCCCTACTTGTGGAAATTTCGTCCCGAAATCTATTTAGAGGAAACTGATTGAAAAAGATGCGGATATTTTGCTTTCATTTGATCTTCACGTTCCCAAGTAAACTCGGGTCCACGCTTAGATTCCCAACGAACCTTGACCAAAGGAATGCGCTTGCGTTTAAGCCACTTGACTTCACGTTCCATGATTTCTACCGGTTTCTCAACAAACTTCAGTGTTTTATCAACACGAATTTCGTCAAGCGGTATGTGGAGGTTTTCATCAGATAAACACCTCTTGAGATTGGACACGTGAAAGGTTGGATGAACATTTCCAAGTTCAGGAGGTAACTCAAGTCTGTAGGCTACCTTACCGATTCTTTCGACGATCTTGAATGGTCCAACATATCTAGGTGCAAGTTTTCCTTTCTTTCCAAATCTGATCACACCTTTCCAAGGTGAGACCTTAAGTAATACACGATCACCGACTTGAAAATCCAAGGGTTTGCGTTTTAGGTCCGCGTAACTCTTTTGACGGCTTCTAGCTGTCTGAAGGTTATCACGAACTTTCTTTACCTTTTCTGTTGTCTCTAGAATGAGGGCAGGTCCAGTAAGCTGAGCCTCGTCAATCTCATTCCAGCAGACTGGTGAACGACATTTTCGACCATAGAGAGCCTCGAAAGGAGCCATGTTGATGCTGGAGTGATAACTGTTGTTGTAGGAGAATTCAATCAATGGAAGATGTGAATCCCAACTACCACCAAAGTCTATCACACAAGCTCTAAGCATATCCTCCAGTGTCTGGATTGTTCTTTCAGATTGACCATCCGTTTGCGGATGATAAGCTGTGCTCAGATTAAGTTGGGACCCCATAGCAGATTGCATGGTTCTCCAAAAATGAGAAGTGAAACGAGCATCTCTGTCAGAAATGATGCTCAAAGGAACACCATGTCTAGCTACAATTTCATCTACGTAGATTTGAGCAAGTCTGTCAGCTGAATAATCCTCACGGATTGGCAAGAAATGTGCTGACTTGGTAAGACGATCAACGACTACCCAGATGGCATCGTGACCTTTCTTTGTGCGCGGGAGTTTAGTAATGAGATCCATAGTAATGTTTTCCCATTTCCAAACTGGGATCTCCGGTTGTTCCAATAAACCAGAAGGACGCTGATGTTCTGCCTTAACCTTAAGACAAGTAAGGCATTTAGATACGTATAAGGCAATGTCTTTCTTCATACCAGGCCACCAATACTGAATACGAAGATCCTTATACATCTTATCTGAGCCAGGATGAATGGAATAACGAGACTTATGGGCTTCATCCATAAGCAAGGTACGAAGATCATCTTGGCTTGGGACCCACAAACGGTCCATGAAATAGTACGATCCATTGTCTTTCAGTTCAAGAGCAGGTGTTATGTGATAAGGAAATTCCTTATCCATTAAACCTTGTGAAACACAAGCTTGTTGAGCCTGAGAAATACGGGCTTGGATATCGGTTTGAACAACAGATTGGACACGTACACAATGAAGCTTAATACGTTCCTTGCGACTCAATGCATCGGCTACGACATTCGCCTTACCAGGATGGTAGCGAATCTCGCAGTCGTAGTCGTTTAGAAGTTCAACCCAACGTCGTTGTCTCATGTTGAGCTCTTTTTGATTAAAGATATGCTGAAGACTTTTGTGGTCTGTGAAAACCACACATTTTGTACCATACAAGTAGTGTCTCCAGATTTTGAGACCGAAGACAACTGCACCCAACTCAAGATCATGAGTGGTGTAGTTCTTCTCATGTATCTTCAACTGCCTTGATGCGTATGCTATGACTTTGTTTCTTTGCATCAGGACGCAGCCAAGTCCTAATTTAGATGCGTCGCAATAAACGACGAAATCATCGTTGCCCTCAGGCAATGTTAGGACAGGCGCGTCGCAAAGCTTTTGTTTCAAAGTCTGAAACGCTTCCTCTTGTTTGACTCCCCATTCAAATGGCTTGTTCTTCTGAGTTAGAGCAGTTAGAGGAACTGCAATCTTTGAGAAGTTTTCAATGAAGCGGCGGTAATAACCCGCCAGACCAAGAAAAGAACGAACTTCAGTAGGGGTAGTAGGTGTATCCCAATCCTTAATCGCACTGATCTTGGAGGGATCTACATGAATACCTTGTTCGTTGACAATATGTCCTAAGAATTGAACTTCTTTAAGCCAGAATTCACACTTGGAGAATTTGGCGAAAAGTTGTTCTTTCTTTAGGAGTTCCAATGTAAGACGAAGATGTTGCTCATGATCAGCTCGCGTCTTAGAATATATCAAAATGTCGTCAATGAAAACGATGATGAACTTATCTAAATAAGGCTTGCAGACCCTATTCATTAAGTCCATGAAAACAGCAGGAGCATTAGTTAAACCAAATGGCATGACTGTGAACTCGTAATGTCCATAACGAGTACGGAACGCTGTCTTGGGAATGTCTTCTTCATGTACACGAAGCTGATGATATCCAGATCGTAGATCGATCTTTGAAAAATAAGAAGCGCCTTGCAATTGATCAAAAAGATCATCAATGCGAGGTAGGGGATATCGATTCTTGATGGTAAGCTTGTTAAGCTCACGATAATCGATACACATCCTAAAAGATCCATCCTTCTTCTTTACAAAAAGAACGGGAGCACCCCAAGGTGAAAAGCTAGGACGGATGAAACCTTTGTCGGAGAGCTCCTGGAGCTGTTTAGATAATTCCTGCATCTCCGATGGTGCAAGACGGTATGGAGCTCTTGCAATGGGATTTGCACCAGGTACGAGATCAATACGAAACTCGACTTGGCGTGCTGGAGGTAGACCAGGTAAGTCTTCAGGGAATACTTTGGAATAATCCCGAACGACAGGAATATCTGAAATAGACTTACCCTTGCCTTTATCTGCTGTAACATGTGCTAAGAAAGCCACATAGTGCTTTCGCAGATACTTCCGTGCTTTAAAACAAGACATGAGTTTGAGTCCACCGGCAGGCTTCTCACCACGAACCTGTAGGATCTCGCCTGTAGACAGCGGCACACGAACAATCTTCTCAGAACAAACTATCTCTGCGCGATGCTTGGATAACCAATCCATTCCTACTATAACGTCGAAGCTTCCAAGTTGCATTGGCGTGAGGTCAATAGGAAAAATATGGTCGTTAAGATTCAACTGGCAGTTGCGTAGAACAGAATTTAGAACAATGGGTTCACCACTGGCAACCTCTACTGTCAAAGGTTTACCTAGTTTCGTTCTAGACACGCGAAGCATTGTCTCGAAAGACAATGACACGAAACTCTTGTCGGCACCCGAATCAAAAAGAACAGATGCTGGCTGATTATTAATAAAGAACGTACCGTTCACCACTTCGTTGTCTGCTTGTGCTTCTTGTGCATTCATGTTAAAGACTCGACCTCGAGCCTGTGGCTGATTTTGGTTTGCATTCTGGTTCTGGTTGGCTAGCCTTGGACACTGATTTCTGTAGTGGGTCAGATCCCCACAATTATAACAAGCACCTGGTGGGTAGTTTGGTCGTGCAGCCTGACCCTGTTGCTGAGCGACCTGTTGAGCAGGGTTCTGGACTGCGTGATTCTGAGCAAACCGACAAACATCGGCAAGATGACCTGATTTCCCACAGTTTGTACAGAAACGGCACTGATATTGTGGCTGGTGGTGACTGTTGCATCGATTGCACAAAGGTGCACTTCCTGAGTAGGGTTTCTTTGCTGGAGGCTGGTTGGGAGCTGCCTGGTTTGCTTGGGCAGTGACAGCAAAATTTTGGGAAGCCTTACGCTTCCTTGACCCCCTTGAGGAACCAGAGTCCTTTCCCTTCTTGTTCTGACCTTTCTTACTATCCTCCTTGTCAGCCGACTGCTTCTTGCCCTTGTCACCCTTCCTGTGTAGTTTATTCTTTCGGATCTGCGACTCAGTCAACGTCGCCGATAACTCGATTGCCTGACGGAGTGTGGTAGGGTTGCTACCAGTAAGGATATCTTGTACTGAGTCAGGTAGGCCGTCGATGTATCTTTCGATGGCCTTATCGAGTGGGGTAACCATAGTCGGGCAAAGAAGACTCAACTCTTCAAACCTATCAGTGTAAGCCCTGTGCTCACCACTATCTTGCCTCAAAACATCAAATTCCTTCTCCAACGCTCGTTGTTCATGACGAGGACAAAACTCCCTCATCATAAGAGCTCTCAGTTGAGCCCATGTCTGAGCTAGAGCAACTTCTGCACCTTGATCTCTCATAACCCCATTCCACCATGTAAGAGCCCTCTTCTGAAACACGCTCGAAGAAAACTCGACCTTGCGATTATCCGGACACTGCACATGGCGAAAAGTGTTCTCGATGCTCTCGAACCACTGAAGAAGCCCAGTTGCTCCTTCAGAACCACTAAACTTGAGTGGCTTAGCCTGGTTAAAATCCTTGTATTTGCATGTACCATTGTTGTTGTTGGCCTGGTTCCATTGAGCAAAGAGATTCGGAAATTGAGCAGCCATCTGCTGCGCAATAATCTCCGCCAGCTCGGCAGTAGCTATCTGGTTGTCGCGTCGAGGAGGCATTCTAGAAGAGAAAAACATGAAATGAAACGAGTGAGATGATTGGATGAAGAGAATGAGATGAAGCAAAAGCAATCAAAAGCAAAGATGGCGGTTATGCATCGCAAAGCAAATAAGCGACGTGAAATGTTTAGTCAAAGTAAATGGGTCAGGATTAGTGTATCGCGAAGACATGCTTGCCTATAAGTGAACACTCACCCCAAGAGTTCCCAGGTAAGAGTGACTGGTCCGATTATGTGGATTTGTACGAACACTCTAGCCTTAGACAGAAAACCCAGGGTACAGGCATTCACTCTTCCAGTTCGCACGTGTTCACACTATTAACCCAAAACTTTGACGGGATTTTTGAAAATCCAAAGGGGTTCAAAACCTTATAATAGAGGGTTCAAAACCTAGTAATCAATCATCCTAGAACAGATGATTAATTTTCAAAGCGGATTCGGAACCGAAGTTCCCGTTGTGGTTATCACCTAAGGATAGGTGATGTGCATGTTTTAAACTCTAAACACAAGATAACTTGTGTTAGGGTCCTAAAGTTATAGTCTAGGTCAAAGCATTACTAATAACCTAGTTCCCTATAACCATTGGCTCTGATACCAACTCTTCTGTCACACCCCGGCCGCGTATAACATGCAACCGCGGCGGAAACGCCGGGGAGTGTCGTGGACAGAATTAAATTGTTTCATAACCATGGCATACAAGTTGTATTTTATTTATAAACAAAGGTGTTACATTGTCTTGGAAAGAGAGTACAGAAATCAAAACATAATTAAGCTAGTTCAAACTTCATTTTTTTAGGTTCTAAGGCACAGGTCCGCCCTAGAGTCATGATCATCGTCCTATGGAATAGCTCCTGAAAACACATGTGAAAGTAGGTACGTCAGCATAAAAATGCCTGTGAGATACATAGTTTTTGTGAAAATGGGATTCATGACTTGAGCTTAAAGGAATGTTTAATAACAGTCAGTCATGAACCTTGTAATTTGTTTTGCTTTGTAAACCATTTGAAAAACGATAACATCAAATGATATGTATAGATAAGTGCAAGGTTAAACGAATAACCAAGTAAAATGAGTTGAATAAGATAAGTTGTTTGTGAAAATAATGTCTTGTGAAGAATATGTTATTTATGTAAAATGTAATGTGTCTAAACTGAAATGACTTAGATAACGCCACGATATGTAATATTATACAAACATTTATATATAGGAAGTACCAGCGGCTTATCCACCATGTTTGTATCATATTACACACGCCCCGTTACTTGAATCATTTACCCAAACCAATCCAACATGTAAATTGTTCATGTGTAAACCAAATGTCAAGTGTTATTGCTCAAGTGTAAACCACCAAATGTATATGTCAATGTCGACGTGTTTATGTTCATTGTAAATCATGTAATGTGTAATCCCAAAATGTATCATGTATGGTAAGCGAAATGTATCAACTTAAACCATATGCACAAAACAAGCCGTTGAAGTAAAACGTGGTTTAAATCAACGTTATGTTCTGCGGAAAATGCATGCTCAATTGATATTAACATTTATGCGGTATTGTAAACTATGCATACATCCAAGCCTTGAGACTGTGGCGATAAACCCTTAAACAAATTAGAGGTTTATCTAAGTTATGTATATCGAATTCGGTCATTCCTTCCAGTCCTATCAAACCCAGGACTTCAGGAATGGGAGTTGTCAATTCCTATGGTACCACTACCTACTAACGAACGGCGTAGCTAATGTTAATGAATGTATTGTCCCATGTTAAACAAACCAAATGTCATAACAAAATGAAGGCATGTGATGTAAACAATTGTACTAAGTATGCTGAGTAAACATACGAAGCAGAGATGTTCATGTAAATCAATGTGTCCATATGCTGAGTAAACATATGCAACAGAAATGTTTATGTAAATCAATGTGTCCATATGCTGAGTAAACATATGCAACAGAAATGTTCATGTAAATCGATGTGCCCATATGCTGAGTAAACATATGCAGCAAAAATGTTATGTAAATCAATGTACTAAGTACGCACACAATGGGCATACATAGCATAAAATGTAAGGAAATCATGTACTATAATGTACTAATGAGCATAGCAGATATACGATGTGAAAACATGGAAAACATGAAAGTAACAGATAGGCACATGTGTTTCACCCCAAAACAGTTTGGAAAACAGTAAAAGAGGGGTTCAATGTACTCACCTGAGGTTGCTTTGTTGTTCTTGTGAAATAACCGGTTAAATGCGAGAGGTCACGGAATATCAACGGCACCTAATAGGTAGCTATGTTAATATACCGGACCAAATCGGATGATCGGATAGTACGCGGGTTCGTAAACCAAACGAGTATGGAGACTCGTGTAATATGGTTTAATAAAACCTACATACTAAAATGAAACTTAACCTAAGTGCTTACGGTCCATCACGACCCGTTTAGGTAGCTTATGCCACCTTACGCGTCGTTCGCGTAGAACGCGTTCGGAACGCCTGACATCGTGACCACAAGGCATAACCTCGGAAAGTTATAGCTATGGTCACCTAATGTGTTTGGTCAGGTCCTAACGACCGACCAAATGGGTCGGGTTCGAAAGCATAAGCGATGGTTTAGATCGCTTACCTTACGACCCTATATAAGCACTAAACTAAAAGTGACGAGCTAAGCATGTTAGAACATGCTTAACTAAGTTTGAAAACAGGTTTGACATCAAAACAAACGGCTTTGATGCCCACGAGTAGTTTGGTTACAAAACATGCAAGAATGCACATTTTGGCCGAAACTACGACTCGTCACTGAGCCTAGATAACGTGGTGATCAGTAGGGATGGTCACTATGGACCATAACCATCGTGATCACGCTCACGTTATGAAGTTCCATGAACTTCGCATCGACCATAGGCTGGTCAATGCAGAAAGTCAACAAAACGTTGACTTTCGGACTCGAAAAGCGAATAAAAGAGCGAAAGAAGACTTACGGAGGGTCCCCGAGTGCTAATCAAGATCCAATAGCTCAGGTATGAAGCAAAAGCATCAACTTAGAGCATTTAGATCTGATTTGTGGGTTTTTACACAAAAGGGGGGGGGGGTATTTATAGGAAAAGTGGAACCGTTAGGATCGTTTTATCGAATAACGTGCTTTGATCTCGTGCGTACATGTGTCCAGGGGTTAGATTCAGTGTACTTGACCCTTGGCCCTTCATTTGGGTGAAAAGGCATCGCCCTTTGATCGAACGAAAGGCCAGATTCTGCATTAAATGCAGAATCTGCTGTCAGACATGTTCACGCGGCCCGCGTGAAAGTGGGTGCAGGTCTTACGCGGGTCGCCTAGCCCCGTCTGATCTGCACCACTTGCAGAATTTACGTATTTGGTCCCTGTTGCGTGTTTAAGCTATTTCCAGCCCCTTTAAGACCTGTAAAGTTATCTTTAAGGCCCTAAAATGATGCCTAAACATTGTGGACATGAAACACGTCCAAAAATATGTCGGATGTCGGTTCGTTTGGCCGTACGATCGCGATGTTCGCTTAATTACGACGGAATGCGCATAAGCACAAAAGACGATCCAAATGACGCGACGAATGGATTTTTCTCATGCCAAACACTAAGGCATAATATAAGGATGCTTACATAAATTTTTGGATGTCCGGATGTATTCAGAACGTAAGTTATGCGCAAAAGTGCAAACTTGTGCACTTTTTGACACTTTTAGTCCCTGAATGACCCAAAAGTTTATTTTAGCATACCAAACCCCTCAAAGCCTATTTCTAAGCTATGCAAAGGATATTTATGGTATGTTTAACTTATGGACATGTTCCGGAATGTTCGTTACAGTTCAAATTGGCATACTTTCGCAGTTTGTCAAGTTTAGTCCCTGTAAGCGAATTAACTTGTTTTTGCTATACCAAAGCCTTCAAAACTTATTTCTAAGTTATGTAAAGGTTATTTAAGGTACGTTGAGTATATGTTGATGTTCCGGAGTATTTGTCGCATTAAACTGAGTACGTTTACGCACTAGTTAGCGTATAACTCTCCAGAAAGCGATGTAGAGTTTGGAATTGAATAAAAGTCAAAACACGAAAGATGTAAAACACAATGAAACAAACATTGGGATCAAATAACATTATTTTATTGATAATTGAACTGTTCACAATGATTACAAGCACAAATGTTACATCATGACCCAGTTCAGGATATTGTTACTGGTAGCAACCCTACTACCGTCAGACAAGCCATTGAACTATCTGCCACCTTGACTGAATCTCAAATCTGGAAGGGTAAGCTTTTCCGAAAAGGCGATCCGAGACCGTCTGACAAGACAACACAAGATAAACCAAAGGATAAACAGACCGAGTCCTCTAAGAAGTCGAAGAAGCGTAAGGCTTCACAAAACTTCGCAGTAGTCGCTCAGAATGATCAGGTTGCACCAAATCAGCCAGCACAGCCTCGTGCTAGGAAGAACTATATTGGTACTGCACCCTTGTGCAACAAATGCAACCGTCATCATGTGAATCAAACACCGTGTCTCAAGTGTACCCACTGTGAGCGTTTGGGACACTTGGTCAATACATGTCGTCATGTTATCCAAAACCAGAATGCTGTAAATCCTGCTGCTGTTCAAGCACAGTTTCCACCTAGATCGTGCTATAACTGTGGTGATCTTACTCACTACCGGAACAATTGCCCGAGACTTATTAATGCAAATCCAGCGCGCGGACGAGCATTTAACATAAACGAGGCAAATGCAAATGACAATGTAGCAGTAAACAATTAGACTATTGTATTTCCTTCGTTTGTTATCTTTTGACATTTGAGACAATTCAGTTATTATAAATAAAATGGTTGTTCCAATTTTATTTCCAAAACTGATACGATTGTGTGTATGTGTCGACATACCCCTACAATATCGACACCAAAGAACCATGTTCTTTCCAGAACAAACTACTCGTATGGTTCCTTCATTCTATGATCATTTGTGATCTCCCCAAAAATCCTAAGTACTAGTTTCTTTTAAGAAACAAAGTACGGGTGCAATTCTTAATCAGATACTTGAAGTACCATTTCAAATCTTTGATTTGATAAAGGTACTATCGTAAGTCCTTAATTGGATTCTTTATTTATCCTAATATGAATGTTATAACACGACAGAAACAAATTCCAAATCCTTATAAGATCTTCCTATCTTCATAGTTAGATTCTTGAGGATATTTTAAAGTACTAATTGAAGTCCGTGATTGGATTTCTAGTGTACTTCAAATTCACAAACGAGCTAATAACTAAATTAACGAATACATAATTTGGTGATTTTGTGTTTATGTGTAACTCCAAAGCTCGTTATCTAAGTCCTGGTGGAATCTTCCGTATTTTCATATGTTAGATTCTCAGAAGGATACTCAAAGTACTGTCTTAAATCCTTAAGGGGCTTTTATACAAATAGTAAGAACCTTGGATTCCAAAGTGCTGATTCAAAACGATTATTTGGTTCCGAGTTATAAAGATCCCTTAAGTGGTCTATTTAAAGAGATCATACAACGGTCTAGTTAAGGAAGATCATGTGTTGATCTGGTTAAAAGGATCGTTCATTGATCTAGTTAAAAAGATCCTTTGGTGGTCTAGTCAAGTCATTTCATGGTTATTCAATTGATTTTACCCTACACATTATGAGATGAACTGTGACTGTGCAAGGAATTACGTAATTATGGATGCATACGTAATTATGGAATTCAGTGCACAAAAACCACAGCAAGTTTTGTCATGTGTTAAGACCTATAGTGATAAGAATAACGAGACGGGAACAATGTAAAAAGGGCATGGTGGATACGCCACTGGTACTTCCTATATATAAGTGTTCCTTATTACATTGCGAAAGTAGCGTTATATAAATTGCTAGAAGTCCTGGACCTTGACCAATGTCAATCTTATTTTGCATTCTCCGACTCTGATTTCGAGCACACACAAGTTTCCTATAATAGTCTTCATAGGAAACATTCTCCTATCCGTTGTTCAAAACCCCATGTTTTCGGTACTACAACAACGACATTTTGGCAGTTAACAGATTCGCTAAGAATCCAAACATGACCTAGAGTTCTACTTGGGAAACTAAGGATTCATTTGAAAGCGAAACGATCACAGTTGTCTTCACAAGTTTCCTCTAGAATTAAATTTCGGGACGAAATTTCCTAAAGTAGGGGAGACTGTGACATCTGTGCTTGTGATATCATTTTACAAACTCTGAACAATACAATATTAATAAAACAGTGTGTTTTGATCCCAATGTATGTCATTTATGTTTGGTTTTGTGCCCATGTTGATTTTTGATCGATTTTGAACTCTATATCGTTTTCTGGAAAGTTATACGCAAACTAATGCGTAAACACGATCAGTTTAACACGACAAACACTCCGGAACATCATCATAAACTTAACATACCTTAAATAACCTTTACATAACTTAGAAATAAGTTTTAAAGGCTTTGGTATGGCAAAAACAAGTTTATTCGCTCTCAAGGACTATTTGCGTCAACTTGCGAAAGTCTGCCGTTTCGTAAGGCAACGTACAGTCCGGAACTTGATCATAAGTTAAACATACCATAAATAACCTAAACATGGCTTAGAAATAAGCTTTGATAGGTTCGGTGTGCAAAAACATGCTTACATGATCTTACAGGGACTAAAAGTGTCAAAAACGACGTAAGTTTGCATTTTCGCGCATATCTTACGTTCTGGACACATCTGGACATCCAAAATTTTTGTACACACTAAAATATTTTTATTTTAGTGATCGGCATGCAAAAATTCCATTCGTCGCGTAATTTGGATCGTTTTCGCGTCCGTTCGAGTTTCGTCGTAAATAACCGAACAATGTGACCGTAAGACCAAATGAACCGACATCCGAGATGTTTTCGAGCATATTTCAGGTCCCCTACACTTTAACGACCTTGTGGATCCTTGAAAATGACTTTACGGAGGTTAAAAACGTCAAAAACAAGCTTAAACACGTGCAGGGACCATTTCTGTCATTTTTGAAACTTTGCTGAATCAGACACATGGTAGCGTAGCGTGACCATCCCCTGCCTATTTCGTCGCGCTACGCGACGATCACATCTGGGCAGAAAGTTTGTTTTCAGCATCAGTTTGTAAATTCAGGGGCCAATCTTGCAATTTCTTTGTGTGGTAGCCAAGTTACTACCTCTCCAAGGCTTTGCACCTGCTCCTAACACTTGTATGGTTGTGATTCATTGCTTAATGGCTAAACAAACCACTTGTCATGATCTTGTTGATCACCAACAAGTATATATAGTTGGCCAAACTCCTCAATTCTTTGCTCATTCGTCTCATTTCTCATCTCTTATCTGATTTGGGAGCTTTCTAATCTGCTTGGAACTTTATTCTTTGTAGAAAAGATAGCTAGGACCCTTTGTAAGTCTTCTTTCATGCTTGTTCTTTATGTTTAAGCAGAAAGTCAAACAGTTTCGCCAACAGTTTGACTTTCGGTTTTGACCATCAATTGGTCAAGTCAAAGTTCAATTGAACTTTGAAACGTGATTGTAATCACGATAGTTATAATCCTTCGCGGTTATAGCTACTGATTTCCACGTTAGCTAGTTGTAGTGTCGAGTCAAAGTTTCGGTCAACATGCGTTTTAGCACGCACTTTGCAACGAAACTACTTTAGGGTATCAAAACACTTTGTTTTGATACCAAATCAGTAGGTTAGACATGTTTTGACATGTCTAACTCGACACTATTAGTTTGTGCTTGTTTAGGGTCGTAAGGTAAGCGGTCTAAACAACCGCTTAGACTTTCGAACCCGACCCGTTCGGTCGATCTTTAAGATCCGACCAAGTTTAGTTAATGATCATAGTTTCATAGGGAATAACCACTGAGGTTATAACCTTATGATCACCTAGGATTGGTTAGTCATATGCTTGTTAGCTTGTATGCCCATAGGAAATGACCAAAATGCCCTTTTGAAGCATAAATCCGTATTTTGACTATGTGAACATAATTCTGACATGTAATCTGATTTAGTAACATGTTTAGGGATAATTGGGCATGTAAGACTTGACATAGCACATAGTTAACCATCCGATCATAGTTTTACGCTAACGACGCCTTATAGTAGCTTATGTTACCATAATGTGTCGAAACGGGTCAAAAGCACTTAGGTAGGCCTTCCAATCAGAATGTTGGGACTAATAAATCATACCATATGAGTTCAATTACTCATTTGATTTATAGAACCTCATTCTATCCTATCTCCCGATTTAGGAGCCGATTATTAACATAGTTACCTATACTAGGTGCCGGTTGATTCCGTGACCCTTGGAGCTTAAATTGGTCTTATTCTCAAGACTAATTAGCAATCCCAAGTGAGTACATAGTCCCCCCTTTTACTGTTTTCAATTGTTTTGGGGTGAAACATATATGCCTATCTGTTATTTTCCTGATTTTAAACTACCTGATTATACATGCTTATTACATATTCTTTGATAAATTAAACGATTTCCTATGGTTTAAACACTGATTTTCCAAAAACTTATAAAACTAAATTGTTGGATTGTACCTATCTTTATACATTCACCCAGCCGATTGGTAGTATGATATAGCGCTATAGGACTAGACACCCCATTCCTGTTGTATGGAATGTCAGAAACCAAATTTTAACCAAATAGAAATTGCCTTCGTGGTATTTCTATAGTCTCCAAAGTGTAGTTTGATACACTAAGGCTTGAATGAATACCAAATCACACTTTCTTTGTATATGTTGATATACTACAAAAGTACAGTCTGATGTACTCTCAAATGTGATCTACCAAAGTATATTTTGATATACTAAGTACAAAATCCAACATGTGTTTTAATATACTACTTTTACCAAAGCATAGTTTGATATGCTACTGTTTTCCAAAGTATAGTTTGATATACTACCGACTTTGTTATTTCATAAACCAAAGTATAATCTGATATACTACCAAAGCATAGTTGATATGCTATTTTTAAACCAAAGCATAGTTGATATGCTATTTTTAAACCAAAGCATAATTGATATGCTATATTCAAACCAAAGTATAAATTGATATACTACCGATGCTTTTATCCTTAAACCAAAGTATATTTGAGATATACTACAAAAGCTATTATTTTATTTACTAAAGTATATTTTGATATACTATCCATTTAACTATTTAAAACTAAAGTATACTTTATTATACTATTTGTACATACTTTTCAAAACCAAAGTTTATTTTTGTCTGTACTATAAACCCTTATCCAAAACGACACGTTTTCAGAAACAAAACTTTTACATTAGATTCATGGCTATTTTAAAAACATAAAACCTTTTCTCGTATTATGCAACGCCATGAATCTAATACACAAAACCCTATGTTACTCACAGGCATTTTTATGCTGACGTACCTATTTTCATATGTGTTTCAGGTACTACTATGTGATGATTGCTGATGCATGCTACACATAGGATGGACTTGTGCCTTAGCGACTTTAAAACTGAGAAACAATTATTTGTATTTATCTAAATTGTATCAAAACATTGAGTTCAATAATTCAATAAAACAAAACTATTTGATCCATGGTTGTGAAACAATGATTCTGTTACAACACTCCCCGACGTTTCCGCCACGATTTGTTGTTTTACGTGGTCGGGGTGTGACAGTTTACGCCAAAGCGGATGGAGAATTGAAGTGATTCTCATCATGTTGTCAAGTTTGTACAGTTTGTTTTCAAATTTTCCAAGAAAATCAAAATTGAAACATATTTTGATTTTAGGGGGAGAAAATTTTAAAAAAATTAGAAAATTTGAAAATGTCAAAAACGTTGAAAAAGTCAAAAACGAGTTTTGTTGTGAAAAAGAGGAAATGATAGTAAATCAGTGGACTATCACAGCATGCTAAAGAAATGTAATGTCAAAAGTAATAAATGGTCTCACTGATGATGTGACGATAGGTTTTTGTACATTTAGTAGATTTATTCGGGATATAAACCTAAAATTTCAAACTTGTGAAATTCGTGGGGAACACTACTTGGATATATAGGTAACCCCTGAAATCTCGTTTGAAAGGTCTCGTATTCTGATATACTAGGTGTTTATACTCTATGATGTCTAGGGTATTATTCCGGGACTTCTGCTGAACGGTAGTTTTGACCTAGTCCTTGGCTAATACTTTATCCAAAATGCTTGAAATATAGCATAACCCCTGAAATCTCGTTTGAAAGGTCTCGTATTCTGATATACTAGGTGTTTATACTCTATGATGTCTGGGGTATTATTCCGGGACTTCTACTGAATGGTAGTTCTGACCTAGTCCTTGGCTAATACTTTATCCAAAATGCTTGAAATATAGCATAAAGCCCTCAGTTGATTAGACAATAAAATTGATAATCATCTGTTGTAGCTAAAAAGATCCTCTAAAGGGGACACACTGCTAAGTCGAAGCTGATATCTCTCTGCTGAACGGAAGTTCTGACCTGAGATCCCTCAGTTCTCGCATTTTTCCCCTAATTTATGTACAGATATCATTGTAGTATTCATACCTGTAAGACTGAATATTGGGATTCTGGATACGGGAGTATATTCAAGAGGTGGGACACATGAATTGAACTAAGTTCATAAAACACTTAAATAATATCCTGAATAGATTGAAAATTGTATGAAAATTTAAGAGGACAACTATATCGTCAATCTACGTGAATCGTTTAGAACTTAAAATGTCTAAAAGCTTAACGGTGCGTGTGATGTGTCTCAAAAACTGATATGATCCTCTTGCACGAACTCATAAAAATATGTTTGTACATATTTCATTTCTGCATTTAAATTTCTGTCTTTACATTCATGTTTCATATTTTGAAAAATCTCAAAAAGATTTTCGAAAACTGATGTTGGAGAGCTGATTTTCAAAATCTCAAAGGCTAAACATGATGAACAGACAGGTTGGTTAATGGTTTGAAATGTTTAAGAGAATTCATTAATTTGAATTAGAAATTGGAATGTTTCAAATTTTATCAGTTTTAAATGTGAAAATTCTCAAATGTTTAGATGATTCATTAAGTTGAATCACAATATTGTTTGTTATAATTGTGTATTTGAGATGTGTCGGTTTCAGAATTTGTCGCTACGGAAAGCCAGGCGTCGATCCCAAAAGCACGGAAGCTTGACGAAAGGGGGAGCCTGAAGAGTCTGAAGAAAAAGAGCAACGGAAGCTGAAGACAGATCCACCGGGATTCTGTTCGAGCAAGAGTATTTGAAGACTCTCACTAAAGATTCCGTCAACATTCAAGGGGGAGTTTGTTAGTGCAGTTGTCTGTCGACTACATCTTCGTTCGAGTTTTAGAGAGAGAAAGACAAGTTGCTACGAGTTTCACTACGAGATTGACTACGGCAATATCCAAGGGGGAGATTGTTGATGCATTTATTGTCTATCGCCTTCGTCAATTCGAGTCGTAGTGAGAAGCCGGAAGAAATCAAGCGCATAATGTCATATTTAGTTAGAAATGGCAAGGTGGCAAACTTGTAATTAATGTGAACTTTCATTGAAAAGCCTTGACCATATAAATAGGAAATCATGTCATAATTTTAGTAGGGATTTAGAGTTAGACTTTGGAGAAGACTTGGAGAGAAGACTTTCTAGAGAGAGAAAGTAAAGAGAGAAAGTATTGTATTTGTGATTCTTGTACCGTACACGTCAAATTTAGCAATGAAATCACGTTAAGTAGTACGTTAATGTGTGTTCGGTCACGTTCGTTCACGGATTCCGCACGTGAAACGTTCGTTACGCAATCGAACGGTCGGAAAACCGGTCCTACAGTCTTCATCTAAAGTAGCAGGATCTGATCTCTTCCCCTGAATGTAGTTCTCATAAGAGGCAACAAACGAAGCAAGTAGTGTAAGATGTTCTTCAGCAGACTTCACACTCATAGGCATTGACTTTATACTGCTTGTTTGCTTAGAAGCTGATGGTCTCTTAACTCCTGTTGAACCTCCTGAAGCAGCTACAAAACACACATCACCATCCTCATTAACTGTAACCTGCTCATTATCACATGAAAGAAAAGCAGTGGCAGAGTCGCTAGAAGCATCATGAGATGAAGAAGATGCAAGCCCATTGTAGATCCCTGGATCTTGAACCTGATCATATCCAGTGTCCTTCTTCTTCATGCTGAGCTCATAAGCTCTTAGCTTTCCAACAACTTCTTCCAGCTCCTTTGTTTCATATTCAGCTTCTCCTTTTATCATGAGAGTGTAAATATCCCATTTAGCAGGCAGGGCATCTAACAGCTTGTCATTTTTCTCTATGTCAGAATAGCAGTCTATATCATAATTATCCAGCTCTGACATCAGATGGTGGTATCGAGTGATGATGTCCTCAAGTGACTCATTCTTCATGTGCATAAACACAGCAAATTGCTTCTTCAGAAGATCAACTTTGTTCTTTTTGACATCAGGATTTCCTTCATATCTCTTCTCTAGAGCATCCCACATTTCCTTTGAAGTAGTGTACTTCTTAAAGGTATGTTTGATACTATCAGGTAGGGACATCTTGATGGCAGCCAAGGCTCTCTTTTCAGCCTCATACATCTTTTTATCATTCTCCTGCATGTTCACATAGGCTGTGACACGAGGTCTGCCTTCAAAGTCATGTGTATGGTTTGTGTACCCATCAGCAATACAGATCCACATGCGAGTGTCCTGATATTCAATGAAGGATTGAAACCTATCCTTCCATGTCAAGTAGTTTTCTACCCTCATCATGTTAGGTGGTTTGTTGGTTGTGCCAACCTCATGCTCCATCCTTAAGAGTTCGTTCAATTTAGTCATGCTCGACATTTTAACGTAAGCAGACTGGTAAAACCGTACAAATTATGTCCGAAATCTGTTTTTACCAAATTATACCATTGGATTCGTCTCGAGAATACGATTCCAATGATATATAATGTCGAAGACCTTTTTCCGGATTTTTTTTTGTCCTAAAAATCCAAGGATTCCAACGGTGCAAACGGTTTGTCCAAATGAGTTACGGATAGTTTTCTAAACGCGAAACAGTGAAATTTTTCTTACGCAAGCCACGAAAAATTCCACCCCTTCTGAAATGATCAGAAAAGGTCCGAAATGAGTTTGGTTATCCGAAATGAACAAGTGTGATCCGAAATGATGCTAACTGATCCGAAATCAGCACCTTCTGATCCGTAATGGAACAGTCTGATCCGTAATGCAACTCTAAGGATCCGAAATCAAGTCACCCTGGTCCGAAATACAACTGATTAATCCGAAATGGAACAGTTCAATCCGAAATGCAAGCCTGATGATCCGAAATGCAGGTTTGAAAATCCGAAATGCAATCAAAAGATCCGTAATGGTCCGTAATTGCTTGTTTTCTGTCCGTAATAGCCTGTTTCTGGTCCGAAATCCAAGTATTTTGATCAGTAATGATCCGAAATGCTTGAATCCTATCCGAAATCACCAGCAGAACACGAACTCAGCCTTCAAAAACCTCCAAAAACACCGATTTTTCTGCAAAAACGATTCTGAACCAAGCCAATCAAGAGCCAAACGCTCTGATACCAATTGTTAGTCCCGTAACGCGTGCGGATCGTAACAGAATCGTCGATCCAACCTAGAGTGCGGAATCCTCTAGATCAGATTTCACAGAAAAGCGAAGAAAACAGAAATCCTTCAAACCCGATCTTTATTGATTATCTTCGTAACGATTACAATCAATCAAGATCCTAATTCGTCCAAGCCGTTGTCTTTCACGAATTTTCTCCAAGTGATTAAGGTGATTAGATGGTTAACCTAAACCCTAATGTTAGGCTTTGTTTATATAGGACAAAGCTTTGCAAATGGGCTAGGTCTTGGGCAAGGCCCAATTCGCAAACCCTCCCCCATATGTGGGTTTGGTTTGGCCCAATCACTCTTACTTCACTATTACAAACTATTACAAAGCTAAACCCGCTAACCGTTTATCATTTTACTAATTACAAGATATCCAAAGACCAAATCTAAGCTGTTGTCACAAAACATGCACCAACACCTTTTTTATTAATTCAGACTCATGATCAGTGTCAGACGATGTGAAAGTAACGTCAATGTTTTCTGGTAATTCATCAGTCGTGTCGGTTTTTAGCTTTATATTGACTGCTTTTTCAACTTGCTCCTCATTTGGTTTTCTGGGAGAATAACCTTCCCAGATCGGAGGCGGACACTTGTTATAGCTAACAGTCGGTTTCTTACCAGTATCCTTCTTCTTTGGCTTGTCATCTTGAAAAGCTTCCAAACCTGCAACAGTCGGATAAATTCGATCAATAAGATAATCAGAACTAGAATAACTCTGTAATAAACATCTGATTCTCTCATCCTCTATTTTTTAGGTTTCCAACTCTTGCTTCCACTTTGCACTTTCTTCGATGTAGAAATTTATAGCTTTCTGCTTCGTCATCATTGTTGCATTCATCATCTGCAATGCATTTTCTCGTTCAGTATTAGTCTTTTGAAGAACAGTTACTGTTCTATTCAAAACATCATAAGACTCCTTCACGTAGTTCAGATTGAACAGTAATTGTTCCTTCATCTTCTCATACTCAGTCAGCTTTTCATTTTTAGCTGCACATTCCTTGCAAGGTTCTAAACACTTTGTGCAAGGCTTGATGACTTCCACAATCTTTTCTACTTCAATTGTTTTCACCATTTCAACAACCTTTTCAGCTTCAATCACCTCCTCAGCTTTACTAATCTCCTCAGTAACAATTTTAACTTCTTCATATTGAACAATCTCATCTTGTTGATCAACACTTTCAGGCTTCATTTGCTTTTGTTCTTTTGCTGCTCGTCTCTCCTTTAGCTTCTTCAAACGATCTGCAAAATAAAAATGAAAACTTTCAGGAGATAGATGAGATTTTGCAACATTAATATGTCTTTCTTCTTCATTATCACTGCTATTATCAGTTGGTGATTGATCAAACTCTACTGATTTGTCAGAACTATCATCTGAAGGACCAGAATCAGATGGTGTTTGATCAAATATAACTTCTCTTTCTGAACTTTCATCTGAAATCTGTGAGCTTTCATCAGATGAAACAGCCTTTTCTTCTTCATTCTTCACACTAACACCAATGGATTTCATCCATTCGATGAACATGTCTGGTTCTTTCACAATCTTGGCAATGAAAGCTTTGAACTCTCCTTTCTCATCCGCAAACATATCCCAGCTAAAACCTTCAGGTAATCTTTCATCATCTTGATTGATTAGGCAAGCTTTGCTGTTGGATGAGATGTATTTTTCCCAGCTGAAATTTTCTTGATTTCCTAAACATGCTCTCTTTGAATCCTCAAGCACTTTTCTACCATGAGCTACTTGTGGTTCTTGTTGTTGTTGTTGACCAACTTGTGGATATATAGCTTTCCGGTAGTATTCATCTTTTCCGAACGGATTCTTTGCTTCACTTGCTTCCCTATTCTTGCAATCCCTCTTGAAATGACCTTTCTCCCTGCATCGAAAACAAGTAACTTTAGATTTATCAAAACCTAAAGTTGAAACATGTGCATCAAGAAAGTCATTTCTTCCGGTAATCAATTTGAATTTCTCTGCTCTTCTTAGAACACTAGCTAGACACCATTTGATGTCCATCAGCTCCATCTCTTCAGCGTCTATCTGATCGTATTCCTCCTTTGTTAGCATAGGATTTCCGATCCTCCCTACGACTAATCCTTCATAAGATAGTAGCACAGAACCAAGTAATGCCATGTGATCTTTCGCAACTTCTTCAGAGAAACTTTGACCATCAGGAAGATTCAAAGCAATGTTGCATTGTACCACATAACCATTTCCACTTTTAGAACTTTGATGCTGAAAGCTTGATGTTGTGTCTTTTGGATTAAAACTTGGATATGAAGAGAATCCACTGCTGTTGTTAGAACCCTGATCAACATTTTCTGATGAATTTCCAGTACTAAAAGCAGTTTTAATCTTCGGACTTCTTTCAACTTCTGGAACATTGCCTTTGTAATACATTTTCATGTCTTGTTGACCCTCAATCTTCTCGATAAATTGAGAAATTGTTAAACCATCATAAACTCCAGTGTTCTTCAAGATCATCAAGTAAGTACCCCACTCGTTTTGAGGTAAAGCATCTGCCAACTTGTCGACCCATTCTTCACGATCTTTGGTTATGCTCAACATCGACATGGATCGCACTAACTGGCAATATCGTTCAATTAGCTTCTTTGTATCTTCCCCGGGCAAACTACTAAAAAGATCAAACTCCTTCTTGAGCAGCGCCTTTTTGCTTTTAATCATATTCTCACTACCCTCAAATTTGATTCGAAGAGCATCCCAAATTGATTTTGATGTTTTGTCATGTTGAAGCAATACAATGATGTCTTCCTTAATAGCTTGCTGAAGTAGACTGATCATCATCTTTTCGGCTTTGTACATATCTCGCTCTTAATCACTGAATTCAGAAATTGTTTTCTCAACTTGCAGATCAGTACGCGGCAGTACATACTTTTTCAGAATACACTCCCATGATCTCAAATGATTAGCTTGAACCCAATTTTCGAATCTATCTTTCCATCCGTAATACTCTTCTATGCTCATTAGCTTCGGGGGCTTTTGTAAAGTTCCGGTCTCGTTTTCCAAATTCATGTTCTGAGCAATGGAAGCCGGAGTAGTCGAGGATGTGGCGAACGCGTTGTAGAATTCTTCACTCATGATTTGGAAGCACGTTTTTCAAAAAACAAACAATTTTTCAAGCGAAATAACCAATTAAAGTTCAAGCGGAATACCAAACTTCCCATTTCAAGAGAAATCTCTAATCAACACTTTCAAGCGGAATAAGCGATTGGAGCGGAATCACAAGCCATCTTCAAGCGAAATCTGTCTGAAGCGAAATCACTGATTTCGCTTGAAATTTTCAAGCAGAATAGTAACCTTGAAGCGAAATCAATCACTTTGGAACGGAATCAGTCAAGCGGAATTACTAACTCGAGCAGAATCACAAGTGGTTCGTTCAAGCGAAATCACTTCGAAGGTCCATTTCTACCATTTTTACTGTGAATTTAGCTTTGTAAATTTCAAGGATTTGTTAATATGCAGTTTTACACAATCTGTGAAAAATTTAGCTGATTTTAACCGTTAAATTTTGTTCAGATGATGAAAGAAGGTGTAGAAGTCAGAAAACACAATGAAATCAGCCTATAATCTGCAGAACTCCTCCTCCTGTGCTCTAATACCAATTGTAGGATCGTGTAGCTGACCCAAACGAGTCGTTCAGATGAGTTTTGATCAGTTTCAGAGGCGAAAACTAAGAAACTGACTTAGATACAGCTTGATTTTCACTTGAAACACTGATCTGATGCATATAACAGCTAGTACAGTCACTGGATAAACCGGCAGCACTTCGGTATCCAAAATCACAAAACGTTACAAATGATTTCGCTCCAAAGCTATATATAGACAGTTGATTCCGCTTGAAACATCATCAAGCGGAATAAGCAATATTGTGATTCCGCTTGTAAGTGACCAAAGTCATTTCAAGCGAAATTAGCTCTTCAAGCGAAATCACATTCAAATCAACCTTAAATCTAATATTTTCTCGTACAACGTGCCCTAATCTAATTTATCTAGTACAAGACTCGATACAAGACGAAGTCGACAGATGCATGCACTAACAGAGCTATTGTAGGATCGTGTAGCTGACCCAAGCGAGTCGTTCAGAGGAGTTTTGATCAGTTTCAGAGGCGGAAAATAAGAAACTGACTTAGATACAGCTTGATTTTCACTTAAAACACTAATTTGATTGAGCTAGTACAGTCACTGGATAAACCGGCAGCACTTCGATATCCAAAATCACAAAACGTTACAAATGATTTCGCTCCAAAGCTATATATAGACAAATGATTCCGCTTGAAACAACTTTAAGCGGAATAAGCAATATTGTGTTTCCGCTTGAAAGTGACCAAAGTCATTTCAAGCGGAATTAGCTCTTCAAGCGAAATCACATTCAAATCAACCTTAAATCTAATATTTTCTCGTACAACGTGGCCTGATCTAACTTATCTAGTACAATACTCGATACAAGACGAAGTCGACAGATGCATGCACTAACAGTAGGTGATCAAAATGTTGACGAAGCTGAAAAGCTGATACTCCGTATTGAGCCTGATGTAGAAGAGGGAGAAATTAGGCATACATATACATTGGATGAAGTCCTGAAGATGTTCAATGTAAATGAAGATGAGTTTAAATTTGATTTTGAGGAATAGTTAAACGCGTTCGATATCAATCATCAACTCAAGTATGAATACAAGTATGTTGAAGATGTAGATGTCTATGACAGGGTTGAAGTTGAAGATTATACAGATGAAGACAGTCTGAATGAAGACATTTCTGAATTTCCAACTCTGATGGAATTCTTTAGTGAAGAGAACAGGGATGAACTCAGGAGGAAAGTTGCTGAGATTCTGAAAGATAAAAACTTCGATGGTACTACAAAAGATCTTCAGAAAGAAGAACACAAGAAGTGGTTCAAGAATAGCAATGAAAGAAAATTCAAACGTCCTTTGAAGTTTTATCACAGAGATAGAAGTATTTCACTGGGAGATATCATTAGCTGGGGATTTCTACCTCAAGTTAATGTATATGCTATTAGAAGACAGTGTGGAGTACAGTACTTTGAACGTTTGCATGATATTATGTCCCTGCCTTGGTGGGATGTAGAGGAGTTGTCAAAGGTGAGAACCTTGGGATATAAGGTGAGAAAGAATGATGTTGCTATGTGGGGTCTGATAAAGTTTGAAGCTCTGAAAAACTTCAAGCATGGGAAGCCTCATTACCCAAAGAGAGTAAGAAGAGTTAATCCGGAAACAGGAAGTGAAGAAACGATCTTGAATGTGAAAAAGCCGAAAGTGATGAAGAACATACCAGTGCCAAAGATAAAGATGGAACAGGAGTTCTACAAAGGTTTTATGGGCTGGGTGTGTAGTTGTATATCAACTGAGGCTGTGATAACCTGCAGAGCAGGGAATGAAATCAGAGAGATTTTTGTTTATGACCCTATGTGGCTGGTAAACTGCTCTGCAAAAGACATCGAGTGTTTGTTTGTGAACAAGATTCACTTCCAAACTGAGGACAAGGAACAAGCGATGCAGTTTCAGAAAGTGGTGTCTATTTGTTTTCAAAAGGGTATCAATGCTGATAACAAATGGAACTCAAAGTGGTGGAAGCTTGAAGAAAAAGAAAAGTTGAAAGCTGAAAAAGAACGAAAGAAACTCGAAGAAAACAAAGGGAAGTGGATGAGGATTCAAGCTGAAGAAGAAAAGAGAGCAAAGAAAGAAAATGAAAAGCTGAGAAATTTTCTAAGGAAAAAGCCTAAGTCAAGAGAGGAAAGTTTTAAGTCAGTGTGAAGACCTGAAGACCAAGACTTAAGACTCCGGCTGTATCCAAGGGGGAGTTTGTTAGTGCACGATGTCTAAAGGCTACGTCTTAAGTTTAGGGGTCTAAATATGTCAAATATGTATAGTACAGGGGTCTAATGTGTAAATTAGTGAAAGTTTATGTAATTACATGTGATTCCGCTTGAAAATGACACTTTATCATTTCAAGCGAAATCATCAAGTTGTGATTCCGCTCGAAATGACATGTGTCATTTCAAGCGGAATAAGCAGCCTATAAATAGGGTTGTTAGTTTCTCATTTGGCATGGATTCCAAAGTTGTATACCGAACTACTGCCAGATTTTCAAGTGATATACTAATGAGAAACGTGTGTTAAAGTGATATTCTTCTGTTTTCTACTCAATTCTATCTATTTCAACACTGTTTGTTTGTTTCCGCCACTCAAACAGTGGTGTATTGACCTGAATTGACTCATTTGATCGTCAAATCGATCCTACAGAAGAGGTTTGGATTAAAGAAATCAATGATGAATGCTAATGGGTTCTTTTTCTTTAAGTTTGCTGATGAAGCTGGTATGTTGAATGTTCTTAAAGAAGGTCCTTGGATTATCCGATCTCAGCCTATGTTTTTGAATATTTGGTCTCCTACTTCAAAGTTAGAAAAGAAGGAAGTAAAGAAGTTGCAAGTATGGGTCAAAATCCATGATGTCCCGATTGCTGCTTATACGGAGGATGGATTGAGTATGATTGCTACGGCTATTGGTGAGCCTAAGATGTTGGACTCGTACACTTCATCAATGTGCACGGATAACTGGGGAAGGAGTAGCTACGCGAGAGCTCTAGTAGAAATTTCAGCTGAAAATGGGTTTAAGGAGGAGATAGTTATTGCAGTTCCAGAGCTTGAGGGGAAGGTTTTATTAAAGTGAAATTGTCAGTAGAATATGAATGGAGTCCTCTTAGGTCTGCACATTGTAAGGTGTTTGGTCATTCAGATGATACATGCCCGAGACAGACTAGGAGGGCTCCTAAGGGGCCGATCACCATTCAGAAGCAACAGGATGGGAACAATAATCGGAAGCAAGTGAATCAGCCGGTTGTCGATAAAGATGGGTTTATGGATGTAGAACGCAAGAAAATGGCTAGGAAACCAGGGTTTCCTATAAATAAACAGAAGCAGAAGTTTGAATATAGGCCGCTTGGACCCAAACCACATGGGGGGACTAACCCATCGGCTACTCCATCTAGTGTCATATCCAAAAATCCGTTTGATGTTTTAAGGAAAGATGGAGTGCTTTCAGGTCAAACTAGTGAGGCTCACAAGGACCAGCTGGACTCGGAAGATGAGGAGGTTCGCGAAGGCTATAATGAAATAAATGATTTTATGACTTCTTAGTCTGCGAGAGTAAAGGCAAGCACATCTTCCACAAAGTTCTCCAATGGATAGTCTGTTTCTGGTTCGTGTGAAGGGGCTGCCGATTGGTGGCAACTTCATTTTTGATGATGGAGGATGATGTTTTGGTTATATTTTTATTTTGTCTTGTCTACTAGATATTGTTATGTGATGTATAGAAGGCTAGGTTAAGTGATGGTATAGGTTTTTGTTTGTTTGGCTTACATATATGGGGCATGTCCTGTATATGAACTAGTGTGGAACTCTTCCTCACTACTTGTACTTAATTTGCGGTTTTTAATAGAATCACCGGGGTAACCCTTTACCCAAAAAAAAAATAAACAACATAAATCGCTGCCATTCCCTACACCTTTTCCCAATTTCTGCTTCAACATACTTGAGTCCAGCCCACACCCCAAGTCTTTTAGCCCAATGTCTACCCAGCCCAAATCCCACTTGCATCTTCGGTCCAACTAAAAACCCTAAACCGCATGGTTAGATTATAGGTGGATTATGGAATTCGTGACGTTAAACAGATAAATAATCTGCACTAACATGATATTTTGTTGAACATGATGTTTAAGTGTCATTGTTGTTCGTTAGTTATGGTATTAAAGTCGTAAAACTCGTTTTAAGGAGTCGGGTAACAAAAGAATAATATGTCCAACGTTTTAAGCCAACTTCAGTTGGCTGTAAACGGGTCATTTTATATCAAAAATGGATTTTCTGAAGTCTAAATCATACGTTTTCAAAAAACACTTCAATTGGTGCTAGAATCACATTTTTCTGAGGTCGTTTGCTATTTTTAAAGGCCTATTTTGTACAGCAGCAAAAGCTGCGTTTTTTCTGCAGAAAATACGTGTTATGCTTTTTGTTATAACTTGTGATCTGGATAGAGTTAGGCTTCGATTTTCGTACAGTAGCTGGGCACAGACGTTGTCGTAAATCTCCAACTGGAATTTCATAGATCAGGCTGATGATGAATTTTAAATATATTTTTCCTTGGACTGCAGTCAGAAAGTGACGAATCTGACTGCAGCCCAATAAATGATTTTTATTAAATAATCGGTAATGGGTTAGGTCTTGAGATTTTTACACACGGTGACATGGACCGTTTTAAACATTTTGTAAATTATTTAGAATTTCTGGAACAAGATAACTATTTTATAAAAGTACCCGAAAACAGGCCAATTTTGGACGTAAAAGCTGAAACGTTATAAGTTGTTATTTGCATATCTAAAGGTTGTTTATGCTATCTGTTAATGATCCAATTTTTTTAATGTCAACAAAAGTGTTACGTGGAGTATTGTATGCTAGATCATGAGTAGTCATATGTGGAATTTGTATTGTGCGTAAATTGTCAAAGTGAGTGCATGGTACGTGTTAGATACGTGTAGGAGCTGTGTGCCTTACTTGAACACGTTAATAAACTAAATGGTAATTGTAATAGGATGTTATTGACCTACCGTGACTCCTAACCATTTTTAGAGACCAACGGAGCAATCCAAGGAGAGTTCACACTTTTCATCAAAGTATGGGATTCCCGGTGGTTTGGGAATGGGTTAAACAATAACTATCCCCCTTGGGTGGGATGCAACCTGCGTATTCTCCTTCATTGAAACCCACTCGCGTAGCTCGGAACTTATGAAGCTCGAACCGTAGCACAAACATTATACCTTTAGAATAATTGATTAGCATTAGAGTTTTAAATACTTTTATATTATAGTTGTGTAAAAAATAGACATTGATTGGGCAGTTAGTCAATGCTAATAGACATTGACTCAGGGCACTCAACATAACATCAGTTAGTTGTCGATATGGTAATGTGTCTAGTGGTTTAAAAACAGTGCGGTAGCTCCCCATGGCATGTTTTTATAAAGAACAAGAAACTTATTAACTTTTGGGTTTCTGGAACAACATTAAAACGAATAACCAACTGTGAACTCGCCAACTTTTTGTTGACAGACTACTGCATGCTTTGTAGGTCATTAGGTACATGGATGGAGCTTGGACGAGGAGTGGACATTGTGGCTAGGGATCCACTATTGAATTTCTATTATCAAACATTATGACTTTTACTTTACAAAATGGGTTTAAACTTTATGCGTCCACTAACTCTTAAACTTGGTTTTGGACTTTGGTTTTGTGAACACTAAACGTTTTGTTTGCGACGGTTTTACTCTACTTTACTTAATGTTCAGTATGATTGGTGGTATGATCCTGGTGAGTCACACGCCTCGCGGTAATACTCCGCTTGTGGATTTTGGGGGTGTGACAGCTAAACCATACACCCTTAAGTATTTATTCAAGCCTAGACACCTTAACTAACCAACCCATTACCAATCTATACAAGACAAACATAAACCTACTAAACCATGCCCTTACAATGTCCCCCTAGGTTTATGTTGTCTTGGCAATTCAAGCATTACTTGCATCTTTGTTTCTTTTGTTGTTGATCATTTGGAATCTTGTTTGCAATGTATGGACCGCACAACTGTGTCTCAACTCTTCCTCTCCTGCCTGACCACATTTTCCGTTGTATGATCTGAGCAACTCCAGCAGTGAAAGCTTTAGCACAAACTTCATATTGCGGATCACTCTGAATTTGCGATCTTCCAAGTAAGTGGATATCATTTTCTCCAAACCACATCAAGTCACGTACATCAGCAACTCTGAACTCTTCATTCTCACAAACAATAACCCCTTGACCTCAAACTAGACCATATATCCAAAATTTGAATTCGTGCAGACTGTTGTCAGGTAGATCCTTGAGTAGAGGAATTGTCTTGGTTTGTTTTATTGGAGGCCACATGACCGTCTTCAGCGGCTGATTAGTGGAAGGATCAATAACATCTCTGCGAACCATAACAAAAGACTTCTGCAAGTTCATGTCTTTAAAGTTCACCAATGCTTGTCTTTGCAGCTTGTTATGAAAATTCCAACCAATCTTGCACTTCGGATTTCTGCACTAATCGTGATAGGGAGCCCGACTTAACTCACGTAAATCAACTGCCGTTCAAGACTCAAATGCACTAGAAGAATTGTAGTATTCCACCTTTACATTATTTCTAGTCACCATCTCGTCATTGTAAGCCCAACTTCTAATTCCATTTATGTTCCTATATCGATCATATCTATCTTTTCCAGTCTTGATTACGTATCCATCAAGCAGATCCTGAAATCCATAATTCTTCTCACAACCCACATTCCTCATAACAACCTCTTTTTGTTTCATTCTTTGACTCACTATGCAAGGAGGATCTTGAATATCCTTGCTTAGCGCTTCTTCATGCTCTTTATCCATCTGCCCTTTCTCAACTACAGTATATTCTTTTGGTGGCTCAACAAACTCTTTCCCAAACTTCCCTTCCAAATTCTGCATTAGATCCATTACTGTGACACCCCATGAAAACGCTCAATTGCACTAGCTTCTTCAGTGACTGGCATGCTAAATTTCGGGACGAAATTTCTTTCAACGTGGGGATGATGTGACAACCCGAAATCTCGAGGTAAAAACCATTAGTATCGCATTTATATTTCAATTTATATAATGATCTTATTCGATGAATTTAATTTATAGTGTTGAACCAACCCGAACCGTTTGAACCATGGTGAAGGGGTATGGTCCCAAATCTCGCACCAGGCTTGGGTGTGAGTGACCATCACCCGGCTCATTACCCCCACCAACAAGGATTCACCTACGTTCGTGCGGGTATGCACAAACCCAGTTTGCTTTCCCAGTAGGGGAAAAATGAGAAGACTCACCTTGTGTAAGAAAATGGTTGTTTTCGTCAACACAAGGCATGCGGTAATCACTGCGGTTTTCGCACATAGGGATGCGGTCCAGAACCGCATCCTATGGTCGAAACAAGTGGAACTGACACTTTAACTTCAGTGACTAAAACAACAAGTGGTCTTACCGGGCACTGATAGCAGCAGTCAGTTGACCGCCTAATGCGCAGCTGCCCAGCCCACATGCATGAAAAGCTGGTAGATAGACTGACAACACCAGCAGGACGTGGCATCACCTTCGGATGCGTCCAACGCTCTTGTGACCCGCGCTCCTGGCACACCTACAAAAGGCACGCGTTGTCAGTTAAGCACTAGGCCCATCTAGCGGCCCTTTGGGCCTTTCTCCTTCACTCTTCGGCTATAAATACCCATCCCGAACCACGTTTGAGGTAACGCTAATCTGCTCTCTCACACATACTACATAAATACTTTGCTCACAAGAAATACTTTTTCTCACACCAAAGAGTGGTAACAAGGAGAAACCCCCACCCCATCCTCCTTGATACGAGTCACGGTGTGTTTCCTTGTGCAGTGGATAGATTAGAGGACGACCCGGCCATTGATCGAGGAAAGAAGGGATTAACCCTACTCGACGAGACTAGGGGACTAACCCCTTGGTTAACCATTGTTTCATCATTGGCGCCCACCGCCACTCCTCTAAGCACTTCTCTCTCTTCTTTTCCAAGATCATGTCCGATCATCAAATTCCTATCACGGGGGAACCCTTCGTCCCAACAATCGCATGGCAAACATGGAACACTCTCCCTAGCCAACCAACAGGCCACATTGGCACATCCACACACATCGGTAATCCTTCAGCGAATATGCTGGAAATTTCCCAATTTGCACCAATATTACCACAAGGAGTCGATCTCCACTCCTGGTACGTGCAACAGCAGGCTCTCTCTTAAACGCAGCCTACGCATAGGCCTACGCGAGCGGGCAACTACCTGGAGGCCCTATACTGGCCCCATTTACACCAGCACCGCATATTCTTCAATACGAGGCGCTACCACCAACATATCCCGCGTATAGGGATAGGCGCGGGCCGCATGGAGACTCTTACGTGAGTGTCCATACGTTACAAGAAGGGGATTCCACTTACAAATACAAGGCCAGAACCTTCGCGCATCAGCGCCTTGGCCCACCAAGAGAACATAGGCGAGAATCGGTTACTCGCAGCGGGTCAGGAGTGTTAAGCCGTCTTGGGCCGCATCCCAATGACGGTACATATGATTGGACCGACCCCGATGACTTTACATACTGCGGGGATTTCCATACGGCTTACAACCAGTTTGGGGACTAAGACTACTACACCCTGGTGCAATCCCGCACAACATACGATCGCACTGCAATGCACGATCACCGGTCGGTCTACAGACCTAAGTCAATAGCTGGCAACTCCAAATTTGTTAAGGAGATTGCCTTGGCCCCACATCCGACGACTACATGGCCGTTTTCACAAGCGCCGGTCTCTACGGCGGCTGGTCGCACCCATTGTGGTGCCATTTGTTCTTCTAGACCCTTACAAGAAGTGCAAGAGCATGGTTTGATTCTTTGCAAGTGGGCTCACTAGCGTTATTCGAAGATTTGCAAGAGAAATTTCTTGCACACTTTAGCCAGCAGCAATGTCACGCTCGCGATACTTCCGACGTCATGAATATCTGGCAAGGAAATAACGAAGGCTTGGAAGCCT
This sequence comes from Helianthus annuus, assembly GCF_002127325.2. Taxonomy (NCBI): domain Eukaryota; kingdom Viridiplantae; phylum Streptophyta; class Magnoliopsida; order Asterales; family Asteraceae; genus Helianthus; species Helianthus annuus. The sequence continues at coordinate 114,775,936 of NC_035436.2, forward strand.
TCGTTACCCGTTTCAACAAAGAGTGCCTCGAGATCGGTGGGGTACCAGACACACTTGCACGTGGTAATTTCATCAGGGCGGTAAGAAATGATGAAATGATTAAAACAATCTTCGCCAAAGAAGGCTTGCCAAAAAAGTGGGACGACGTCATGACCGCGGTGAAGATGTATGCCCAAACAGAGCGGTCCTTAAGCCCCAATTCAAGCAAAGATCACCCTTCTCCCACAGAAGGGTAATACTCCCTCCAAGAACCAAGGTACAACAATAACAACAAGCGCAACAGGAGGTCGTGGAACCGTGACCACGACTCCAAATCGTACGATCCGTGTGGGTCTTAGCCGGATGCCAGGGCGACGATTAATGCCCAAAGGAACAAAGGGCACCAAAGAAAGAGACTCGGGAATGCAACTAGACTGAGCTCACCAAGTCGCCTAGGTACGTTCTTCTTATAGAAGAATGTAACTTGAAACATGCCCTACCGATGATGTCCAAAAAAGGGTAGGACCTCAACCAGTATTGTGACTACCACAAAGACACTAGTCACACTACCAACAATTGTTTTAGTCTCTGGCTGGAGATTGAACGTGCCCTTAAGGAGGGGAAGCTGTAACATCTGTTGCCAAATGCGCCGAAGCATACTAAGTGCATAACCCCTCACGACGAGGGCACCTCTGACCACAAGAAATTGAAGTATGTGGCAACTACCCACAGGATCAGTGGGGGCCATAGGCAACCGCAAAAGGCGGCTAAGAGGGGGCAAGATGACGACTCGCGCGACGTACAAGTCGTTTTCCCCGGAGTTCGAGGCGGACAACGTGACAAGCGCGCCGTCGTCATTACCAGCTACTTGACATATTACTGCACTGAGCGGCTATTTATAGACCCGGGCAATACCGGCGACATCATATACGAACATTGCTTCAACCAGTTCGACCAGGAGGACAAGGATCAGTTGCAGACGGTAGACTATCCTTTGGCCGGGTTTGTAGGGGAAAAAGTGTTCCCCCTCGGCCAAATCACTTTTCCGGTGCGCCTAACAGATGGTAGGCACACGCAGATGGATGAGACTAATTTTATGGTCTTACCCCACACCTCCCGATATGACGTACTTCTCGGCAGGGAAGCACAGGGCGACTTCAATATGATCACGTCCACTCCCCAATCTACAATCGGTTTCCCAACCGACACGGGGATCGCGATCATCTATGCCCGCAGAGAAGTCATGTCTACGAACGAACTGGTCCGGCTAACGGCAAGGCTAACCCCCTAATACAGAATTGGAGAAATGGGTACTAAATGCTATGTACCCCGACTAAACGATCACTTTGGGTCACGCCTTGTCGAATAATGTAAAGGCGCACCAGAAGCAGTTGCTCTTAAGGAACAAAGACATATTCGCATGGACTCCTGCAGACATGACATGGGTCCCACGTGACATTGCGCATCATTGCTTGAATACCATGCCAGGTATCAAGCCCGTGGTCCAGGCAAGATGCAATCTGGGACCCACAAAGAATAGCGTAATGAACAAGCAGGTCAAGGAACTGCTCGCCGTAGGGATTCTGCGGGAAGTCAAATACCAACCCTGGTTGGCAAACCCGGTTATGGTAGAAAAAGCAAGTGGGGGATGTTGCATGTGCGTTGATTACAAAGACCTTAACAAGGCCTACCCCAAGAATTACTACTCTCTTTCGGAGATCGACGAGAAAGTCGACAATCGCGCACCATTCAGATGGAAGTGCTTCCTCGACTACTATAAAGGGTACCATCAGGTACAAATGGCATTAGAGGATGAGGATAAAACGACTTTTCGTACACCTATGGGAAACTTCTCCTGCACGAAAATGCCGTTTGGGTTGCGCAATGCTAGCGCAACCTACTAAAAATTAATGGATGACACGTCTGGTGAACAAATCAGCAAAAATGTCGAAACTTACATGGACGACCTCGTCGTCATGAGCATGGAGGAGGACACCATGCTCTAAGATATTGAGAAGACATTCCAAACTCTGTGAAGCATTAATATGATGCTCAACCCAGGCAAGTGCTCGTTCGGAATGGAAGAAGGAAAGTTCCTTGGATTCATCATCATAAAAGATGGGTTCAAGGTCAACCCGAAAAAGGATCAGGTGATCGAGCGCATGCAATCGCCATCTACGATAAAAGAGATGCAAATTTTAGCGGGCAGCTGGCCGCGCTTAACAGGTCCTTGGCCAACCATGCGGCCAAATCTTTTCCTTTTATCAGCACCTTTCACAACTGCTTGAAAAAAGACAAGTTCCAATGGACTGCTGAAGCAGAACGCGCTTTTTGAGAAATGAAGGAGTGTTTGATTCAGCTACCCACTCTCACCGCACCGCACGAAAACTAACCGCTCATCATGTACCTGTCCGCCTCGGACAAAGCTATAGGTGTAGTACTCATCATAAAAAGAGAGGGTGTTCAAACACCAATTTTTTATGTGAGCAAGATGCTCAATGATCTGGAGACAAGATACTCCATCATGGAGAAATTGGTCCTTGCACTGGTACATGCCTCTAGGCGACTGCGCCGATACTTCGTAGGGCATGTTATCACTGTCTTGATCAACTACAGAATTGGGTAAATCCTCTCCAAGCCTGAGATCTCCGGCCGACTTGCCAAGTGGGGTATCAAACTAGGTGGGCACAACTTACTTTATAAGCCAAGACAAGAAATCAAAGGGCAAGTCCTAGCTGATTTCACCATAGAAGTGCCGCCGAACCGAATCACAGAATGCGAAGAAGAATAGACTCCCGCACCTCTGCCATCCCCCATAGACATCTGGGCATTATACACAGATGGTGCTTCCAATGGGGACGGCGTAGGCGCGGTCTATGACTAGTCAGCCCTTATAACCAAGAACTTACCTACGTTATACGCCTCGACTTCAAAAGTACAAACAACGAGGGTGAATTCGAAGCGTTACTCGCAGGGTTACGACTTGCAATCAAACTCGGCCTACAACATTTAGAAGCACACGTCGATTCTTTATTAGTTGCAGGGCAGATAAGCATGGAGTACACTACCAAAGGGGACATCATGATCCTCTACCTCGAACAAGCCAAGCAATTAATATCACAATTCACCTCCTTCAAGTTCGCTCATGTGACACATGTGTCACTTCAACCATCAAACAAACGCCAAACCAATGAAATATTGTATTTCATACTTTGGACTTGTATAAATATGTGTATCGTTTGCACATATCAACTCTTGTTCGATTTCAAGCTCTACATCGCTTTCTTGGGAATTATACGCAAACTGGTGCGTAAACGTACTCAGTTTAATGCGACAAATACTCCGGAACAGCAACATATACTCAACATACCTTAAATAACCTTTACATAACTTAGAAATAAGTTTTGAAGGCTTTGGTATGGCAAAAACAAGTTAATTCGCTTACAGGGACTAAACTTGACAAACTGCGAAAGTATGACAATTTGAACTGTAACGAACATTTCGGAACATGTCCATAAGTTAGACATACCATAAATATCCTTTACATAGCTTAGGAATAGGCTTTGAGGGGTTTGGTATGTTAAAACAAACTTTTGGATCATTCAGGGGCTAAAAGTGTCAAAAAGTACACAAGTTTGCACTTTCGCGCATAACTTACGTTCTGAATACATCCGGACATCCAAAAATTTATGTAAGCATCCGTATATTATGCCTAAGTGTATGGCATGAGAAAAATCCATTCGTCACGCAATTTAGACCGCTTTCCGCGCTTATGCGCATCCCGTCGTAATTAACCGAACATCGCGATCGTACGGCCAAACGAGCCGACATCCGGAACCTTTTGAGCATGTTTCATGTCCACAATGTTTAGGCATCATTTTAGGGCCTTAAATTTGGCTTTACGGGCCTTAGAAGTGTCAGAAATGGCTTAAATACGCAACAGGGACCAAAACTGCCAATTCTGAAAATATGTGCAAATCAGACGGGGCCAGGCGGCCCGCGTGAGTTTGGCCTGCATATTGAGGCGGGCCGCGTGGGACTGTCAGACCAGATTTAATGTTTGCATTTAATGCAGTTGGCCTTTCGTTCGATCAAGGGGCAATGCCCTTTCACCCAATCAAAGGCCAAAGGCCATTTTCAGTAACCACCACATTTTTTACAAGTGTACGCACCCGATCGTGGCACGATATTCGATAAATGATCCTAACGGTTATGCTTTTCCTATAAATACCCCCCCTTTTGTTCCAAAAACCCACAAGAATCTGATCTAAGCTCTAAGTTGGAACCTTTGTTTCATACCTGAGCTATTTTGATCTAGATTAGCATTCGGGGACCCTCCGTAAGTATTCTTTCGTTCTTTTATTCGCTTTTCGAGTCCGAAAGTCAACGTTTTGTTGACTTTCTGCGTTGACCAGCCTATGGTCAATACGAAGTTCTTGGAACTTCATAACGTGAGCGTGATCACGATGGTTATAGTCCGTAGTGACTATACCTACTGATTACCACGTTATCTAGGCTCAGTGACGAGTCGTAGTTTCGGCCAAAATGTGCATTCTTGCATATTTTGTAACCAAACTACTCGTGAGCATCAAAGCCGTTTGTTTTGATGCCAAACCTGTTTTCTAAACTTACTTAAGCATGTTCTAACATGCTTAGCTCGTCACTTTTAGTTTAGTGCTTATATAGGGTCGTAAGGTAAGCGATCTAAACCATCGCTTATACTTTCGAACCCGACCCATTTGGTCGATCTTTAGGATCCGACCAAACACATTAGGTGACCATGGCCGTAACCTTCCGAGGTTATACCTTGTGGTCACGATGTTAGGCGTTCCAAACGCGTTCTACGCGAACGACGCGTTAAGGTGACATAAGCTACCTAAACAGGTCGTAATGAGTCGCAAGCACTTAGGTTAGGTTTCATTTTAGTATGTTGGCTTTGTTAAACCATATTACACGAGTCTCCATACTCGTTTGGTTTACAAACCCGCATACTATCTGATCCTTCCGATTTGGTCTGGTATATTAACATAGCTACCTATTAGGTGCCGTTTGATATCCCGTGATCTTTAGCATTATCTGGTTATTATACAAGAACTCAAAGCAATCTCAGGTGAGTACATTGAACCCCTCTTTTACTATTTTCCAAACTGTTTTGGGGTGAAACGCATGTGCCTATCTGTTACATTCATGCTTTCCATGTTTTCACATCATATGCCAGCTATATTGTTAGTACATTATAGTACACGATTTCATTACATTTCACGCTTTGTATGCCCATTGTGTGCGTACTTAGTACATTGATTTACATTACATTTCTGTTGCATAGGTTTACTCAGCATATGGACACATTGATTTACATGAACATTTCTGTTGCATATGTTTACTCAGCATATGGACACATTGATTTACATGAACATTTCGGTTGCATATGTTTACTCAGCATATGAACACATTGATTTACATGAACATTTCTGCTGCATATGTTTACTCAGCATATGGGCACATTGATTTACATGAACATTTCTGCTTCATATGTTTACTTAGCATACTTAGTACAATTGTTTACATCACATGCCTTCATTTTGTTATGACATTTGGTTTGTTTAACATGGGACAATACATTCATTAACATTAGCTACGCCGTTCGTTAGTAGGTAGTGGTACCATAGGAATTCACAACTCCCGTTTCTGAAATCCTGGGTTTGATAGGATTGGAAGGAATGACCGAATTCGATATAGATAACTTAGATAAACCTTTAATTTGTTTAAGGGTTCGTCGCCACTGTCTCAAGGCTTGGCTGTATGCATATTTCACAATACCGCACAAATGTTAATATCTATAGAGCATGCATTTTCCACAGAACATAACGTTGATTTAAACCACGTTTTACTTCAACAACTTGTTTTGTGCATTTTACATATGGTTTAAGCTGATACATTTCGCTTACCGTACATGATACATTTTGGGATACACATTACATGATTTACATTGAGCATAGACATTTGACATGGTTTACATAATAAACAATTGAGTTATACAAGAACAATCTTACATGGTGGATGGTTTGGGTAAATGGTTTGAGTAACGTGGAGTATGTAATATGATGCAAACATGGTGGATACGCCGCTGGTACTTCCTATATATAAATGTTTGTATAATATTACATATCTTAGCGTTATCTAAATCATTTCAGTTTAGACATATGACATTTTATACAAATAACACACTTTTCACGAGACATTGTTTTACAAATGACTTATCTTATACAAACACATTTTACATGGTTATCCGTTTAACCATACAGTGTCTTCTTATTTATACATATCACCTGATATTATCGTTTTTCAAATGGTTTACAAAGCAAGACAAATTACAAGATTCATGACTGACTGTTATTAAACATTTCTTTAAAACTCAAGTCATGAATCCCACTTTCACAAAACCTATGTATCTCACAGGCATTTTTATGCTGACGTACCTACTTTCACATGTGTTTTCAGGAAATGATGCATAGGACTTATCAAGACATACTTAGGCGGACCCGTGCCTTAGTGACTTAAAACGAGACAAGAACTAGTTAATTAATGTTATGTACTCTTTAATTCTTGTTTAAACAATGTATACTTTCATATTTGATTAATAAAACGAAACTTCATTTGCCATGGATTTGAAACAATTGATTCTGTTACAACACTCCCCGACGTTTCCGCCACGTTTTGTATGTTCTACGTGGTCGGGGTGTGACAGAAAAGTTGGTATCAGAGCCAATGGTTATAGGGAATTAGGTTATTAGTAATGCTTTGACCTAGTCTATAACCTTCCTAGGACCCTAACGCGAGTTCACTTGCGTTTAGTCATAAAAAAACACCGTCAACTATCCTTAGGCGACGACCACAACAAGAACATAAATTTCAAAACCGCTTCGAAAACTAATCATCTGTTCTAGGATGATTGATTACTAGGTTTTGAACCCCCTATTGTAAGGTTTTGAACCCCTTTGAATTTTCAAAACTCTCGTCAAAATTTTGGGTCCTAAATAGTGTGAACACGTGCGAAATGGAAGAGTGAATGCCTGTACCCTGGGTTTTCTGTCTAAGGTTAGAGTGTTCGTACAAATCCACATAATCGGACCAGTCACTCTTACCTGGAACTCTTGGGGTGAGTGTCCACTTATAGGCGAGCATGTCTTCGCGATACACTATGAGGATCTATTTGCTTTGATTCAGCCTTGGTGTTGTCTGTTTGATTCATGATTCAAACAAATGACCATCAACCGTGATTACGATCGGTGATTGTAACATCCTATTCTTACCCAATACCAATTTATTTGTTTCCTTTCACGTTTTCCTCTTTTAGAATGCCTCCTCGACGCGAACACCAGATAGCAACTGCCGAGCTGGCAGAAATTATTACGCAGCAGATGGCTGCTCAATTCCCAAATCTCTTTGCTCAATGGAACCAAGCCAACAACAACAACAATGGTACATGCAATTTCAAGAACTTTAACTCGGCTAAACCACTCAAGTTTAGTGGTTCTGAGGGAGCAACTGGGCTTCTTCAATGGTTCGAGAGCATCAAGAATACTTTTCGCCACGTGCAGTGTCCGGATAATCACAAGGTCGAGTTTTCTTCGAGTGTGTTTCAGAAGAGGGCTCTTACATGGTGGAATGGGGTAATGAGAGACCGTGGTGCAGATGTTGCTCTAGCACAGACATGGGCTGAACTGAGAGCTCTTATAATGAGGGAGTTTTGTCCTCGTCATGAACAACGAGCGTTGGAGAAGGAGTTTGATGATTTGAAACAAGATAGTGGCAAACACAGGGCATATACTGATAGGTTTGAAGAGTTGAGTCTACTTTGCCCGACTATGGTCGCCCCACTCGACAAGGCTATCGAAAGGTACATCGACGGCCTGCCCGACTCGGTACAAGACATTATCACTGGTAGCAACCCTACCACACTCCGTCAGGCCATTGAGCTATCTGCAACCTTGACTGAATCGCAGATCAGAAAGCATAAACTTTTTCGAAAGGGTGACAAGAAGCCAATCGAGGAATCAAAGACCATGGATGAACAGACTGGATCCCCTGAGAAGTCTAAGAAGCGTAAGGCTTCGCAAAATTGTGCGATTGCTGCTCAACCCAACCAAAACACCCACAACCAACCAACTCAACCTCCTGCAAAGAAACCTTATGCCGGTACCGCACCGATATGCGACAGATGTAACGCACACCACTTAGCTCACTTACAGTGTCGTTTATGTGCATCGTGTGGGCGACTCGGTCACCTGGCAAATGCTTGTCGATTTACCCCAAACCAAGGTGGTCCAAACCAACCTCAAGTAAATCCTGCTCAAGCTCGTCTTCCACTAGGTCCTTGCTTCAACTGTAACGAAATGGGCCATTTCCAGAGAAATTGCCCAAAGATTGCTAATGCGAATCCAGTGCAAGGATGAGCATCGAACCAACTGGAAGACAATGTTGTTTAGAGATAATCAAGCCTTATGTAGTATTTTCTTTTGTGATCAAGGCCCATGAAACAGTTGTTGTTGTTTATAAATAAATCTTTTTATTCTACATTGCAATGTTCAAATGTGATGTTATGTATAAACAACGTATCCTCTTCAATACCGAGAATCAAGGGACCATATTCCTTGAAGGACAGACTACCCCGTAATTTTTTCCATTTTATCATCTCTTGTGTTTTCCACGAATACCCAGAGTACCACTATAAATTCTTAATCGGGTACCTAAGGGTATTTCCGTATATTCAAAAATTAGTGTACCTTAATTCGAAAATTTGCATTTTCTTGAAAATGAAATCGAATTTATAGGAGATCTTTCTATCTTCATAGTTAGATTCTTGCTAATGTTTAAAGTACCGAATGAAATCCATGAAATGGATTCCTAGTGTGCTTTAAATGCATGTACGTAATCAACAAAACAAATTAACAAACTAAAGATCTAGATAAACAATTTTGTGGTTATGTGACTATGTGTTTATGCATCTTGTCTTTCCATTTATGCATTTTGTGTTTTTGTATACTCTGGATATTCGCTATCCAAATCCTCGTAGAATCTTTCATACCTTCATATGAGGGATTCGTAGTAGGATATTCAAGAAGGTACTATCTTAAATCCTTAATGGACTTCTACGTTGTAGTTAAGTCCCTTGGATTATAAAGTACTATTCCAAAGTTTAAGGACAGTATGCGTCGATATAGTTGAAGAGATTGGTTCGACAATCTAGTTAAAGACATCCTACATCGATGTAGTTAAATATTCCCCGTGGGTAGTTTAATTAAATATTCCCCGTGGGTAGTTTAATTAAATATTCCCCGTGGGTAGTTTAGTTAAATAGATCATTCGTTGATCTAAGTTAAAGAGATTGGTTTGACAATCTAGTTGAATATATCATGCGTTGATATAGTTAAAGAGGCCCTCGGGTGGTCTAGTTAAAGAGATCCTACGTCGATCTAAGTTAAAGAGATTGGTTTGACAACCTAGTTGAATATATCATGCGTTGATATAGTTAAAAAGGCCCTCGGGTGGTCTAGTTAAAGAGATCCTACGTCGATCTAAGTTAAATAGACTGGTTCGACAATCTAGTTAAAGACATCCTACGTTGATGTTGTTAAATATTTCTCTTGGGTAGTTTAGCTGAAGAGATTATTCGTTTGATATTTTTCCCATACGCATTATGAAATGAACTGTGCGGACTGTGCAAGGAAGTACGTAATTATGGAGGCCTACATAATTATGGAATTCAGTGCACAGAAACCACAGGGAGTTTTGTCATGTGTTAAGACCTACAGTGACAAGAGTAATGATACGGGAGAAGTCTTGGATTTTGACCGATGTCATTTATCCTGTCACACCCCCAAAATCCACACGCGGAGTACCACCGCTTGGGAGCGTGACTGACCAGGATCAAGCCACCAATCATATCGAACATGTAATTAATATCAAGTGTAATAAATGTAAACCAATCATTCAATACGATAGGTGTTCAAAACATAATCATAGTTTCAAAGTATAGCGGAAGCAAAAGTATGAAAACCCAATGTGTAACATAAGTTCAAATGTTTAAATGTCTTAACATGGCATCCACGATCCATGCTCCACAACGACCTGCTCCTCCCTGTGCAAGCTCCATGTATCTAACGACCTGCAAGGCATGTAACAGAGGATCAACAACTAGTTGAGCGAGTTCACAGTTAACAGTTCAATAATAGTACAGTGTGAGTAGTAGTATGTTCGTTCGTTATGTCATGTATCGTATTAGTTTCCATCGCGGCCTCCCAGGCAGGTATGCAAAGATATTAGGGGATGTTCATCCCGAGTATTCTAGACTAGGTTTATCTGTATCGCGGCCTACCAGGCAGGTGTGCGAAAATTAGTAAATTCCAGTTCGCGGCCTTCCAAAGGCAGGTGTGCGAAGTCAGTCATAATATCGCGGCCAACCCTTGGCAGGTGTGCGAAGATCAGTTCAATAAGTGTTGCTAGTCTAGTCGTAGTTCTATCAGCGAAGTATATACAATAGTTCATCAAATCCCATTCCCACCCGGGAACCCCATGCCTTGGCTGTGTGAACTCACCTTGGTTTGCTCGGTATGCTAGGTTATGCACTCACAAGTGATCAGTCAAGTCCTATTGTATGCACGTGTAATAAATCAGTTCATGTTCGTAAAGATTTACATGCAATCTATGTCCCATCATGTACTTAAGCAATCATCACGTATCACGTAAGCAAATAAACAAAGTCATGTAATTCATGTTCCATGTAAGTGTCATTTACAGTTTGCCCTATCATGGTTATTCGTAACATACTTTGACAGGGTTAACAGACGTAACAGAAATAATAAACTAACAGACTTAGTTAGCTAACAACGTTTACAACCCATTAGGGTTACATGCTTAACGGGGTTACACTAATTAAACACAACAATTCACATCTCAGGTGTACATATCACACAATAACACAGTTATCACCTGAATCTGTTATAACGAAATCCTACCATTGATTATCAACAACCCTAACCACTTCTGTTTTGTTCCAGACGTACACATCCAACATGATATTCATGTATAAGCAGAATCATCAAAATCGCATAGTGAGCATGACACATTACAACATATTAGATCCCTATCATGTGTGTGTCTATATTACTGACCCAAATACATTATTCTAAGAGTCGGACCCTTGTTTGTGCATATATATATAGTTCAGACAAAACTATGAACTTCGGACTTCCCTTTCATCAATCAAAAGAAGTCGGACCACACATGTTATCCAAAAACTCGGACCAAAGGTAACATCATACAAAAAGTCGGACTAGATATCATAAAACTCGGACTGAAAGTGGGGGGGGTCTCCCTGATCAAAAAAAGTCGGACAAAGGTGTTTAAAGCCTAAAACTCAGACCAATATTCATGACATGAAACTCGGACTAGAGTTCTTTGCAAAACTCGAACCATAAGTGTTTAAAGGTCGGACTCCCTAACATTGTACAAAGTTCGGACCACATGGGTGACACCAAGCTCGGACCAAGGGCATGCATTAAGGAAACTCGGACCATGAGGTTATGAGTGAAATTCGGACATACATGTGTATGGGGAAGCTCGGACCTTCTTGAATTAACCTAAAGGTCGGACATGTGTATTTTATAAAAATCTCGGACAACATAGGTTCCAAAGAAACTCGGACAACATAAGGAGACAAAACTCGGACCATGTGTTATTGTTAAAGGTCGGGCCAATCAACAAAACTTGAAGCAAACCCTAGATGCACAGAAAACATAATGTACGTAACGTAACAGCACCTTCATACGATCTTGAATCCTAATCTCAACATCTTTCATCCAATTATCATTCAACAGTTATAGCATGTAAAGCATCTTGACATTAAGCAGACGATTACACCACTGATCAATATTATTTCACAACAATCAGATTTCAATCGGTAGCCACAGAACTATCATATATGAAGAACTAGGGTTCTAACAGGAATCACATAATCAAGAATCAGGAACAACAACAATTCATTAACAATTACCTTGGATTGTTTCTAGATGGATCGGTAATCAACTTGATGCAAAAGAACTTGTGAAGCCAAGATTGATGAGAAGATGGTTGTAGAGAGGATTAGAGAATGTGAGGGTACGTGTTTTGATTCTTGTGATGATTAGTGAATGATTAGGGAAGGAGATTAGGGTTTTAAGTTGTTAAAGTTTCACTAATCACTTCTACACACCCTTAATTATTACATTTTACACAAGCACCACATCTCACAACAATTTCACAGTTTCACCACCAGGTTTATGCATTTAACAAATTTATCACAATTAACACATAACCATGCACAATCACACAATACACTTCATTGAGTTGAAACGTGCACAATTCTATAGAAATCAATTGTGCATGTAAACTACTAAATAATAAATGAACGTGCAATAAATGCGAAATAGAAATCTTGGAAATTCGAGTTGTCACATTATCCCCAACTTAAAAGAAATTTCGTCCCGAAATTTGGTACGCACTCACTGAGGAAGCTAGGTAAGCTGTAGTGTTCACTGGTTTTCCTGGGGTGTCACATCATCCCCCCGTTGATTTGGAATTTCGTCCCGAAATTCAGTAGTAGTAGCTTCAGCCTCAGTAGTGGTTGCATTGGTTTCGAATAACTGGGGGTACTTTTCTGTCATCTGGTCTTCGCGTTCCCAGGTGTACTCTAGGCCACGTCGGGAGTTCCAACGAACTCGAACAAGAGGGATTCTCTTGTTTTTGAGGACCTTAACATCTCGGTCTGTGATTTCAACTGGCTCCTCGACGAACTGCAACCGCTCGTCGATAGTGGGTTCCTTAAAAGGAACTATGAGGGTCTCATCTGACAGACACTTCTTCAGATTCGACACGTGAAATACGTTGCGAACTGCACCGAGTTCAGCTGGTAGGTTTAGTCTGTAGGCTACTTTACCTATTCTTTCAGTGATTTTGAACGGTCCAACATACCGTGGATTGAGCTTGCCTCGTTTACCAAAACGAATCACACCCTTCCAGGGTGAGACTTTAAGTAAAACCCGGTCCCCGACCTGAAATTCCAACGGTTTCCTTCGCTTATCCGCGTATGCTTTCTGACGGTCGCGTGCTGTCGCCATGCGTTGTCGTATTTGTGCAATACATTCAGTAGCGTCAACTACCATTTCTGGTCCTGAAATCTAACTATCCCCCACCTCTTCCCAACAGAGAGGTGACCGACATTTACGCCCGTACAATGCCTCGAATGGAGCGGCTTGTATGCTGGTGTGATAACTGTTATTATACGAAAACTCCACTAATGGGAGATGCTTTTCCCAGTCGTTGCGGAAATCGATAACACATGCCCGAAGCATGTCTTCAAGAGTCTGGATCGTTCGCTCAGACTGCCCATCCGTCTGAGGATGATATGCTGTGCTCATGTCTAAACGTGAGCCAAAAGATTTGTGCATCGCTTGCCATAGCTCTGACGTGAATCGTGCGTCCCGATCCGAAATGATGGAGGTGGGCACCCCGTGCCTCGAAACAACTTCTTTAAGATAGATGTCTGCGAGAGTGGAGAACTTATCCGTTTCCTTTATAGCCAGGAAGTGTGCAGACTTGGTGAGTCGATCCACGATCACCCATATAGTATCATTCCCACGCTGGGATCTGGGTAGGCCTGTAACAAAATCCATGGAAATCTCTTCCCATTTCCACTGTGGTATCCTGGGTTGCTGAAGTAGGCCTGCGGGTTTTTGATATTCAACCTTGACTCTTGCACAGGTTAAGCACTTGCCAACATAGGTGGTGATGTGGGCCTTCATGCTAGGCCACCAATAAGTAGTTCTGATGTCGTGGTACATTTTGTCCGACCCTGGATGTACCGAGTAGCGAGACTTGTGTGCTTCGTCCATCACAAGCTCTCGTAAACCGCCATAAAGTGGGACCCAAATACGCCCCGTTACATAGTAGGCGCCGTCTTCCTTTTGTTCCATTCGTTGCCTTGAGCCGCGTAAGGCTTCAACCTTGACGTTTTCGGGTTTCAATGCTTCTATCTGAGCAGTTCGTATCTGTGCAGGAAGACTGGACTATATAGTGAGCTGCAAAGCTCGTATGCGTCTAGGTAGAGTGTCTTTCCGACTGAGAGCATCAGTCACAACATTGGCCTTGCCTGGATGGTACTTGATGGCGCATTCGTAGTCGTTCAGTAGTTCAACCCATCTCCGTTGACGCATGTTCAAATCCTTTTGCTTAAGAATATGCTCGAGACTCCTGTGATCGGTGTAAATCGTGCACCTGGTACCGTACAGGTAGTGCCGCCATATCTTAAGCGCGAAAACAACAGCTCCCAGCTCTAAATCGTGCGTCGTGTAGTTCCGTTCATGAACCTTGAGTTGCCGCGAAGCGTAGGCAATAACTTTATCACGCTGCATCAATACACAACCAAGCCCCTGTATCGATGCGTCACAATAGACCACGAAATCGTCGGTGCCCTCTGGCAATGAGAGAATAGGTGCACTGTAAAGCCTATCCTTCAAGTACTGAAAAGCGGTCTCTTGTGAATCTCCCCAACGGTAGGTGACACCTTTCTGTGTCAGCATAGTAAGCGGCTGCGCGATCTTCGAAAAGTCTTTAATGAATCGTCTGTAATACCCCGCCAAACCCTAGAATTGGCGTATTTCCGTCGGTGTACGCGGTGCAGGCCAGTTCCGTATCGAATCTACCTTGGATGGATCGACATGAATCCCATCCCTGTTCACCACATGGCCTAAGAAGTGGACTTCTCGAAGCCGGAAGTCGCATTTAGAAAACTTTGCGTACAATTGCTCCTTTCGAAGAAGTTCCAAGATAAGACGTAAGTGCTGCTCGTGTTCCTCCTGACTCTTGGAGTAGATCAGAATGTCGTCGATGAAGACAATGACGAACTTGTCAAGATAGGGTTTGCACACCCTGTTCATAAGATCCATTAATACTGCAGGCGCGTTCGTAAGCCCGAAAGGCATGACTAGAAACTCGTAATGGCCGTAGCGAGTTCTGAATGCTGTCTTGGAGACGTCCTCATCCTGGACTCTCAGCTGATGATAACCAGACCTTAGATCAACCTTGGAATAGTAACTCGACCTTTGCAACTGGTCGAATAAGTCGTCAATGCGTGGAAGAGGATAACGGTTCTTCACTTTGACCTTGTTCAGTTCACGGTAATCAATTTCACATCCTGAAGGTGCCATCCTTCTTTTTCACCGATAATTGGTATCCAATAGTTCTTGTAGCTCCCCAAGGCGAAGAGATAGGTCGGATAAATCCCTTATCCAAGGTTTCTTGTAGCTGCGTCGATAGTTCTTCCGATTCTGATGGAGCTAAGCGATACAGTGCTCGAGCTATGGGTGCTGCTCCTGGAGCGAGCTCGATTTGAAATTCGTCCTGACGATGAGGCGGTAGACCAGGTAAGTCTTTAGGAAACACCTGAGGAAAGTCGCGTACAACTGGATGATCTTCCAACTTCTTTTCTTTCGCTGATGCGTCAGTAACGAGAGCCAAAATTGCGGTGTGGCCCTTCCGCAAACATTTCTGAGCCTTCTAGAAAGAGGTGATGCCAACCACAGCACCACTTTTGTCGCTTTGAACTTCGAGAGGTTCTTGACCAGAACGAGGAATGCAAACAATCTTTTCTTTGCATAGGATTTCTGCTTGCTGTTGCTGCTGGCGATTCCGATTTGCAAGTCGTGGGCTCCTGAATCCTTAGCTTCATGGCCCATCTTGAGGCACTTCTGGCAACGTCCCTCGTTGCACTAACCACCGTGGTGTCTGTTGCATTCGTTACACCTTGGGTGAATTCCCCGATATCCACCCTGCCCCTGACCACCAGAAGTTGGATGACTCGGGCTCTGGTGATCACTATTCTTGCGCTGCTGCTGTGCTTGAGACTGAACGGTAGCGGAACCCTTGCTGGAATACCCATCCCATTTCCGCTTGTTGTCACTAGGAGTAGCGGGAGTAGCAGAAGTGATAGCGGTAGTAATAGCGCTGATACAACTAGGCAGCCTGTTCTGTTCCACTGCCTGATCCGCGAGGCGATGAGCAAGACGCTGAATGTCTTGGATATTGTCGAGGTTAGCCGATGTAGCATGGCTCTGAATCTCTGAGGCTAGACCCTTGAGGTACAATTCGATACGCTTGCTTGGAGGGTCCACCATGGTTGGACACAAGATGGCCAGTTCGTTCGACCGTTTCGTATAAGCATCAATTTCCTGACCCCGTCATTTTCAAATGGTAAAGCTCCACTTCCAACTTGTGGATGTCATCACGCGTGCAGTATTTCCTTTTAATGCGTTCTTTGAATTCGTTCCAAGGGGTGGCGTTAGCAGCTGCCAGCCCTAATATCTGAACTTGCGCGTTCCACCAGGTTAGCGCGATTCCTTCCAAAGTACAAGTGGCGTACTTGACCCTGCGAGCCTCAGGGCATTCATGCATCTCGAATACCGACTCGAGCTTCCCAAACCAATGGAGTAGTCCCACTGCTCCTTTTGTGCCACTGAATGTGCTTGGACGACAGTCCATGAAGTTCTTGAATGTGCAGATAGGTTGCTATGCGTTCTGACCCGTTGCGCGAGAAAGATAGGTCAAGGTTAAGCGCGAGAGTTGGGTCACGAGAGTAGGATCTAACATCCTAGGATAGGTCTGGAATAGCAGGTTATACCTCCTGCTTGTGAGGCTGCAAGTGCCGCAGCAACTTGTTCGTTAATAAGAGCCGTCAACTGGGCTTGAGTCATGTTAACACGTCCAGACATGATCAAACAGTAAAGGTAGCGTAAGTATGAATGGTTCGCGAGTAGTGCGATGATAGAAAAGTGTAGGCATATAGGTGTTCTCAAGCAGTAACAAGTAGTGAGCAAAGTAATGTAAGCATACTACGAGCAAAGTTCTATGCAATTCTAGCAAGCAGGTAATAAACATAAACCTTATTACCTAGGATGTCGAGTCTTGCACGTGGAGTGAATCGTCGTTGTGGATCGTTGAGAGCACTATTCTGGTTATAGTCTGGTTTTAATAAAAACGTTTTCCCATATTAAAAGCAAGTTCTCTATAACCAATGGCTCTGATACCAATCTGTCACACCCCCAAAATCCACACGCGGAGTACCACCGCTTGGGAGCGTGACTGACCAGGATCAAGCCACCAATCATATCGAACATGTAATTAATATCAAGTGTAATAAATGTAAACCAATCATTCAATACGATAGGTGTTCAAAACATAATCATAGTTTCAAAGTATAGCGGAAGCAAAAGTATGAAAACCCAATGTGTAACATAAGTTCAAATGTTTAAATGTCTTAACATGGCATCCACGATCCATGCTCCACAACGACCTGCTCCTCCCTGTGCAAGCTCCATGTATCTAACGACCTGCAAGGCATGTAACAGAGGATCAACAACTAGTTGAGCGAGTTCACATTTAACAGTTCAGTAATAGTATAGTGTGAGTAGTAGTATGTTCGTTCGTTATGTCATGTATCGTATTAGTTTCCATCGCGGCCTCCCAGGCAGGTATGCGAAGATATTAGGGGATGTTCATCCCGAGTATTCTAGACTAGGTTTATCTGTATCGCGGCCTACCAGGCAGGTGTGCGAAGATTAGTAAATTCCAGTTCGCGGCCTTCCAAAGGCAGGTGTGCGAAGTCAGTCATAATATCGCGGCCAACCCTTGGCAGGTGTGCGAAGATCAGTTCAATAAGTGTTGCTAGTCTAGTCGTAGTTCTATCAGCGAAGTATATACAATAGTTCATCAAATCCCATTCCCAACCGGGAACCCCATGCCTTGGCTGTGTGAACTCACCTTGGTTTGCTCGGTATGCTAGGTTATGCACTCACAAGTGATCAGTCAAGTCCTATTGTATGCACGTGTAATAAATCAGTTCATGTTCGTAAAGATTTACATGCAATCTATGTCCCATCATGTACTTAAGAAATCATCACGTATCACGTAAGCAAATAAACAAAGTCATGTAATTCATGTTCCATGTAAGTGTCATTTACAGTTTGCCCTATCATGGTTATTCGTAACATACTTTGACAGGGTTAACAGACGTAACGGAAATAATAAACTAACAGAGTTAGTTAGCTAACAACGTTTACAACCCATTAGGGTTACATGCTTAACGGGGTTACACTAATTTAACACAGCAATTCACATCTCAGGTGTACATATCACACAATAACACAGTTATCACCTGAATCTGTTATAACGAAATCCTACCATTGATTATCAACAACCCTAACCACTTCTGTTTTGTTCCGGACGATACACATCCAACATGATATTCATGTATAAGCAGAATCATCAAAATCGCATAGTGAGCATGACACATTACACCATATTAGATCCCTATCATGTGTGTGTCTATATTACTGACCCAAATACATTATTCTAAGAGTCGGACCCTTGTTTGTGCATATATATATAGTTCAGACAAAACTATGAACTTCGGACTTCCCTTTCATCAATCAAAAGAAGTCGGACCACACATGTTATCCAAAAACTCGGACCATAGGTAACATCATACAAAAAGTCGGACTAGATATCATAAAACTCGGACTGAAAGTGGGGGGGGTCTCCCTGATCAAAAAAAGTCGGACAAAGGTGTTTAAAGCCTAAAACTCGGACCAATATTCATGACATGAAACTCGGACTAGAGTTCTTTGCAAAACTCGGACCATAAGTGTTTAAAGGTCGGACTCCCTAACATTGTACAAAGTTCGGACCACGTGGGTGACACCAAGCTCGGACGAAGGGCATGCATTAAGGAAACTCGGACCATGAGGTTATGAGTGAAATTCGGACATACATGTGTATGGGGAAGCTCGGACCTTCTTGAATTAACCTAAAGGTCGGACATGTGTATTTTATAAAAATCTCGGACAACATAGGTTCCAAAGAAACTCGGGCAACATAAGGAGACAAAACTCGGACCATGTGTTATTGTTAAAGGTCGGGCCAATCAACAAAACTTGAAGCAAACCCTAGATGCACAGAAAACATAATGTACGTAACGTAACAGCACCTTCATACGATCTTGAATACTAATCTCAACATCTTTCATCCAATTATCATTCAACAGTTATAGCATGTAAAGCATCTTGACATTAAGCAGACGATTACACCACTGATCAATATTATTTCACAACAATCAGATTTCAATCGGTAGCCACAGAACTATCATATATGAAGAACTAGGGTTCTAACAGGAATCACATAATCAAGAATCAAGAACAACAACAATTCATTAACAATTACCTTGGATTGTTTCTAGATGGATTGGTAATCAACTTGATGCAAAAGAACTTGTGAAGCCAAGATTGATGAGAAGATGGTTGTAGAGAGGATTAGAGAATGTGAGGGTACGTGTTTTGATTCTTGTGATGATTAGTGAATGATTAGGGAAGGAGATTAGGGTTTTAAGTTGTTAAAGTTTCACTAATCACTTCTACACACCCTTAATTATTACATTTTACACAAGCACCACATCTCGCAACAATTTCACAGTTTCACCACCAGGTTTATGCATTTAACAAATTTATCACAATTAACACATAACCATGCACAATCACACAATACACTTCATTGAGTTGAAACGTGTACAATTCTATAGAAATCAATTGTGCAAGTAAACTACTAAATAATAAATGAACGTGCAATAAATGCGAAATAGAAATCTTGGAAATTCGAGTTGTCACATATCCTTACACTCCCCAATTCTGATTTCAAGCACGCACATGTTTCCTATGATAACTCTTCACGGGAAACGTTCTCCTGCCCGTAGTTCGAAACTCCATGTTTTGTTACTACAAGGACTTTACTTTGTGGGTTGAAATTTTCGCTAAGGATCCTAACATGGCCCAGAGTTTTACCTAAGTGTTCAATGGATTGGTTTGGAAGCGAAACCGTCACAGCTGTCTTCACAAGTTTCCTCTAAAACTAAATTTCGGGACGAAATTTCCTAAAGTAGGGGAGACTGTGACACCTGTGTCACTTCAACCATCAAACAAATTCCAAACCAATGAAATATTGTATTTCATACTTTGGACTTGTATAAATATGTGTATCGTTTGCACATATCAACTCTTGTTTGATTTCAAGCTCTACATCGCTTTCTTGGGAATTATACGCAAACTGGTGCATAAACGTACTCAGTTTAATGCGACAAATACTCCGGAACAGCAACATATACTCAACATACCTTAAATAACCTTTACATAACTTAGAAATAAGTTTTGAAGGCTTTGGTATGGCAAAAACAAGGTAATTCGCTTACAGGGACTAAACTTGACAAACTGCGAAAGTATGCCAATTTGAACTGTAACGAACATTCCGGAACATGTCCATAAGTTAGACATACCATAAATATCCTTTACATAGCTTAGGAATAGGCTTTGAGGGGTTTGGTATGCTAAAACAAACTTTTGGATCATTCAGGGGCTAAAAGTGTCAAAAAGTGCACAAGTTTGCACTTTCGCGCATAACTTACGTTCTGAATACATCCGGACATCCAAAAATTTATGTAAGCATCCTTATATTATGCCTTAGTGTATGGCATAAGAAAAATCCATTCGTCGCGCAATTTGGATCGTTTTCCGCGCTTATGCGCATCCCGTCGTAATTAACCGAACATCGCGATCGTACGGCCAAACGAGCCAACATCCGGAACATTTTGAGCATGTTTCATGTCCACAATGTTTAGGCATCATTTTAGGGCCTTAAAGTTGGCTTTACGGGCCTTAGAAGTGTCGGAAATGGCTTAAATACGCAACAGGGACCAAAACTGCCAATTCTGAAAATATGTGCAGATCAGACGGGGCCAGGCGGCCCGCGTGAGTTTGGCCTGCATATTGAGGCGGGCCACGTGGGACTGTCAGACTAGATTCAATATTTGCATTTAATGCAGTTGGCCTTTCGTTCGATCAAGGGGCAATGCCCTTTCACCCAATCAAAGGCCAAAGGCCATTTTCAGTAACCACCACATTTTTGACAAGTGTACGCACCCGATCGTGGCACGATATTCAATAAACGATCCTAACAGTTATGCTTTTTCTATAAATACCCCCCCCCCTTTGTTCCAAAAACCCACAAGAATCTGATCTAAGCTCTAAGTTGGAACCTTTGTTTCATACCTGAGCTATTTTGATCTAGATTAGCATTCGGGGACCCTCCGTAAGTATTCTTTCGTTCTTTTATTCGCTTTTCGAGTTCGAAAGTCAACATTTTGTTGACTTTCTGCGTTGACCAGCCTATGGTCAACACGAAGTTCTTGGAACTTCATAACGTGAGCGTGATCACGATGGTTATAGTCTGTAGTGACTATACCTACTGATTACCACGTTATCTAGGCTCAGTGACGAGTCGTAGTTTCGGCCAAAATGTGCATTCTTGCATATTTTGTAACCAAACTACTCGTGAGCATCAAAGCCGTTTGTTTTGATGCCAAACCTGTTTTCTAAACTTAGTTAAGCATGTTCTAACATGCTTAGCTCGTCACTTTTAGTTTAGTGCTTATATAGGGTCGTAAGGTAAGCGATCTAAACCATCGCTTATGCTTTCGAACCCGACCCATTTGGTCGATCTTTAGGATCCGACCAAACACATTAGGTGACCATGGCCGTAACCTTCCGAGGTTATACCTTGTGGTCACGATGTTAGGCATTCTAAACGCGTTCTACGCGAACGACGCGTTAAGGTGACATAAGCTACCTAAACGGGTCGTAATGGGTCGCAAGCACTTAGGCTATGTTTCATTTTAGTATGTAGGCTTTGTTAAACCATATTACACGAGTCTCCATACTCGTTTGGTTTACAAACGCGCATACTATCCGATCCTTCCGATTTGGTCCGGTATATTAACATAGCTACCTATTAGGTGCCGTTTGATATCCCGTGATCTTTAGCATTATCTGGTTATTATACAAGAACTCAAAGAAATCTCAGGTGAGTACATTGAACCCCTCTTTTACTGTTTTCCAAACTGTTTTGGGGTGAAACACATGTGCCTATCTGTTACATTCATGCTTTCCATGTTTTCACATCGTATGCCTCCTATATTGTTAGTACATTATAGTACACGATTTCATTACATTTCACGCTTTGTATGCCCATTGTGTGCGTACTTAGTACATTGATTTACATTACATTTCTGTTGCATATGTTTACTCAGCATATGGACACATTGATTTACATGAACATTTATGTTGCATATGTTTACTCAGCATATGGACACATTGATTTATGTCACACCCCAAATAACCACCTAGGGCATGTCCCTATTTGAGGTGCAACTATCCAACAAAGAGCCACCAATCATATCAAACACAAGTTCTAATAAAATACCAAATTACTAGAAATGTATTGTTTGAAAGTTAAACCAAAACCAAAGTACTGAGCGGAAGCATAAAATGTATGAATGTGTGAATGTATCAAAACAAATTAAGATAACAGTTTCTTATGACCACAACCACTCCAGCAGCATCAGACAGCAAGCTTCCAAGTTCCTTCAGTAATCACCTACAAGCATGTAAACAAGTGTGTCAGACTACGCTGGTGAGTTCAAGGTTTAGGTTCGTTTACCAAGTTGTGTTACCAGTCATGTGAGTAAAACAGTTTACCAGACAATAAGTTGTTTGTTGTTAAGATGTTTACTGTTTCGATGTTTCTCATGTTAGATACCCTAGGGAGTGTGCCCATGTGTATCCGAGGAGTGAGTACCCCTTGACGACCGTTTGCTATGTTGCCTTCGTTAGATACCCTAGGGAGTGTGCCCATATGTATCCGAGGAGTGTGCCTCTAACAACCATAGCCCTACCCAGATAATTAGTTCACGCCCGTCCTTACGGCCCGGTGTGAGGTTTCCCACCTAATAGCGCTATCAACTAATCACCCCCATTGCCCTCCAGGCAATAACCAAAACCGATTAAGTTATTTACCCAATGTTTTCCCTTCCAAATGTTTACCAGTTGTCCCAAACCACCGGGACGCATGCTTGAGAAAAAGTGCAGTGAACTCACCTTAGGTTTGCTCGGTAAGATTAAGGCACGTATTTCAAGTTGGTCAACCAAACCCTATTACAGTTACCGATAACAGTTAGTTTCGTAACCCTTACTTAAATGTCCCGCGCATATATATACACATGCATTTATCACACAAATGGCACCCACTTAGTTTCACACATGTTACCATAGTTGTTCATGTAACGCAAAGGCCTTTCGCCAACATGGATTCTCACAGTAGTTGGTACGTTACACACACTAGTCATTTACATCCTATTTATACATGCAACCTAATAGTATTCACATAATAGTTGCATCATGAAATAACATAACAGTTAAGATTTTCCCATCACCTAGTTGCTACATACAAAACATGTCATATTATTCATCGCACATCATGTTTACCATACTGTTTGAGGTCACGTTTTAGCACATCAACCACATGTCTTTCGTTCATATTATAAATAACATATCAGAAAACACATAATTATATGTATCCACATGATCAATACAAAAACAACCCGGTCTCGCGTGTGTTACATAACAATATTTTCGTCCAACGCCTAACCCCAAGTTAACATGCTTCATGAACACCTAGACAAACAATTCAAATGTGCAACCAATATCAAATACCCTTAGTGTCTGCATGCTGGACCGGCCCAATATAAAAGAAGTCGGCCCGAGTTCAGTCCGTTAACCCAAATCGTTAAGTGCAGCCCCTAATTTAATCAAGTCTGGCCTAAGCCTATCCTCCCAACAGGCCCAACATACTCGGCCCAGACACAACTATTTTGCCCCTTTAATCCCAGCAGCCCAAACCGTTACCCGATGATACCCGGCCCACACAATGGGCCCTCAAAACCCCCCGGCCTGTTTACACTAATACAATACCCAACCGATTACTTGTACCCACTGTTATGTTTCATGTTACACACATACATTCACCAAACCGATTACCCAACCCCAAATCAGCCCATGCGTTCAGCCCACTAGACATCCAAAGCCCAAAATCCTGCGCGGCCCACAGTTGAATTTCCGATTACTGTGTTGGCTTTTACCCCCACCGATCTACCCACTGTTCCCAACATTCAATTCATGTAAATCATTATTTATCAACCAATATTCAATTCAATTACTGTTGGGCCGATTAACATGCAATCAACAATTAACTAACATATGAGCGACTCAATTATTTACCTGATGACACCATATATTAACTAATATATATGAGCGACTCAATTAATACTCCTGTTTAATCCGATCAGGTTTCATTCATCATGGCAAACTTTTCATTTATCATCAATTCGCATAATAATATACCTAAACAAGTTATCATGTACAATTTGATTGCCCCTAAACAACCACAGAGCATAATCATCGTGTAGTATATGTGCATACTTCTGTTACTCAACTCACAAACAAACAAGAATCACATAACATACGAAGGAAATCACTAACCAAGAATCCGAAGGGGGAAAGGGTTTTCTGCTGCGTCCGTGGGTTAGAGAGAGAGAGAATACGCAGGTTAGGAAGAGAGAAGAGTAGAGTTTGTTATAGTTTTTAAGCTAGATTGAATCTGATTCCTATTATAATACGTATGGGGGTTTGGGCCGGTGAACTTGATTAACAAAGGTGTGGGCCGGTTAACTTAATTAATGGATTAATTAATTTATATATAAGTATGTGGGCCGGTTATATATTTCCTAAATTATAATAAACAAGGGTGTTGGGTTTGCTTAACAAATTAACAATGATGTTGGGCCGATTGTTAAGTGGGCTCATTTAATTAATTAATGGTTTAGTTACATCTATGTTGGGCCGAATGATAGCATAGAGAGAAAGTTGGGCCGATTACATCATCTAGACAACAGTTGGGCTTGTTATTCGGACTATAGCTATTAAGTTAGTGCACCGATCCATCTAACGGAGTTTTAACGTATTAAACGAAGACATCGAAGAGTAAGGATCGAATGATGGATTCGGGTTGTCACAATTTACATGAACATTTCGGTTGCATATGTTTACTCAGCATATGGACACATTGATTTACATGAACATTTCTGCTGCATATGTTTACTCAGCATATGGGCAGATTGATTTACATGAACATTTCTGCTTCGTATGTTTACTTAGCATACTTAGTACAATTGTTTACATCACATGCCTTCATTTTGTTATGACATTTGGTTTGTTTAACATGGGACAATACATTCATTAACATTAGCTACGCCGTTCGTTAGTAGGTAGTGGTACCATAGGAATTGACAACTCCCGTTTCTGAAATCCTGGGTTTGATAGGATTGGAAGGAATGACCGAATTCGATATACATAACTTAGATAAACCTTTAATTTGTTTAAGGGTTTGTCGCCACAGTCTCAAGGCTTGGATGTATGCATATTTCACAATACCGCACAAATGTTAATATCAATAGAGCATGCATTTTTCCACAGAACATAACGTTGATTTAAACCACGTTTTACTTCAACAACTTGTTTTGTGCATTTTACATATGGTATAAGCTAATACATTTCGCTTACCGTACATGATACATTTTGGGATACACATTACATGATTTACATTGAACATAGACATTTGACATGGTTTACACAATAAAAAATTGAGTTATACAAGAACAATCTTACATGGTGGATGGTTTGGGTAAATGGTTTGAGTAACGTGGAGTATGTAATATGATGCAAACATGGTGGATACGCCGCTGGTACTTCCTATATATAAATGTTTGTATAATATTACATATCTTAGCGTTATCTAAATCATTTCAATTTAGACAGATGACATTTTATACAAATAACACACTTTTCACGAGACATTGTTTTACAAACGACTTATCTTATACAAACACATTTTACATGGTTATCCGTTTAACCATACAGTGTCTTCTTATTTATACATATCATCTGATATTATCGTTTTTCAAATGGTTTACAAAGCAAGACAAATTACAAGGTTCATGACTGACTGTTATTAAACATTTCTTTAAAACTCAAGCCATGAATCCCACTTTCACAAAACCTATGTATCTCACAGGCATTTTTATGCTGACGTACCTACATTCACATGTGTTTTCAGGAAATGATGCATAGGACTTATCAAGACATACTTAGGCGGACCTGTGCCTTAGTGACTTAAAACGAGACAAGAACTAGTTAATTAATGTTATGTACTCTTTAGTTCTTGTTTAAACAATGTATACTTTCATATTTGATTAATAAAACGAAACTTCATTTGCCATGGATTTGAAACAATTGATTCTGTTACAACACTCCCCGACGTTTCCGCCACGTTTTGTATGTTCTACGTGGTCGGGGTGTGACAGCTCATATCAATAGGAGTGAAAATAAACCGGCTGATGCACTCTCCAAATTGCATCAAACGGTTTCCAACACCTGGCGAAGGATATACGTATTGAATTCCTTGAAAATCCTTTAGTACCCTTGCTACAGGTCAACGTCATCCAATACGGGACAACATCCTGGATGATACCCATTATAAGGGACCTACAATCACTCATTGCCCTAGAAAACAAAGCAAAAGCACGCAAGTTGCAAAACAAGGCATGCCACTATCAAATGGGAGATGGTATCTTATACCGCAAGTCATACTTGGGACCACTTCTACGATGCGTCAATCCTCAAGATGCCACATACCTCATCCGAGAAATCCACGAAGGAATATGTGGCATCCACGCAGGACCTCGCATGGTGGTGGCCAAAATCATGAATCTTGGGTACTACTGGCCCGACATGCATCTAGATGCTGTTAAAGTGTTGTGCAAGTGTCTAAATTGTTAACGACATGCACCAAAAACCTTGCGCCCAAACCTTGTCCCAGTCACCCCCGCATGGCCTTTTCAAAAATGGGCCATAAACGTGGTAGGACCTTTCCCGGATGCACCAGGTGCGGTTAATTTTATCATAGTGGCAGCCGATTACTTCACTAAATGGGTTGAAGCGAAACCCTTAGCTTCTACCACCACTATGATAATAAGCAAATTTTTCTGGGAACATCATCTGCCGTTTCAGTCTACCAATGTGCATCGTAACCGACAACGACACCAACGTTGCCTCTGAAGATTTTCAAAGTTGGCTAAAAGAACTGAACATCGAGCATATTTTCTCTTCTATGGCACATCCTAAAGGGAACGAGCAAGTAGAAAGTATCAACAAAAGTTTAGTTGAAGGTATCAAGGCAAGGTTAGGAACAGCCGAGAGAGGTTGGGTTGATGAACTCCCAAGCATCCTATAGGCGCATAAGACAATGCCAAACACAAGCAATCGCGAGACACCCTTCAGCCTAGTCTATGGCTCTGAAGCGGTGATTTCTGCAGAAATTGGTCTCTCTTCACCAAGAATGCTGGCTGTCAAAAAAAATTGACAACATTAGGGAGTGCAGGCTAGACTTGGACCTATTAGAAGAAAGGCGCGAGAACGCGGCCACCAACGAGGTTAAATATAAATCCAAGCTAGAAAAATATTACAACGCGCACGTGCGAATCTGCATGTTCAACCCAGGGGACTATGTCTTTCGCGATAATGAAACCTCTAACGCAGAACGCCCAGGCAAACTAGCACCAAGTGGGAAGGCCCATACCTCATACACGAGGTCTTAGGCAAAGGCGCATATAAACTGCAAACACTAGCAGGTGACCTTATCCCAAGGACTTGGAATGCACAGCAGCTTAGACGCTGCTATATGTAAGCCTGTAATTTGCTTTTGCATGTGTATTTCATGGCCCACGCACCATCCGTTCATCAATAAATAATATTTTATATAACTTCATTGTTTATACTATCATACTAATACAAATGCATGTTACACTTTAGGGTATATACAAAAACAGATAGGCTGATCTTCATTTGCAATACCCACACAAAGTGGCTAATACATGCAAATATTGTAACAACTATAAGTACAAATGTTGCCATGCACCCGGCTGGGCGCAAGCAACAATGTACTCCATGGTTTCCACCTTAGCACATTTCGTAAGCCCTTCCCGAGCAAGATTGGGAAATGACCATTACTTGCATCGCGGTAGTGGCGTACAGTGTACTTATTATTTAAACGCGCCTTAATAATTGGTCGGAAATAATAAAAAGAGTTCGACTCACTCACGCTCACACAAGGCAAACAGTAGAAACAATATACTTATACGCTTTGAGCCAAAAATGTCATTTATTCATCACGGTTGCGCACCGACAGGATGCGCAAGGGGCAGCTAGTTACTAACAAAAAGTTTCAAAAACTATGCAAGACAAACAAGGAAAAAGAAACAAGGCACGCAGGCCCAACCAAATCTAACCCTGCGTCGCCTTCACCTTCAACGCGTCCCTTAGGCTCGAACAATGTTCGCAGATGGTCAACATAATTATCTGCCTCCAAGCATTACTCAATCTGAGCAAGGGTAGGAATAATGAGACCATCATATGCATCAGTCAGGGCTTTTAAGGCTGCTTCAGTATTAACCTCGCGCAGAGCACACCGTTCATTAGTGAACTTCTTAGGAGATACGACATTCACATGAGTAAAACACTCAACGTAGCCGACCTTATATCCTGCTTCCCGCGCGCGACATACCACCTCAGCAACCGCATCCGTGTTCTCTGGTGCGTCAAGGACTGCGTTGGCAAACTGCGCAAATGATTACATGACAAATCATTACTTAGGCAAAGATAGTGAACAGACAAATTACAAGGCACTTACATTAACAACACCGAAGTTCCGCATCCATGTGCGGTCAGCAACAAGGCTTGCATTCATTGTTGCCAGGTTATCCCTCTATTCTTCAGCCTTAGTTGCCCGCGCTTTGGCCTCTACCAAGCGCCGGCTCACATTTTCCATAATCGCCTTGCGGGTTTCTACCTCCTTGTGAGAATCTGCCTGCTTACAAACAACTTTCAATATGCAAACACATCCTCATATTCGATTAAGTACAAACAAAGAGCGAAGCATAATTACATACCTCCAACGTTGCATACACGGTCTTGGCCTCCTCTATTGTTTTCGCCATTCTGGCGAGACCAACATTGGCCTCCTCGAGGGCCTTCACCACGTCCTCATGGCGTGCCTCAACATCCTTCACCGGCGCCTCAGCCGCGACCTTCTCATTCAGGAGGGCGGCCGCCTTTAGGTTGATATTTTCCTGAAGAAGACGGTAAAGGTTTTTATTCTCTCTAGCACAAGCCTCTTTCAAGAGCTTGCGCTATTTAGATAAAAGATGAGCTAGAGACCGAATCTGTTTATGGCCCGCGGCCGCGGCCCACTGCTTTGTTCGTTAGTAGGCCTCAAAGTCAGCCTTTTCTTTTAACAAGCGTTTTTCAGATGCTCGTATTTTCTCCATGGCTGCCTCAACTTCAGCTTTTAAACGCTCGCACTCCTCTTCCTTACGGGCAAGAGACTACCAGTCATGGAGAATTACATTCTCGGTTAGGGAACCCCGAATCAGGTGAATGGCCTGTTGCTGATATAGAGTATCGCGCTGATCGGAGTGTCGCGATCCGGTCAAAGATAATATTTATAGTCCCAAATTACCCTTAACGATAGCTAGTGGTAGCAAGGGGTCAAACCATGAAGAGTATGTGGTTTCCGAATGGACTCTGAATGATTTGTAGAAATTGTCACTTTTATGAAGCTTGCTATGATATATTTTTGTATTTTTTTGTTTTGTTGAAAGATGTGAATTTAAACTAGAAGAATTGATTTAATTGATTAACAACTAATGATTAACAAATTGCAAGAAATGAAATTGGTTGTTTGAACAATATAAAGAAAACAAGGTTCACACCCGGTCGGTGATTGAAGTCCTAGGGTTTCTACACGTTTTAGATTCGACTCAATTGCAAATATGATTAACAAATTTAGTGTTACGAGGCTTAGGTGCCAAGAGCTATCAACGTTGTGAGTGACGGACCACAATGCACTTCGTTACCAAGAACATGTAAACTCTAACCTAGATAAGGGATAATTGCACATAAACATTTCGCAAAGTCAAATTTAATCTTCACTCGACAATTTAAGAATACAATACCAATGGAAGACAATTATCATAAGTTTCAAAATCAAATCACAACTTGTCACAAATCAAATCTCAAATATAATGTTCAAACCCTAAGAACTTACAAAAACCTACACCGGGGTGAAACCTCCAAGAATTTAGCCGCTCATGGTGAAAAAGGCACGATCAACGAATGCTTGAGACTTGAATTGAGTCATCTTGAAGCTTGAAGATGGATGAATAGAGGAATGGTTAGGGTTGTGGATGGTTGGTGATGATGAATTAATAGATAATTGAGGATTAGGGTTATGGAATGGAAGATGGTGTTGATTCGGTTCTTTTTTCGGGTTGTAGGTATGATGGTAGGTGAAATTGGTGATGATAGATGATGATAATAGGCTCCAAAATCAAGTTCAAAACTCAATCTAATGTGTAACATCCGTTTTTGGTTGGTTAAACTCGTTTTTATTCGTCAAAACTATCAAGTAAGTCAACAGATGTGGCGTCAACATAGAGGAGCCGTCGCCGACGGCTTGAAGCCCCGTCGGCGACGGTTGATTGATTTTTAAATTCAGCTGACAGGCTAATTTGCTGTCTACGGAATTTTGTGGCAACGTCCATTTACATCGACCGTCGGCGATGGCCCATATGGGCGTCGGCGACGGTGCCCAGAAACCATATTCTCTGTTTTTCACGTTCCTTGCTCCCGGTGGACCAGTTTCGCTTCCCGGTGGATTGTTTTTCACTCCGGTGACCCGTAAAGCTCCCGAAAAGCTCCTTTAACTCCACTAGACCTACAAAATACACATCTAATCAAAAGTAGGCTATTCGAAATTAAAACTTGTGTAAAAACACCAAATTATGCAATTACAAGCACCGGTTTTTGACCACGTATCACATCTCCACACTTGTCTTTTGCTTGCCCTCAAGCAAATCTGTTTTTCACTTTCACGTGGGTCGAATAAAGAATACACTCCCCATTCACGAGACGAAGGTTAAGGTCTATTGTCATACTAAAGTTCAAACTCTTTACAATTTTCAACATATTTAACGGTTAAGTGAATAATCACATATAACAATGGTTATCCAAGATTAAACCGCCCTTGAAACCAACAATTCATACACATCCCACACAATGTTCTCTCCACTCGGTTTATAAATTGGCTAATGTTTATAATGTATTAGCACTTAAAATAATAATCACTCAAAACCGATTAGGACACGTACCCACAAAGGCTTGCAACTCAATCATTCCCCACCACCGATCACGAATACTAAGCAACAAGTCATAAGGTCTTTGTAAGGGTTGTAACGGGGCTAGGCTAAAGGTAGGAAATAGGATATTTTAAAGTGGCTAAGGTGATGAAAATTTGATTTTTTATTACAAACCACTACACTAAACAAAACTAGATATAAACATCAATTATGAGGCAACAACTTTTGCCTTTTATTCAACACTACTAACACTTCTTTTTGTGTTTTTGTCAACGTTTTTTTTTTCAATTGTTTTTCATAGCATTTTTTGCTTTTCTTTTTTTACATTATATGCAAACAATCAAAAACAACTATACAAATACGACTCCAATAATCGAATTTTCATCACACGGGTTTAAAAGAAAAGGTTTAACGGTTATAGGCTAAAGGGGGGTCAAAGAAAGGATTAGGCTCAAAGTTGGCTACTAAGGGATGATTTTTGGGTAAGGATATACAAATGGTGTAAAAGGAAAAGGTTTACGTAATGCCTTAATCATTCTCGTGCTTGTACTCGGTCTATGGTCTCAAACGTATCAAAAGTTGCAAGTTCTACAATACATGACTAATGGTCCACTCAAACAAAGAAACATAGGTATGTAATCTATGATATAGAAGTGGCTCAAAACCTCACATATCTAAAAGGGTATGGTATGTGACATGCATAAAATACTAGTTTCTTAGGAAGATTATTCCCAAATAACCACCCGCTAAATACCCGTCATGCTATTAATTCAAACTTGACCATGACAAAATACCAAATGGGTTGTGCCATCTCTCGTTGACTTAGTTACTTGTGCTTTTTAGATCGCTTCAAACAAAGACATTTTTAAAAAAATTTTGAAATTTTCCCCCATCCCCACACTTGAGGTAAACATTGTCCTCAATGTGTATTGTTTAAATGAACGGATCAAAATCGAAAACTTTTACTACTCCCCCATCCCCACACTTGAGGTGAACATTGTCCTCAATGTGTAAGAACCAGAGTTTTTGAAATGCACAAGGGATGTGACACGGCTAACCTCTCCAAAATTTCACCACAGAAAATAAAATACAATTTACAATCCACTTATTTGCTAACTAAAAATCAAAAGTAAAAATAAACGTATGCACCTGATTTTTGAGCTTTTTCCTCGTGTGGTCTTCTTCTCTTCAAGAAAGCGGTTGTCCCACGAACACGATGTACCTACAAATCTTAACCCTTGTGTAGAAGCATGCTTCTCACAACCATCAAAATTTGTTAGTTACCTAGTTCTACCACTTTTATGAATCTATTACGAAGCCACACGTTATTTCACTTTGATTTATGTGGAAAATAATTTACAACAATAACAAACCTAACTCACTTTCGTAGGAATAACGGTTGCATTTAGCGCATGCAACAAGCCATTTTAAACCCCCCAATAGCTTGGGAGGACGAGTAGGTCTCGTGAGGGTTATATAGGGAACACACCCACAACGTTCATTTTACTAGGCAAAAATAAATAAAACGAAATAAAAATAAGGCAAACAAAATATACAACAACAACAACACAAAACATACCTTGCCTTTACCGCTGATATCGCTCGTTGGGGTTAACTGGCGGGTTTGGCTGGTATTAATAACCAGTGAGGGCCTCAAACATCTCCCTATAGTTATCGAGTGGACTCTACTCTCCTTGAGGTGGTGGTTGGTAAGGAATCGGGATGAAGCTGGAGCCTACTGCCTCGGGCTAGTGAGGGGTTGGATCGGATGGGCCTCATGGGTGGGGAAGGTTGGGGTAATCGGTCCACCCCGAGTGTTCGGCATAAGGGAGACCGGCTTGATAGTCTCTTTGATG
Organism: Helianthus annuus; assembly: GCF_002127325.2. Classification (NCBI taxonomy): domain Eukaryota; kingdom Viridiplantae; phylum Streptophyta; class Magnoliopsida; order Asterales; family Asteraceae; genus Helianthus; species Helianthus annuus. The sequence continues at coordinate 114,809,050 of NC_035436.2, forward strand.
TCGCTCTTGATCGTGGAGCACCTTGGCATTATTAATAGCCATTTGGTTAGAGACAGCTAAAGGTCTCCATCGGCGTTGCTCCAATTCTCTTTGTTCATTTTGACGCCTCGCCTCTTCTTCCTCCCATGCCCGTCTTCGGGCCCTATCTTCCTCTTACAACTGTAACAAACGTTCCATTTGTGACCGTTGTAACGCTTGTTGCAATTGTTGTTCCTCCATTTGTTTCTCCATCCTCTCGTGAAAGGATGCTTGGAAAGCCCACTGTTGTTGCGAGTACTCCCCTTGCGCCTCTTCCCATGCCTTCCTGCTCGCTGCATTTTCTCTTCCCTCGCCTATACATGCCGACACATTATCATAAACCGCTTGTTGTCCGCGGTTCCAATTCCGGTACGTCAAACCCTGCCTTTGGTTCACAAAATCTGCGACATCAGCAGAAATTTCCCGATGCTTCCTCCTGTATCTCTATCTCGGTCCCCGCGGACTGGGAGGCTCTGTCTCATCCTCCATATCAACCATCTCCTCATCTTCATCTTCCTCTTTATCACCCTCTATCGGTTCAGTGTATCGGTAGCTGTTTCCTTGTTCATCCTCGACTGTGTGAAGATGACCAAAAGCCTTAGCCGTTATCTTCCAATGTTGCCTAATGGAGGTGAAGCCGAACTGATCGATGGGTTTAGACACCCACAGCGACTCCTGAGGCAATGCATTTTGCTGCAAAAACATTGCGCTAATCAATCTCACATAAGGGATCATCTTCCGCTTGAATGATTCCCTTGTATCCCATGTATTGATCATCACAATTTGGCACCATGATAGCCTTGGCGTCCCATACAACAACGAATATAAAACCCGGTAGTCGGGTGCCTTTACTGTCCCGCGGTCCCCAAACCGCACCATAACATTCTCCAACGAAACGCCTTGTAGTATTTTGTCCTCCAAAGACAAATCGTTTCTCGATTCCCCTACGCCCCCAAAACCTGGCAATACTGATGCTAGCATTTGAACCAGATCAGCTGTGTTTCTTTTATTATCCAAAAACTGATCATAATCGTAGTAATCATACGCTTCAACCCCAAGCGAATCAAATCTTGCGATAGCATTCATGTGCTCAAATGACATGATCATTTGATTATTGGCAATATTGCCCATCAACTGCCACGTAGGAGCCGGCCCATCAGAATGTTCAAACCGTAAAGTGGACAACCATTCATAAACCGCGCCCAAATACACCCGGGTGGTGATGTCCTCCCACCAATCAAGTACTCGCTCCCACCCAATCTTTTCAAACTTTTGAACTATGCCGGTTTTTCGGAATTCTTCCACATTCAATGTACGCTCACATACTACCCTCTCGGGTACGGGCTTTGAAACACCCGTGACCATCTTCATTTTCCACATCTTCGCCTCTAATTTCTTATTTCGGTACCGGGAAAGAGTCTTCAGTTTTTTGCCCTTCCAAACTGAGGCCGATCGACTATTCTTGGCCTCCTACCAATCCCAATCTTGTCTATAGAGTTGCCCATCATCTTCTACTATATTGCTTAATTGTTCCCAACGCTTTTGATATTGCCCCGAGCCTGAACCGGATCCCGAAGAAGAACCTTGCCCGGAGGTTTTTGCTTTCTTTCTTCCTCCAAACATAGCTACAATCAAAAGACAAGACAACAATCAGTATACCCAAATCTTCAATCAATCTCAATCTTTGAACATAATATGCAATGTTGAATGTCAATCAATAATTAGATGTAAAATCGCCTTTTTAAACATCCAAAGTCGCACATTTTAACATCTACATATCAATTTAGCATGTTTATTCACAAGATTTCTCAAAATTTCATGGTTTCAACAATATTCAACATCACAACTATGCTCAATCATGCAAAAATCTAGTGTAATCACATCACCAAGACTAAAGCATGCTCAAATCCCACCCAAATCAAGTAATCATTCTTAAATTCATGCTAACACATCATACATTATGATAAACAATCTATTCTTAAACACTAAGCCTAAAATTTCGAAAGAAATCAACAATTTATATGATAATCATGCATAAATTTACTGAAATTTCATACCTTTGATGTAGATTAATCAAGAAAACTAAGAAAAAGTGCAAAGCAAGAATTTTGATGAACACTCTTCAAAAACCCTAGAAATCACGCCTAGAAATCTTGCAAACGAGCAAGAATTAATGAAAAACATGATGGAGGTTTTGTTCCTCTCGAAAAATTACACAAGATAGGTTCAAGAATCACTGGATTTGGTGGGGATTTGAAGGAGTTATGAGAAAAGGAAGGATTAGGGTTCTTGAGGTGTTAGGTGAAGAAGATGAAGATATGGGAGAGAGAATGTATAGGTTACTGATTTGATGAAGTTTTTAGATGTTTGGGGGGATATGATAAGGCTTTCAGGTTCTATGTGTGGCTACAAAAGAAGTTGGGTTAAGGTTTTATGGGTGTAAAAGAGTTTGGGTTCGAACTATGCTTTTACAACCGAACAGCGTTGGAACAATTTAGAGGAGCCGTCGCCGACGGGCCTGACCTCGTCGGCGACGGTGCTTGGAAATGGCCGAAACGGGCGACGATTTAACTCTTTGTCTACGGACTAATTGTGGCGACGGAGGTTTTGAGATGCCGTGGGCGACGAGGACATTAACCGTCGGCGACGGTTTCTCAAAATTTAACTTTTTAATTTTTTTTAATTTTTAATTTTTTTTAAGGAAATATGATGAAAATTATGAGAATTTTATAAAAGGACTATATACATATAAAATTCCTAAAAATTATTAAAAATCTTTTTGTAAATTTTTATAAGTTAAAATTTAAAAGACGCGAAAATCGTTAACGGCCCTACCACCCCCCGAAAAGTCGTGTATTGTCCCTAATACACACAAATAAGTCTAAAAACATACCTTTTTGTCTTCAAGACCCGTTCGGAATGTCCAGACTTCACACAATCACAAGGGTTAGTACAAAACGAGAACGATTAACACAAAAACACTCAAATAATTAAATAACTGTACATAACTTTACAAAACCCATTACCGGTCCTTTCAGTTGACCTTATAAGTTGGCACACTTACTACAATGTTCACCAACTCCACATTCTCATCCTTTTTCTCATTGTTACCATCAAGGAACGGTTTAAGGCGATGGCCATTAACCATTTGCTTCGACCCATCCTTCGGGTCCTTGATTGTAACATCTCCAAGCTTTCCGACCCGTGTAATCACGTACGGCCCCATCCATTTGCTATTGAGCTTACCAGGAAAGTATTTAAGCCTTGAATTGTACAGCCAAACCTTTTGACCCACTTCAAACTCCTTCGGCTTCAACTTCGCGTCATGTGCCCTCTTCATATCATCCTTGTATTTCGAGGCGCACTCATACGCTTCTTCCCGAAGCTCCTCCAACTCGCAAAGCTTTAATTTCCGCTCTTTCCCTGCATCGTCAAATTTCATGTTAACTTCTTTAATAGCCCACCAAGCACGATGCACAATGTGACAACCCTCGTAATTCCATGTATCCGTACAATTTATTAATGATAATTAAAGTGCTTAACTACTCTGTGATTTATGTGTTATACTTACATGTGCTTGTTAACATACTAGTAGTGTACAGAAAAGTAACTAAATAGTCCGTTAGGATTTCCTAAGTGTTGAGAATTAAAAGTGTTACAAAAATATATATATATATAGGACACTCTACGGATTAATTAAGCACTTTAACGGAACAACACCGAACCGAATAACCGGACTTTACCCGAAACACAAAAATATTGTTAAACACATTGTTTCACTTTTACTGAGCTAGTCATGATTCCCAAACATCATAACACACCATATAAACATCTAATAACTAGAACACCTAACTAATACTTGGATTTCAATCATAAACTAACTATATGTTTAAAACCAAGTCTACTACCCCCCCCCCCCACCTATGAACGGCCCATACATGGCCCCCACATGTTGAAAAATACACAAAACCTTCTCCTCTCTTGGGAGCTCTCGGCCGAACACCCACACTTACACCCTCATCATCATTCAATCTTCTTCAATCATTCTAAGGCCATACAAAGGTGTTAGAGATCATACAACGAAGCTTGGTGTGTTCGGAAGTTGAAGGACCACTCTCATCTTCTTTTATCCACCACATTTCTTCACTTGACTTCCCTAGTCTTGAACTAGTGGTTAGAACTTAGATCCTTGCATTTTACAAGTTGTTTAAGTGGTTAATGATGTATAATGATCAAAATGTTAAGAACCCTAATGAATCTTATGAAGAAGTCTTGAATAATAAACTAACTTGGTAATAAAGTAGTGTTGAAATGATGAAGAAATCATGATATGCATATGTTGTGATGCTTGTTGATTATTGTTTGCTAGTAATGATATGGATCATCCTGTGGTCTTGCTAGATCATGATTAAAAACATGATCTAGCAAGATAAGAAAGTAAAAATGTGTAGGATGATGGAATCATCCACACATAAACTGTGAACTTGAATGAATGAATATTTTCTTGGAAAATAAAGATCAAAGTAGGTTATAATCACGTAGATCTTTAGATCTACGAGTGGTTTTTCGAAAGAACCAAGTGAAAAATATAAGTTTCATTAAAACTTGGATCTTACATAAACTAATCACATTTTCAGTGGTTAACAAAGTTAAGAAACACATGTGTAACAAGAAAAATACATGAAGAAACATTTTTAGAAAATATGAACATAAGTTGTAAAGATCCATATTCTTTAAAAATAAAGTTTTTGAAGAACTAATCACATTTTAAAAGGTAACAAGACTTACTAAGGACACTAGTAAGTTACTACATATTTTTATAAATCTTCAAGTTCATAAGTTTATAGTTTATGCTTGTTTTTGACAAGTTTGGTAAATAGAGATCGTATATTGTTGAACGAGAATTGTTTGAATAAATTTTGTAAAAGAAAATGATATGCTAGTAAGCATGGACACCTCCATTTACAAAGGAAACTCTGGCGAAATTTTTCTAAAAATCCAACACTTAGAAAATATTTTTCTATCAAGTGTTTACAAACGTATTTTAACATTGTTTTCAGAATAAACTTTGCCATGATTTTTATTACAAAATACCAAGTGCCGAAGATTGATTTTCGTAAATAAAATTTGATAAATATATAATTTGAATATATATCATATGCTAGAACACTTGTGTGGATACTTGTTTATTTTGTGAGATAGTTATATTATATTAGGGTAAAATAATATAACTTGACAATATGTATTGACATTTGAATTGTGTGGTTTGTGGTAGAGAATAATGAGTAAAAAAACAGTACGTAGGATACGTGTTATGCATGAGAAACTGATTGTTATGTGTACCTTATTAAGACGTGCTTGATTTCCTGATTTACTTGAGTAATTAATCTAACCGAGCAAACCAAGGTGAGTTCACACACTTTCTAAGGCATGGGATTCCCGGTGGTTGGGAATGGGTTAAAGAATTAAAAAGAAACCTACATATCCTCCTTGGCTAGGATACGTACGGCCATCCTCCATAGGTAGGATGCCAATATTAATCCTACGTATTCTCCTTGGGTAGAATATGTACGTTCATCCTCCTTGGGTAGGACAACACCCTTATAACTTACTAGACAAAACTCTATCATGAAGTCCCTCATTTTATATCGACTTAATCGCCGAGGCCAATGGCGAACGGGTCATTAGTTAATAGCACTATTAAGTTTAACAAAGCTCACACCGTGCCAGTCAGACGGGCGTGTACTAATGGACTATGGAGAACTGTCAGTGATGATAGACACTGATGTAGGGCACAACTTATTTGCGTTAGTAGTCGATATGGTACGGTCTAGTGGTTCACATGGGGAAGCCCCCACTGATCATGGATATGGTTAGGGTAATAAAGAATGAACTGGTTAATCATACTTTTAACTACGGGGTAACCCCCACGACAATTACGCCAACAAAAGACAAACCACGTTTCCCGAAACAACTTAAAACTAATCAACCATCCATGAACTCACTCAACTTTGTCGTTGACTCGTTATTACATGCCTTACAGGTCGTTAAATGCTTGGAGCTTGCACGAGGAAGGAGTCGTTGTAGGATACGGACGGTTATGTTCCGTGATTAATATTTAAATTCTTATGAACTTATTAAACTTATGCTTTGGACTTTAAACTGATGAACTATGGACTTATGTTTTTGGAATTACGTTTATGCTTCCGCTGTTTAATTTAAACTTGGTTAACTAGCTTTTGGTCACCAATTGTATTGTGGTTGGTTTTATTACTTAATTACGTTGTTCAATATGATTGGTGGCTCGATCCTGGTCATGTCACGCCTCCAAGCGGTGATACTCCGCATGGTGGATTTTGGGGGTGTGACAGATTGGTATCAGAGCCATTGGTTATAGTGAACTTGGTTTTAAAAAGAGAAAGGCTTTTTGATAAAACCAGACTATAACCTGTACAGTGCTCAACGATCCCCAACGACGCTTCGCTCCATGTGCAAGACTCGACACAATAGGTGGTATGACTTACGTTTATATTGTCGGTTAGATAGTTCACACTGTGCATTAGATAACATGATAATTGCTATTTCAACCTTGTGTGCTTACTCTCTACTGTCGTCCCACACTTACGCACTTTCGCGACACTTTTCTCATTTACGTTGCTTCGTTGTGAAGATCATGAATGGACGTGGAGGACGTATCAACCAAACTCAAGCCCAGCTGACGGCTTTGATCAACGAACGAGTTGCTGAGGCACTCGCAGCTGTTCCTGCCGGAGGTATAACCTGCCATATCAACCTATCTTAGGACGTTTAGATCTTACCTTCACAAACCAACCCCCATGCTTAACCTTGTCTTTTATTCTCGCACCACAGGTCAATATGCTCAGCCTCCTGTGTGCATGTTCAAAACCTTCATCGATTGCCGACCTAGTACTTTCAGCGGCACAGAAGGAGCTGTAGGTCTTCTTCACTGGTTCGAGAAGCTCGAGCCTGTTTTCGAGATGTGTGAATGCCCTGAAGATCGTATGGTGAAATATGCTACTGTAACACTCGAAGGTGCTGCGTTAACCTGGTGGAAGGCACAGGTTCAACTGCTTAGGTTGGCGGTTGCTGATGCCACCCCATGGAACAGTTTCAAAGAACTGGTTAGAGAAGAGTACTGCAGTCGTGATGACATCCACAAGCTAGAGGTAGAATTTTTCAATTTGGAGATGACGGGGTCTGAGATCGAGGCATACACGAAGAGGTCAACTAAGCTAGCCATCTTGTGTCCTACAATGGTAGACCCCCCCATCAAACGTATTGAGCTGTACCTCTAGGGTCTCGTACCAGAGATTCAGAGTCACGTAACCTCAGCTAATCTTGGCACCATATAGCAAATCATCAAGTTGGCTCATCGTCTCACTGATCAGGCAGTTGAGCAGAACAGGCTGCCCAAGCGTGTTAGCGCTACTAATTCTGATGCTCCCAATGATAATAAGCGCAAGTGGGATGGAAATTTGGGCAAGGGTTCTGCTTAGCTCAATCCCAGCAGCGAAAGACAGACGAGTACAGGAGCCCCAGTCAGCAGTCTTCTAGGAATCAAGGTTAAGGTGGGTACAAGGGAAATCACCCTAAGTGCAATCGATGTAATTTGCACCACAGGGGCAGTGCAACAAGGGACGTTGTCAAAGATGTCACAAGCTGGGCCATGAAGCTAAGGATTGCAGGAGCCCGCGTCCTGCGAATCAGAATCGCCAACAACAACAAGCTCTACAGAACCACCAGCAGCAGCAACAGCAGGGCAGTAAAGGATGCTATCAGTGTGGCGCTGAAGGCCACTTTAAGAGGAACTACCCTCAGCTGAACCAGAATCAGAACAACCAAGGAAACGGGAGCCACAATGGAAACAACAATGGAGGCAACAACGGAGGCGACAACGGAGGTAACAATAATGGCAATGGCGCCCGAGGTCGTGCCTTCGTGATTGGTCTGGGTGAGGCAAGGAACGATCAAGGAACGATCCCAACGTTGTGACGGGTAAGTTTCTTCTGGATGACTTCTTTGTTACTGTTTTATTTGATTCGGGTGCCGATACTAGTTATGTGACAACTCGAGTTTCTGATTTTCACTTTCGCACTTGATGCGTGTTGACTTTGACTGTTTAGTTGTTTGTATTGTGAATTGGAAGTTGTACGTGTTGTGTTTTAATGAAACGATTGTCATTTGGCCTATATGTGATTACTTGCTGTGGTAGAAAATAATGTTAGGATTATTATTAAAACACTTAGTCTAGATCGGAACATGTCATACAGTTCGAAGGATTCGAAGGACCACGAAGGATGACCTTCGATTCGAAGACCTCGAAACATATCCTTCGAGCACGAAACATATCCTTCGAGCACGAAACATATCCTTCGAGCACGAAACATATCCTTCGATATGTTTCGGCCCAGTCTTTCCAATGGGCTTGGCCCATTACTGTGATACGTATATATAAGGATGCATGTAAACTGATGGTTATTTTCTAAGAAAAACCCTAGTTCCTTTGTGTGTGTGCGACGGCAAAGCAGACTTAGTCCCTGTTCGAAGGATTTTATTTCCGCAACCCCGATTTCCGGTTAGTGTGTGATGTTGTTTATGATGTATGATTTCATGATTGATCAATGGTCTTGCAATATGTTGTTTATATGTTGTCATGAATCGGATAAGCTAGGTTTAGCAAATATAATTGGATTGAATAGTCATGATTACTAGGATGTTGTTGTTGATCGGTTAGCAAATCGGTCAAACTTGTTTGATTAATCGGCCGGATTGTTTGTATACGAATTGGATATGTATGTTAATCAGGTTGATAATCGGCTAAATATGGTAATCGGACATGTTCATGTAATCGACACCTATGTGTAAGTTGGATAGTTTAAATAATCTTGTTATTCAGATTAGGGTTCTTGATAAACATGGGAATTATGCTTGTTTGATCTGGTTGATGTTAACTGATTTGTGATATTGGTGTTAATTGATAATCACAGCAAAACTTGGAAACTTGTAACGTAACTGATATCCATCGAAAGATATCAGTTACTCGAAACATGGTAGTAACCGAAAGATACCGAAAGATACTAGATGTTCGAAACATAGTGTTGACCGAAGGATAGCAATGACCGAATGATAACATTAAGTTCGAAACATAACATTCTGTTCGAAAGATAGCTATGATACCTGTTAGTCGAAAGATCTCTAATGTGTCGAAAGATGACCATGAATTGAATGATAGCTGATGTTCTACTGTGAAATAATACGTGTTGTGTCGATATGCAAACTGACTGTTATGTGAACATTAAATTGCATGCGTATCGTTGTGAACATGAACTGATTTGTTATACGTGCATACGATAGGACGTGAATAAATTACTTGTGAGTGCATAACCTAGCATACCGAGCAAACCAAGGTGAGTTCACACAGCCAAGGCATGGGTTCCCAGGGTGGGAATGGGTTGGATGATTACTTGTGCATACTTTGATACTGTAACGAACGATTAAACTGTTGATGCTTACGAACTACTCAACTGCCTTCGCACCCACCCTGGTCGGTAAAGACTATGGTCGCGAACGAACTGATAAATTGCCTTCGCACACACCCTGGTCGGTAAAGACTATGGTCGCGAACTAACGAACCTAATCTTCGCACACATGCCTGGGAGGCCGCGATGGAACTGATACGATATGAAACTTAACTGAACGAACGCACTATTACCCAAACTAAACTATAAACTGTGAACTCGCTCAACTAGTTTGTTGATTATCTGCTGCATGCCTTGCAGGACCTTAGGTACATATTGGAGCTTGCACAAGGAAGGAGCAGGTCGTTGTGGGGCTTGGATCTTGATCATCTTATTGAACACTTTTGATATTTGACATTTATTTGCTATGAGTTTTACAATAATACGCTTCCGCTAAACAATGACAACTTACTTATGTTTTGGAAACACCTTTCATATGGAATTGGTTTGGTTTATATTGCATTTACTTTTACTTTATACAATGTTCTGTATGATTGGTGGCTTGATCCTGGTCAGTCACGCTCCCAAGCGGTGATACTCCGCGTGTGGATTTTGGGGGTGTGACAGATTGGTATCAGAGCCATTGGTTATAGAGAACTTGGTTTTAATATGGGAAAAACGTTTTTATTAAAACCAGACTATAACCAGAACAGTGCTCTCAATGATCCACAACGACGCTTCGCTCCACGTGCAAGACTCAACTTCCTAGGTAATAAGGTTTATGTTTATTGCCTACATGCTAGAATTTGCATAGAACTTTGCTCGTAGTATGCTTACATTACCTTGCTCACAACTTGACATTGCATGAGAATACTTATGTGCTTACACTCTTCTGTCATCGCACTATTCGCGAACCTTTCTCACTTATGTTGCCTTTGATGTGAAGATCAATGGCCGCACGAATTACCATGACTCAAGCCCAGCTAGAGGCTCTCGTTGTTGCGGCAGTTGCAGCCGCCCAAGCAGGTAGTACACCCTGCAGTATAGACACTAGGATCTTTAGATCCTACATTAATTCTCGTACTTAACTTTGCCCTATTCGTACACAATAGGTCAACCCGCTCAGCAACAACCTGGGTGCACATTCAAGAATTTCATGGACTGTCGCCCTAGCTCGTTCAGTGGCACGGAGGGGGCAGTTGGACTCCTCCACTGGTTTGAAAAGCTCGAGTCGGTTTTTGAAATGTGTGAATGCCCTGAGGCTCGCAGGGTGAAGTTCGCCACTGGTACACTTGAAGGGATTGCGCTCACTTGGTGGAATGCACAAGTGCAGATCTTAGGGTTGGCAGCTGCTAACGCCACACCCTGGAATGAATTCAAAGAACTGATCAAGAGAGAATACTGCACTAGAGAAGACATTCACAAGTTGGAGGATGAGTTGTACAACTTGAAGATGGTGGGTTCAGAGATTGAAGCTTACACCAAGAGGTCGAACGAGTTGGCTGTGCTATGTCCAACCATGGTAGACCCACCATACAAGCGCATTGAGTTGTATCTCAAGGGGCTTGTACCAGAGATTCAGAGCCACGTTACCTCGGCTAACCTCAACAACATTCAGGAGATCCAGCGTCTCGCTCATCGCATCACTGATCAGGCAGTGGATCAGAATAAACTGCCAAAGCGTGTCGGCGCTACTGCTACAGCTGTTACTTCAGTCACTCCAACAGCTGCTACTTCTGCCACACCCAGCGAGAATAAAAGAAAGTGGGACGGGGATTCCAGCAGGGGATCAGCGTCTGTTCAGTCCCAAACTCAGCAACGTCGCACCAACGATTACCAGAGTCCGAGTCAGCAGTCATCGGGCAGTCAGGGACATAGTGGTTATAAGGGAAATCACCCGTGGTGTAACAGGTGCAACAAACACCACAGTGGAAGATGTCGCAGGAGTCAATGTCAAAGATGCCACAAGATGGGCCATGAGGCCAAAGATTGTAGAAGCGCGCGACCAGTGAATCAGAACCAGCAACTTCCACCGCCAGCTCCACAGAATCAGCAGCAGCAGCCACAGCGTGGAAACCGGGGGTGTTTCCAGTGTGGGGCTGAAGGTCACTACAAACGCGATTGCCCTCAGTTGAACCAGAATCGCAATAACAACAACAACCAGGGCAACGGGAATAACAACAATCAGGGTAATGGTAACAACAACAACGGCAATGAAGCTCGAGGTCGTGCTTTTGTGTTGGGTCGAGGAGATGCAGTGAATGATCCCAATGTGGTTATGGGTAAGTTTCTTCTCGACGATATTTATGTTACTGTTTTATTTGATTCGGGTGCTGATACAAGTTATATGTCACTGAAAATGGGTAAATTATTAAAACGTACACCAACACCCCTAGACACTAAACACGTCGTAGAACTAGCAAATGGTAAAAGTGTAGAAGCCACGCAGGTAGTCAAGGGTTGTAGTATTGTTCTAGCGGGTCAGACTTTCTCGATTGATCTCATACCCATAGTTTTGGGTAGTTTCGACGTCGTCATCGGTATGGATTGGTTATCCCAACATCATGCGGAGATCTTATGCAAAGAAAAAGTTATTCGTATTCCTCGCTCCAGTCAGGAACCTCTCGAAGTACAAGGTGACAAGAGTGGTGCTGTGGTTGGCATCATCTCTTACTTAAAGGCGCAGAAATGTTTACGAAAGGGACATACCGCCATTCTGGCACTTGTCACTGACGCATCAGCAAAGGAAAAGAAGCTGGAGGATATACCAGTTGTGCGTGATTTTCCTCAAGTGTTTCCTGAAGATTTACCTGGTTTACCTCCTCATCGTCAAGTTGAGTTTCAGATTGAATTAGCTCCAGGAGCAGCACCAATAGCCCGCGCACCGTATCGTTTAGCTCCAACCGAACTGGAAGAACTGTCGAAGCAGCTGCAAGAGCTCTTGGAAAAGGGCTTTATTCGTCCAAGCTCTTCGCCTTGGGGAGCTCCAGTGTTATTTGTGAAGAAGAAAGACGGTACGTTCAGAATGTGTATAGACTACCGTGAACTCAACAAGGTGACAGTGAAGAACCGTTATCCTCTTCCGCGCATCGACGACTTATTCGACCAGTTGCAAGGGTCGTGTTACTATTCCAAGATTGATTTAAGGTCAGGGTATCATCAGCTGAGAGTCCGGGATGAGGACGTCTCCAAAACCGCTTTCAGAACTCGCTACGGTCATTACGAGTTTCTTGTCATGCCATTCGGGCTTACAAACGCACCTGCAGTCTTCATGGATCTTATGAACAGGGTGTGCAAACCCTATCTCGACAAGTTTGTTATCGTTTTCATCGACGACATTTTGATTTACTCCAAGAGTCAGGAGGAGCACGAGCAGCACTTACGCCTTATCTTGGAACTTCTTCGAAAGGAGCAACTGTATGCAAAGTTTTCAAAATGCGACTTCTGGCTTCGTGAAGTCCACTTCTTAGGCCATGTGGTGAACAAGGATGGGATTCATGTCGATCCATCCAAGGTTGATTCGATCAGAAACTGGCCAGCACCACGTACACCAACAGAAATACGCCAATTCTTGGGTTTGGCGGGTTACTACAGGCGATTTATTAAAGACTTCTCCAAGATCGCGCAACCACTCACTATGCTTACACAGAAAGGTGTCGTTTACAGATGGGGTAATACGCAAGAGACCGCTTTCCAGTACTTAAAGGATAGGCTTTGCAGCGCACCTATTCTTTCATTGCCAGAGGGCACGGATGACTTCGTGGTCTATTGTGACGCATCGATACAGGGGCTTGGTTGTGTATTGATGCAACGTGATAAAGTGATAGCCTACGCTTCTCGGCAACTCAAGGTTCATGAACGGAACTACACGACGCACGATTTAGAGCTGGGAGCTGTTGTTTTCGCGCTTAAGATATGGCGACACTACCTGTACGGTACCAGGTGCACGATTTACACCGATCACAGGAGTCTCGAGCATATCCTTAAGCAAAAAGATTTGAATATGCGTCAACGAAGATGGGTTGAACTACTGAACGACTACGAATGTGCCATCAAGTATCATCCAGGGAAGGCCAATGTTGTGGCTGATGCCCTCAGTCGGAAAGACACTTTACCTAAGCGCGTGCGAGCGCTACAGCTTACCATTCAGTCCAGTCTTCCTGCACAGATACGAGCTGCTCAGATAGAAGCACTAAAACCCGAAAACGTCAAGGCTGAAGCCTTGCGCGGTTCAAGGCAACAAATGGAACAAAAGGAAGACGGCGCCTACTATGTAACGGGGCGTATTTGGGTCCCACTTTATGGCGGCTTACGCGAACTTGTGATGGATGAAGCGCACAAGTCTCGCTACTCGGTACATCCAGGGTCGGATAAGATGTACCACGATATCAGAACAACTTACTGGTGGCCAAACATGAAAGCTCTTATCGCAACTTACGTCGGCAAGTGTTTAACTTGTGCAAGGGTTAAAATCGAGTACCAGAAACCATCAGGCCTACTTCAGCAACCAGAAATACCACAATGGAAATGGGAGCAAATTTCCATGGATTTTGTTACTGGCCTACCTAGATCCCAGCGTGGGAATGACACTATCTGGGTGGTCGTTGATCGGCTCACAAAGTCTGCTCACTTCTTGGCTATCAAAGAAAAGGATAAGTTTTCTACCCTAGCAGACATCTACATGAAAGAAGTTGTTTCGAGGCACGGAGTGCCCATCTCTATTATTTCGGATCGCGATGCACGATTCACGTCAGAACTTTGGCAAGCGATGCACAAATCTTTCGGCTCACGATTAGACATGAGCACAGCATATCATCCTCAGACGGATGGGCAGTCTGAGCGAACTATTCAAACTCTAGAAGACATGCTTCGAGCGTGTGTCATCGATTTCGGCAACGGCTGGGAAAAGCACCTCCCTTTGGTGGAGTTCTCGTACAATAACAGTTACCATACCAGCATTCAAGCCGCTCCATTCGAGGCATTGTACGGACGTAAATGCCGGTCACCTCTCTGTTGGGCAGAGGTGGGGGATAGTCAAATTACGGGTCCAGAGATTGTTGTGGACGCCACAGAAAAGATAGCACAGATACGGCAACGCATGGCGGCAGCACGCGACCGTCAGAAAGCCTACGCGGACAAGCGTAGAAAGCCATTGGAATTTGAGGTCGGGGACCGGGTTTTATTGAAAGTTTCACCCTGGAAGGGTGTGGTACGTTTTGGTAAACGGGGCAAACTCAATCCGCGGTACGTCGGACCGTTCGAAATCTTAGAAAAGATTGGCAAAGTAGCCTACAGATTAAACCTACCTCCTGAACTCGGTGCAGTTCACAATGTATTTCACGTGTCCAATCTGAAGAAATGCCTATCAGATGAGACCCTTATAGTTCCTTTTAAGGAACTCACTATCGACGAGCGGTTGCAGTTCGTCGAGGAACCAGTTGAAATCACGGACCGGGATGTTAAGGTCCTCAAACACAAGAGAATCCCTCTTGTTCGAGTTCGTTGGAACTCCCAGCGTGGCCCGGAGTATACATGGGAACGCGAAGACCAGATGAAAGAAAAGTATCCTCAGTTATTCGAAACCAATGCATCCACTTCTGAGGCTGAAGCTACTACTACTGAATTTCGGGACGAAATTCCAAATCAACGGGGGGATGATGTGACACCCCAGGAAAACCAGTGAACAACGTAACTTACCCAGCTTCCTCAGTGAGTGCGTACCAAATTTCGGGACGAAATTTCTTTTAAGTTGGGGATAATGTGACAACTCGAGTTTCTGATTTTCACTTTCGCACTTGATGCGTGTTGACTTTGACTGTTTAGTTGTTTGTATTGTGAATTGGAAGTTGTACGTGTTGTGTTTTAATGAAACGATTGTCATTTGGCCTATATGTGATTACTTGCTGTGGTAGAAAATAATGTTAGGATTATTATTAAAACACTTAGTCTAGATCGGAACATGTCATACAGTTCGAAGGATTCGAAGGACCACGAAGGATGACCTTCGATTCGAAGACCTCGAAACATATCCTTCGAGCACGAAACATATCCTTCGAGCACGAAACATATCCTTCGAGCACGAAACATATCCTTCGATATGTTTCGGCCCAGTCTTTCCAATGGGCTTGGCCCATTACTGTGATACGTATATATAAGGATGCATGTAAACTGATGGTTATTTTCTAAGAAAAACCCTAGTTCCTTTGTGTGTGTGCGACGGCAAAGCAGACTTAGTCCCTGTTCGAAGGATTTTATTTCCGCAACCCCGATTTCCGGTTAGTGTGTGATGTTGTTTATGATGTATGATTTCATGATTGATCAATGGTCTTGCAATATGTTGTTTATATGTTGTCATGAATCGGATAAGCTAGGTTTAGCAAATATAATTGGATTGAATAGTCATGATTACTAGGATGTTGTTGTTGATCGGTTAGCAAATCGGTCAAACTTGTTTGATTAATCGGCCGGATTGTTTGTATACGAATTGGATATGTATGTTAATCAGGTTGATAATCGGCTAAATATGGTAATCGGACATGTTCATGTAATCGACACCTATGTGTAAGTTGGATAGTTTAAATAATCTTGTTATTCAGATTAGGGTTCTTGATAAACATGGGAATTATGCTTGTTTGATCTGGTTGATGTTAACTGATTTGTGATATTGGTGTTAATTGATAATCACAGCAAAACTTGGAAACTTGTAACGTAACTGATATCCATCGAAAGATATCAGTTACTCGAAACATGGTAGTAACCGAAAGATACCGAAAGATACTAGATGTTCGAAACATAGTGTTGACCGAAGGATAGCAATGACCGAATGATAACATTAAGTTCGAAACATAACATTCTGTTCGAAAGATAGCTATGATACCTGTTAGTCGAAAGATCTCTAATGTGTCGAAAGATGACCATGAATTGAATGATAGCTGATGTTCTACTGTGAAATAATACGTGTTGTGTCGATATGCAAACTGACTGTTATGTGAACATTAAATTGCATGCGTATCGTTGTGAACATGAACTGATTTGTTATACGTGCATACGATAGGACGTGAATAAATTACTTGTGAGTGCATAACCTAGCATACCGAGCAAACCAAGGTGAGTTCACACAGCCAAGGCATGGGTTCCCAGGGTGGGAATGGGTTGGATGATTACTTGTGCATACTTTGATACTGTAACGAACGATTAAACTGTTGATGCTTACGAACTACTCAACTGCCTTCGCACCCACCCTGGTCGGTAAAGACTATGGTCGCGAACGAACTGATAAATTGCCTTCGCACACACCCTGGTCGGTAAAGACTATGGTCGCGAACTAACGAACCTAATCTTCGCACACATGCCTGGGAGGCCGCGATGGAACTGATACGATATGAAACTTAACTGAACGAACGCACTATTACCCAAACTAAACTATAAACTGTGAACTCGCTCAACTAGTTTGTTGATTATCTGCTGCATGCCTTGCAGGACCTTAGGTACATATTGGAGCTTGCACAAGGAAGGAGCAGGTCGTTGTGGGGCTTGGATCTTGATCATCTTATTGAACACTTTTGATATTTGACATTTATTTGCTATGAGTTTTACAATAATACGCTTCCGCTAAACAATGACAACTTACTTATGTTTTGGAAACACCTTTCATATGGAATTGGTTTGGTTTATATTGCATTTACTTTTACTTTATACAATGTTCTGTATGATTGGTGGCTTGATCCTGGTCAGTCACGCTCCCAAGCGGTGATACTCCGCGTGTGGATTTTGGGGGTGTGACAAGTTATGTGTCCTTAAAAGTTAGCCAAATGCTTAAGCGCACTCCAACGCTTCTGGACACCAAACACATGGTAGAAATAGCAAACGGTAAAAGTCTTGAAGCCACACACATAGTTAAGGGCTGTAACCTCGACCTAGCTGGTCAGACCTTCTCTATCGATCTTATTCCTATCGTTCTGGGTAGTTTTGACGTTATTATTGGGATGGATTGGTTATCTCGTCAGCAAGCGGAAATTCTTTGCAACGAGAAGATTGTCCGCATCCCTCGTCCTGGTAAAGAACCGCTCGTAATACGTGGCGACAAGAGTGGTGCTGTTGTGGGCATCATCTCCTTCTTTAAGGCCCATAAGTGTTTGCGAAAGGGCCACACTGCTATTTTAGCCCTCGTTTCTGATGCATCCTCAGAAGAAAAGAAGATAGAAGACATTCCTATTGTGCGCGACTTTCCCGAGGAATTACCTGGTCTTCCGCCTCATCGCCAAGTTGAATTTCAAATCAAGCTAGCTCCTGGAGCAGCGCCCATAGCTCGAGCACCTTATCGTCTAGCTCCATCAGAACTTGAAGAACTGTCCACGCAACTACAAGAACTCTTGGAAAAGGGTTTCATACATCCTAGCTCTTCGCCTTGGGGAGCTCCAATATTATTTGTGAAGAAGAAAGACGGTACCTTCAGAATGTGTATTGACTACCGCGAACTCAACAAGATGACCGTGAAGAATCGTTATCCTCTTCCACGCATTGATGATTTGTTCGACCAATTGCAAGGGTCGAGTCATTACTCTAAGATTGATTTGAGATCGGGCTACCATCAGTTGAGAGTCCGAGAGGAAGACGTCTCCAAAACAACATTCAGAACTCGTTACGGCCATTATGAGTTTCTGGTTATGCCTTTTGGATTAACGAATGCATCTGCGGTCTTCATGGATCTCATGAACCGAGTGTGCAAGCCTTACCTGGATAAATTTGTCATAGTCTTCATCGACGACATCCTGATCTATTCGAAGAGTTAGGAGGAACACGAGCAACACCTGAGGCTTATTCTGGAACTTCTTCGAAAAGAGCAGTTGTATGCCAAGTTTTTGAAATGTGACTTCTGGCTTCGGGAAGTCCACTTTCTAGGCCATGTGGTAAACAAGGATGGGATTCATGTGGATCCATCCAGGGTTGACTCGATCAAGAACTGACCTGCACCCCGTACACCAACAGAAATCCACCAATTCTTGGGTTTGGCAGGATATTACAAAAGGTTTATCAAGGATTTCTCAAAGATTGCGCAACCTCTCACCTCACTGACTCAGAAGGGTGTCACCTATCGTTGGGGTGAAACACAAGAGTCTGCTTTCCAGCACTTAAAGGATAGACTTTGTAGCGTGCCTATCCTCTCATTGCCTGAAGGCATAGATGATTTTGTGGTTTACTGCGACGCTTCCATCCAAGGACTTGGTTGCGTGTTGATGCAACGTGACAAGGTCATTGCCTACGCATCGCGCCAACTTAAAGTTCACGAAAGGAACTACACTACGCACGACCTGGAATTGGGAGTAGTTGTTTTCACGCTTAAGATATGGAGACATTACATGTACGGTACCAAGTGCACCATTTACACCGATCACAGGAGTCTCGAGCATATCTTCAAGCAAAAGGAATTGAACATGCGACAATGCCGATGGGTCGAACTCTTGAACGATTATGAATGCGCTATCAAATATCATCCGGGCAAAGCCAATGTTGTGGCTGACGCCCTCAGTCGAAAGGATACTATACATAAGCGTGTACGTGCGTTACAGCTTACCATCCAATCTAACCTTCCCGCTCAGATTCGCGATGCTCAGGTTGAAGCATTGAAAGCAGAGAACATCAGGGCTGAGTCCCTACGAGGATCGAGGCAGCGGCTGGAACAAAAGGAAAACGGCGCCTACTATGTTAATGGACGCATCTGGGTTCCACTGTATGGAGACCTACACGAGCTTGTGATGGATGAAGCACATAAGTCTCATTATTCAGTACCTCCTGGTTCGGATAAGATGTACCACGACCTAAAGACTACATACTGGTGGCCTGGTATGAAAGCCAGCATAGCAACCTACGTCAGTAAATGCTTGACTTGTGCTAGGGTTAAGGTCGAATACCAGAAACCATCAGGCCCACTTCAACAACCAGAGATACCTAAATGGAAATGGGAGCAAATCTCCATGGATTTCGTTACTGGCCTGCCCAGATCTCAACGCGGAAACGATACCATTTGGGTGATCGTGGATCGACTGACCAAGTCTGCACATTTTCTAGCCATCAAGGAAACGGATAAGTTTTCTACTCTAGCAGCCATCTACCTAAAAGAAGTGGTATCAAGGCACGGAGTGCCAACCTCCATCATTTATGATCGTGACGCGCGTTTTTCCTCTGAATTGTGGCAAGCTATGCACAAGACTTTTGGCTGACGTCTAGATATGAGCACCGCTTATCACCCACAGACGGATGGGCAATCAGAACGCACCATCCAAACCCTTGAAGACATGCTTCGGGCATGTGTAATCGATTTTGGTAATGGTTGGGAGAAGCACCTCCCATTAGTGGAGTTTTCGTATAACAGCAGTTACCACACCAGCATCCAAGCCGCTCCATTCGAGGCATTGTATGGACGGAAGTGCCGATCACCTCTTTATTAGGCAGAAGTTGGTGACAGTGAAATCACTGGTTCAGAACTCGTAGTAGATACAACCGAGAAGATTGCTCAGATACGACAACGAATGGCGGCAGCTCGTGACCGTCAGAAAAGCTATGCTGATAAGCGAAGAAAGCCACTCGAGTTCCAGGTTGGAGATCGAGTGCTACTCAAAGTCTCACCTTGGAAAGGTGTAGCCCGTTTTGGCAAGCGGGGCAAGCTCAATCCGCGTTATGTCAGACCGTTCGAAATCATTGAGAAGATTGGCAAAGTCGCTTACAGGCTGAATCTACCTGAAGAACTCAGCGGAGTTCACAATGTTTTCCATGTGTCGAATCTGAAGAAGTGTCTGTCAGATGAGACCCTCATAGTTCCTCTCAAGGAGCTCACTATCGATGACCAGTTGTGATTCGTCGAGGAACCAGCAGAGATTACGGATCGGGATGTTAAGATTCTCAAGCATACCAGAATACCTCTTGTCCGAGTTCGTTGGGATTCCCGTCGTGGCCCAGAGTATACCTGGGAACGAGAAGACGAAATGAAACTCAAGTATCCCCAGCTGTTTAAGAAAAATCCAACCACTACTGAGACTGAAGCTACTGCAGAATTTCGCGACGAAATTCCAAATCAACGGGGGGATGATGTGACACCCCAGGAAAACCAGGAAAACAACGCAAATTAATTAGTTTCCTCTGAAATTTTCTTAACAGGGGGAGAATGTGACAACCCTCGTAATTCCATGTATCCGTACAATTTATTAATGATAATTAAAGTGCTTAACTGCTCTCTGAATTATGTGTTATACTTACATGTGCTTGTTAACATACTAGTAGTGTACAGAAAAGTTACTAAATAGTCCGTTATGATTTCCTAAGTGTTGAGAATTAAAAGTGTTACAAAAATATATATATATATATATAGGACACTCTATGGATTAATTAAGCACTTTAACGGAACAACACCGAACCAAATAACCGGACTTTACCAGAAACACAAAAATATTGTTAAACACATTGTTTCACTTTTACTGAGCTAGCCATGATTCTCGAACATCATAACACACCATCTAAACATCTAATAACTAGAACACCTAACTAAGACTTGGATTTCAATCATAAACTGACTATATGTTTAAAACCTAGTCTACTACCCCCCCCTCCCCCACCTATGAACGGCCCATACATGGCCCCCACATGTTGATTTTATTTCAATTATTTATTAGATCATGTATGTGCTTTTAGTGACATATTACCCATAAGTTAATCCCCAAACTTGGTTATAAGAAGAAATCATAAGTGCAAGAACTCATTTCACACACATTTGAAAAACACACAAAACCTTCTCCTCTCTTGGGAGCTCTCGGCCGAACACCCACACTTACACCCTCATCATCATTCAATCTTCTTCAACCATTCTGAGGCCAAACAAAGGTGTTAGAGATCATACAACGAAGCTCGGTGTGTTCGGAAGTTGAAGGACCACTCTCATCTTCTTTTATCCACCACGTTTCTTCACTTGAACTTCCCTAGTCTTGAACTAGTGGTAAGAACTTAGATCCTTGCATTTTACATGTTGTTAAAGTGGTTAATGATGTATAATGATCAAAATGTTAAGAACCCTAATGAATCTTATGAAGAAGTATTGAATAATAAACTAACTTGGTAATAAAGTAGTGTTGAAATGATGAAGAAACCATGATTTGCATATGTTGTGATGCTTGCTGATTATTGTTTGCTAGTAATGATATGGATTATCATGTGTTCTTGCTAGATCATGATTAAAAACATGATCTAGCAAGATCAGAAAGTAAAAATGTGTAGGATGATGGAATCATCCACACATAAACAGTGAACTTGAATGAATGAATATTTTCTTGAAAAATAAAGATCAAAGTAGGTTATAATCACGTAGATCTAAAGATCTACGAGTGGTTTTTCGAAAGAACCAAGTGAAAAATATAAGTTTCATTAAAACTTGGATCTTACATAAACTAATCACATTTTTAGTGGTTAACAAAGTTAAGAAACACATGTGTAACAAGAAAAATACACCAAGAAACATTTTTAGAAAATATGAACATAAGTTGTAAAGATCCATATTCTTTAAAAATAAAGTTTTTAAATAACTAATCACATTTTAAAAGGTAACAAGACTTACTAAGGACACTAGTAAGTTAATACATATTTTTATAAATCTTCAAGTTCATAAGTTTATAGTTTATGCTTGTTTTTGACAAGTTTGGTAAATAGATATCGTATATTGTTGAGTGAGAATTGTTTGAATAAATTTTTGAAAAGAAAATGATATGCTAGTAAGCATGGACACCTCCATTTACAAAGGAAACTCTGGCGAAATTTTTCCAAAAATCCAACACTTAGAAAATATTTTTCTAGCAAGTGTTTACAAACGTATTTTAACCTTGTTTTCAGAATAAACTTCGCCATGATTTTTATTACAAAATACCAAGTGCCGGAGGTTGATTTTCGTAAATAAAATTTGATAAATATGTAATTAGAATATATATCTTATGCTAGAACACTTGTGTGGATACTTGTTTATTTTGTGAGATAGTTATATTATATTAGGGTAAAATAATATAACTTGACAATATGTCTTGACATTTGAATTGTGTGGTTTGTAGTAGAAAGTAACGAGTAAATAAACCGTATGTAGGATACGTGTTATGCACGAGAAACTGATTGTTATGTGTACCTTATTAGGACGTGCTTGATTTCCTGATTTACTTGAGTAATTAATCTAACCGAGCAAACCTAGGTGAGTTCACACACTTTCTAAGGCATGGGGATTCCCGGTGGTTGGGAATGGTGTAGGATCGTTTTCCGACCTGTTTGAGTCGATCAGAAGAATTCATGTTCAAAACAAGAGGCGGAAACTAATGTTTTGGTGCAATCTCAGCCGTATTCACCTTTAACTGTTGTTTTATTGATTACTGAATCGATTACAAGCTCTGACAACACTTCGGCAGCACTTCGTGGCTTACCGGAAGAAAACACATACACAACTAACTGATTTCGCTCCTGACTACCCTATATATAGTGTTCTGATTTCGCTCTAACATGCAATGTCACCAGGAGCGAAATCAAACTGTTACATTTCGGGCGAAATCAAGTACGGGACACTTTCGGGCGGAATTAACATGTGGGGTTTCGGTCCAAATGACAAAATGTCATTTGGAGCGGAATCACTTTCAAATACACAATTCTTGGATCCCGTGTCCCGTTCTAACCTAATCTATACAAGAATCGATTCTAGACGTAGGCGACAGACGGATGCACCAACAAACTCCCCCTCGGATGTTGACGGAGTCTTCAGTGTCGAGTCTTCGGTTGTCAACCTTCAGTCTTTATCAGTCTTCGTTCTTCTTCAAAGTATTTGTCATTGCAAGAATCCTTTCTCAAACTTTATCATCAACAAACTCCTCTCCCTCAGATGTTGAATTTTTAAACTTCATCAGCATCAGCAAATCCAGGATCAGTACTGGCTCTCCCTGCTTTCTCAACTTTGTCTTCAGACTCCCCCTCTCAATCTGCTGGGATCGTAGTCTGGAAATCACATTCATTTCAAGATCTTGACCTGGCTCCTTTCCAGCTCAGGTTATCTGCACAATCTCTACCCAACACATAAGCTTCTCAAAGATTAAATCTTTTTAAAATTTAGAAACTATTCCAGAAAATATACAACATGATTTGTTCTATGAAAACCACTTGTAAACATATCATCTTCATACACTCTCTCCCAAACCTGTTCTTCATGTTTAGCACTCGGAATTTCAAAAATCAGCTTTTCAATACCAGTTGTCGAAAATCTTTTTGGATTTTACAAAAATGTATGCTAAAACACACTAAAATCTTTTTGGATTTTCTAAAGAAAGTAAATGCAGTAAAGAACCTATTTACAGACACTATTTTTGTGAGTTCGTGCCAGAGGATCATATCAGTTTTTGAGACACATCACGAACACCGTTAAGCTTGATTTCATTTTAAGTTCTAAGCAATTCACCTAGATTGTAAGTATGTTTGTCCTCTTAAATTTTCACACAAAGTTCAACTGTTTCGAGATACGCTATTAATGTCTTAATTACTTAAACTTATTCGTGTGTCCCACCACTTGAATATACTCCCGTATCCATATCCCAATATTCAGTCTTACAGGTGAGTATACCACAGATAATATCTGTGAAGGGGTTAAATTGCGAGGGCCGTGAGAGCTCAGGTCGATACTTCCGTATACGCAGAGAGATGACGACTTCGACTTTTGGGGTGTCCCCTTTAGAGGATCTTTTGTTTCAACAGCAGTGACTATCAATTTTATTGTTTAATCATTTTTTGCTGAGGGCTTTTGCTATGTTTCAAGCAATTTGCAGAAAGTATTATACGAGGACTAGGTCAGTATTTCTATACAGCAGAAGTCCCGGTATAATACCCCAGATATCACTGAGCATAAAGACCTAGTATCTCAGAATATGGGACCTTTCAAACAAGATTTCAGGGGTTACCTATATATCCAAGAAGTTGTTACCCACAGAATAAGCAAGTTTGAATTTTTAGGTTTATATCTTGTTACAATCTACTAAATGTGCGAAAATCTACTCACACATCCGCGTTGAGATTGTTTATCACATTTTTAACTTTACATTTCTTTAGCGTGTTGTGATAGTCCACTGATGTACTATCATTTCCTCTTTTATGCAACAAAAACTCATTTTTCATTTTATCATGTTTTGGCTTTTTTCAAATTTTCAAATGTTTTTGGATTTTCTGAAAATTTCTTGCTCCCCCTAAAATTCAAAAACATTTAACAAAATGACAACAAACTGTACAGAAATGTGACAACTGGCATCAAATTGCCTCAATTCTCCATCCGCTTGGCGTAAACAATCAGAACTCCCCCTCACAACAAACTATTTTCCATAATGATTTCAAAACACTCAAGTTTGTTTTAATCAAAATGGTTTTTCCGGAAAATAAGTTTTGTTGACGTTACCACTTGTAAAGTTTTGGGGACCAAATCATCACTTTGTTTGCCAATATTTTGAATGATAGTTAACTCAAGTTCAATTTAATGACCTTGATTAAAAACAACAATCATACATATGAAACCTGTTTTTCAATCAATTACCATCTGTAGGACCGTATTTGACAGTCAGTTGAGTCAATTCGAGCTAGCAACTACGGAAAATGCAGCGAAAATACAAAATCGGCATGAATCAAAGCAAGAAAGGAGTAGAAACAGATAGAAATCACTTTAAAACAGTTTTCTCATTCAATCTTCACAAAATACACGGGCAGCAGTTCGGCTACACGGGAGATATGAACGTGCAAAATGAGAAAACAACTTGGGTATATATAGGGGAGGTAGTTTCGCTTATGTGACAACTCGAATTTCCAAGATTTCTATTTCGCATTTATTGCACGTTCATGTATTGTTTAGTTGTTTAATTGCACTAGTGATTGACTATGGAACTGTAACGTTTTAATACAATGAAGTGTATTGTGTGGTTATACTTGGTTATGTGTTAATTGTGATAGACTTGTCAAATGCATAAACTTGGTGGTGAAACTGTGAAATTGTTGTGAGATGGTGTACTTGTGTAAAAGTTAATACTTGAGGACATAGGGAGCAATTAGTGAAATCCTAGTGATACTTAACCCTAATCTCTTTTCCTAATCATTCACTAATTATCACAAGAATCAAAACACGTACCCTCACATTCCCTAATCCTCTCTACAACCATCTTCTCATCATTCTTGGATTCACAAGTTCTTTTGCATCAAGTCTGAGTACCAATCCATCTAGAATCAAATCAAGGTAATGATTTAATCATTCTTTGTGATTAATTGTGGATTGATTGATCATGTAAACCCTAGTTCTTCACATGCTAAGTTCTGTAATTGTTAATGTGATTCTGGTTATTGTGATTATGATATTTGTCTAGTGCTTAATCGATCGCTTGATGATTTTGATGTATGATATGAAGAGATATTGATTGTGTGTAGACTACTGCTAAACAGATATGATGTGACAACTCGAATTTCCAAGATTCCTTATTCGCATTTATTGCACGCTAATTGTCTAGATTGTTTGTTTACACGACTTGTTTGTTTCACAACTGTACACGCTTGTGTTATGTTGAATCGCTTTGTGATATATATGTATATATGGTGTGCCTTACAAGTGTGTTTGATATATTGATGTGCAAAATAAGCAGGCATGTAAATAATAATGGGTGGCATTATATTGTGTTTGAGAAATTTAATAGCAACAAACATGGAATTCACGAAAACACCCTTGGAGGAAAACACATTAAGTGTTTTCGTCCACCTTCAGGCCAATGAAAACAGAAGTGGGCTTGGCCCAGCAGCGTCATGATATAGTGTCTGATTGTAACATGTACGCGAGAACTTTCAGCAAAACCCTAACCACCTATCACATTCCTCTTCTCTCTCACTCTCCTTTGAAAACCGAACGGCAGCCATGAAAGACTCGAGCCATACATCAACCAAATTGTTGTCTCTTCTGTTTCGGTTAGTCATCGGCCACCAATGATTGTTTGATCGAAATCTGTTTGTCATTCTGACATGAGTTGTGATTATGAGTATATGATTGAATTTTATTAACCTTGTGTACACATGTAATCAGACTTTAAATGGCCAATTCATTCTATTGCATACAAAAATTTGTTTTCATATCATCACATGAAAGGTTTAGTGAAATGAAAGTATATTGTTGTGTGTGTATTAATTAGAGGCATTTTGGTCCAATAGAAACTTGATAACAGCATATAGTTGTCGGCCACTAGGTTTACATTTGCATGGGTAATTGTCAGTGTCATGTGATCTTTCATTTGTGTCATACATGTATTATTAGGTTGAAAACAGTCAACTAAGTTCTCTCATCTCAAAATTTTGTTTAATGTTGATGAGCTATGTGATTGGTTGTAGTGGACGGCCAAGAAAAGGTATTGGCCATAGCTTTGGTCCAATAGAATTTCAAAGGTTTAATGGGTGGTCAAATAGCAACATGAAATCTTTTTCCATTGTCGGCCATAGCATGAAGAGTCATAACCTAGTTGGAGGTCAATGATAATGATGATGTTTGTGAATATTGAGATGTGATCATGTGAACATAGGAAACAAACGGCCGAGTTTTAAACCCTAGAACCATGTCCGAGCTTTATTATTTATCATCAGGGGTCCGAATTTTGAGAAAGGTATATGTAAGGGGGTCCGACTTTTCAAAGGATTATATGGTCAGAAGTTTTTGAAGTGGTTGTTATCCGAGTTTTATTTGAAAACATCACAAGGGTCCGACTTTTTAAACTATTGCATGGTCTGAGTGTAATACATTGTCCGAGTTTCATGAGATTGTGGTCCGAGTTTAATGTGTTGATCAAGTTGTCCGAGCTATTGAAGCTTATGTTCCGAGTTTTATATCCAAGGGATCTTGGTACCACTTTTTTGTATTAGAAAAGATAAATTCTAGGTTTTGATATTATAAATGGCGGCCAGGTGATCATTATTATTGCCAATGAGTTTCTAGTAATATGTGAATGAGTTTATAATAATCATGATAGTCTAGTAATGAATCGGTCTAATAAAAGGAGTATGTGGTGTTTTAGTCAAAGATGATAACAAGTAAATGGTCGGCCACCCATTACACACATAATTTGTTTATATCGATTTACTAATATGTGATAGTTGAAAAATGGGGGATTTGGAGGTTGATGTGATAATGTTAACTAGGTCAGTTATATGTGGTTAAATGTAACTCATG
The DNA here is from genome assembly GCF_002127325.2 of Helianthus annuus. Classification (NCBI taxonomy): domain Eukaryota; kingdom Viridiplantae; phylum Streptophyta; class Magnoliopsida; order Asterales; family Asteraceae; genus Helianthus; species Helianthus annuus. The sequence continues at coordinate 114,836,785 of NC_035436.2, forward strand.
TGTATATGCGATTAACTGCTTAATGCTATGAGTCGTTTGTTACTTAATCGATACTGTGTAATCATGAATGATACGTGAACTATGTGAATATAAACTAATTGTGAATACGTGCATAACAATAGGACTTGACTGACTACTTGTGAGTGCATAACCTAGCATACCGAGCAAACCAAGGTGAGTTCACACTCTTACCAAGGCATGGGATTCCCGGGGTGTTGGGAATGGGATTGAAAGGTTGATTAGATACACTATTGACACTATGACTAGACTACCACATTACTATCCTCGGATGTGAAGGATACTTATACTGATCACTATCCTCGGATGTGAAGGATACTTATACTGATCACTATCCTCGGTTGTGAAGGATACCTATAGTTACGAGTAGTCTAGGGGTTATACAACGTGGAACACCACCACCAATAACGTGGAACACCACCACCAATAACGTGGAACACCACCACCAATAACGTGGAACACCACCACCAATAGAACATACAAACGGCCCAGTAGAGCCACCTGTTACAAACGAACTTACTATTACGCATTTACTTTCTGTGAACTCGCTCAACTAGTTAGTTGATCATTCTGTTACATGCCTTGCAGATCGTTAGGTACTTGGAGCTTGCATTGGAGAAGCGGGTCGTTGTGGACAAGGATCGTGGCTTTTCTGTTGAGCTATTATGACACTTAAAACTGTTAACTACTACTGGTTTATTTGCTATGCTTCCGCTACATTTTGAAACGATGATTTGTTTGATCACCTTTTGTATTGAATGGATGGTTTTCAGTTATTTTACTTAATATTAAATGCATGTTCAATATGATTGGTGGCTTGATCCTGGTCAGTCACGCTCCCAAGCGGTGATACTCCGCAGGTGGATTTTGGGGGTGTGACAGATTGGTATCAGAGCCATTGGTTATAGAGAACTTGGTTTTAATATGGAAAAACGTTTTTATTAAAACCAGACTATAACCAGAACAGTGCTCTCAACGATCCACAACGACGCTTCGCTCCACGTGCAAGACTCAACTTCCTAGGTAATAAGGTTTATGTTTATTGCCTACATGCTAGAATTTGCATAGAACTTTGCTCGTAGTATGCTTACATTACCTTGCTCACAACTTGTTATTGCATGAGAATACTTATGTGCCTACACTTTTCTGTCATCGCACTACTCGCGAACCATTCATACTTATGCTACCATTACTGTTCGATCATGTCTGGACGTGTTGACATGACTCAAGCCCAGTTGGCGGCACTTATTAACAAACAAGTTGCTGCGGCGCTTGCAGCCGCACAAGCAGGAGGTATAACCTGCTATTACAGATCTATCCTAGGATGTTAGATCCTACTCTCGTGACCCAACTCTCGCGCTTAACCTTGACCTATCTTTCTAGCGCAACGAGGCAGAACGCACAGGAACCTGTCTGCACATTCAAGAACTTCATGGACTGTCGTCCAAGCACATTCAGTGGCACAGAAGGAGCAGTGGGACTACTCCACTGGTTTGGGAAGCTCGAGTCAGTATTCGAGATGTGCGAATTCCCTGAGGCTCGTAGGGTCAAGTATGCCACTGGTACTTTGGAAAGAATCGCGCTAACCTGGTGGAACGCGCAAGTACAGATACTAGGGTTGGCAGCTGCTAACGCCACCCCCTTGGAACGAATTCAAAGAACGCATTAAAAGAGGATACTGCACGCGTGATGACATCCACAAGTTGGAAGTGGAGCTTTGCCATTTGAAAATGACGGGGTCAGAAATTGATGCATATACGAAACGGTCGAACGAACTGGCCATCTTGTGTCCAACCATGATGGACCCTCCAAGCAAGCATATCGAATTGTACCTCAAGGGTCTAGCCTCAGAAATTCAGAGCCATGCTACATCGGCTAACCTCGACAACATTCAAGACATTCAGTGTCTTGCTTATCGCCTCACGGATCAGGCAATGGAACAGAACAGCAGCAGCACAAGAATAGTGATCGCCAGAGCACGGCAGAAGCTAAGGATTCAGGAGCCCACGGCTTGCAAATCGGAATCGCCAGCAGCAACAGCAAGCAGAAATCCTATGCAAAGAAAAGATTGTTCGCATTTCTCGTTCTGGTCAAGAACCTCTCGAAGTTCAAGGCGACAAGAGTGGTGCTGTGGTCGGCATCACCTCTTTCTTGAAGGCTCACAAATGTTTGCGGAAGGGCCACACCGCAATTTTGGCTCCCGTTACTGACGCATCAGCGAAAGAAAAGGAGTTGGAAGACCATCCAGTTATACGCGACTTTCCTCAGGTGTTTCCTAAAGATTTAACTGGTCTACCGCCTCATCGTCAGGTCGAATTTCAAATCGAGCTCGCTCCAGGAGCAGCACCCATAGCTTGAGCACCGTATCGCTTAGCTCCACCAGAATCGGAAGAACTATCGGCGCAGCTACAAGAAGTCTTGGATAAGGGATTTATCCGACCTATCTCTTCGCCTTGGGGAGCTCCAGTATTATTTGTGAAAAGGAAGGATGGCACTTTCAAGATGTGCATCGATTATCGCGAACTGAACAAGGTCACAGTGAAGAACCGTTATCCTCTTCCACGCATTGACGACTTATTCGACCAGTTGCAAGGGTCGAGTTACTACTCCAAGATCGATCTCAGGTCAGGGTATCATCAGCTGAGAGTCCGCGAGGAGGACATATCCAAAACATCATTCAGAACTCGCTACGGACATTACGAGTTTCCAGTCATGCCTTTTGGGCTTACGAACGCGCCGACAGTTTTCATGGAACTTATGAACAGGGTATGCAAACCCTACCTAGACAAATTCGTCATTATTTTCATCGACGACATTCTGATCTACCCCAAGATTCAGGAGGAACACGAGCAGCACTTACGTCTTATTTTGGAACTTCTCCAAAAGGAGCAACTGTACGCAAAATTTTCAAAATGCGACTTCTGGCTTCGTGAAGTCCACCTTCTAGGCCATGTGGTGAACACGGATGGGATTCATGTCGATCCATCCAAGGTAGATTCGATCAGGAATTGGCCTGCACCACGTACACCAACGGAAATACGCCAATTCTTGGGATTGGCGGGGTATTACAGACGATTCATTAAAGACTTTTCGAAGATCACGCAGCCGCTTAGGCTACTGACACAGAAAGGTGTCACCTACCGTTGGGGAGATACCCAGGAAACTGCTTTTCAGTACTTAAAGGATAGGCTTTGCAGTGCACCTAATCTCTCATTTCCAGAGGGCACCGACGATTTCGTGGTCTATTGTGACGCATCGATACAGGGGCTGGGTTGTGTACTGATGCAGCGTGATAAAGTTATTGCCTATGCTTCGCGGCAACTCAAGATTCATGAACGGAACTACACGACGCACGATTTAGAGCTGGGAGCTGTTGTTTTTGCGCTTAAGGTATGGCGACACTACCTGTACGGTACCAAGTGCACAATTTACACCGATCACAGGAGTCTCGAGCATATCATCAAGCAAAAGGATTGAATATGCGTCAACAGAGATGGGTTGAACTTCTGAACGACTACGAATGCGCCATCAAGTATCATCCAGGCAAGGCCAATGTCGTGGCTGACGCTCTCAGTCGGAAAGACACTACCTAAGCGCGTGCGAGCGCTACAGCTTACTATTCAGTCCAGTCTTCCTGCACAGATACGAGCTGCTCAGATAGAAGCATTGAAACCCGAAAACGTCATGGCCGAAGCCTTACGCGGTTCAAGGAAACGAATGGAAGAAAAGGAAGACGGCGCCTACTATGTAACGGGGCGTATTCGGGTCCCACTTTATGGCGGTTTACGAGAGCTTGTGATGGACGAAGTACACAAGTCTCGCTACTTGGTACATCCAGGGTCGGATAAAATGTACCACGACATTAGAACTACATATTGGTGGCCTAGCATGAAGGCCCACATTGCAACTTACGTCGGCAAATGTTTGTCTTGGGCGAGAATCAAGACAGAGTACCAGAAACCCTCAGGCCTACTTCAACAACCCAGGATACCACAGTGGAAATGGGAAGAAATTTCCATGGATGTCGTTACAGGCCTACCCAGATCTCAGCGTGGAAATGATACCATATGGGTGATCGTGGATCGACACACCAAGTCTGCACACTTCTGGCTATAAGGGAAACGGATAAGTTCTCCACTCTCGCATACATCTATCTTAAAGAAGTTGTTTCGAGGCACGGGGTGCCCACCTCTATCAGTTCGGATCGGGATGCACGATTCACGTCAGAGCTATGGCAAGCGATGCACAAAGCGTTTGGCTCTCGTTTAGACATGAGCACAACATATCACCCTCAGACGGATGGGCAGTCTGAGCGCACAATTCAAACTCTTGAAGACATGCTTTAGGCATGTGTTATTGATTTCGGCAACGGCTGAAAAAAGCAGCTCCCTCTGGTGGAGTTTTCGTATAATAGCAGTTATCACACCAGCATTCAAGCCGCTCCATTCGAGGCATTGTACGGACGTAAATGCCGGTCACCTCTCGGTTGGGCAGAGGTGGGGGATAGTTAGATTACAGGCCCAGAAATGGTAGTTGATGCTACCGAACGAATTGCACAGATACGGCAACGTAGGGCGGCAACTCGCGATCGCCAGAAAAGCTACGCAGATAAGCGTAGGAAGCCATTGGAATTTTAGGTCGGGGACCGGGTTTTACTCAAAGTTTCACCCTGAAAGGGGTGTGGTTAGATTTGGTAAACGAGGCAAGCTCAATCCACGGTATGATGGACCGTTCGAAATCACTGAAAGAATAGGCCAAGTAGCCTACAGACTGAAACTACCAGCTGAACTCGGTGCAGTTCACAATGTATTTCACGTGTCGAATCTGAAGAAGTGCCTGTCAGATGAGACTCTCATAGTTCCTTTTAAGGAACTCACTATCGATGAGCGGTTGCAGTTCGTCGAGGAACCAGTTGAAATCACGGACCGGGATGTTAAGGTCCTCAAAAGCAAGAGAATCCCTCTTGTTCGAGTTCGTTGGAACTCCCGACGTGGCCCAGAGTACACCTGGGAACGCGAAGACCAGATGACAGAAAAGTACCCCCAGTTATTCGAAACTAGTGCAACCACTACTGAGGCTGAAGCTACTACTACTGAATTTCAGGACGAAATTCCAAATCAACGGGGGGATGATGTGACACCTCAGGAAAACCAGTGAACAATACAGCTTACCTAGCTTCCTCAGTGAGTGCGTACCAAATTTCGGGACGAAATTTCTTTTAAGTTGGGGATAATGTGACAACTCGAATTTCCAAGATTCCTTATTCGCATTTATTGCACGCTAATTGTCTAGATTGTTTGTTTACACGACTTGTTTGTTTCACAACTGTACACGCTTGTGTTATGTTGAATCGCTTTGTGATATATATGTATATATGGTGTGCCTTACAAGTGTGTTTGATATATTGATGTGCAAAATAAGCAGGCATGTAAATAATAATGGGTGGCATTATATTGTGTTTGAGAAATTTAATAGCAACAAACATGGAATTCACGAAAACACCCTTGGAGGAAAACACCCTTGGAGGAAAACACATTAAGTGTTTTCGTCCACCTTCAGGCCAATGAAAACAGAAGTGGGCTTGGCCCAGCAGCGTCATGATATAGTGTCTGATTGTAACATGTACGCGAGAACTTTCAGCAAAACCCTAACCACCTATCACATTCCTCTTCTCTCTCACTCTCCTTTGAAAACCGAACGGCAGCCATGAAAGACTCGAGCCATACATCAACCAAATTGTTGTCTCTTCTGTTTCGGTTAGTCATCGGCCACCAATGATTGTTTGATCGAAATCTGTTTGTCATTCTGACATGAGTTGTGATTATGAGTATATGATTGAATTTTATTAACCTTGTGTACACATGTAATCAGACTTTAAATGGCCAATTCATTCTATTGCATACAAAAATTTGTTTTCATATCATCACATGAAAGGTTTAGTGAAATGAAAGTATATTGTTGTGTGTGTATTAATTAGAGGCATTTTGGTCCAATAGAAACTTGATAACAGCATATAGTTGTCGGCCACTAGGTTTACATTTGCATGGGTAATTGTCAGTGTCATGTGATCTTTCATTTGTGTCATACATGTATTATTAGGTTGAAAACAGTCAACTAAGTTCTCTCATCTCAAAATTTTGTTTAATGTTGATGAGCTATGTGATTGGTTGTAGTGGACGGCCAAGAAAAGGTATTGGCCATAGCTTTGGTCCAATAGAATTTCAAAGGTTTAATGGGTGGTCAAATAGCAACATGAAATCTTTTTCCATTGTCGGCCATAGCATGAAGAGTCATAACCTAGTTGGAGGTCAATGATAATGATGATGTTTGTGAATATTGAGATGTGATCATGTGAACATAGGAAACAAACGGCCGAGTTTTAAACCCTAGAACCATGTCCGAGCTTTATTATTTATCATCAGGGGTCCGAATTTTGAGAAAGGTATATGTAAGGGGGTCCGACTTTTCAAAGGATTATATGGTCAGAAGTTTTTGAAGTGGTTGTTATCCGAGTTTTATTTGAAAACATCACAAGGGTCCGACTTTTTAAACTATTGCATGGTCTGAGTGTAATACATTGTCCGAGTTTCATGAGATTGTGGTCCGAGTTTAATGTGTTGATCAAGTTGTCCGAGCTATTGAAGCTTATGTTCCGAGTTTTATATCCAAGGGATCTTGGTACCACTTTTTTGTATTAGAAAAGATAAATTCTAGGTTTTGATATTATAAATGGCGGCCAGGTGATCATTATTATTGCCAATGAGTTTCTAGTAATATGTGAATGAGTTTATAATAATCATGATAGTCTAGTAATGAATCGGTCTAATAAAAGGAGTATGTGGTGTTTTAGTCAAAGATGATAACAAGTAAATGGTCGGCCACCCATTACACACATAATTTGTTTATATCGATTTACTAATATGTGATAGTTGAAAAATGGGGGATTTGGAGGTTGATGTGATAATGTTAACTAGGTCAGTTATATGTGGTTAAATGTAACTCATGTGTATATGCGATTAACTGCTTAATGCTATGAGTCGTTTGTTACTTAATCGATACTGTGTAATCATGAATGATACGTGAACTATGTGAATATAAACTAATTGTGAATACGTGCATAACAATAGGACTTGACTGACTACTTGTGAGTGCATAACCTAGCATACCGAGCAAACCAAGGTGAGTTCACACTCTTACCAAGGCATGGGATTCCCGGGGTGTTGGGAATGGGATTGAAAGGTTGATTAGATACACTATTGACACTATGACTAGACTACCACATTACTATCCTCGGATGTGAAGGATACTTATACTGATCACTATCCTCGGATGTGAAGGATACTTATACTGATCACTATCCTCGGTTGTGAAGGATACCTATAGTTACGAGTAGTCTAGGGGTTATACAACGTGGAACACCACCACCAATAACGTGGAACACCACCACCAATAACGTGGAACACCACCACCAATAACGTGGAACACCACCACCAATAGAACATACAAACGGCCCAGTAGAGCCACCTGTTACAAACGAACTTACTATTACGCATTTACTTTCTGTGAACTCGCTCAACTAGTTAGTTGATCATTCTGTTACATGCCTTGCAGATCGTTAGGTACTTGGAGCTTGCATTGGAGAAGCAGGTCGTTGTGGACAAGGATCGTGGCTTTTCTGTTGAGCTATTATGACACTTAAAACTGTTAACTACTACTGGTTTATTTGCTATGCTTCCGCTACATTTTGAAACGATGATTTGTTTGATCACCTTTTGTATTGAATGGATGGTTTTCAGTTATTTTACTTAATATTAAATGCATGTTCAATATGATTGGTGGCTTGATCCTGGTCAGTCACGCTCCCAAGCGGTGATACTCCGCAGGTGGATTTTGGGGGTGTGACATATGAATTAGGGTTTTGAGATCGCATGAACAATAGAACGTAACTGTTGAATGTATGGGTGTAACTGCTTCAATTGTAATTGTGATTGTCTGAGTTTTGTGAATGTTGTTAGTCTGAGTTTTATAACAAGGACATCTAGCCCGACTTTTATCCCTAGAACATTAGAGGTCCGATGTTCATAAACATGCTTGTCCGAGTTTTGATCAATGCATATGTTAGTCCGAGTTTGGTTAACAAGAGTTGAAATGGTCCGACTTTTAACCACTATATCCTGTCCGACTTTTAGGATGTAAAGGGAGTGGGGTCCGACCTTTACTAGTGTGGTTCGAGTTTTGGTCCCTACACCCTTGTCCGAGTTTAATTCCTCCCCCCCCCCCACTTATGTCCGACCTTTGACAACAACACAAAGGTCCGAGTTTCATGCCAGGGACCTTTGGTCCGACTTTTGTATAAGAAATGGAGGTCCGACTTTATTGTGACAACCCTCACAAAACCAGGTATCCGTACGACTTAATTAACTATTAACTGTTGCCTAATTACTGTGCTTAACTGAGATTTCTGATAAACTGCTACTTGAATACTGATACATGAACTTACTTGCGTCATACTTGCTTGCTGTCACTACACTATTTACATGTTGAACCCTAGTGACAAACTTGATGCACAAGAAGCACAGTAGCACTAAACGGATACACAGTGAACATGCTGATATAACCAGCATCAGGCAGACACTGCCTCTAAAGGCCTGAATGAGCCAGAATTATTTTACTACACCCATAGTGTGTGTAGAGATACAAGGGTTGTATAATTGCATCTCTAGGAATAAGATACAGAGATTGGATGTGCCTAAAACGTACCTTAAGCACGGAACACAGCACTTTTATTTACACACTAGCTTCTAGCTAATTAATAAAGTGCCAAAATACAAGGAATTATTCCCGACACTTTGCAGAATAAATTGTGTCGCTAAAAATATTACTTACGACGCTTAAAGGATATCTTAAGCACTTTAACGGATTCCTATCCGACCGAATAACCGGACAATACCCGGAACATAAAAATATTGCCAAAATTATTGTTAGTATTTTTCTGAGCCAGTTAGGGTCCCTGATTACCCTAACACCCGCAATATAACACATTAAACAACTAACGGGGTTAGACCTTAAAGTAACCGACTTTAACTTAACTGAACTGTAACTGCACGATCGAGACCTAACCGGGCGACCCCACACCCTTTGGGCCGGTTCCATTGAGATGGAACTAGGTGGTACACCTTTTGAATTTTTTAATGGAAATCGTGGATATCTAGGAGCATGGAGAACCGATGGACGATAACGAAATTTTCTCTATATAAACCTCACTCTCACACACACTAGAAGACACACTAAACACCCAACTCACTCCCTCTCCCTCTTGCTTCCTCTCGGCCGAGACCACCCACCCACATCCATCCATTTTTCGGTCCAAGTCTCTACATTCCAAGCATACTCTAGTGTCGGGGATCACGTACAACGGAGCTTGGAGCAAACGGAAGCTAAAGGACCTCGCGCAGTTGCTTTTATCCACGCCGTTTTCGACTAGATTCTTCCCTAGCCTCGAGCTAGAGTTATAACATTTAAAACTCGTTTTTAATCGTATCTAAAGTGGTTAAAAGGATTTTTGACGGATAAAAGTCGGTAACCCACTTCTTGAATCATTAAAGTCTACTAAAATGTGAATATCATTGGTTAAAAGCACATAACGCGTGTAAATGTCGTAGTATTTGAATATGTTGGTTTTTATGGCCCGATCTATGATGTGGTGGCTCTTATCATCGTTTAACCCGACTTTGTTAAGATCCCGAATCTTGACATACACTTGTTTCTAACAGTACAAGGGTTAAAAGGTGAAACTCCACCACACGGGAAACATGAACTTGTGTAAAAGTGTTTTAACATGAAAAATAGTATTTAAAACGAGCCGATCTACGTATGTACAAGTGGTATATTCGTAGGACCGGGTGTTGAGAAAATCATGTTTTATAAAAGTTGGTTAACATGTTAACAAATGTGATTTTTATAGTCTACAAGTGTATAAACACTTGTGAAACGAAAGATCCGACAAAATAACAATTTTTATAAAATTGTCGGAAGTTGTAAAGAGTGATTTGTTCCAAAAACGGGGTTTTTGCAAGACTAAACTATTTTATACATAGATCCACTAAATATAACGAGATCTACATAATAGTTTTTAGAAAAACTACAAGTTCATGAAATGATGCGATTTTACATACTAGTCTACAAATTTGATGTGTTGAAACTTGTTTATTATGTTGGAAATTGATTTGGTTGATTTGAAGAATTGTTGAAATGATTTTGTAAAAGAAAATGATACGCTTGAAAGCGTGGCCACCTCCAGTTACAGGGGAAACTCTGGCGAAATTTTCTAAAAATATAACACTTAGAATTATTTACAAATGTTAGACTACTTTGACATGTTTTCAAATATATTTCGCCACAACTTTATTTATTAATAATCGGAGGTGGGATTTTCACAAAACTAAACGTGATAAATATATATTCGGTAAATATATTTTGTCACAACACTGTTTATGATTATTTTGTGAAAATGCATAAATATTATTTTTAGAGTAAAAATAATATTTACTAACTTGTCAAACCCAAAATAATACAAACGCTTATACGACAAGCATAAAAGTTACAACGGTAATTTCTATTACCACCTAATCATTAAAACGTAACTTACGCTTATTACGGAAATATTCACCGACACGTATGTTGTCAACGTATTATTTTGGAAAGTATTATGTAAAGAGAAAATATATTATTTTTGAGAAAAATAATTATATTTTGGAATGAGAAATAAAAATATATTAAGTGGGACTTAATGAGATAGTATAAATACACATGTATTTAAATCCCCCATCCTTGGGAAGGAAAGTAAAATACCAAGTATGTACACAAAACGGTTGTCTAACCGTCTCCTAAAAATATAAGTTATAAAGCTAGGGCACGGCCATCCGTCTAATAGAATTAGCACCTGTAGGTCGTCGCACAGCTTCGGATATTTGGATTACTTGGTAGAGATACGCATTCACTGTGAGTTCATGTCCCCCTTTTCTCTAACTGTTTTCAGTTTACTTAACTGCGGGGGTGAAATACATGTTACTATGATTTACGAGTACTTTACAACGGTATGTTTAACGTAAGGAGGTGTTATACGATCATGTGAGTGGATAGGAACAACATGGGGCCATTAGTCCTCATGGAGGGATCGAGGGACAGGAGCGGTAGATCTATCTGGGTGTAGCGAGCCCAGCCCCCGGCCAAACTAGAAACGGACCGTGGGGTGACTTTGTCCACATACTTTGCCGTGGCGAAATCTGCTAGGTTTGAGTCTCCCTATTTGCACTTCACATATGTCAGTGGCCTTGCAAACCATTGATGATCACAAGTCCTCTTACACTGCTACATACCACAACTATTTTTATACTCACAAATGTTTTACATACTCACCTACACGTGAACTCGCTCAACATTATTGTTGATTTTTCAACTCACATGTATTTCAGGAAATTAAACGGATCTGGCACGGTATGGAACGTTTTCCGCTGCACTGGTCATGAAGTCATCAGGGTTTAGGGTTGTGTCTCTTACTTGGACAAGACACAATCCCTAAATCACGTTTATGTTTTGTTATAAGTTGTAATGTTACTGAACAAGGTTATGGTTGCATGTTAAAAACAATGGTTTTGTATGATGTTTTCAAAAACTTAATGGATGACTTGCATGGTTTTTAAATTCATATAGCTTTGTTATGATTAAGCTATGGTATTAAGAAGTCACACAAATTAACCACGCTTCCGCAAAGCCAGGGTGTGACAGCTTGGTATCAGAGCTCTGATCATAGCGAACTAGGATTCTTTCTTGAGTCTAGACTATGATCACTAGGGCTCTCACGAAAACATTTTTCTGCATATCACTTAAGTCCAGATCCACAAACTTTTTACAAACAAATGTTGAGCACATTTTATTCATTATTCTAGGCTCAGTCTGGGAGGCTGAGGTTCGGCTAGTGGGACTAGGAAGGACAGTCTGGGAGGCTGGGAGGCTAGTGGGACTAGGAAGGACAGTCTGGGAGGCTGGGAGGCTAGTGGGACTAGGAGTGTTGGCTAGTGAGACTAGGAAGGACAGTCTGGGAGGCTTTGAGGCTAGTGGGACTAGGTGGATTATGTGATTATTATCTGGTAACTTATGTGACTATTTGATTCACTGATTTTGTGCTTATTCTGTGTTATGTTACAGACCCATGGATTCACCAGCTACGGGTGGATCAGGTACCACTGGACCCCTACCGTTAGTGTCAGACGATGTTATGACTTCGGAGCATGAGGTGCACACCTCAGACTATACTAGCATCGACGATGACGACTTCCAGCCGTTCGCGTTACCCGACGGCGCCGATGAGCACACTGATGACTCCTTGCCCTTCGCTTTACCCGAGGGTGCCTATGAGCCTGTTGATGGCGATCCTGCTGAGTACCTCCCTATCGTTGCGATTCCGGCACCGATCCCTCTTGCTTCTTACCCAGCTTATGAGCTTATGCCATACGCCGATGCCGACGGCGACATCGAGCTTTACGAGGACGAGCCATTTGAGGACGAGGATCCTGACGTAGCTCCTCTACCTGCTGGCGGTCTCTTGATGATAGCTGACGTTCCAGCTGGAGACTCGCCCATTCACTCACCAGTCCCAGACTCTTTTGAGTCTGTGGCATCTGTATCATCTCGCGGGGCGAGCGCGCAGCAGTTTATTCACGACTCAGACCCTGATCATGCGTCTTCAGCTGCCCCCATTCCGAGCTACGCGTTTGAGCATGATGATATCGAGGATTCTGACCCTGTTTTCCCTCCAGGATTTGATCCTGACCATGATATCGAGTATATTCCTATGGATGAGCATATAGAGGACCCTGATGATCCTATCGGTCCCATTGATCCAGATTTTGACTTTGATATAGCGTTCGACGACCCTGAGCCTGCCATAGCCCCAGAGCAGGCAGCTGCTTTTGACCCTTTACCTGAGCATGACCCTGTTCATGCTGATTTTCCTCTTGAGCCTGTTGATGTTGATCCCCCTGTAGATGTTCCTGTGATCGAGGGCGATCATGTTGCTGCTGATCCCATTGTTCCTTTACCCGTTGGTGACATACCTGCTGATCCTGTTATTGATCCTGTCGATCCTGATATTGCACCTATTGACCCCGTTATTGCTCCTATCGATCCTTTACCCATCGAGCCCAAGCACGCTCTTTTTGCTGAGCACATGGATCCTCCAGATGAGGAGGCACAGCACGGGTGGATACCGGCGGACGAGGATGTTCCACCGTTTCCCCCACATCACACTGGCACACATCATACTGATTTCTCATTTCAGATCCCATCATTTATTCCTCCAGCGGGGCCTGGAGAGGGCTCTTCAGCCAACCCTTTCGGTCATGTGCCGATGACCATGCCATTCACACCTCAGATAGCATCTATCCCATCTTCTGTTGCACCTATCGATCTTACCAGCACGCCATTACTTTGGTCATCTTCCTCACCGATGCCACCCACTGATCCATATCATCCATTTCATTTGGGCCATACTATTGAGGATCTTTTGATGTCGTTTGTACACCAGCACGAGTCTCATTCACAGCGACTCCAGGGGCTCGAGAGAGCTCAGTTGTCTTTTGGTCCATATCTTGGTCAGACATCTTCATCTTTTCAGCCTTTTCGATCATTTCCTCCTGACATTGCTGCCCGACTTTCGACCTTGGAGCAGCAGGTTGCGTCCGTGATCCGTACTCAGCAGGCGATGGAGGAGGACTGGTATCACTTACGCCGCTTACTTTTCGCTCACTTTCCCCCTCCCCCACCCCCATCCGCATAGGGCTCATTGGTACCGTAGTGGTAGGCGATGGTGAGACGACCGCGATTGTGACTGCACAGCCTTTTTGGAGACCAGCCGACGATACAGATTTTTGTTGTTATTTGTTGATGTACTGGTTGTATGTGACACTGATGTGATGTTGTTTTTGACAGGGGTGATGTAGCCCCTATTTGATTTGTGATTGTATGATACAGTGACGTGCTGACACACTTGCTACACTTTATGGTCTCGATATATATAACAATCGCTGTATTCTCACCATATCTGATTCACTTGATTTCTTATTTATGTTTTGTGACATGGGATGTTGTAAGTATGATATTTGCAACATGGGATGTTGGGACATGGGATGTTGTGTATGATATTTGTGACATGGGATGTTGGGACATGGGATGTTGTGTGTGATATATTGATAACATGAGATGTTATATGCTATTACTATTACTATATACGTATATTTACTTTGGCCTAATCGACGTACGCATCTTTAGAAGATGGCACCAAGACGTCAACCGCAGCCGATGCCCACTACTCCTGAAGAACTACAGCAAGTTATTGCTGCCGCCATTGCTCAGTATGCTGCCTCGCAAGGAGGACCAAGCGGAAGTAGCTCGAACATCAACGGCAACCAAAATCCTCCTCATGGTAAACCTAAGTCATTAAGACATACCATGGCATAAATGGATTCCTTTAGCAAGTGCTAATGCCGTTCCCATGATATGATGTATGTGCAGGGTGCACCTACAAACAATTCTTGGACTGTAAGCCCATCAACTTCGACGGCACGGGTGGTGCTGTTGCTTTCGTTCGCTGGGCAGAGAAGACTGATTCCACCATCCGCATGAGCAAATGTGCGCTCGACCAGCAGGTCACTTACATCTCAGGGCTGTTTCTAGACGGAGCCCTATCTTGGTGGAACTTACAAGTACAAACACTAGGCGAAGCAGCCGCCTACGCCCTGACTTGGGCCGAATTGAAAGAGCTTATGCGCAAGAAGTACTGTTCCCGCGCAGAAATTCAAAAGTTGGAGACTGAATTTTGGCACCTAAAGATGGATGGGCCAAAGGTTGCAGAATACGTCCAGAGGTTTCATGACCTATCTCAAGTGGTTCCTTATATGGTCACGCCTGAATACAAGCGAATCGAGCGCTTCATTTGGGGATTAGCTCCCCAAATCATTAGCATGGTGACCTCCTCCAAACCGGCAACTATTACGGAAGCCATTGATTTGAGCGTGGCTCTCACTGAGGAGGCAATTCGTTTAAACAAGTTTGATGAAGTCAAGGCGAAGAAGACAGAGACTCACGTTGAGTCCTCAGGAGATAACAAAAGGAAGTTTTCAAACTTCAAACAAGGCGTCAGTAGGGCAGTAAAGAAGGGAAAATCAGCTGGTGGTACCAAGAAAGGGAAAGGGTACCAGGGCACCCAGCCCAAATGCAACAACTGCCAACGCCACCATACTGGCAATTGTAACGTGAAAGTTTGTGAATCTTGTGGAAAACCGGGCCACTCAAAGGAATCATGTTGGGCTAGTACAGGCCGGGGAGGCCAGGGAGGATATATGAATAGGAACGATAATCGTGGTGGTTTGGGAAATCGCTCACAAGGGAATAACCGAGGTTACAATGCAAATCAAGTCGGAACTGCCAATCAAAACAACCCGCCAGTTGGGGATGGTGCGGGAAATGGAAAAAGATTAGGATGTTTTCATTGCGGTGACATTGGGCACTTCAAGAAGGATTGCCCGGGATTGAACCAAGCCCGTGGAAGGGTGTTCCAGATCGGTGCACGGGAAGCACGCCAGGATCCCAACGTTGTCACTGGTACGTTCCCTGTAAATCAACGCTATGCATCTGTTCTGTTTGATACTGGTGCCGACTATAGCTTCATATCCCTAGAATTTAAGAATATACTTGGGCTAGCCGCTAATAAGTTAGACATTCCCTACGCAATCGAATTGGCTAATGGAAAATTGGTAGAAGCCAATGATGTGATCAGAGGCTGTGTGATTGAATTAGGAGAACGCGAGTTTACTCTCGATCTACTACCAGTCCAGTTGGGAAGCTTCGACGTGGTAGTAGGGATGGATTGGTTATCGAGTAACAAGGCAGAGATAGTTTGTCACGAGAAGATTATTCGTATCCCGACCGATGATGGTGAGACCATTGTGGTTCATGGGGAGAAGCGTGAGACGCCGTTAAGGATGATTAGCTGCCTGAAAGCAAGGAAGTGTTTGAGGAAAGGATGTGTTGCTTTTCTAGCACACATTGTGGATAAGAAGGCTGCTGAACCGAAGATCGAAGACATCCCTGTCGTGAGGGAATACCCAGAAGTCTTTCCAGAAGACTTGCCTGGCTTGCCACCTCAGAGGCAAGTGGAGTTTCGCATCGACTTAGTACCAGGCGCCGCGCCTGTGGCTAAGGCACCCTACAGACTTGCTCCGTCTGAGATGCAAGAACTGTCAACACAACTGCAAGAGTTGTTAGACAAGGGTTTTATCCGACCAAGCTTCTCGCCTTGGGGAGCTCCAGTTTTGTTTGTCAAGAAGAAGGACGGAAGTTTCCGTATGTGTATCGACTACAGAGAGTTGAACAAGCTGACGATCAAGAATAGGTATCCCCTGCCAAGAATCGATGATCTGTTCGACCAACTTCAAGGTTCAAGCTTCTATTCAAAGATCGATCTTCGATCCGGATACCATCAGCTACGGATACAGGAGGAGAGTATCCCGAAGACAGCTTTCAGAACTCGATATGGGCACTACGAATTTCTGGTTATGCCGTTTGGTTTGACAAACGCACCTGCAGTGTTCATGGATTTGATGAACCGAGTTTGTAAGCCGTACTTGGATAAGTTCGTGATCGTATTCATTGATGATATACTGATTTATTCGAAGACAAAGGCTGAGCACGAGCAACATCTTAGAGCCATTCTGGAGCTGCTAAAGAAGGAACAGTTGTACGCCAAGTTCTCTAAGTGTGAGTTTTGGCTACGAGAAGTGCAATTCCTTGGGCACGTGGTGAACGGAGATGGAATCCACGTGGATCCAACCAAGATCGAGGCGATAAAAGATTGGGAAACGCCAAAGACGCCAACCGAGATTCGGCAATTCTTGGGTTTGGCTGGCTACTATCGAAGGTTCATCGAGGACTTCTCGAAAATCGCTCAACCTTTGACGCTCCTCACGCAGAAGGACAAGACGTTTGATTGGGGAATCAAACAGGATGAAGCATTTCAGATATTAAAGGATAAGCTTTGTAACGCGCCAATCTTAGCTCTACCAGAAGGTACCGACGATTTTGTGGTATATTGCGACGCATCGCGTCAGGGATTGGGTTGTGTGTTGATGCAACGTCAAAAGGTTATCGCTTACGCATCACGCCAACTGAAGGTGCACGAAAAGAACTATACCACTCATGATTTGGAGCTAGGCGCAGTGGTTTTTGCACTAAAGATCTGGAGACACTACCTGTATGGTACGAAGTGCACAATCTTCACAGATCACAAAAGCCTACAGCATATATTCAACCAGAAGGAGTTGAATATGAGGCAAAGACGATGGGTTGAATTATTGAACGATTACGACTGCGAGATAAAGTATCACCCAGGGAAGGCGAATGTAGTCGCCGATGCCTTAAGTCGTAAGGAAAGGATCAAGCCCCTAAGGGTTAGGGCTATGGAAATGATAATCCAAACCGATCTCTCCTCGCGCGTTCGTGCAGCGCAGAAAGAAGCTCTCAAGGAGGAGAACCTTGAGAAAGAGTATCTCCGTGGGATGGAGAAGATATTGGTGCCAAACGAGGAAGGAACGTTATGTTTTGGGAAAAGGATTTGGGTTCCTCTATTTGGTGAATTAAGGGAAGTTATTTTCGATGAAGCGCACAAGTCACGGTACTCTATCCACCCGGGATCGGATAAGATGTACCAAGATCTCAAAAATTACTATTGGTGGCCTAGGATGAAAGGCGACGTTGCTATTTACGTGAGCAAATGTTTAACGTGCGCTAAAGTCAAGGCGGAATACCAGAAGCCCTCGGGACTTCTGCAACAACCTGAGATTCCCAAGTGGAAATGGGAACAAATCTCAATGGATTTTGTTACAAAACTGCCAAGAACGCCAAGAGGCCATGATATGATTTGGGTGATTGTTGACCGCCTAACAAAGTCCGCACACTTTCTGCCAATCAAGGAGAAAGACAGTACTAGTAAACTTGCGGAAATTTACTTGAGAGAGATCGTAGCACGACATGGAGTACCCCTCTCGATCATCTCCGATAGAGACGGAAGGTTTGTGTCAAGGATATGGCAATCCTTCCAAGAAGCTTTTGGCTCACAATTGAATCCGAGCACTGCGTTCCATCCGCAAACTGACGGCCAGAGCGAGCGAACGATACAGACTTTGGAAGACATGCTGAGAGCATGTGCTATGGATTTGGGCGGTAGCTGGGATAAACACTTACCTTTGGTCGAATTCCATACAACAACAGCTACCACACCAGTATTGGTGTCGCGCCTTTTGAAGCCCTTTACGGACGCAAGTGTCGATCACCACTATGTTGGGCTGACGCAGGTGATAGGCAGCTTGCCGGTCCCGAAATCGTCCAAGAGACGACAGACAAGATTGCGCAGATTCTTAAACGCATCGAAGCCGCTCGCCACAGACAAAAGGCCTATGCGGATCCAAACCGAAAACATATGGATTTTCAAGTTGGAGAGATGGTGTTATTGAAGGTATCACCCTGGAAAGGGGTGGAACGCTTTGGGAAGCGTGGGAAGTTAAATCCACGCTACATTGGTCCTTTCAGAATTCTAGAAAGAATTGGAACCGTAGCATACAAGTTGGACCTACCTGCTGAACTAAATGGTGTTCACGATACATTTCATGTATCCAATTTAAAGAAGAGTCCAACTCAAGTTGACGTTGCCATTCCTATCGACGAGATTCATGTTGACGACACGCTCCACTTCGTAGAAGCACCTGTCGAGGTCACAGATTGGAAAGTTAACAGGACCCGCCGGAGCAGTGTCAAACTCGTCAAGGTTCGCTGGAATGCCAGACATGGTCCTGAATACACCTGGGAGCGTGAGGACCGGATGAAAGAGAAATACCCCCACTTATTCCCTAAAAACTCTGCATCTACAAGCAGAACCTAAATTTCGGGACAAAATTTATTTAACGGGGGGAGAATGTGACAACCCTCACAAAACCAGGTATCCGTACGACTTAATTAACTATTAACTGTTGCCTAATTACTGTGCTTAACTGAGATTTCTGATAAACTGCTACTTGAATACTGATACATGAACTTACTTGCGTCATACTTGCTTGCTGTCACTACACTATTTACATGTTGAACCCTAGTGACAAACTTGATGCACAAGAAGCACAGTAGCACTAAACGGATACACAGTGAACATGCTGATATAACCAGCATCAGGCAGACACTGCCTCTAAAGGCCTGAATGAGCCAGAATTATTTTACTACACCCATAGTGTGTGTAGAGATACAAGGGTTGTATAATTGCATCTCTAGGAATAAGATACAGAGATTGGATGTGCCTAAAACGTACCTTAAGCACGGAACACAGCACTTTTATTTACACACTAGCTTCTAGCTAATTAATAAAGTGCCAAAATACAAGGAATTATTCCCGACACTTTGCAGAATAAATTGTGTCGCTAAAAATATTACTTACGACGCTTAAAGGATATCTTAAGCACTTTAACGGATTCCTATCCGACCGAATAACCGGACAATACCCGGAACATAAAAATATTGCCAGAATTATTGTTAGTATTTTTCTGAGCCAGTTAGGGTCCCTGATTACCCTAACACCCGCAATATAACACATTAAACAACTAACGGGGTTAGACCTTAAAGTAACCGACTTTAACTTAACTGAACTGTAACTGCACGATCGAGACCCAACCGGGCGACCCCACACCCTTTGGGCCGGTTCCATTGAGATGGAACTAGATGGTACACCTTTTGAATTTTTTAATGGAAATCGTGGATATCTAGGAGCATGGAGAACCGATGGACGATAACGAAATTTTCTCTATATAAACCTCACTCTCACACACACTCTCACACACACTAAACACCCAACTCACTCCCTCTCCCTCTTGCTTCCTCTCGGCCGAGACCACCCACCCACATCCATCCATTTTTCGGTCCAAGTCTCTACATTCCAAGCATACTCTAGTGTCGGGGATCACGTACAACGGAGCTTGGAGCAAACGGAAGCTAAAGGACCTCGCGCAGTTGCTTTTATCCATGCCGTTTTCGACTAGATTCTTCCCTAGCCTCGAGCTAGAGGTATAACATTTAAAACTCGTTTTTAATCGTATCTAAAGTGGTTAAAAGGATTTTTGACGGATAAAAGTCGGTAACCCACTTCTTGAATCATTAAAGTCTACTAAAATGTGAATATCATTGGTTAAAAGCACATAACGCGTGTAAATGTCGTAGTATTTGAATATGTTGGTTTTTATGGCCCGATCTATGATGTGGTGGCTCTTATCATCGTTTAACCCGACTTTGTTAAGATCCCGAATCTTGACATACACTTGTTTCTAACAGTACAAGGGTTAAAAGGTGAAACTCCACCACACGGGAAACATGAACTTGTGTAAAAGTGTTTTAACATGAAAAATAGTATTTAAAACGAGCCGATCTACGTATGTACAAGTGGTATATTCGTAGGACCGGGTGTTGAGAAAATCATGTTTTATAAAAGTTGGTTAACATGTTAACAAATGTGATTTTTATAGTCTACAAGTGTATAAACACTTGTGAAATGAAAGATCCGACAAAATAACAATTTTTATAAAATTGTCGGAAGTTGTAAAGAGTGATTTGTTCCAAAAACGGGGTTTTTGCAAGACTAAACTATTTTATACATAGATCCACTAAATATAACGAGATCTACATAATAGTTTTTAGAAAAACTACAAGTTCATGAAATGATGCGATTTTACATACTAGTCTACAAATTTGATGTGTTGAAACTTGTTTATTATGTTGGAAATTGATTTGGTTGATTTGAAGAATTGTTGAAATGATTTTGTAAAAGAAAATGATACGCTTGAAAGCGTGGCCACCTCCAGTTACAGGGGAAACTCTGGCGAAATTTTCTAAAAATATAACACTTAGAATTATTTACAAGTGTTAGACTACTTTGACATGTTTTCAAATATATTTCGCCACAACTTTATTTATTAATAATCGGAGGCGGGATTTTCACAAAACTAAACGTGATAAATATATATTCGGTAAATATATTTTGTCACAACACTGTTTATGATTATTTTGTGAAAATGTATAAATATTATTTTTAGAGTAAAAATAATATTTACTAACTTGTCAAACCCAAAATAATAAAAAACGCTTATACGACAAGCATAAAAGGTACAACGGTAATTTCTATTACCACCTAATCATTAAAACGTAACTTACGCTTATTACGGAAATATTCACCGACACGTATGTTGTCAACGTATTATTTTGGAAAGTATTATGTAAAGAGAAAATATATTATTTTTGAGAAAAATAATTATATTTTGGAATGAGAAATAAAAATATATTAAGTGGGACTTAATGAGATAGTATAAATACACATGTATTTAAATCCCCCATCCTTGGGAAGGAAAGTAAAATACCAAGTATGTACACGAAACGGTTGTCTAACCGTCTCCTAAAAATATAAGTTATAAAGCTAGGGCACGGCCATCCGTCTAATAGAATTAGCACCTGTAGGTCGTCGCACAGCTTCGGATATTTGGATTACTTGGTAGAGATACGCATTCACTGTGAGTTCATGTCCCCCTTTTCTCTAACTGTTTTCAGTTTACTTAACTGCGGGGGTGAAATACATGTTACTATGATTTACGAGTACTTTACAACGGTATGTTTAACGTAAGGAGGTGTTATACGATCATGTGAGTGGATAGGAACAACATGGGGCCATTAGTCCTCATGGAGGGACCGAGGGACAGGAGCGGTAGATCTATCTGGGTGTAGCGAGCCCAGCCCCCGGCCAAACTAGAAACGGACCGTGGGGTGACTTTGTCCACATACTTTGCCGTGGCGAAATCTGCTAGGTTTGAGTCTCCCTATTTGCACTTCACATATGTCAGTGGCCTTGCAAACCATTGATGATCACAAGTCCTCTTACACTGCTACATACGACAACTATTTTTATACTCACAAATGTTTTACATACTCACCTACACGTGAACTCGCTCAACATTATTGTTGATTTTTCAACTCACATGTATTTCAGGAAATTAAACGGATCTGGCACGGTATGGAACGTTTTCCGCTGCACTGGTCATGAAGTCATCAGGGTTTAGGGTTGTGTCTCTTACTTGGACAAGACACAATCCCTAAATCACGTTTATGTTTTGTTATAAGTTGTAATGTTACTGAACAAGGTTATGGTTGCATGTTAAAAACAATGGTTTTGTATGATGTTTTCAAAAACTTAATGGATGACTTGCATGGTTTTTAAATTCATATAGCTTTGTTATGATTAAGCTATGGTATTAAGAAGTCACACAAATTAACCACGCTTCCGCAAAGCCAGGGTGTGACATTTATGACCTTTACCCTGTCCGATCTGTAACCCTTGTAAAGGGTCCGAGCTTTTTCAACAACACATATGGTCCGACTTTCATGATTGTTATCTCGTCTGACTTTTTGAACAGGGAAGCCCCCCCCCCCCACACACACTTGTCTGAGTTTTGCAAAGGGCAAGGCCCTATCTGATGTTGTGTAATGATCAATTTGAAACAACGAGCTGCATGTTATATAATGTTAATTCTGTTAAGCTGTGTATGACACTTTGTTAAGTCCCTGACTTCGTTAAACATGTGAAGTTATTAACACTGCTAAATGTATAAAGTATGTTAACAGTGGCAACTTGATTAATATCCACGTAAGATTAAACCGTGAAATCAGGGACGCTACGCATGAATTATGTGAATAGGATTGACTGCTTACGTGATGTATGATTCTATGTATATGATTGTGCGATACTGAATGCAACTGTATGATTCTACATGCGTGAACAGTCTATGTGATATCATCATGTACACAATAAACACACAAGACACAGCTGCTTGAATGTCAATGATTTGCAAACCCTAATTTGATGCAAACACTTACGTCGTATCATTGCAATATAACCTAGGTCGTGTGTAACGGATTTAGACACTTGATAAACCCTAGAGCATAGCATACCGAGCAAACCAAGGTGAGTTCACACTCTTACTAAGGCATGGGATTCCCAGGGCTTGGGAATGGGATTGAAGGAATAAGGTTGAATAGATTCAAACTGACACTACCACTAGACTAGCATACCAGCGTCCTCGGTTGTGCAGGACACATACGTAAACCCACGTATGCTTATACTACTTACTGTCCTCGGTTGTGCAGGACACATGCGTAAAGCTCACATATGCATATGCTACTTACTGTCCTCGGTTGTGCAGGACACATACCTATGCTACTCACTGTCCTCGGTTGTGCAGGACGCATACTCATGCTACTCACTGTCCTCGGTTGTGCAGGACACATACTTCTGCTATTCACTGTCCTCGGTTGTGCAGGACACATACTTACAATCTACGTATACTTATACTTACTACTATCCTCGGTTGTGAAGGATACTTACATAATACTTACGTAAAGCTTGTACGTACTACTGTTCTCGGTTGTGAAGAACACCTATGGTTACGAATGGTCTAGTGGTTATACAACATGGGAAGCCCCTACCAATAGAACGTACTATCGGCCCAGTAGAGCCACATGCTACAAACGAATATACTATTACGCAATTACTTTCTGTGAACTCGCTCAACTAGTTGTTGATCCTCTGTTACATGCCTTGCAGGTCGTTAGATGCATGGAGCTTGCACAGGGAGGAGCAGGTCGTTGTGGAGCATGGATCGTGGATGCCATGTTAAAATATTTAAACATTTGAACTTATGTTACACGTTGGGTTTTCATACTTATGCTTCCGCTACATTTTGAAACTATGATTATGTTTTGAACACCTATCATATTGAATGATTGGTTTATATTTATTTTACTTGATATTATTTACATGTTCGATATGATTGGTGGCTTGATCCTGGTCAGTCACGCTCCCAAGCGGCGATACTCCGCAGGTGGATTTTGGGGGTGTGACAGCTTATGTGGACATGACCATATGAGCGAAACCTCAATCAAGTAGTTTCGATTTTATGGCACATGTCCATATAAGCGAAACCTTTACATGACAAACCCAAAATTACATATTTAACCCCTATACAATACATAATTAACACATCTAGACCCTATACATTGATCAACAAAGACTAAGACGCAGGCTTTAGACATTATGCACCAACAAACTCCCCCTTGGATACAGCCACAGTCTTCAGTCTCGGTCTTTGGGTCTTCAAATTGCTCTGAATGTTTCTTCCCTTGGCTGAGGCTTCCTTCTGAGCGCATTCCTTATCATATCATTATGTTTCTTTCTCGCCTTTTCCTCTTCAGCTTGAATCTTCATAAACATTCCTCTCTTTTCTTCAAGCTTTTGACGTTCACGCTTAGCTTTTCTTTTCATCTTCTCATTAAGTGATCACCATGAAGACTTCCATTTAGTTTCAGAGTTGATGCTTTTCTGAAAACACAGAGTTACAACTCGCTGAAACTGCATAGCCTGTTCTTTGTCCTCTGGCTGGTAATGAATCTTGTTGATGAATAAACATTCGATATCCTTTGCAGAGCAATTCACGAGCCACATAGGATCATACACATGTATTTTTCTTATTTCTCCACCAGCTCGATAAGTAATCACTGCTTCAGTAGTAATGCAACTATAAACCCAGCCCATGAAGCCTTTGTAAAACTCTTGTTCCATCAGTGGCACTGGTATAGTTTTCATTGTTCTAGGCTTTTTCACATTCAGAATTGTTTCTTCAACGCCTGTATCTGGATTAACCCTTCGCACTCTCTTCGGACGATGTGGCTTCCAGTGTTTGAAGTCTCTTAATGCTTCGAACTTTATCAAACCCCACATATCGATATCATTCTTCCTGACAGGATAACCCAAAGTTCTGACTTTAAATAATTCATCCACATCCCACCACGGAAGTGACATAATATCATGTAACTTTTCAAAATACTGCACCCCACATTCTCTTCTTATCGCATATGCATTAACCTGCGGTAAGAAACTCCAACTGATAATGTCACCGAGAGATACGCTTCTATCACGTTGATAATACTTCAAAGGCCGTTTAAACTTCCTCTCGTGACTAACTTTAAACCATTTCTTTCGTTCTTCCTTTGCCATATCTTTCTGAGTTCCGTCAAAGTTTGTCTTTCAAAATTTCAGCAACTTTCCTTCGCAACTCATCACGGTTCTCTTCAATAAAGAATTCCATTAACGTTGGCAACTGTGAAGTATCCTCACTGACATTCTCATCATCCGTCCAATCTTCAACTTTGACTCTATCGTACATATCAGCATCTTCAACATACTTATACTCGTAATCACGCTGCTGATTGATGTCGAAAGCATTCAATTCTTCTTCGAACTATGCATTCATTTCTTCTTCAGAGTCAAATTTAAAATCAGGATCCATCAAGCGAGTCATTTCCTTAATTGCTTCCAACGTGTAAGTATGGAAATGCTCTCCTTCTTCACGATAAGTATCTATCCTCAAGATCAATTTCTCGGCTTGTTGAACATTCTCTGCATCACCTGACTCCCCCTGTCTATCAGCTCCCCCTGATTCTTCGTTCACTGAATCGTTCATCAGATTATCAACATTCTGTTCAGCAGAAGCTTCAGTAACTTTCAACCCTGTACCACCCTGAGCATCATCGTCATCATCATCTGAACCATGACTGCTCGCAGAATACACTTTTTTCATCTGTAACATCTTCCTCTTCATCCTCCTCTTCTTCATCATCCTCATCACTATCTCCAATCAATTCATCCATAGGAGTATAATCCTCAAACAAACCAGAAATAGCAGAAATAGGCTCGGGATTATCAACCACCATTGAAGGAACAATCGATCTTTCTGTCACTGCAGAACTTCCTTCAACTCCTTTGCCTTTTTCTTTCATTTGTTCGTCTATTTTGGCTTGACGTTCAGCTCTGAGCTCTTCAACTTGCAGCTGTTCAAACTTTTGCTCTACAGATGTTCCAAGCATGCTCTCGACAACTTTATTCAACATATAGAACTCATGATCTCTGAAAGCTTTAGCTGCTTCAAGTTCTTTGTTCTTCAACTTGAAATACTCATTTTGTTCATCACGTCGAGTCTTTTCTTCTTCCTGCTCAGCAACTCTCACCTTCAAGATGTCTATCTCAGATTGATTAGAGTCAATCTTTTTCACCAACTCTTTATTATCAATCTCCAACTTCTTCACACACATTTCTAAAATTTTCTCCCTATCAGACACCTTCTTGTTTTCAGCGGCTAATTTCTTGTTTTCCACTAACACTTCATCCATCCTTTTCTCCAACTTCAACACTTGTTCATTGTTCGCAAAACCGAAGTCTCCGATATCTTCAAGATTATCATATGGAGTATAAAGACCTTTGCTTGAAAAACCAGGTTGCATTTGAGTGAGTGGAGGGGTCTGAAAGAGTTCTTGCGAGGTGAAAAGGGTTTGTTGTGGTGGAGGTGAATGACGTAGTGGAGATGGTTGTCTTGGAGGTGTTGGCTGTTTAGGTGGTGAAGGTTGTTGTGGTGGAGTAGGTTGTCGGGGTGTTGATTGTATTGGTGATTGTGGAGGTGTTGGTTCATGTGGTGGTGTAGGTGGTTTCTTGGTTTCTTTTGTTTGTTTCTTCTTGAGCACAATCTTCGGTACTTTGATCTTTGGAGTAGCTTTGCGAATCTTCGGAAATACGACTTTGTTTCGTGCTCTACCTTTCTTTTTACCACCTGGAGGAGATTGTGATTCTGAGACATGTTCTGGAGAAGGCACATACACATCATCATCGTCCTTTTCCTGTCTCTTTCTCTTCTTTAATAACTTTTCTTGCTCTGTTGCCTCCTGAATTCTTCGTAAACGTTCAGTTTCATCAACTACTTCTTCATCTGAAGAACTTGAGGAACTTGTAGTGTCTTTATTCACATCACCTCCTTCAATATCATCGATAACTTTCCCTTTTCCTTTCTAAGCTTCAACTGTCACACCCCCAAAATCCACACGCGGAGTATCACCGCTTGGGAGCGTGACTGACCAGGATCAAGCCATCAATCATATCGAACACAGCATTTAATAATAAAAATAGATAATGTAATTCAACAAGACATGATTGATGTTCAAAACCAAACATTGTTTAAGTAGCGGAAGCATGTAAGTAAACCCAACATAAATGATAATGTAATGTCATAAGTGTTTAAAGAAATAATCACGATCCAAGCCCACAACGACCAGCTCCTCCCTGTGCAAGCTCCATGTACCTAACGACCTGCAAGGCATGTAACAGAGGATCAACAACTAGTTGAGCGAGTTCACAGAAAGTAAATGCGTAATAGTAAGTTCGTATGTAACAGGTGGCTCTACTGGGCCGTTAGTACGTTCTATTGGTGGGGGCTTCCCATGTTGTATAACCACTAGACTACTCGTGACCATAAGTATCCTTCACAACCGAGGATAGTAGTAAGTATAAATACACGTAGGTTTTACGTGAGTATCCTTCACAACCGAGGATAGTAATGAGTATAAGTACACGTAGGTTTTACGTGAGTATCCTTCACAACCGAGGATAGTAATAAGTATAAGTACACGTAGGTTTTACGTGAGTATCCTTCACAACCGAGGATAGTAATAAGTATAAGTACACATAGGTTTTACGTGAGTATCCTTCACAACCGAGGATAGTAATAAGTATAAGTCTATGTAGATTGTAAGTATGTGTCCTGCACAACCGAGGACAGTGAATAGCATACGTATGTGTCCTGCACAACCGAGGACAATGGTATGGTAGTCTAGTATTAGTGTCAGTACGAATCTATTCAACCTTATTCCTTCAATACCATTCCCAAGCCCTTGGGAATCCCATGCCTTAGTAAGGGTGTGAACTCACCTTGGTTTGCTCGGTATGCTATGTTATGCACTCACAAGTAATCAGTCAAGTCCTATTGTATGCACGTGTAATAAATCAGTTCATGTTTGTATTAATACGTAGGTAATCTATATCACAAAGCGTTTGACAATTAGCATCATGAATCACATACGATAGTGTTCTTGGTTAATACGCACAAGGTTATTCAGTAGCACAATTAACAGGGTCGTCGTGTTTAACAAGATCATCAGGCTTAACCAGATAACATGTTTTCACAGAACTATTACACTTA
Source organism: Helianthus annuus (assembly GCF_002127325.2). NCBI lineage: Eukaryota > Viridiplantae > Streptophyta > Magnoliopsida > Asterales > Asteraceae > Helianthus > Helianthus annuus. The sequence goes on from NC_035436.2 coordinate 114,865,014, forward strand.
TCGTGGTTAACACTTAACACCGTTAACACATGTAATAGGAATATCGACTTAACTGCACTAGTTCACTTACGAGAGTTAACAAGTAATTAGAGTTCACAACTTAGCAAAGATAATGCTTACATGATTAACTACGTTACATAGTGAACATGATTACGTGCAAATAATAGGGTTAACATCACATCAGACCAACAATCCATCTCCCAAAACTCGGACAGTATCACACCCCCTTATGAAGCTCGGACCAATGTGTGTGGGGGTTAAGAATTCGGACCATGTGAGGGGTTTTGGGGGCTCAAAAGGTCGGACAGGATACATGGGTCAAAAGTCGGACATGTGGGGGTTTGGGTTGAAACTCGGACACCACCAAGCATATAAACCTCGGACAGGAAGTGGGGATTCCTTGTTTAAAATCGGACCATCCCAAGTGCTTGAGAAACTCGGACAACATGCCTTAAACAAAAACTTCGATCTTATAACTCCATGTAAAAAAAAGTCGGACCACTTTGTTTACAGAAAGTCGGACTTTGATGACCGATGAAACTCGGACCAAGGCTTTAGCCTTTTAAAAATTCGGACACTTTGTTTATTATAAATGTCGGATTCATTTTAACTCCTAAAAGTCGGATCCTCATTGTAACACATAAAACTCAGAACTTTTTGCTTATAATCAACATTCGGACTAAATGTTTTCATATAAAACTTCGGACCATGAGCTCCTTATAATAAAAACTCTGACATAAATAATGAGCATACTCGGATCCTTATATCACACATAAAGCTCGGACTAACAACATTCACAAACTCAGACTAACAATCCTGCGTGAATTCCTAGATCATAATACAGAATCAAAGTAGCAGTTACAATTTACATTGATACGATCAGAAACCCTATTTCATACTTTATCAACGCAGAATCAATTCAATCTTCAGTAGTTGTCCAAAACAATCATCTAAATCAAGAATCTTAATCATCTAACAATGATTACACAATCATCATCATTCTTTCACAATAATTCAGAATCAATTAACAAAGAATAGCACATGAAGAACTAGGGTTTTCATGAATCATACAATTTAGAATTGAAAACAATCAATCAATCAATTAAGGTTTACAAGTATTACGATGATCTATAAACAATTACCTTGAATGATCCTAGAAGAAATATAGAATCAAAGTGTTGAATGTCTTGCCAATGATAATGGTGATGATTGCTAGGAGATTAGAGAATACAGTGCTTTGGTTTTTGTGAAAATGATTAGTGAAAAGGGATTAGGGTTAACAATGATTAGAGTTTCACTAATTTCTCTATGCATCCCTAAGTATCATAATTTGCAATAGCACACCATCTCAAAATAATTTACAGTTTCACCACCACATTCATACATTTGACAAATCTTTCATAATCAATACATGTACTTAACTGAATCAAAAACGTTACAACTTCACAGCAAACTAATTGTGCAAGCAAACAATTAAACAATCAATAGACGTGCAATAAATGCGAAATAGAAATCTTGGAAATTCGAGTTGTCACATTCAACATTTACAACTTGCTCAGCTTCAACTTCAACCACATGCTCTGCTTCAACTTCCACAGAAGGCCCTGTCTCTAAGACATCTGTATCAAACAACATATCAACATTAAATGGATCATCTTCAGTAGTTGCCACTTGTTCCTTTTGTTGATGCACAATGTCTAAAGCCTGCGTCTTTGTAATGCTAGATTAATGTATAGGGTCCAGATAGGTCATTTTGTATAAGTCCAGCGGATTAGTATGTAATTTTATGATTGTGATGTTGTAGGTCCGCTTTTGTGGCATGTGTCCACAAAAGCGAACCAGCTTTGTTGTCTGGTCCGCTCTTGTGGACATGTCACATGAGCGGACCGTGTAGCCTATATATACCCCCTGTTGTCATTTCACTTGTAACGTTGTCTGAGATCCCACGTCGAACTGCTGTCCATACGGCAAGCGTTATCAAGTGAAGAAAAAGTATTTTAAGTGTGAATTTTCTGTTTCTACTCCATTCTTTTACGGTTTTCTTTGTATCATGCTGAAAATGTGTTTCCGCCACATTCTCAGTAAGCACTAGCTCTGATTGACTCACTCGAGAGGTCAAAACTGATCCTACAATTGGTATCAGAGCCAGTTGCGAGTTAGTTTGCTAGATACGAAGCTTTTTACACGGACTTTTGTAGATTTGGACTGTTTGAACGGTGGAAATGGACTGAAATTTAGACAACAGGTGTAAAATACACTAATAACAAACCCTTGAAAGATTCAGATCAAAATACGGCCTAAAAGTGACATAAAAACCCTCGTGAAGTAGGTCCGCATATTTGTCAGTCTTTTGGTTCGCTTTTCTGGTCCGCTCCAACGTACAAGTTGTGCTGGTTCGCTCCTGTTTTTTGTTCTGGTCCGCTCGAAATGTCTGTTTTGGTTGCTGGTTCGCTCGTCTGGTCCGCTTGAAGAGCAGTTTTTCAGGTCCGCTCCAAAGATCATTTGTTGGTTCGCTCGAAGTGAAAATTCTGGTTCGCTCCAAAGATCATTTGTTGGTTCGCTCGAAGTGCAAATTCTGGTCCGCTCCAGTGTTCATTTGTGGTTCGCTCGAAAGTCAGCTACCTGGTCCGCTCTAAGTGCAACATTCTGGTCCGCTCTTAGTGCACTTTCTGGTTCGCTCAAAGTTCATTTGGTGGGTTCGCTCATTGTTACCTGATTTGGTTCGCTCATAGGATCACTGTGGTTTGCTTATTCAGACTGTTTGAAAATTTCTTCGTTACGACTGAAAATGGAAAGCCAAACTTTTTACAACATGTTTGCGGGTAGTGGTGGAGTTACTCAGAGTCCTGCTAGCATCATGCAGAATGTAAATCTGGAAAACGAGCTTGGAACGATGCAGAAACCTCCTAAATTGATGAGTTTGGATGAATATTCAGGATGGTCCGGGAGATTCAAAAACTGGGTGCAGGCCAACCATCTAGAGTGCTGGATAAAAATCGAAAGGAAGTATGTTCCTCCGGTAGACGGGTTGAATATGTTGAAGACCATTGCCAGTCTTACAGATGCGGAACAGATCGAGTTCAAAGCAGAAAAGAAGATGGTTAGCATCCTGCAGCAAGCGATAAAAGAGGATATTCTAGTTCTGCTACAGCACGATGATAGTGCACAATCGATATGGCAAGCTTTGGAACAGAAATTCAAAGGCAGTACGTCGATGATCAAGAGTAAGAAAGCACTGATAAAGAAAGAATTTGATATATTCACGGGAATTAAAGGTGAATCGACAAAGCAGCTTATCAAGAGGTATTGTCACCTGGTGGTAGAGATGAGAAGGTTGAATATCGAAAAGACGAATAAGGAGTGGATAGACAAGTTATGTGATGCACTCCCCTATGAGGAATGGGGAACGTAGTTGATGATGTTGAAAAATAGTTCAGATTTCGTGAACTATAGTTTGAGCGTGTTTATAGAGAAAATTGAAGCTCATGAGTTGGAGTTGGTAAAAATCAAGAAGATGAATTCAACGAATATGCCACAGGATGTGTCTTTGTATTACAAGAATAGTCCGGCAGCTACTAATGTTCAGAGTCCGAAGATTCAAACCGGTTTCAGTGCAGACAACACTTCATCTGCTGCTCCAAATGCCTATCAGTCGAGTCAGTCGACTCCATTTGCCAACTACGAGCCAAATGTCAAAGTTTCAGAGAAGAATTCTCCTCAAAGTTCTACAGGGTCAAATCAACAGACGTTTGTGTCCGGTGTGCAATGTAACATTGCGGTTAACATCAAGAATGGGAATGAAATCACCGAGAATGCAGCCAAGCAGCACATCACGTTACTGGCATCAGTTCTGGAAGCTTATGAAGGTTTGGTCGCTGGTAGGATCGGTAATCCTGATATGACTAAAGAGGATTACGATCAGATCGATCCGGAAGAACTGGAACTGATAGATATAAAGTGGTGTATGGCGAGTCTGGTTAGAAGAGCACAACACTTTATGGAGATCACGGATAGAAGCAGTCTGTCAGGTCCTGATCAGAAATTAGGGTTCGATAAGTCAAAGGTGACCTGTTTTAAGTGCAAAGAACGAGGTCATTTCAAGCGCGAATGTCCGAATCGTGAAGTGCAGAATCATCAGAACCCGTTTACAAACGATTATTACAGACAAGCTATATATCATCGACCAAATCAACAATCTGCTGTTCAGAGACCTCAGATTGAGAAGAAACCAGAGAAGGCACTTATCGTAAACCAAGATGATGAGAAGGTTGTGTCTGGGTTTAGTTGGGACAATTACATTCCAGGAAAGGATGATCAAGCAATGATGGCTGAGGTAGTTGAGATTACTGAGACAGTTGCAGAGTCGAAGGTTATCGATGAGGTAGTTACTAGGAATGTCGGTGAAGTAGTTTCTGAGAGTGTTGTTGAGTTTGGCTCTGAAGCGGTTGAGGAAGTAGTTACTAAGATGGTAGATGAAGTTTCTGAAGTGGTGGTTGAAGAAGTTGTTGAGGTTGTTGATCAAGTGATTCCGGAGGTTGTTGAAAAGGTTTCTACAGATAGTTCTGCAAAAGCTGAGGAATCTGTGACAGAAGTTCTCAATTTTCAATCACGACAGGAGGAATTTGTCTATACTATGAAATCAATTATACCTTCTAACGTTTTTGATTCTTTTGCAGATTATTTTGAAGAGCCAAGAACTGGAACATGTCCGAGATTTGAAGCAGAGAAAGAAGAAGTCGAGGAGATGATCGACGTGTCGAAGGAAATGACTGAAAAAGCTCTAAAGGAGATTGCAGATAAAGCGCTGATGAGCAAGTTAAAAGAGGTAGATTCAGACATCCAGGAGTCAGTTGATAAAATGTCAGGTCTAGGAGAGGAAACTGGAGTCATAGAGGTCAACGTGGTCAAGTCGTCTAAGTCGGAGTCAAATCTTGTTGGTAAAATTGTTTGTGAGGATGAGATTATAGTTGAAAAAGTTTCATTCCCCGATACACCGTGTCTAAGTTGTTCACAACCATACACGAGGTGTCTTGAAAAAGACACCAAGTATCAGGAATTGAAACAACATGCAGATTTGGTGAAGTTTGACTTAGAGCAAGTAAAAGAGGCATACGACACATTGTCTAGGTCAATAAAAATGATCCAAAAAGAGAGTCTTGAAAACGATAAAGCAACCAAGCTGGCACAATCAACTTTATTTGATAAACAGAGAGAAGTCAACTTTCATTTAGATACGATCGCATCTTTGAGAAAAGAGCTTGAGTTGACTAAAATTGAAAATGATAGAATTGATCAAAAATTGATGAGTTATGTGGCGTCATCGTACGTGTTAGAGCAAATAGTACCACAACAGCCACATGCTTCACCTGCCTTCAACAGCGTTCCACCCCCAATGTGGAATCATTATACACAGAAATATCCAGATGGGGTGGAAGCTGCTTTAAACATCAAACTGAAAACACTTGAGAATGATTTACCTGATAACATTGATATCACTTTCACTGCGTCTGACACTGATAACGAATCCCAAGTTATCAAAAATGTTATTGATCAGGTGTTGGACGATGAGAGTGAGAAATCTGAGAAGACAAGCAATCAGAGAACAACTTCACAACCATTCATAACCGTCAAACACGAGCTGATCTTCATCATCTACGTCAAGAACACTCCATTTACGTCACGTTGATCAGATTTCGAGTGTGTAGTATGTAGATCGAGTCGAAACTCTATCCGGTTGTCGTCGTTTCGTAATAAACGTTGTTTAATTACGTCTTCGCGCACGATTACGGTTCGATTTAATGGATTCCGCACGTTAAATCGAATCCACCGCAGATCTAGTGATCGTTTACGATCCGATCCTGTACTCACAAGTGGTATCAGAGCTGAGCTGAGCGTAAATGAGATAAAGAAAAGTGATTTCTTTTCAAAACTGAATAAGTCAGTTGGTTCGTCACGTCCTACTAGTCCAGAAAAGGTAGAGGGGGTGGGTAAAGGCCAAAACAAGAAAAATCAGTTAAAGAAAAAAGGTATCGGTTTTGAGAAGAATATGGCTAAGCAGGTAGCCAAGCCGAAAGATAGGATTGATGATGTGTTTGTCGCTGGTCCTAGCACTGAAAATGAAAAAGAATATATCTTTAGTCAAAAAGCTGTTGACGATTTCAATGCAGCACAAAAGCTGAAAGTGGAAACTGTTACTGTCACACCCCCAAAATCCACCCGCGGAGTACCACCGCTTGGGAGCGTGACTGACCAGGATCAAGCCATCAATCATATCAAACATAGCATTCAATAATAAAAGTAATTAATGTAAATCATCATGACATGATTGATGTTTCAAAACCAACATCGTTTAAATAGCGGAAGCATAGTATGTAATCTCAAAATAATTATAAGTTTGAATATCGTTCATGATCCAAATCCCACAACGACCTGCTCCTCCCTGTGCAAGCTCCATAAGTACCTAAGGTCCTGCAAGGCATGCAGCAAATAATCAACAAACTAGTTGAGCGAGTTCACAGAAAGTAAGTTCATAACATAGTGCATAAGTATAGCTAGTGGGGGCTTCCCATACTAGTGTGTACTAAAGGTGGGGGCTTCCCAAACCTTATGATTATATTACTGGTGGGGGCTTCCCATGTTTATCCTGGCTAATGAGGGCTTCTCATTAACGGTACTTACTAGACTAACTTCCGACCATGTGTTCTTCTTTACCGAGAACAGGAAAACGTACAGGGTCACGTAGGCTTTACGTGACGTGCCCTTCCCCGAGGACAGTGGTACGCGTGGGGGCTACGTAGGCTTTACGCAGCGTGGCCTTCCGACCTGGAAGCCAGTAGATGGTATTGGGTTACGTAGGTTTTACGTAACGTGTCCTCCCGACCCGGGAGACAAATGGCAAACATACTGGGTTACGTAGGCTTTACGTAACGTGTCCTGACTAACCTGAGGACGATGGTCTATAGTCTAGAGAATGCGTAAGTACGTGTAATCATTCCATGTCCAACATATCCAACCCAATTCCCAACCTGGGAATCCCATGCCTTGGCTGTGTGAACTCACCTTGGTTTGCTCGGCAGATATACAATTAAAAGATCCTTGAACTAAGGGTGATCAACCACGTCCTAATAGGGTTACCACACAAGTCAGGTTCGTATATAACACGTCTATTCATGTATGCTATCAAGTATGATCATGGCAAAACACATAAACGTATCAGCAGTTCATGTCGTGCAACGAGTCCAAGTAATCGGCCCAAACAAATAAGCAGTCCAATTAGCAGTCATGTGTGTACTTATGCGTGTTAACCCTGGCCCAACATAACCCGGCCCAATAGTAAACGCATGCTAGTCCAATTATCAAACAGTTCACAATTTCAATCATTTGGCCCAAACGGTTGGGCCCGTGACAGTGTAGGCCCAAACAGTGTATCGTGCAAATGTGGTCTCGAGTCGCAACCGGCGATCTCGAGTCGCAACCGGAGATTACGAGCCGCAGCAGCTGGTTGCGAGTCGCAATGGTGATCTCGGTTCATCATGGTCTGGTTACGAGTCGCAACGGGACTCGCAACCGTGGTTCCGGCTTGTGCTGTTCGTGGTCTCGAGTGGGGTTCCGACTCGCAACGAGTGATGCCGAGTCGCAACCGTGTGTGTAACTGGTTTCCATAACTCCTGCATTGACTTATCCGTGATTTTAGCAAACAACTTAGGCAGTTTCACAATTCAGATCAATCATGACAATTATCATCAATTACCAACCTTTATCAGTTTCATAACATGGCAATTATCGATCAAACAAGGATATCAACATCAATTCTTATGAACCCTAACACCAAACATAATCAAGAACACTTGTCCAAAACGATACATGAACACATCCGATCAAACAATACTATACAGCCGATTCATCATACATTCATATATATCCGATTTGTGTGAAAGCCGACTACATGATCATTATCTATCATCATGAAATAAATCCGAAGACCAATCATAAACAACATAATCTAACCGGCCCTAGTTCATAATCATGCAGATTCTAATCGGTTTCATCTAAACATGAAATCATAAAATCACTTATCACAAAAACATAAACAAAACACTAACCGATTACGAGTAAAGAAAGGTGATCCGAACAAGAGAATGATCGGATGTTCTTGTGCCTTCGGATCCTAAGCAAGCCGAGGGTGAGAGGTAGAGAGCAAGTAGGGTTTGTGTGTGTTATGAAAATTGTAACAATGAGAGGAATCAAACCCTTACCAAAGGATTTGTGTTTGCGAGTGGGGAGTGGGCCGAGCCCAACTCGGTTACCAAATGGAGTCCGATTTCAAGGTGTGGCCCAAAACGGGCTTGTGTGACCGGTTTGTGTAATTTGGGCTCGTGTACACATAACATACATGCGCACATAACAAATATTCATTTAAAAATCATATAATTCAGTTCTCATAAGCACGTAACGTTACATCAAAGCAAGTCTAAAGTTCGAGTTGTCACATTATCCTCAACTAATTGGAAATTTCGTCCCGAAATTTGGTATGCACTCACTGAGGAAGCTAGGTAAACTGTACTGTTCACTGGTTTTCCTGGGGTGTCACATCCTCCCCCCGTTGATCTGGAATTTCGTCCCGAAATTCCGAAGTAGTAGCTTCAGCCTCAGTAGTGGTTGCATTGGTTTCGAATAACTGGGGGTACTTTTCTGTCATCCTGTCTTCGCGTTCCCAGGTGTACTCTGGGCCACGTTTGGAGTTCCAACGAACTCGGACAAGAGGGATTCTCTTGTGTTTGAGGACCTTCACATCCCGGTCCGTGATATCAACTGGTTCCTCGACGAACTGCAACCGCTCGTCGATAGTGAGTTCCTTAAAAGGAATGATGAGGTTTTCATCTGATAGGCACTTCTTTAAGTTTGATACATGAAAGACATTGTGAACTGCCCCGAGTTCAGCTGGTAAATTCAACTTGTAGGCTACCTTGCCAATCTTTTCTATAATTTCGAATGGTCCGACGTACCGCGGATTTAGTTTGCCCCGTTTGCCAAAACGAACCACACCCTTCCAGGGTGAAACTTTCAATAAAACCCGGTCCCCGACCTCAAATTCCAATGGCTTTCTACGCTTGTCCGCGTAGGCTTTCTGACGGTCGCGTGCTGCCGCCATGCGTTGTCGTATCTGTGCAATCTTTTCTGTGGCATCCACTACAATCTCTGGACCCGTAATCTGACTATCCCCCACCTCTGCCCAACAGAGAGGTGACGGCATTTACGTCCGTACAATGCCTCGAATGGAGCGGCTTGAATGCTGGTGTGATAACTATTATTATACGAGAACTCCACCAAAGGAAGATGCTTTTCCCAGCCGTTGCCGAAATCGATGACGCATGCCCGAAGCATGTCTTCTAGAGTTTGGATCGTTCGCTCAGACTGCCCATCCGTCTGAGGATGATATGCTGTGCTCATGTCTAATCGTGAGCCGAAAGATTTATGCATTGCTTGCCAAAGTTCTGACGTGAATCGTGCGTCGCGATCCGAAATGATAGATGTGGGCACCCCGTGCCTCGAAACAACTTCTTTAAGGTAGACGTCTGCGAGAGTGGAGAATTTATCCGTTTCCTTTATAGGTAGGAAGTGTGCAGATTTGGTGAGTCGATCCACGATCACCCATATGGTATCATTCCCACGCTGGGATCTAGGTAGGCCTGTAACGAAATCCATGGAAATTTCCTCCCATTTCCATTGCGGTATCTTAGGTTGTTGAAGTAGGCCAGCTGGTTTCTGATATTCGACCTTGACTCTCGCACAGGTCAAACATTTTCCAACGTACGTAGCAATGTTGGCTTTCATACTAGGCCACCAATAGGTAGTGCTGATATCGTGGTACATTTTATCCGACCCTGGATGTACCGAATAGCGAGACTTGTGAGCTTCATCCATTACAAGTTCGCGTAGTCCGCCATAAAGAGGGACCCAAATACGCCCCGTTACATAGTAGGCGCCGTCTGCCTTCTGTTCCATTTGTTGTCGTGAGCCGCGTAAGGCTTCAGCCTTGACATTTTCAGGCTTCAATGCTTCTACCTGAGCATTTCGTATCTGTGCAGGAAGGCTAGACTGAATCGTAAGCTGTAGTGCTCGCACGCGCTTTGGTAAGGTGTCCTTTCGACTGAGGGCATCAGCCACAACATTGGCTTTGCCTGGATGATACTTGATAGCGCATTCGTAATCGTTAAGTAACTCGACCCATCGTCGTTGACGCATATTCAAATCCTTCTGCTTAAGAATATGCTCGAGACTCCTGTGATCGGTGTAAATCGTGCACCTGGTACCGTATAGGTAGTGTCGCCATATCTTAAGCGCGAAAACAACAGCTCCCAGCTCTAAATCGTGCGTCGTGTAGTTCCGTTCGTGAACCTTGAGTTGACGAGAGGCGTAAGCGATAACCTTGTCGCGCTGCATTAACACACATCCAAGTCCCCGAATGGATGCATCACAATAAACCACGAAGTCGTCTGTGCCCTCTGGCAATGAGAGGATAGGTGCACTGCAAAGTCTATCCTTTAGGTGCTGAAAAGCAGTCTCCTGGGGCTCTCCCCAGCGATAAGTAACACCCTTCTGTGTTAGTAACGTAAGCGGCTGAGCAATCTTCGAAAAGTCTCTGATAAACCGTCTGTAATAACCTGCCAGACCCAAGAATTGGCGTATTTCTGTCGGTGTACGCGGTGCAGGCCAGTTTCTGATCGAATCTACCTTGGATGGATCGACATGGATCCCATCCTTGTTCACTACATGGCCTAAGAAGTGGACTTCACGAAGCCAGAAGTCGCATTTAGAAAGCTTGGCGTACAGCTGTTCCTTCCGAAGGAGTTCCAAAATAAGGCGAAGATGCTGCTCGTGTTCCTCCTGACTCTTGGAGTAAATCAGAATGTCGTCGATGAAAACAATGACGAACTTGTCAAGGTAGGGTTTGCACACCCTGTTCATAAGATCCATAAACACCGCAGGCGCATTCGTTAACCCGAATGGCATGACAAGAAACTCGTAGTGACCGTAACGAGTTCTGAAGGCTGTCTTGGAGACGTCCTCATCCCGGACTCTCAGCTGATGATAACCAGACCTCAAGTCTATCTTCGAATAGTAACACGACCCTTGCAACTGGTCAAATAAGTCGTCTATGCGTGGAAGAGGATAACGGTTCTTCACCGTTACCTTGTTGAGTTCACGGTAGTCGATGCACATCCTGAACGTACCGTCTTTCTTTTTCACGAAGAGTACTGGAGCTCCCCAAGGCGAAGAGCTTGGACGAATGAAACCCTTTTCCAAGAGTTCTTGCAGCTGTTTTGACAATTCTTCCAATTCTGATGGAGCTAGACGATATGGTGCGCGAGCTATGGGTGCTGCTCCTGGAGCGAGCTCGATCTGAAATTCGACCTGACGATGAGGCGGTAAGCCTGGTAAGTCTTCAGGAAACACCTGAGGGTAATCACGTACAATTGGAATATCCTCCAATTTCTTTTCCTTTGCTGATGCATCTGTAACGAGTGCCAGAATGGCAGTGTGACCCTTACGTAAGCATTTCTGAGCCTTCAAGAAAGAGATGATGCCTACCACTGCACCACTCTTGTCGCCTTGAACTTCGAGAGGTTCCTGACCCGAACGAGGAATACGGATGATCTTTTCACTGCATAAGATCTCTGCCTGGTGTTGGGACAACCAGTCCATCCCAATCACGACGTCGAAGCTACCCAAAACTATGGGAATGAGGTCTATAGAGAAAGCTTGACCCGCTAGGATAAGATTACAACCCTGAACTACGTGTGTGGCTTCTAGACTTTTACCGTTAGCTAACTCTACTACATGCTTGGTGGGTAAAAGTGTTGGTGCACGTTTTAGCAGTTGACACATTTTCACAGACATATAGCTTGTATCCGCACCCGAATCAAACAAAACAGTAACGTAAATATTGTCGAGGAGAAACTTACCCATAACAACGTTGGGATCGTTCACTGCGTCACCTCGTCCTAGCACGAATGCACGACCACGAGCTTCATTGCCGTTGTTGTTGTTGTTTCCACCGTTGTTGTTCCCGTTGCCCTGGTTATTGTTGTTGCGATTCTGGTTCAACTGAGGGCAATCGCGTTTGAAGTGACCTTCAGCCCCACACTGGAAACATCCCCGGTTTCCGCGCTGTGGCTGCTGTTGCTGCTGCTGGTTCTGTGGAGCTGGTTGCTGAGGCTGCTGATTCTGATTCGCAGGCCGTGGGCTCCTACAGTCTTTGGCCTCGTGACCCATCTTAAGACACCTTTGACAACGACCCTTGTTACATGGGCCGTGGTGATGCCTGTTGCAATTGTGGCACCTAGGTTGACTACCCTGATATCTCCTCTGCCTGTGACCACTAGAGGATTGCTGACTGGGACTCTGATAGTGGTCAATCTTCTGCTGCTGAGATTGTGGCTGAACAGATGCTGAACCTTTGCTGGAATCCCCATCCCACTTTCTTTTACTGTCACCAGACGTAGCAGGAGTAACCGAGGTGGTGACGTTAGCAGTAGCATTAACACGCTTGGGCAGTTTATTCTGATCCACTGCTTGATCGGTGATACGGTGAGCGAGGCGTTGGATTTCCTGGATGTTTTCGAGGTTAGCCGACGTCACGTGGCTCTGAATTTCTGGCGCCAATCCCTTGAGGTACAACTCAATGCGCTTGTATGGAGGGTCCACCATAGTGGGACACAGAACGGCCAGCTCATTAGACCGTTTAGTATACGCTTCAATCTCTGATCCAACCATTTTCAGATTATACAGCTCGTCTTCCAACTTATGAATATCTTCACGCGTGCAATACTCACGCTTGATGAGTTCCTTGAAATCGTTCCATGGGGTGGCGTTAGCAGCTGCCAACCCTAAGATCTGAACTTGGGCGTTCCACCAAGTTAACGCTATTCCTTCCAAAGTGCCAGTGGCAAACTTGACCTTGCGAGCCTCAGGGCACTCACACATTTCGAATACTGATTCTAGCTTTTCAAACCAATGGAGGAGTCCCACTGCCCCCTCTGTGCCGCTGAAAGAGTTTGGACGACAGTCCATGAAGTTCTTGAAAGTGCAGACTTGCTGCGCTGGTTGACCTATTGTGTACGAATAGGACGAAGTTAAATACTAGAGTTAATGTAGGATCTAAAGATCCTAGTGTGTGCCTATACTGCAGGATATACTACCTGCTTGAGCTGCTGCAACTGCCGCAGCAACTTGAGCTTGAACAAGAGCCTCTAGCTGGGCTTGTGTCATGTTGATTCTTCCAGACATGATCTTCATTGTAACAAGTAGCATACGTAAGAATGGTTCGCGAGTAGGGCGATGACAGAAAAGTGTAAGCACGTAGGGATTCACATGCTATGGTATCATGTGTATCTAATCGTAATGTGAGCAAAGTTCTAAACAATTCTAGCATACAGGCAATAAACGTAACCTTATTACCTAGGATGTCGAGACTTGCACGTGGAGCGAAGCGTCGTTGTGGATCGTTGAGAGCACTGTTCTGGTTATAGTCCGGTTTTAATAAAAACGTTTTCCCATATTAAAACCAAGTTCTCTATAACCAATGGCTCTGATACCAATCTGTCACACCCCCAAAATCCACCCGCGGAGTACCACCGCTTGGGAGCGTGACTGACCAGGATCAAGCCATCAATCATATCAAACATAGCATTCAATAATAAAAGTAATTAATGTAAATCATCATGACATGATTGATGTTTCAAAACCAACATCGTTTAAATAGCGGAAGCATAGTATGTAATCTCAAAATAATTATAAGTTTGAATATCGTTCATGATCCAAATCCCACAACGACCTGCTCCTCCCTGTGCAAGCTCCATAAGTACCTAAGGTCCTGCAAGGCATGCAGCAAATAATCAACAAACTAGTTGAGCGAGTTCACAGAAGGTAAGTTCATAACATAGTGCATAAGTATAGCTAGTGGGGGCTTCCCATACTTGTGTGTACTAAAGGTGGGGGCTTCCCAAACCTTATGATTATATTACTGGTGGGGGCTTCCCATGTTTATCCTGGCTAATGAGGGCTTCTCATTAACGGTACTTACTAGACTAACTTCCGACCATGTGTTCTTCTTTACCGAGAACAGGAAAACGTACAGGGTCACGTAGGCTTTACGTGACGTGCCCTTCCCCGAGGACAGTGGTACGCGTGGGGGCTACGTAGGCTTTACGCAGCGTGGCCTTCCGACCTGGAAGCCAGTAGATGGTATTGGGTTACGTAGGTTTTACGTAACGTGTCCTCCCGACCCGGGAGACAAATGGCAAACATACTGGGTTACGTAGGCTTTACGTAACGTGTCCTGACTAACCTGAGGACGATGGTCTATAGTCTAGAGAATGCGTAAGTACGTGTAATCATTCCATGTCCAACATATCCAACCCAATTCCCAACCTGGGAATCCCATGCCTTGGCTGTGTGAACTCACCTTGGTTTGCTCGGCAGATATACAATTAAAAGATCCTTGAACTAAGGGTGATCAACCACGTCCTAATAGGGTTACCACACAAGTCAGGTTCGTATATAACACGTCTATTCATGTATGCTATCAAGTATGATCATGGCAAAACACATAAACGTATCAGCAGTTCATGTCGTGCAACGAGTCCAAGTAATCGGCCCAAACAAATAAGCAGTCCAATTAGCAGTCATGTGTGTACTTATGCGTGTTAACCCTGGCCCAACATAACCCGGCCCAATAGTAAACGCATGCTAGTCCAATTATCAAACAGTTCACAATTTCAATCATTTGGCCCAAACGGTTGGGCCCGTGACAGTGTAGGCCCAAACAGTGTATCGTGCAAATGTGGTCTCGAGTCGCAACCGGCGATCTCGAGTCGCAACCGGAGATTACGAGCCGCAGCAGCTGGTTGCGAGTCGCAATGGTGATCCGAACAAGAGAATGATCGGATGTTCTTGTGCCTTCGGATCCTAAGCAAGCCGAGGGTGAGAGGTAGAGAGCAAGTAGGGTTTGTGTGTGTTATGAAAATTGTAACAATGAGAGGAATCAAACCCTTACCAAAGAATTTATGTTTGCGAGTGGGGAGTGGGCCGAGCCCAACTCGGTTACCAAATGGAGTCCGATTTCAAGGTGTGGCCCAAAACGGGCTTGTGTGACCGGTTTGTGTAATTTGGGCTCGTGTACACATAACATACATGCGCACATAACAAATATTCATTTAAAAATCATATAATTCAGTTCTCATAAGCACGTAACGTTACATCAAAGCAAGTCTAAAGTTCGAGTTGTCACAGTTACTACCACTTTTGTAGAGTATGATAAACGTGTGTGCTATCGCTGCAATGAAATCGGACATATGGCTAAACAATGTCAGAAAGTTTTTAAGAAACCGATTGTTGAAAAATCTGTTCAAAATCAAGTGGTTGAGAAACCAAAGGTTGAAAAACCTAAGATTCAAAACAAAAATGTTTCAAAACAAATTGTTCAAAAACCTTGACGAAAATCACCGGTCGTTGCAAAAGATAAACAAGTGGTGGTTTCGCCGATCCGAATTCTTAAACGGGGTGAAAAGTTGAAGTCGGAGGATAAGCCAAAATCGACTTTCGAGATTGGCGAGTCTTCTAAGTCTCCCAAGACTTCGAAATTTTACCCTAAAGCTAAAACTTTTGAAAATCAGTCATGGGTCGCGAAATCTAAACCATCTGGTGAGATCAAAAAGATGGAAAGTGTGTTGAAAAATGAGTCACAGTTTGTGAAAGATGATGTTGCTGTGTTTGAGTCTGAAATCGATCAGTTTTTGTCGGAATTTCCCAAACTTCATAACAAAGTGAAACAAGATAAAAAGGAAATTGAATCAAATGTCACATTTAACTTTCCGAAAACAACTGAGAAATGCAATGTAGATTTTGGTTCAGTGTCGGAAGTTAAAAAGTCATGGGCATCATTGTTTAACTGATGTGTTTGTGTGCTGATTGCAGGAGCTGCCCAAGTCTGTGCTATCCAGGTGGATAATGGACAGCGGAGCATCGCGACATATGACGGGATCCTTAGCACTATTATATGATGTCAAAGCAATTAATGGAAGCTACGTTGGATTTGCTGGTAACCAAGGTGGCAGGATTGTTGGTCAGGGAAAGCTCACAAACGGCATCATATCTTTTGACAAAGTGAATTATATTGTTGAATTGACAAACAATTTGTTAAGTATTTCACAAATTTGCGACAAAGACTTTAGCGTACATTTTACAAAAACAGAATGTTTGGTTTTAAAGCCAGGGTTTAAAGTCCATGATGAGTTGGTACTGTTGCGTGCTCCTAGGGTTAATGATCTTTACATTTTAGACATGAGCACTGCAACACCAACAACTCCTCAAAAACAATGTTTTGTGACAAAGTCTAAAGCAACTGAGAAAGAGTCAATTATGTGGCAAAGAAAAATGGGTCATATACACGTTCGTAAAATGAATTTTCTTGTGCACAACGATTTGGTAGAAGGTGTGAATGTTAAGAATTTTCATTTACCTGACGATTGTGTTGCGTGTAAGAAAGGTAAACAGGTACGGAAGTCTCATCCGCCAAAGATGCTCAACACCATCCAGTTACCTCTCGAGAGATTGCATATGGATCTCTTCGGGCTGGTCAACGTCAAAAGCATCAGTGGAGATTCTTACTGTTTGGTGGTTACGGATGATTATACAAGGTTTTCATGGGTTGTTTGTTCGGAGAAGAAGGACGAAACGTTCGATGCTTTAATGGTTTTATTCAAAAAGATGGAAACGGTGTACAAGCTGCCGATCAGAAGAATTCAGAGTGATAACGGAACGGAGTTCAAGAATAACAAAATGTACGAGTTCTGCAACGAGAAGGGGATACTACATGAATTCAGTGCGCCGTACACACCACAACAGAACGGCGTGGCTGAACGAAAGAATAGAACCCTGATCGAGACTGCACGTACTATGTTGGCCGATTCAAAGCTTCCGATTTTCTTCTGGAGTGAAGCAGTATCAGCGGCTTGCTATACATTGAATAGAGTTCTGACAGTGAAGAAATATAAAAAGACTTGTTTCAAGCTGCTGCATCGCTATAAGCCAAATCTTGAGTTCTTAGAACCTTTTGGATCTCCGTGTACTTTCATAGATGTTGATGGCAAATTCGGAGCGAAAGCGAATGAAGGATTTTTCGTAGGTTACGCCAGCCCGTTAAAAAGGGTGTTTGTACCATGTCTGGGGAAAGTGATTCAGGTCAATCATGTGGATTGTCAGAAGTACACGCCGTCGCAACAACTTCCCGGACAAAGATTCCTATTCGACTACGACAATCTCTGGGAATCGTTTCATCTGCCGTCCGAGCCGAGTGAGGAGGAACTTGCTCTCATGTACTTGTATCAGCAAAGTCAGTTGCAAGAGCCGGAATCTAGACCGCTAGATGTTCCTACACCCACCGTGGGTACTCACGATGATGAAGCAGGACCGAGTGGAACCGTTCATATACCGCCAGAGGAACCAGAGGAACCAGCTCCGTCATTTGACGTTTCTGACGACTCAGAGGAGGAACCCACTCCTACCTTTGACGAGGAACCAAATGAGACATCAGAGGAGGCTGTTGATCAAATCGTTGATCTCGACATTTCAAATCTGGAATCGAAAGTTGTGGTGCCTGATACTGTGATGCCACGGACACTGTCTTACCACCCTTCAGAACAAATTATCGGCGATCTACAGAGTGGTGTCAAGACGAGACATCAGATAGACCAAGCTTTTACATGTTTTTATTCAGATATTGCTGATATGCAGAAAGAAGTCTCACTCAAATGTTTTATTTTGCAGATAGAGCCCAGGACCTACAAAGAAGCATTGACCGAAGACAGTTGGGTGAATGCTATGCAGGAGGAACTACAACAGTTTGAGAAATTGGGCGTCTGGAGACTTGTTGATCTGCCAAAGAATCAGAAGTTAATAAAGACGAAATGGGTGTTCAAATGTAAAAGAGATGACAGAGGAGTCGTGGTGAGGAACAAAGCACGTTTAGTGGTTCAAGGCTTCAGCCAGCAGGAGGGTATAGACTATGATGAGGTTTACGTGCCGGTTGCAAGGCTTGAAGCAATTCGCATCTTTTTAGCCTTTGCATCTTGGAAAGATTTCAAAGTCTATCAACTCGATGTTAAATCAGCATTCCTGTATGGCAAGATTCGAGAAGAAGTTTATGTGGGGCAACCACCGGGGTTTGCAGATCCACTAAACAAAGACAAGGTGTACCTACTGGATAAAGCATTATACGGTCTACACCAGGCCCCGAGAGCCTGGTACGAGACTCTCTCGACCTACTTGCTGGACAACGGGTTCACAAGAGGAACATTAGACAGCACCTTGTTCACAAAAGAAGAAGCATGCCACTTGCTGATCGTGCAGATCTACGTTGATGATATAATTTTCGGTTCCACCAACGACGATTTGTGTAAAGAGTTTGAGAGAGTAATGAAGAAGAAGTTCGAAATGAGTTCGATGGGGGAGATGAAGTTCTTTCTCGGGCTGCAGGTAGAACAAATGCCCGACAGAATCTTCATTCACCAGTCAAAGTATGTAAAGGACGTACTAGACAAGTTTGATATGACAGATTGCAGTCCTGCATCAACCCCCCTCGCACAGAACCATGGTATTTGTCCGGATGAACAGGGAGTGAAGATGGATGAAACGTTATACCGATCGATCATTGGTTCTTTAATGTATCTCACAGCTTCCCGTCCCGACATCATGTACCCGACATGTCTGTGTGCACGATATCAGTTGAACCCGAAGCAGTCACACCTGACGATCGTCAAACGCATCTTACGGTATTTGAAGGGTTGCCCAAGCATCGGCTTGTGGTACCCTCGTTCGGGTGATTTTACCTTATCCGGTTTTGCTGATTCAGATTTTGGTAGCTGTAAACAGAACGCAAAGTCCACCACTGCTGGGTGCCAGTTCTTTGGAACTCGGCTCATTACTTGGCAGTGCAAGAAGCAAACTGCGGTTGCGCTCTCCACGTGTGAGGCTGAGTACGTCTCAGCCTCTAGCTATTGCTCGCAGATCCTCTGGATCCAACAGCAGATGCGCGACTTCGGTCTGCAATTCTTGGATACTCTGATATTTGTGGATAATGAAGCGGCCATAAATGTTACTAAAAATCCGGTTCACCATTCGAAAACAAAACACATTGAAATCCGACACCATTTTATTCGAGATTGTCACGAAAAGAAATTAATACGGATTGAACATGTGGGCACCGATGATCAGAAAGCTGATTTTTACACAAAACCGTTTGATAAAAAGAGATTTTATTATCTTTTAAGGTTAAATGGGATGAAAAATCTACAATCTGGGAGGGTTATCGAGTGTGAAGCCGAATTGGGCGGCGATCTGACTTGAACCGTATCGGGTTGTCAACTTTCGTTTGTACAGTTGTATTTTTTTTCTGCTTTTCGTTAAAAACAAAAACACAAAAATATGTTTTAGTTTTAGGGGGAGATATTCGCAGAAAAATACAAAAACATGTTAAAACCATAAAAAATCCAAAAACATTAAAAAATGCCAAAAAGAGCTGTGTAGTATAGGGGAAATGATAGTACATCAGCTAGACGGGCACAGTACGCTAAAGATATGTAATGTATAAATGCAATTAAGCAGTCTCGCTAAAGATGTGTCGGTAGGTTCTTACAGAATTAGTAGATCAGTTTGGGATATAAACTAAATTTAACTTGCGTTTTCGTGGAGAACACCTCCAGGATATATAAGTAACCCCTGAAATCCTGTTTGAAAGGTCCCGTATTCTGAGATACTAGGTCTTTATGCTCAGTGATATCTGGGGTATTATCCCAGGACTTCTGCTGTATGGAAATACTGACCTAGTCCCCGGATAATACTTTACGCAAAAAGCTTTGAAACATAAGCTTCACCCTCAGCATGCTGATGAAACAATAAAATTGATAGTCGCTGCTGTTGAAATATAAAAGATCCTCTAAAGGGGACCCACCGAAAAGTCGAGCCGTCATCTCTCTGCTGAACGGAAGTTCTGACCTGAGCTCTCACGGTTTCGCATCTACCCCCAACAGATATCAGCCGTGGTATATTCACCTCTAAAACACTAATCACGTATCCCGAACAGATTGAAAGTTTTGCGAGAATTTAAAATGGATCAATATACCGACAATCAACGCGAATTGCTTAATGCTTAAAATGAAATAAGCTTAACGGTGCTAGTGTTCTGTCGGCAGCTGATATGATCCCCTAACACGCTCGCAAAAATATTGTGTGTATATATTTCAGTTTGTACAACTTAAAACCCAAAAAGATTTTCTTTTCTCATTTTATTTTCGACAACTGATACTGGGGATTGGAAGTTCAAAGCCTGTGTGCAGATCATGTTAGTGTCTGATGAGGGTTGGGTAAGCTGTGATTGTAAACAAAGATCTGGTATGATGTTTGAAAGATAAAATGTGCAAATGTTTGAAACGTTGAAAAGTTCTTTAATTTGAACAGTTTTTGAAACAAAACGACAGAGTACTTCATAAAAACTGATCATCCAGGGCCATTAACTTGGACTTGGTAGGTCGAACAGTTGTCCAGGGTCATTAACTTGGACTTGGTCAACTGTGTGTCAGCGTGTGAAATCGAAAAGGTTGAAAAAATAAATAAAAAATGAATTTCTTGAAAAATTAAAGTTGGATCGCTTTTATGACAACATTGATGTCCACTCTTCTGTCAATGTAACATGTTTGGTCCGCTCATATGGTTAGTGTCGAATAAGCGGACCAGACCCCATATAAAAGGTACAGGGGTCCGCTTTTGTTGTCGTTTCCTGGTCCGCTTATACGTCATTCTCTCTGGGCGATTACGAGCGTTCCTACCTGTTCATCAAGATTTCTCACTGTTTGAGCCTTGTTTTCTTCATTTCTTGATAGATCCTCAATCTTTACATCATGGGCAAGGTTAGTATCCTTTCAATTTCATATATTTCAAGATATTTCATATCTGTCGGTATGATTGTATAAACGGATCGTATTTTAAGCCTTTTAACTTTCATATTTGGTTGAATAGAATAGTGTAATCATGTCGTCCGATGTTATATAAGGTAGTATTGTGTGTTAATTGCTGTAATTTAATTGAATGATATGTTTTGTCGATGATGCATATGTTCAGTGTTAGATCTAGGGTGATTTAGGCAAGTTTGACAAAATCAAAAGACACCTCTAGTCTCGGAATGTTGTGTAGATTGTGATTTTGGATGGACCGCTTTTACGAACAGATAACTTAGATCCGCTCATATGTCATCTGTAGGACCGCTCATAGTTACCATTTTAGGTCCGCCTTTAGGAACACTTTCAGGTCCGCTCATATGTACCATAGCAGGTTCGCTTTTAAGGCAATAATTTTAGGGTATCGCTTATTAGTACAAGGGACGGTTCACTTTTTGTGTATTTTATAATGTTGGTCTGCTTTTTAGTCATCTTATTGGTCCGCTTATAGGGTTGCAGTATTCATGGTTCGCTTTTAAGTGTAACATCATATCTGGTTCGCTTTTTGGTAGTACAGTGTATGGTTCGCTTTTACTGTATATTGTTGGTTCGCTTTTTGGTCAGTGTTCAAAATGTCAAAATTTTTTCTAAGTCTTTGATTATCTTGTTGTCATGCAGGCATCACCAAACGTGTTGTTCGATCCAATACACAATAGCTGCATTGATTTAGATGTGGAGAAGTGTCCGTTATTGTCAGAATTTAGTAGTATTTTGGACTACATGAATCGTATTCCAGTAAAGAAAGCAATGACTGACCAGAGGCCGTTGTACAGATCACATATTAGTCGATTTTGGATGAATGCAAAGTATGATGAGGCAAGCAAGGTGATTTCGTCAGTGGTGGAAGTAGATGGAAAGACGGAGACTATTCTGGTGACTGAAGCATTAGTTCGAGAAGTTATGAACTTTCCTGATGAGGCCAACTACCCCACAAGATTTCCGGAACGTTTGGTGAAGGGATGTATGCTGAGAATGGGATACAGAGGTGCTTTGAACACCGGGAACTACTTGAAGTCAAAGTTTCAAAAATCTTTCAAGTTTCTAATTCATTGTATTCTGATTACATTGAGCCACACAAAGGGTAGTTTTGACCAGATGAGGGATTACCAAATGAACATGTTCACAACATTGGTGTTGAATAAGAAATACAACTTTTCGCACATAGTTTTTCATTATATGGCGGAGAATATCACGTCGGATGTTAGAACCTGGAGGTATCCGCGTTTTGTACAAATGTTGATTGATCGTGCATACCCTGGGATTAATAGAGACATTCAGGGTGATCTTCTTGTTCAAGCTCACATGTCTAACAACACTTTGAAGAACCTGGTCAAATATCATCCTAATCATCCAAAGCCTAAACTAGTGATTGAAAACTTTGGATTAATTAGAGATGTGAACTATGTGGATCCCGATCCTGAAAATCACCAAAATTGGAGAAATCAAGAGGAAATGAAAGAGGCGTTGTATGCTGTAGAGTTGAAAATACTTCAGAGTTTCAAATCAACCAAGAACGAGTGGTATGTAAAGGAGTCAGGACGCAGACGTAGATTTGCAACTCCTGTAGCTGAAGGTGAAGGTTCTTCTTCAAAACCAAAGAAGAAACAAAAGAAGAAAAAGCAAACAATGTTAATTGATGAATCTGATGAAGATATTTCTGAGATGAATGTTGAAAATGAACAAGAGATGACTGGTGCTGAAAACATTGTAATTGAGACAGATTTGTTTACAACAGAAGCATATTTTGTTGATAATGTTGTGGAAACGGTTACTTCTGATGTTCAAAAAGAAAAAGAGAAGGTGTTAGATGATGTTGAAGGTGACGACGTTGATAAAGACACTACTAGTTCTTCTAGTTCGTCTGAATATGAAGTGATTGATGCAAAAGAACGTGAAAGACGAATGAGAGAAGAGGTAGAACAGGAGAAGTTGATTAGAAAGAGGAAGAGGGAAGAGAAAGAAGATGCACCTTATGTACCTTCTCCGGAGCATGTTTCAGCGTCACAATCTACTCCGAGAGGTAAAAAGAAAGCTGCTGATCGAAAGAGAACTACACCAAAGATTAAAGTGTCGAAGCGCCCTCAGAAGATCATGCAAACGCATCCTACACCTCCACGTCAACCAACACCTCCACGTCAACCAACACCTCCACAATCTCCAATACATCAATCTCCTCCCAGACAACCAACACTACAACAATCACCAAGACAACCTACTCCTCCATCACACTCAACACCACCCAGACAACCTACTCCTCCATCACACTCAACACCACCCAGACAACCTACACCGCAACGACAACCATCTCCTATTTCTCAATCAACACCACCTCCACAACAACCATATTATACTTCACAAGATCTCTTTGGCACACCTCCACTCACCCAAGTACAACCTGGTTCTTCGAGTAAAGGTCTTCCGATACCGCAAGATAATCTACTAGACGTTGATTTCGACTTTGCAAACAACTCGCAAGTGTTGAAATTGGAAAAGAGAATTGAGGATGTGATAGCAGAGAATAAAAAGTTGGCGGTTGAAAGCAAAAAGATTGCTGATAGAGAAAAGACTCTTGCTGGTAGGGTGCAGAAGTTGGAAGGTGAAAACAAAGTGTTGACACTGAAAATTGAAGTTGATCAGACGGAAATCGACATTTTGAAAGTTCGAGTGTCTGAATTAGAAGAAGAGAAGAATCGTCGAGAGAGTGAATATGAATACTATAAGTTGAAAAATAAAGAACTTACGGCTGCTAAAGCGCTACATGAACATAAGTTTTACATGCTGAATAGAGTTGTGGAAAGCATGTTAGAGACGTCAGTGGAACAGAAATATGAAGAGTTAAAGGTAGAAGATCTGCGTGCTGAACGTCAAGCAGAAATGGAAAGGCAGATGAAAGATAAGGGTAAAGGGGCTGCAGGAAGCTCAGCTGTGCCTGAAATGTCTCTTGTACCTTCAATGGTAATCGATAATCCTGAGCCTATATCTGCAGTTCCTGGCTTATTCGAAGAAGAAACTCCAACGCCTAAATTAATTGGTGGCAAAGATGAAGAGGATGATGAAGATGATGATGAGGATGAGTTTGTATATTTTGCGAGCAGTCACAGTTCTAAAGGTGATGATGATGATGACGCTGCAGGAGGTTCAGGTGTTAGAGTGACTGAAGCCTCAAATGAAAAAGTCGTTGAAGATCTGTTGAACGACACAATCAATGAAGAAAGTGGTGAAGCTGAAGGTAAGGGGGAGTCGAGTAAGGCGCAGATTGTTGAGCATCATGAGCCGTTGTTCGTGCGTCTAGAGGAGTATAAAGAAATGCTTAAAAATGTAAACCCTGAAATTCCCTTCGACTTAGAAGAGGACTTAGAATCGTTTGATATCAATAAACAGCAAGATTATAAGTATGACTATGTTGAAGATGCTGATATCTACGATAGAGTTGAGGTTGAAGAATGTTCGGATAATGAAGAGGTTCCTGAAGATACTTCGAAACTTCCAACGTTAATGGAGTTCTTTGCTGCTGAGAATAGAGATGAATTACGTCAGAAAGTGACTGAAGCGGTGAATGATAATGTATTTGAATGTTTGAGGAAAGAAGCTGAGCAGGAAGGCCAATCTAATGTTGATAAAGAAGGTCAATCGAATGTTGAAGAAATTGATCGTTCTAAATGGTTTAAAGATTCTCATGAAAGAAAATTCAAGAGGCCGCTGAAGTTCTTCCAACGAGATCGAAATGTTTCGCTTGGCGATATTATTAGTTGGGGTTTTCTTCCGCAAGTTAACGCTTATGCTATTCGAAGAGAATATGGCGTCCAGTATTTTGCACGTTTATATGACATAATGTCATTACCGTGGTGGGACGTTGATGAATTGGCAAAGGTGAGAGTCTTGGATTACAAGGTGAGAAAGAATGATACCGCGATGTGGGGCTACATCAAATATGAACAATTGAAGTCATTTTGAAAGTGGAAGCCTCATCGTCCAAGGCGTGTTCAGAGAGTTGATCCGAAAACTGGGGTTGTAGAAATTATTCTGAATGTAAAGCCTCCACGTACAATGAAGACAATTCCGATGCCAGAAATGGAGCAGGAATTCTATAAAGGCTTTATTGATTGGGTTTACAGTTGCAGGACGACCGAAGCAATAATCACATACAGAGCTGGTGGAGAGCTGAGGGATATTCATGTTTACGACCCGATGTGGTTAGTTAATTGTTCAGCGAAAGATATCGAATGTCTATTCATTCACAAGATTCGCTACTCGCCAGCAGATAAAGAGCAAGCTCTTCAGTTCCAACATGTAGTCTCTCTGTGTGTTCAGAAAGGTATCAACTCTGAAAACAAGTGGAAATCTTCGTGGTGGTCTTTAGACGAGAAGATGAAAAAGAAAGCGAAGCGTGAGCGTGAACGTGAGAATCAAAAGATGGAAGAAAATAGAGGAAAGTTTAAAAAGCAACAAGAGAAGGAAGAGAAAGCGAGGAAGATAAAGAATGAAAAGATCAGAGTTGCGTTGGGAAGAAAGTCAAAACCGAAGGAAGAGAAATTCAAAGTTATCTGAAGACCTACTTTCAAGACAAAGACTGCGGCTTCATCCAAGGGGGAGTTTGTTGATGCACAATGTCTAAAGCCTGCGTCTTTGTAATGCTAGATTAATGTATAGGGTCCAGATAGGTCATTTTGTATAAGTCCAGGGGGTTAGTATGTAATTTTATGATTGTGATGTTGTAGGTCCGCTTTTGTGGCATGTGTCCACAAAAGCGAACCAGCTTTGTTGTCTGGTCCGCTCTTGTGGACATGTCACATGAGCGGACCGTGTAGCCTATATATACCCCCTGTTGTCATTTCACTTGTAACGTTGTTTGAGATCCCACGTCAAACTGCTGTCCGTACGGCAAGCGTTATCAAGTGAAGAAAAAGTATTTTAAGTGTGAATTTTCTGTTTCTACTCCATTCTTTTACGGTTTTCTTTGTATCATGCTGAAAATGTGTTTCCGCCACATTCTCAGTAAGCACTAGCTCTGATTGACTCACTCGAGAGGTCAAAACTGATCCTACACCTTTACTGCACCGATCACCGGATTATCTTCTTCAGGTTCATCAATTAAAGACGTTTTTGCAGCTTTCTTTTGCTTCTTCTTTGGTTGTGAAGAAGATCCTTCAACCTGTTGAACTAAAGGAGTGGCCTTTCTGCGTCTTCTCCCAGTTTCTTTCACATACCATTCATTCTTTGTGTTTTTGAAATCTACAAGAACTTTCAACTCTTCAGCATATGCCGCTTCTTTCATTTCAGCTTCATTTCTCCAGTTCTGGTGATCAATTGGATCAGGATCGACGTAGTTAGCATCTTTTATAGAACCAAAGAATGCAACATCAACTTTCGGTTCTGGGTGGTTCGGGTGATATTTCACAAGCTGTTTGATTGTAACCTTGTTCATATGTGATTGCACCAACAAATCATCCTTTATATTTCAGTCAATCTCAGGATACGCATGATCAATCAACATCTGCACGAACGTCGGATACGTCCAGGTCTTGCTCTTTGACGTAATATTCTCTGCCATGTAATGAAACACAATATGCGAAAAGTTCTATTTCTTGTTTAGCACTAAAGCAGTAACCATATTCATTTGATAGTCACGCATCGCATCATAACCTCCCTTCGTGTGACTTATAGACATCAAAACACAGTGAATCAGGAACTTGTATGGTTTTGTAAACTTTGACTTCAAATAATTCCCAGAATTCAAAGCTCCCTGATATCCCATTCTTAACATGCAGCCTTTCACCATTCTTTCCGGAAATCTCATTGGTGAATCTGCTTCATCTGGAAAGTTAACAACTTCACGGATAAGCGCTTCAGTAACTAGTATCTTTTCCAACTTGCCATGCACCTCAAAAACTGAAGAAATAACTTTGTTATGATCATTGTAGCTGGCATTCTTCCAGAAACATTCAGTGTGAGATTTGTATAATGGTCGTTGATCAGTTAATGCCTTATTAATGGGAATACGACCCATAAATTCCAAGATGCCACTGAAATTTGCCAATTCTGGGTATTTTTCAATATCCAAGTCACAACAACTGTTGTGAAGAGGATCAAAAACAATATTGGAACCCTGCAAATCAAAGACATACACTAAATCAGATACTTACAAAAATTCATCACAAAAATTTCACTTGAAAACACTAAGTGTATCATGAGCGAAACTACCAATGCACTAAAAGCGAAACTACAATATGCTCTTATGAGCGGAACCACTAAATGCTCTTATGAGTGAAACCCTTGAAGTACATATAAGCGGAACTCCATGATGTGTAAATAAGCGGAACATGTGATGTACAACTAAGTCAAACATGTGATGTACAGATAAGCGGAACATCTGATGCCCAGATAAGCGGACCTATTGAACATGTCAGTTTGAGCGAAAACACTATCAAACATTCAAATTTCATCAAATCCCAAAATTGAACTTGTAATCTTGTTAAACTGATGATTCCGAGACTTGGGGTTTGTTTTAATTTCAATTTTGACTTTAAAAGAACCCTAGATCTACGTTTGAACTACCTGCAACTTGACAAACATCATCAACTAACAAATTTGTAACAATCAACACACAAATCTGTTATCTACACACTAAAACGACTGTACAGGTGTGATATCAAGTTCTGATTTAAAAGTAAAACACCTAAATCTATGTTATGTTCAGTTCATGGCTGTCAGTTCAAGAATAAACATGATTTTGGACAAATTAGGCCTCAAACTACCTTTCCCATGATTAGTTATTATGATAATCAACAAGATCTGGGAAAAATTTTACAGCACTTCGCCTGAGAATGGTGGTTTCTAGGGTATCGCTTCAATCGCCAGAGAAGATGACGTATGAGCGAATGGGGTGGAAAGTGATGAATAAGCGGAACCCACTGCCTTATATAGGTGATGTGGTTTCGCTTATACGACCAATTGATAAATAAGCGAAACCATGTGGGTCATACAAGCGAAACTACATATGAAGCAACCATATGAGCGAAACCATTTTTTAATGTGACACAAGAGCGAAACCTTGGTTTTAATGTGACACATAAGCGAAACCAGGTTATGATTTTCAAAAATTTAACCTTTTAAAACTTTTCAGATTAACCACCGACACACCCAGTTGACCAAGTCCAAGTCAATGACCTTGGTCAACTGCTTGGCCCACCAAGTCCAAGTTAATGGCCTTGGTTGACCGAATTATGAAGTACGCAGTTGTTTTATTCTGAAAATAGTTCAACTGAATGAACTTTTGAACATTTTGAACTCCCAAACACTTTTCAACACTGTCCAGCACTGTACCAATCATTGTTCTGCAACACCAGCTTACCCAGCCCTCATCAAACACTGACATGATCTGCACTAAGCTTTGATCTTCCGATTCCCAATGTCAGTTGTCGAAAATAAATGAGAAACTAAAATCTTTTTGGATTTTTAACTGGATAAACTGAAAACTGTACACACAATATTTTTGTGAGTGTGTTAGGGGATCATATCAGCTGCCGACTAGACACTAGCACCGTTAAGCTGTTATTTCATTTTAAGCATTAAATAAATCGCGTAGATTGCCGATATACTGATCCTCTTAAATTCTCACAAAACTTTCAACCTGTTCGGGATATAGAATTAGTGTTTTAGAACTTAAACATCTACATGTGTCCCACCTCAGTATATACTCCCGTATCCAGACCCCAGTATTCAGTCTTACAAGTGAGTATACCACAGCTGATATCTGTTCAGGGGTAGGTGCGAGGGCCGTGAGAGCTTAGGTCGATACTTCCGTATACGCAGAGAGATGACGGCTTCCGTATACGCAGAGAGATAACGGATCTTTTGTTTTCAACAGCAGCGACTATCAATTTTATTGTTTCATCAGCATGCTGAGGGCGAGCTTATGTTTCAAAGCTTTTGTAGAAAGTATTATCCGAGGACTAGGTCAGTACTTCCATACAGCAAAAGTCCCGGGATAATACCCCAGATATCACTGAGCATAAAGACCTAGTATCTCAGAATACGGGACCCTTCAAACAGGATTTCAGGGGTTACCTATATATCCTGGAGGTGTTCCCCACGTAGACACAAGTGAATTTTATGTTTATATCCCAAACTGATCTACTAATTTTGCGAAAACCTTCCGGCACATCTTTAGCGAGACTGCTTAATTGCATTTTATACATTACAATTCTTTAGCGTACTGTGTCTGTCTAGCTGATGTACTATCATTTCCCCTATTCTACACAACTCTTTTTGAATTTTTTTAATGTTTTTGGATTTTTAAATTTTATCATGTTTTTGTATTTTTCTGCGAATTTCCCCTCCTAAAACTAAAACATAATTTTGTGTTTTTGTTTTTATCGAAAAGCAGAAAATAAACTGTACAAATAAAATTGACAACACGACAAAGGTTCACGTCAGATCGCTGCCCAACTCGGCTTCACATTCAATAACCCTCCCAGATTGCAGATTCTTCATCCCGTTTAACCTCAAAGGATAATAAAATCTCTTTTTATCAAAAGGTTTAGTATAGAAATCCGCTTTCTAATCATTGGTGTGCAAGTGTTCAATCCGAATTAACTTTTTCTCGTGACAATCACGGATAAAGTGGTGACGGATTTCAATGTGTTTAGTTTTTGAATGGTGAACCGGATTTTTTGTTATATTGATAGCTGCTTCATTGTCTACATTGATAGGTGTATCTAAGAACTGCAAACCGAAGTCTCGCATCTGCTGTTGGATCCAAAGGATCTGCGAGCAACAGCTGGAGGCTGAAACGTATTCAGCCTCGCAAGTAGAGAGCGCTACTGCGGTTTGTTTCTTACATTGCCAGGTGACGAGTCGAGTTCCGAAGAACTGACACCCAGCAGTGGTGGACTTTGCGTTTTGCTTGCAACTCCCAAAATCAGAATTAGCAAAACCAGATAAAGTAAAGTCACCCGATCGAGGGTACCACAAGCCGACGCTTGGGCAGCCCTTCAAATACCGTAAGACACGTTTCACTATCGTTAGGTGTGACTGCTTTGGATTTGACTGATATCTGGCGCAGAGACACGTCGGATACATGATGTCTGGACGGGAAGCCGTGAGATACATCAGAGAGCCAATGATAGATCGGTACAATGTCTCGTCCATCTTCACACCTTGCTTGTCTGGACAAATTCCATAATTCTGTGCGTGGGGGGTGGATGCAGGACTGCAATCTGTCATGTTGAACTTGTCAAGCACGTCCTTCACGTATTTTGTTTGGTGAATGAAGATTCCGTCGGGCATTTGTTCCACCTGCAGCCCGAGGAAGAACTTCATCTCCCCCATTGAGCTCATCTCGAACTTTTTCTTCATCACCTTTTCAAATTCCTTGCACAGGTCGTCGTTGGTGGATCCAAAAATGATATCGTCAACATATATCTGCACGATCAACAAGTGGCCTGCTTCTTCCTTGGTGAACAAAGTGCTATCTATTGTGCCTCTTGTGAACCCGTTGTCCAGCAAGTATGTCGAAAGCGTCTCGTACCAGGCTCTCAGGGCCTGGTGAAGTCCGTACAACGCTTTGTCCAGTAGATACACCTTGTTTCTGTGCAGTGGGTCTGTGAACCCCGGCGGTTGCCCCACAAACACTTCTTCTCTGATTATTCCGTAAAGGAAGGCAGATTTGACGTCAAGTTGATAAACTTTAAAATCTTTCCATGACATGAAGGCTAGAAATATCTGAATTGCCTCAAGTCTGGCAACCGGTGCATAAACTTCATCGTAATCTATTCCTTCCTGTTGACTGAATCCTTGAACCACAAGTCGTGCCTTGTTTCTCACCACGACACCTCTGTCATCACGCTTACACTTAAAAACACATTTTGTCTTGATTAACTTCTGATTCTTAGGCAGATCGACAAGTCTCCAGACGCCCAGCTTTTCGAACTGTTGCAGCTCCTCCTGCATTGCATTCACCCAACTATCCTCGGTTAATGCCTCTTTGTAGGTTCTGAGCTCTATCTGTGAAATGAAACATTTAAGTGAGACTTCTTTCTGCAAATCAGCAATAGATGAATAACAACATGTAAGAGCTCGGTCAATTTGATGACGGGTCTTGAAACCACTTTGTAGTTTAACAATAATCTGTTCTGAAGGGTGGTAAGACAGAGTCCGTGGCATCACGGTGTCAGGCACCATCACTTCCGATTCCAAATTCGATATGTCAAGATCAACAGTTTGATCCTCAGCCTCCGTCGAAGTATCATTTAGCTCCTCGTCAAAGGTTGGAGCGGGTTCCTCCTCTGAGTCGTCAGAAACGTCAAATGATGGAGCTGGTTCCTCTGGTGGTTCATGAACTGTTCCACTCGGTCCTACTTCATTGTCGTGAGTACCCATGGCGGGTTGAGGAACTACTGGCGGTAAAGGCACTTAATCCTGTGGCATATTTTGCTGATACTGGTACAAAAGTGCTAGTTCCACATCACTTGGCTCGACCGGCAGATGAAACGACTCCCAGAGCATATCGTAGTCGAAAAGGAATCTTTGTCCGGGAAGTTGTGGCGATGGAGTATGCTTCTGACAATCCACATGTAGGACTTGAATCACCT
Organism: Helianthus annuus; assembly: GCF_002127325.2. Classification (NCBI taxonomy): domain Eukaryota; kingdom Viridiplantae; phylum Streptophyta; class Magnoliopsida; order Asterales; family Asteraceae; genus Helianthus; species Helianthus annuus. The sequence goes on from NC_035436.2 coordinate 114,896,659, forward strand.
TCCCCAAGCATGGTACGAACACCCTCTTCAGCGGGCTTGCGTAACCTACAAAGAAACCCTCATTAGATTTAGCTCCAAATTTACCGTTTTCATCAATAAAGGTGCAAGGAGACGCAAACGGCTCCAAAAACTCAAGATTTGGCTTATAACGGTGCAACAGCTCAAAGCAAGTCTTTTTATACTTCTTGACAGTGAGAACTCTATTCAATGTGTAACATGCTGTTGTAACTGCTTCACTCCAGAAAAAGATTGGAAGCTTGGAATCGGCTAACATGGTACGGGCTGTCTCAATCAGGGTCCTATTCTTTCATTTAGCAACGCCGTTTTACTGTGGAGTGTACGGCGCACTGAATTCATGAAGAATTCCCTTCTCGTTGCAGAACTCGTACATCTTGTTGTTCTTGAATTCCGTTCCGTTGTCGCTCCGAGTCCTTCGAATTGGCAGTTTATACACCGTTTCCATCTTCTTGAAAAGCACCATCAAAGACTCAAAAGTTTGATCTTTTCGTTCCAAGCACACTACCCAAGAAAATCTCGTAAAGTCATCACTAACCACCAAGCAATACAAGTCTCCGCTGATGCTCTTTACGTTGACAGGCCCGAAGAGATCCATGTGCAATCTCTCAAGAGGTAACCTGATTGTATTCATCATCTTCAATGGGTGTGACTTCCGAGTCTGTTTTCCCTTCTTGCATGCTACACAATCATCATTTAAGTGAAAATTTTTCAGATTAACACCATCAACTAAATCATTGTGTACCAAAAAGTTCATTTTGCGAACATGAATGTGGCCCATTTTTCGATGCCACATTATCAAATCTTTTTCTGTCGGTTTGGTTTTAGACACAAAACACTGTTTCTGATGAGATGTTGGCGTTGCGACGCTCATATCCAAAATATAAAGATCATTCTCCCGCGGAGCACGCAACAGCACCATCTCATCAGGGATTTTAAACCCTGGTTTCAACACAACACATTCAGTTTTAGTAAAGTGTACACTAAACGCTTTATCATAGATTTGTGAAATACTGAGTAAATTGTTCGTTAACTCTACTATGTAGTTCACTTTGTTGAACGAAATTACTCCATTTGATAGCGTTCCTTGACCAACGATCCTTCCACCTTGATTCGCAGCAAATCCAACATAGCTTCCGTTTATCGATTTGACATCATAGAGCAGAGCAAGCGTCCCAGTCATATGCCTTGAAGCGCCACTATCCATAATCCACTTTGATAGTATCGACTTGGGCAGCCCCTGCAAACATCACATCAAAACACATTTAGTCAAACAATGAAGCCCAAGATTTCTTAACTTCGGACACACTTCTGAACACAACATCACACTTCTCAGTTGTTTTTGGAAAATCGAATGTGACATTTGGAACCTCTTCTTTCACAATCGTTTTAACTTTGTTAGTTATCGGTGGAAATTCATCAAGAAACTTATCAACTTCATTCTCAAACTCAGCCACATCATCTTTAAAAAGATTTGAATCAATTTTCAAAGTTTTCTCCATCTTTTTAACCTCAACCAACGGTTTCGATTTCGCGACCCCAGATTGATTTTCAAAAATTTTTGTCTTAGGATAAATCTTTGAAGTCTTTCGAGTCTTAGAGGATTCGCCAATCTCGAAAGTCGATTTCGGCTTATCCTTCGACTTCAATGATTCACCTCGTTTCAAAATACGGATCGGAGAAACCATCGGCTTTTTTCCCTTTGTGTCAGTCGGAGATTTAGGTCGAGGTTTGTGAATGATTGGGTTTTGAACAGTTGGTTTAGAAACGGTTTGTTTTTGAATGCTTGGTTTTGAAACAGTTTGTTTTTGAACCGGTTTTACAACAACAGGTTTCTCAATCACTTTCTGACACTGTCTTGCCATGTGGCCGATCTCATTGCAGCGGTAACACACCCTCTTGTCATATTCGACAAAAGTAGATTTCACAGACTCTGCTTTCAACTTCTTTGCTGCATTGAAATCGTCCACAACCTTTTGACTGAAAATATAATCTTTCTCATTGTCAACACTTGGACCAGCGAAAAAAACATCATTTATCTTCTCTTTCGGCTTAAACACCTGCTTAGCCGATTTCTTTTCAAAACCGATTCCTTTGTTTTTAAGATTGTTTTCTTGTTTTGACCATTACCAACCCCATCTTTCTTTTCCGAAGTTGTGGGACGTGATGTCACAAACGATTTCTTGGGTTTCGAAAAGAATTCATTGTTATTAACCTCGTTAATGTTCAATTCAACCAGCTTAAACACTTTTTCAACATTTTCAATCTTGACATTCTGAAGCGGGTACTCGAAGTCGGAATGAAGTTTGTCTGTTCCAATCATAGTGTAAACCACCATGATCGGATCTTCATTCGCACTCTTTTCCGATTTCGGTACATATCGATCAAAAAAATTCCCTTCATCTTCAGAATCACTGACAGCCTTCTCAGATTGAGCCTTTTCAGATTTCTCACTCTCCTCATCCAACACCTGATCGACAACAGTCTTAATAACCTGAGATTCGTTGTCGGTATCGGATGGGGAAGATGTGACATCTATAGTCTTAGGCAAATCATCCTCTATCGATCTCAATTTGAGATTCAGAGCCGCTTCCACCCCATCTGGATACTTCTGTGTGTAATGACTCCACATTAGGGGTGGAACGCTCTTAAAGACAGGTGCCGAATGTGGTTGTTGGGGGACAATCTGATCAAGAACGTACGAAGAAGCCACATAACTCATTAACTTCTTATCAATCCGATCATTTTCAATTTTAACCAATTCGAGTTCCTTTTTAAGCGATGCAATTGTGTCTAAATGAAAATTGACTTCTTGTTGTTTATCAAATAATGTTGCGTTTGCCAATTTTGTAGCTTTGTCATTTTCGACACTTTCTTTTTGTATCATCTTGATTGACCTTTTAAGAGTACCGTACGCTTCTTTAACTTGGCCTAGGTCAAACTTAATCATATCAGCGTGGTGTTTCAATTCCTGATACTTAGTTTCTTTTTCAAGACACTCCGTGCATGGTTCATAACACTGTTTGCACGGTGTTTCAGGGATTGAAACAATCTTTTCAACATCCTGCTCTACACACACAGTTTTACCGACATTGTTTGACTCAGACTCAGACAAATTGACAGATTTGCTCTCCTGAACTCCAGATTCCTCTTGTTTGACAGACACACAACTGACAGACTTTGACTCCTCAGTTTCTGAGTCTACCTCTTTGAGTTTTCCCATAAGCGCTTTGTCAGCTATGTCTTTCAAAACTTCTCCAGTCATCTCTTTCGACACATCAATCAACTCTTCAACGACTTCTTTCTTCTCTTCAAACCTTGGACATGATCCAGTCCTTGGTTCTTCAAAGTAGTCTGCAAAAGATTCAGAAATGTTAGGAGGCAATACAGATTTCATTAAACTTCCTAAAACCTCCTGCTCAGACTGGTAATAATACACTCCAGCAGCTATTTCTTCCATATCAACCGCATTTTCAGCAGAAACCTCTTCAACAACTACAGAAACATCTTCAGTAATTATTTCCGGTTCAGACACACTCTCAGAAATCTCATCAACTTCAGCCATCATTGCTTGACCATCACTACCGGGGATATATTTATCCCAGCTGAAACCTGCAGCAACCTTCTCGTCGTCTTGATTCACGATCAATGCTTTTTCTGGTTTATTCTCAATTTGTAGCCTTTAAACAGTTGGCTGTTGATTTGGTCGGTGATATATCGCTTGCCGGTAGTAGTCGTTCGTGAACGGGTTTTGATGATTGTTTACTTCACGATTAGGACATTCTCGTTTGAAGTGACCGCGTTCTTTGCATTTAAAGCACGTAACTTTCGACTTATCAAACCCTAACATTTGATCGGGGCCTGATAGACTGTTCCTGCCGGTAATTTCCATGAAACGTTGAGCCCTACGCACCAAACTCGCCATACACCACTTGATGTTAATTAACTCAAGCTCTTCGGGATCGATTTGGTCATAATCCTCCTTCGTCATATCGGGATTGCCAATCCTCCCCGCTACTAACCCCTCATAAGCTTCAAGAACGGAAGCAAGCAGTGCTATGTGCTGTTCTGCAGCTGTTTCTATTATCTCGTTGCCATTCTTTATGTTTACAGCAATATTGCACTGTACCACAGAAACGTACGCCTATTGGTTGGATCCCGTTGAGCTTTGAGGTGACTGTTCCTGAGTTTTGACATTCGGTTCAAAACTTGCGAATGGTGAAGAATTGCCGGATTGCGGAGTGTTTGAAGAAACACTTGAAGAGTTGTTAGCAATGAACCCTGTCTGTATTTTTGGGCTTCGATTAGTTGAAACTGTTGGATTTCCTTTGTAATACAACAATACATCCTGCTGCACACTCGCTGAGTGCATTTTCTTGATTTTCAGCAATTCCAGCTCGTGAGCTTCGATCTTCTCGATGAATGAGCTGAGGTTGAGATTCACAAAATCAGAATTGTTCTTCAGCATCATTAGATACGTTCCCCACTCATCATACAAAAGAGCATCAGACAACTTATCAATCCATTCTTCATTTGTCTTTTTAATTTCCAAACGTTTCATTTCGAACACAAGATGACAGTATCGTTCGATTAACTGCTTTGTTGTCTCGCCTTTAATCCCAGTAAAGATATCAAATTGCTTTTTGATTAAGGCTTTCTTGCTCTTAATCATTGAAACACTGCCTTGGAATTTTAGCTGCAACGCTTGCCACATTGACTGAGCATTGTCTTCATGTTGCAGTAGAACGAGGATGCCTTCTTTGATGGCCTGCTGCAAAATGCTCACCATCTTCTTTTCAGCCTTGAAGTCAATCTGTTCAGATTCTGTCAAACTGCCGATGCCCTTTTCCAATCCCATACCGTTAACTGGTGGCACATACTTTGCTTCTATTTTCATCCCACACTTGAAGTAATTGGCTTGCACCCAGTTTTTGAAACGGCCGCACCAACCCGCATATTCATCTAAACTCATGAGCTTCGGTGGCTTTTGCATAGTCCCCAATTCATTCTCCATGTTAACGTTTTGCATGATACTTGCCGGACTTTGCGTAGCCATACCGCTCCCCGCAAACAAGTTATAAAAATCTTGATGTTCCATTTTTAGCGACAAATTTCCAAAAATGTTTAACTTTTTGATTAACAGGTTGGTTTTATCGAAAACTTTTATCACAGACTGAGTTTCCAACACTTGATCACGTACGAAATGGACTAAACGCTCAAAACATGGTTTTTTTTACACTAAACAGGTCAAATAAGCGAAACCATATTTTATGTGTTTGTATAAACGAAACCACTTAGTGTTCACAAAAGCGAAACTAGGTGATGTCCAAATGAGCGAAACTACTCAATGTCCTCAAGAGCGGAACTACTAAACTGACTAATAAGCGAAACCACTCGAGCGAAACCTCAAAACTGATATTTGGAGCGAAACCTACGAGCGAAACCTCTGAAATGTCACTATGAGCGAAACTATACGAGCGAAACCTCTGATTTCTAATGCCAAATAAGCGAAACCTCTCGAGATGACACAAAAGTGAAACCTATTCTCGATCCATTTTAAGTCACTTTTAAGCTTAGGTCTGAATTTCTCAAGGGTTTGTTATTAACCAGTTTTACACTATATGTCCAAATCTCAGTCCATTTTGTCCGTCGGAAAGGTCTGAAACTCAAAAAGTGCTAGAAAAAGGCTTTGATTCGGGTCAACTAGCTCACAACTACTTGTGAACACGTCTTTTAGAAGCATAAAAATCTTTGACACTTTTGGTGTGACCATTGACCATTTTGCCAAAAATGTGTTTCCCATTTCCGTTGAAAGCCTTTTCAACATCAAATTTCTTCTTGACAGAATAAAATTGATTTGAAATTTCAACTTTTCCAACTTTCTACATAAAATTTTCAGCACGCAAAGGTTGAAAATTTTCATCATTCATAGTTGGAACTGATCTTTCAACACGTGGCTCCTCTGATTTTGTGGAATCAGATTCATCACCAGAACTGTTACCTAAACCTTTAATAACCCATTTTTGATTTTTCAAAGTTTCTTTTCTTTTTAAGACATTCTTTGAGCATTTTCCCTCCTGTAAATTTTCGGGTTGAAAGTTCAGTTTTCTCAACAACTTTCTCTTTCAGTTTACTTGAAACTTCCTGCTTTTGTTTGAAAATTTTCGGACAGTTCCTAGCAACATGACCAACCGTCTTGCACTGAAAACAGGTTCTTGTTTCTGTCTTTTTCTGAACAAGATTCTTCTTCAAGTCCTCTTGCTTCTTGGCAAGGAAGTCTTTGTTCGTCTGCTTTCTAAATGCTTGTTCTTTTTCAGCCTCTGACGTTTTACCTGAAACAAACACAGTTTTTGGTTTATAAATTTTTTCATTATTGTAATTTTTCGGTTGAATATATCCTAATCCTTTCTTTTTGAAATTACGATTGTGGTTTGATTTCTTTTGGAAATTATAACCACAATTGTAACCCATTTTCTTGTTAATTCTCTGTTGATCTTTTAAAATGTATTGTTTAGGTTTTCTAGAAAGATTTAAATCTTTTATTTCAGAAATATTAATTTCTGTAATTTTGAAAACCTTGTTAATCATTTCAATTCTAACACTTCTTATTGGAAAAATCTCATCAGAATATAATTTGTCTGAATCTTTTAAAGTATATGCTACTTTGACCGGTTCGTCATTCAAATTAGATTTTGATAGCAAAAATTCTTTATCATAAACCCGTTTGTCCTTTTTGATTGTTGGCTTTGACGTATCGGACTCTGACTTTAACTCGGGTTTTGACTCCGATTTCGACTCTTCACCATCATCTTTATCCAACACCTAATCGACCAAACTTTTTATCAACTTTGACTCATGATCAGTGTCGGACGACGTGTACGTGACATCAATATTTTCTGGCAAGTTATCCCACGGCCCAGACTCCTATTGTAAGTTAATTGCCTTTTTGACTCTTTCTTAATTTGGATTTCGAGGTGAATATCCATTTTCGACCGGGGACGGACATTTGTGATAGACAACACTTGGTTTCTTACCAGACATCTCCACTTTATCCCCATCTTCTGTCACGGATTTCTTTTCTTCCGAAGTCCTCACTCCTTCAAACGTCTTCAATTCCTCCACGATTGGAGAAATCCTGTCAACAACAAAAGTAGAACATGAGTAACTATGCAATAAATTGCTAACTCTCTCAGTTTCTATTTTTTGTGTTGCCAGCTTCAGTTCTAGATCAGCACATTTCTTTATGTAAAAGTTGACATCATCAAGCTGTCTTATGTAAGCTCCTTTAAGCGTATTCATTGCTACAGCTTGTTCACTGTTTGACTCAATGTACTTGTTGATCTCTCTGTTCATTGTATCATATGATTCTTTTAATCTGCTAATGTTGTGTAACAGTTCATTGTTTTGCTTGATCAACGAGTCACAATTCACACACTTTTTAGAAACTTTGACTGCTTCAGTATCAACTTTGATCTCAAACCCTGGAACTTCTTTGACTGTTCTGTTTGATTGGAGAAATTCATTTCTTCTTTTTCTTTCGACTTCAGCTTCAACTTTTAACCTTTCTTCTTCTTCTTCCTCTTCTTCAATCTTTCTCCATTTTTCTTCTTCAGCTTCCCTGACCTTTCTAATTTTTTCTGCCCATTTCAGATCGTAAGCATTAGCAATAAAGGCTTTAACATTCGACGTATCTTTGGACATTTCTTTGGCCATTAATTCTTGATCTGGGCAAAAATTGTCCCAATTGAAACCTTCAGCCAACTTTTCATCTTCTTGATCTGCCAGACACACTTTGTTATTTGTTGGAATGTATTTATCCCAACTAAAACCACCATCTCTTCCCAGACAAGCTCTCTTTGTATCTTCTATCACCCTTCCATGTGCTGTTTGTGCTTGATGTGTTGCCTGTTGTTGTTCTTGATACTACTGTGGCATGACTTGATGATAAATCGCCTTTTTGTGGTAATCGTTGTTTCCGAAAGGATTCTGGGCTCCACTAGCTTCACGATTTGTGCACTCCCTCTTGAAATGTCCCTTTTCCCTGCAATGAAAACACGTAACTTTAGATTTATCAAAACCTAAAGTTGACACATGAGCCTCACGAAAATCATCTCTGCCTGTGATTTGTTTAAACTCTTCAGCCCGTCTTAACACACTAGCCATGCACCATTTAATGTCCATTAACTCCATTTCCTCGGCATCGATTTGATCGTAATCCTCTTTCGTGAGCATTGGATTACCGATCCTACCTGCAACTAATCCACCATAGGATTCAAGCACCGTGACCAACAAAGACATGTGGCTTTTAGCAACTTACTCTGTATAGTTCTGATCATTTTCAAGCTTTAAGGCAATGTTGCATTGAAGAACTTTGCCACTCTTTATTGTAGTGAACTGAGGATCATATGTTGGAAATGAAGAGAATCCTATTGTGCTGCTTGATCCCTGAGATTGTTTTTCAGATGAACCTTTGCCATTATAAGTTCTTTCAACTTTTGGAGAGAGATTTGTCTTGTCAGTAACACCACCTTTGAAATACAGACTGATGTCTTGTTCTCCATCGTAATTCTTCATCCTGGCAATCTTTCGCTGCTCCATCTCTTGAGCTTCCAGATGTTTGATGAACTCTCCAAGTGTCAGCTTCTTATACTCTTTCCTGTTGTTTCTTAGCATCATCAAAAAAGTTTCCCAGATTTCATGTGGTAGCGCATCTGCAAGTTTTTCAATCAATTCATCAGTATCCTTTTTAATACCAAGTTTTGACATATTTCTCACCATGTTACAATATCTTTCTATAATTTGCTTGGTGTTCTCAGATTTCAAACCCCGAAAGAGAGCAAATTCTTTCTTCATGAGAGACATTTTGTTTTTAAGCATGTCATCGCTTCCTACAAATTTTGCTTCCAATTCAGTCCAGATTGAATGAGCAGTTCCATCATGTTGAAGCAAGATCAGAATGTCCTCTTTCATTGCTTGCTGAAGCAGACTCACCATCAATTTTTCATCTCTATATTTCTTTTTCTCTTCAGTACTCATTTCTCTAATCGTTTGCTGACTACCATTCGTTGTGGGTCTTATATATGGTTCTTAATATGTTCCCACGCATCGAAGTGATATGCCTTAACCCAATTTCTAAACCGTTCGGACCACGCATTGTATTCATCAATATCCATGAGTTTAGGCGGTTTCTGAGATGTCGCGGTTTCATTTTCAAGCAAAGCATTCTGAGTGATTGTCATTGGACTAGCAAAGGCGTTATAAAATTCGTTATCCATGTTTCAAAGTTCACAAATTCACAAATTACAAATTTCAGGCGACATCAGATTATGAGCGTAATCAACAAATACAATTCGAGCCAAATCAACTGTTAAGTTTCGAGCGAAATCCCATTTTGTTTTTGGAGCAGAATCAAATGGTTGTTTGGAGAGGAATCAGCTTTTGGAACGGAATCAGATTTAATCTCGAGCGAAATCTTTGTTACGAGCGAAATCAACCTCAATTTTGGAGCGGAATCTGAATTCTAGAGCGGAATCAGATTCAACTTTCGAGCGAAATCACTTTTCTGAGAGGAATCAAGTGACAATTAAGAGCGGAATCACCATGACGTCATCTTATGCACAATCAACTTCGAGCAAAACCTCAAAAAATCTAAGTTTTACTTTGATTTTAATTGTGACACTTTTAAGGGTTAATCAGTACATGATTACGAGTGCTGTGTGTGAAATTGAGCCTATTTTACCGAGAAAAATTTTTAAAACTGAAGAAGAAGGTGTAGAAAATCAGAAAACACAGCTGAAATGGCAAGAACTCTTCCTCCTAAGCTCTGATACCACTTGTAGGATCGTTTTCCGACCTGTTTGAGTCGATCAGAAGAATTCCTGTTCAAAACAAGAGGCGAAAACTAATGTTTTGGTGCAATCTCAGCCGTATTCACCTTTAACTGTTGTTTTATTGATTACTGAATCGATTACAAGCTCTGACAACACTTCGGCAGCACTTCGTGGCTTACCGGAAGAAAACACATACACAACTAACTGATTTCGCTCCTGACTACACTATATATAGTGTTCTAATTTTGCTCTAACATGCAATGTCACCAGGAGCGAAATCAAACTGTTACATTTCAGGCGAAATCAGGTACGAGACACTTTCGGGCGAAATCAACATGTGGGGTTTCGCTCCAAATGACAAAATGTCATTTGGAGCGGAATCACTATCAAATACACAATTCTTGGATTCCGTGTCCCGTTCTAACCTAATCTATACAAGACTCGATACAAGACGTAGGCGACAGACGGATGCACGAACAAATGGGTTAAAGAATTAAAAAGAAACCTACATATCCTCCTTGGGTAGGATACGTACGGCCATCCTCCATAGGTAGGATGCCAATATTAATCCTGCGTATTCTCCTTGGGTAGAATACGTACGTTCGTCCTCCTTGGGTAGGACAACACCCTTAAAACTTACTAGACAAAACTCTATCATGAAGTCCCTCATTTTATATCGACTTATTCGCCGAGGCCAATGGCGAGCGGGTCATTAGTTAATAGCGCTATTAGGTTTAACAAACCTCACACCGTGCCAGTCGGACGGGCGTGTACTAATGGACTATGGCGAACTGTCAGTGATGATAGACACTGATGTAGGGCACAACTTATTTGCGTTAGTAGTCGATATGGTACGGTGTAGTGGCTCACATGGGGAAGCCCCCACTGATCATGGATATGGTTTGGGTAATAAAGAATGAACTGGTTAATCATACTTTCAACTACAGGGTAACCCCCACGGCAATTACGCCAACAAAAGACAAACCACGTTTCCCGAAACAACTTAAAACTAATCAACCATCCGTGAACTCACTCAACTTTGTTGTTGACTCGTTGTTACATGCCTTACAGGTCGTTAAATGCTTGGAGCTTGCACGAGGAAGGAGTCGTTGTGGGATACGGACGGTTATGTTCCGTGATTAATATTTAAATTCTTATGAACTTATTAAACTTACACTTTGGACTTTAAACTAATAAACTATGGACTTATGTTTTTGGAATTACGTTTATGCTTCCGCTATTTAATTTAAACTTGGTTAACTAGCTTTTGGTCACCAATTATATTATGGTTGGTTTTATTACTTAATTACGTTGTTCAATATGATTGATGGCTCAATCCGGGTCATGTCATGCCTCCAAGCGGTGATACTCCGCATGGTGGATTTTGGGGGTGTGACACACAAGCTCAACCGGTAAATGGCAATTTCACCCATAAACTAAGCGATACGGTGTAGTTCCAATAGGTGTTTTATGAGCCGTTCTATAAGCCCATAAAGCATCATTCAACTTTGTCGACCAATCCTTTCGGTCGGGTCGAACGATCTTTTGTAAAATTTCTTTTATTTGCCTATTGGAAACTTCCACTTGACCGCTTGTTTGTGGGTGGTAAGGGGTAGCGATTCGATGGTCACAACATACCGTTTCAAGAGTTTGCCAAAGTTAAAATTCTTAAAGTGAGATCCCCCATCACTAATGATCACTCGGGGAATCCAAAATCTTGAAATTATGTTTGTTTGTACAAAATTGCAAACAACGGTATGATCATTCGTTGTGACAACTCGAGTTTCCGAGATTCCATATTCGCATTAATTGCACATTGACTGTCGAGTTGTTTACTTAATTGACTTGTTTGCTTTGTAACTATGCACATTGTACGATGATAAAACGTATTGTGATTTCTGCATGTTTATGTGATTGATGTTATAACATGAAACTTATTAGGAAACATAAACCGTTTAACTCATGAAAGAACCCAACGAAACAGAAGTCTGTTTCGTCACACCAATCCCGACGAAACAGAGTTGTTTCGCCAAAAACACACCGACGAAACAGGAGCTTGTTCGTCATCCCAATCTCGACGAAACAGATGTGTTTCGTCGAGCCCAGTTTCGCCGAAGCCCATTAAGGGCCCAACACGTAATGACGGGTATTTTAGCGAATCAACCAGTTCATTCGTCACACTTTTGGCAAAACAGAAACCCTAGAACTCTCCCCACTATGACGGCAGCTGTGTGTGATTCTCCCAAGCCCTGTAGCGATCAATTCATCTTTCCATCCATCTCGGTTAGTTGTTTGTGTGTTAATTCGGTTTCATGATTCTTTGACTACTCGATTCATGTTTGTGTTTATGTTGATTTCTGGAATAGATGTGATTATTTGAGTACAGTTGTCTTGATTTCGTATACATGAAAAATCGGTTATACAACTTTATGTGAAACATGACGTGATTAGGGTTTTATGAGTCTTATGTATCATCATCCATTGCATACCTGATTAAACCGTTTTGAACGAAATCATAGGATGGTTCTTTGAATCAGCAAATCTAAACTAGTGTTAATCGTATAAATGCTTTATGATATCATAGATTTCGTATTTGTTTAGTAACTGTTATGCAAAGGGTACGGATTACTTGTAGGTTGTTTGGTTGAATGATTTCTGATGATTTGCTATGTGATGATTCTGTAAGATTGATGATGTTGATGTCGGCTGTTAGCATGATTAGTTGTTTCTGTGATTGTGTAACTGTCATGCGACGTAACAGACATCCTCATGACGAAACACAGGTGGCGACGAAACAAAAGTGTTTCGCCGACACCAACCTTGACGAATCAGACACGACGAAACACAAAGTGTTTCGCCGAGACCTTTAGCGATGAAACAGAGGTGACGAAACGGAAGTGTTTCGTCGGGAGGGACTCACGGTGAAACAGGGGTGTTTCGCCGAAAGGGTAAACTGCACAGTAACTTAGTTTAATCCTTTTAAATTTAACTGAGTTAGTTAACTGCTGCTAAGTGTTACGCATGGCTTGTATGATTTTGGATATGTGGTTTGTACTACCTTGTGATCATTGACTGTGCATATACGTCAACTTCGTGAATACAAACTGATTATGTATACATGCGAACTTTAGGACGTGATTGATTAACTGTGAGCACATACTTTAGCATACCGAGTAAACCAAGGTGAGTTCACACTCTTACCAAGGCATGGGATTCCCGGTGGATAGGGAATGGGATTGAATGAATGAGATAGAACGATTACTTGTACTTACACTATTACTAGATTATATACCATCGTCCTCGGATGCGAAGGATACATATGTAAAACCTACGTATACTTGTACTCATCACTGTCCTATGGATGCAAAGGACACTTACGTAAAACCTACGTAAACTAATACTCACTACTGCCTCGGATTGTAACAGGCACTTACGTAAAACCTACGTAAACCCCCGCGTACCACTGTCCCCGGGTTAAGAAGGGCACTTACGTAAAACCTACGTAAACCTTGTACGTACTCCTGTTCTCAGGTTAAGAAGAACACTTATGGTTACCACTAGTCTAGTATATACAACATGGGAAGCCCCCACTAACTGAACATACAAACATGGGAAACCCCCACTAAATGAACATATAATTGACTTAGTTTATAACGCATGGTGATGCAACGATATTACGATTACCAATTTACTTACTATGAACTCGCTCAACTAGTTGTTGACTTTCTGTTACATGCCTTGTAGGACCATAGGTACTCCTGGAGCTTGCACGGGAGGCGCGGTCGTTGTGGGCACGGATTGTGGATGTTTTGATGAAAACATTAAGACTCGTTAAACTTAACACTTGTGTTGGATTTTCATACTATGCTTCTGCTACTTATACTATGTTTTGAAATGAACACCAATTGTATTGTGATGGATTACATTTACTTTTACTTATTATTTACATGTTCAATATGATTGGTGGCTTGATCCTGGTCATGTCACGCCTCCATGCGGTGGTACTCCGCGTGTGGATTTTGGGGGTGTGACAGATTGGTATCAGAGCCATTGGTTATAGAGAACTCGGTTTTAATAAGGAAAAAACGTTTTTATTAAAACCAGACTATAACCTATACAGTGCTCAACGATCCACAACGACGCCTCGCTCCACGTGCAAGACTCAGCATCCTAGGTAATATGGTTTATGTATTATTGCCTACTTGTTAGATTACGTAGAACTTTGCTCATGGTATGCTTAGATACACACAACCACTATTGCTTGAGAACACTTGTGTGCTAACTTTCTTCTGTCATCGCACTATTCGCGAACCTCTCTTACTTATGTTACCTTTGCTATGAAGATCATGGCTGGATGTATTAACATGACTCAAGCCCAGATGACGACTCTCATTAACGAACAAGTTGCTGCGGCACTTGAAGCTGCACAAGCAGGAGGTATACCCTGCAGTCGTAACACACTAGGACCTTTAGATCCTACACTCCTAGAACAACTTTTGTATTTAATCTTGTCTTGTTCCTATACACAACAGGTCAACACGTACAGCAACCTGTTTGCACTTTCAAGAACTTTATGGACTGTCGTCCTAGCACATTTAGTGGCACTAAAGGAGCGGTTGGACTCCTCCATTGGTTCGAAAAGCTCGAGTCAGTATTTGAGATGTGTGAATGCCCTGAGGCTCGCAGGGTGAAGTACGCCACTGGTACTCTAGAAGGAATTGCGCTGACTTGGTGGAATGCGCAAGTTCAGATATTAGGGTTGGCAGCTGCTAACACCACCCCTTGGAATGATTTCAAGGAGCTTATCAAACGAGAATACTGCTCGCGTGATGACATCCACAAGTTGGAAGTGGAGTTCTTTCATTTGAAAATGACTGGATCAGAAATGAAGCTTATACTAAACGGTCGAACGAGCTGGCCATCTTGTGTCCAACTATGGTGGACCCTCCATTCAAGCGCATTGAGTTGTATCTTAAGGGTCTAGCGCCATAAATTCAAAGCCATGTGACATCAGCTAACCTTGATAATATCCAGAATATTCAACGTCTGGCTCATCGCCTCAGGGATCAGGTAGTGGACTGCTACTCCCAGTGACAAGAAGAGGAAATGGGAGGGGGACTCTAGCAAGGGTTCAGCTACAGTTCAGTCTCAGGTGCAGCAGCGAAAGACTGACAACTACCAGAGCCCCGGTCAGCAGTCTTCTGGTAGTCACGGGCAGAGAAGATATCAAGGAAATCACCCAAGGTGCAGCAATTGTAACAGACACCACAGTGGCTAGTGCAACAAGGCTCGTTGCCAGAGGTGTCTCAAGATGGGTCATGAGGCCAAGGATTGTAGGAGCCCACGACCTGCGACTCAGAACCAGCAGCAGCAGCAAGCACCGCAGAATCAGCAACAGGGTAACAAGGGATGTTTTCATTGTTGTGACACCCCAGGAAAACCAGTAAACGATACAACTTACCTAGCTTCCTCAGTAACCGCATGCTAAATTTCAGGACGAAATTTCTTTCAAGTTAGGGATAATGTGATAACTCGAATTTCCGAGATTCCACTTTCGCATTTATTGTACGTTCACTATTTGTTTAGTTGTTTACTTGCACAATTAGTTTGCTATGAAACTGTATACGTTTTGATTCAATAAGGTGTATTGTGATTGTGCATGGTTATGTGTTATTTACGAAAGATGTGACAAATACATGAACTTGGTGTTGAAACTGTAAATTATATGTCTTGTGCATGCATTTATGTAATAGATAATACTTAGGGGTGTTTAGTGTTAATAGTGGAAATAAAACAAAACCCTTAACCCTAATCATTTCACAAATCATTATACGTATCTTCAAGATTTCTCTACAACCCTCTCTTGCAATCATCTTCTTTCACATTGGCACAAGTCTCCTGCATCAATCTTGATCTTTCAATCCATTTAGAATCAATTCAAGGTAATCGTTTTATGATTGTTTGTTGTTATCAATTCTTGATTATGTGATTCATGTAAACCCTAGTTCTTCACATACTGGTTCTGTGTTTATTGATTGAATTCTGATTATTGTGAAATGATGTTGATTAGTTGTGTAATCGTTTGCCTGATGTCAAGATACATGATATATTAGAATTGTTGATTGATAATTGGATTACAGATGTATGAAATTGGGGTTTTTGATCGTAGCTCTCTACAAACGTAACTGTTCTATTGATTCTGTGCAATGATCCTTGGAATTCACGCATGATTGAAAACTCTGAGTTTTATTTGATGCACATGTAATCCGAGTTTTATACTTGTGGCCTAGTCCGACTTTATGATATGATATAAAGGTCCGAACTCTTTGTGATGTTATGTAATGTCCGAATTTCATGAGGAGTGTGTGTCCGAATATTATATGATGAAGTGAATCCGAGATTTAATTAATATTATTTGAGGTCCGAGTTTTCAATCATATACGTGTGATCCGAATTTGTAAGGGACTTGAGGTCCGAATTTTTGAGCATTTACATGTGTCCGAGTTTTAACATAAGGACATTGGTCGGAGTTTTAACATGAGGGTGTAGGTCCGACTTTTATAAGTTATAAGGGGTCCGAATTTATGTAAAAGATGCTCATGATGTCCGAATTTTTACAAGGGGAGCCCTTTGGTCCGAGTTTTAACATGAGGGCTTTGGTCCGACTTTTGTCAAGGGTATAAGTCAGAATTTTATATAAGGGACAAGGGGGTCCGACTTTTGTTTAACACAAGGGGGTGTCCGACTTTTGTATTATACAAGGGGGGGGGGTCCGAATTTGTGTAAGGGTTAAAGGGATCCGAGTTTGTTTAATGTGCTAGTCCAACCTTTATGCTTGATAATTTAGTCTGAGTTTTATGCTTAATACATAGTCTGAATTTATGCTTGATGAATGATCCGACGTTTATTGATGAATGGTCTGAGTTATTTTTAATACTAAGTAAAAACCCTGTGTGAAGAACACCCGACACATTACTGTATGATATGATACTGTATGTTACCATATTCGCTGAATATTACTGCATGTTATGTGCAAACCTTGTCATGTCAACCTGTCATCATTTACCACACACAGTTGATTGAACACCAAGAAGTTGTAAACCCTAATTGAACGTAAACACTCACATCGAATTTATGTGCAATGTACCTTAGGTCGTGTGTAACGGACCTAATCATTTATTACATTAGAAGCAATAGCAAACCGAGCAAACCAAGGTGAGTTCACACTCTTACCAAGGCATGGCATTCCCGGGGTGGGAATGGGATTGAAGGAATGAGATTGAATAGATACATGTACTTACACTGTTACTAGACTATCTACCATCGTCCTCGGATGTGCAGGACACATACGTAAAACCTACGTATACTTGTACTCATCACTGTCCTCAGGTTGCGAAGGACACTCACGTAAAACCTACGTGAACTTATACTCACTACTGCCTCGGTTGTGTCTGGCACATACGTAAAACCTACGTAAACCCCCGCCTACCCCTGCCCTCGGTTGTGAAGGACACTTACGTAAAACCTACGTAAACATTGTACGTACTACTGTTCTCGGATTAAGAAGAACACTTACGGTTACAAATAGTCTAGCGTATATGCAACATGGGAAGCCCCCACCAATAGAACATACTATCGGCCCAGTAGAGCCACACGTTACAAACGAACTTACTATTACACACTTACTTTCTGTGAACTCGCTCAGCTAGTTGTTGACTCTCTGTTAGATGCCTTGCAGGTCGTTAGGTATACATGGGGCTTGCACAGGGAGGCGCGGTCGTTGTGGACAAGGATCGTGATTGCTTGATTAAACATTATAACATTACATAGTTTATTTATGTTAGGCTTTTACAATTATGCTTCCGCTAAACTTTGTTATTACACTTAAGTTTTGGAACACCTTTCATATGGATTGGTTTGGTTAAATGACAATTACTTTTACTTTTTAAGTTGTTCTATATGATTGGTGGCTTGATCCTGGTCAGTCACGCTCCCAAGCGGTGATACTCCGCAGGTGGATTTTGGGGGTGTGACAGATTGGTATCAGAGCCATTGGTTATAGAGAACTTGGTTTTAATAAGGGGAAAACGTTTTTATTAAAACCAGACTATAACCTGTACAGTGCTCAACGATCTACAACGACGCTTCGCTCCACGTGCAAGACTCAACATCTTAGGTAATAAGGTTTATGTTTATTGCCTACCTGCTAGAATTAAGAACACTTGTGTGCTTACTCTCTTCTGTCATCGCACTATTTGCGAACTTCTCTCACATATGTCATATTTGCTATGAAGATCATGGCTGGACGTATTAACTTGACACAAGCCCAGTTGACGGCTCTCATCAACGAACAAGTTGCTACGGCACTTGCAGCTGCATAAGCAGGAGGTATACCCCGCAGTCGTAACTCATACTAGGATCTTTAGATCCTACATTCCTAAACCAACTCTTGTATTTAACCTTGTCCTATTCTTACACATTAGGTCAACCCGCCCAGCCACCTGTTTGCACTTTCAAGAATTTCATGGACTGTCGTCCAAGCACGTTCAGTGGCACGGAGGGAGCAGTGGGACTCCTCCATTGGTTTGAAAAGCTCGAGTCTGTGTTCGAGATGTGTGAATGACCTGAGGCCCGCAGGGTGAAATACGCCACTGGTACTTTGGAAGGGATTGCGCTAACTTGGTGGAATGCGCAAGTTCAACTTTTGGGTTTGGCAGCTGCTAACGCTACTCCCTGGAATGATTTTAAGGAGCTGATTAAACGGGAATACTGCATACGCGACGACATCCACAAGTTAGAAGTGGAGTTCTTTCATTTGAAGATGACTGGGTCGGAAATCGAAGCTTATACTAAAAGGTCAAATGAGTTGGCCGTTCTGTGTCCAACGATGGTGGACCCTCCTATTAGACGTATTGAGTTGTATCTCAAAGGGTTGGCACTAGAAATTCAGAGCCATGTGACATCGACTAATCTTGACAATATCCAGGCTATTCAACGCCTTGCTCATCGCCTCACTGTCCAGGCAGTGCAATAGAACAAGCTGCCTAAACGTATCAGCGCGGCTACTACCGCTACCACTTCTACTACTCTTGCTACTCCCAGTGACAAGAAGAGAAAATGGGATGGGGATTCTAGCAAGGGATCAGTTTCCGTTCAGTTACAGGTTCAGCAACGAAAGACTGACAACTATCATAGCCCTGGTCAGTAATCTTCGGTTAGTCACAGGCAGGGTGGATATCGAGGGAACCTCCCAAGGTGTAACAACTGTAACAGACACCACAGTGGCCAGTGCAACAAGGGTCGCTGTCAGAGGTGCCTCAAGATGGGTCATGAGGTCAAGGATTGTAGGAGCCCACGGCCTGCGAATCAGAATCAGCAACAGCAGCAAGCACAACAGAATCAGCAACAGGGCAACAAGGGATGTTTTCATTGTGGCGCTGAAGGTCACTTCAAAAGACACTGCCCTCAGTTAAACCGAAATCAGAACAACAACAACAACAATAACAACAATCAGGGCAATGGCAACAATAACAACGGTGGAGACAACAATGGCAATGATGCTAGGGGACGAGTATTTGTGCCGGGGCAGGGTGAAGCGAGAAATGATCCCAACGTAGTTATGGGTAAGTTTCTTCTTGACGACTTTTATGTTACTGTATTGTTTGATTCGGGTGCGGATACAAGTTATGTGTCTTTGAAAGATAGCCAAATGTTAAAACGTGCACCAACTCCCCTAAACACCAAACATGTCGTAGAGTTAGCTAATGGTAAAAGTCTGGAGGCCACACACATAGTTCAGGGTTGTAATCTTATCCTCGCTGGTCAGACTTTCTCCATCGACCTCATTCCTATAGTTCTGGGTAGTTTCGACATCGTCATTGGTATGGATTGGTTATCCAAGCAGCAAGCAGAGATCCTATGTAAGGAGAAGATCATTCGTATTCCCCGTTCTGGTAAAGAACCTCTCGAAGTTCAAGGCGACAAGGGTGGTGCTGTGGTTGGCATCATCTCTTTCCTGAAGGCTCAGAAACGTTTACGAAAGGGTCATACTGCCATTTTGGCACTAGTTACTGATGCATCAACGAAAGAGAAAAGAATAGAGGATATCCCAGTTGTACGCGAATTTCCTCAAGTATTTCCTGAAGATTTACCTGGTCTAACGCCTCATCGCCAGGTCGAATTCCAGATTGAACTAGCTCCAGGAGCATCACCTATAGCTCGCGCACCGTATCGTTTGGCTCCAACTGAACTGGAAGAACTGTCAAAGCAACTACAAGAGCTCTTGGATAAGGGTTTCATTCGTCCTAGCTCTTCGCCTTGGGGAGCTCCAGTGTTATTCGTGAAAAAGAAGGATGGCACTTTCAGGATGTGCATAGATTACCGCGAACAGACCAAGGTCACAGTGAAGAATCGCTACCCTCTTCCACGTATTGACGACTTATTCGACAAGTTGCAAGGGTCGAGCTACTACTCCAAGATTGATCTAAGGTCAGGTTATCATCAGCTGAGAGTCCGGGATGAGGACGTCTCCAAGACAACATTCAGAACTCGCTACGGCCATTACGAGTTTCTAGTCATGCCGTTTGGGCTAACGAACGCGCCTGCAGTCTTCATGGACCTTATGAACAGGGTGTGCAAACCCTATCTAGACAAGTTTGTAATTGTCTTTATCGATGACATCCTGATCTACTCCAAGAGTCAGGAGGAACACGAGCAGCACTTACGTCTTATCTTGGAACTTCTTTGAAAGGAACAACTGTACGCTAAGTTTTCAAAATGCGACTTCTGGCTTCGTGAAGTCCACTTCCTAGGCCATGTGGTGAACAGGGATGGGATTCATGTTGATCCATCCAAGGTAGATTCGATCAGGAACTGGCCTGCACCGCGTACACCAACGGAAATACGCCAATTCTTGGGTTTGGCGGGGTATTACAGACGATTCATTAAAGACTTCTCCAAGATCGCACAGCCGCTTACATTACTAACGCAGAAAGGTGTTACCTATCGTTGGGGTAATACACAAGAAACAGCTTTTCAATACCTAAAGGATAGGCTCTGCAGCGCACCTATTCTCTTATTGCCAGAGGGCACGGACGACTTTGTGGTTTATTGCGACGCGTCGATTCAGGGTCTTGGTTGTGTATTGATGCAAAGGGATAAAGTCATCGCCTACGCTTCACGACAGCTTAAAGTTCATGAACGGAATTACACGACGCACGATTTGGAGCTGGGAGCTGTTGTTTTCGCGCTTAAGATATGGCGACACTACCTGTACGGTACCAAGTGCACTATCTACACCGATCACAGGAGTCTCGAGCATATTTTCAAGCAGAAGGAATTGAACATGCGTCAACGACGATGGGTCGAGCTGCTGAATGATTACGAATGCGCCATCAAGTACCATCCAGGTAAAGCCAATGTTGTGGCTGACGCTCTCAGTCGAAAAGATACTCTACCTAGGCGTGTACGAGCCTTGCAGCTCACTATTCAGTCCAGTCTTCCTGCACAGATACGAGATGCTCAGGTAGAAGCATTGAAACCAGAAAACGTAAGGGCTGAAGCCATGCGTGGCTCAAGGCAACGATTAGAACAGAAGGAAGACGGCGCCTGTGACAACTCGAACTTTAGACTCGCTTTGATGTAACGTTTATGGCACGACTATGTGAACTTGATTGATTAAGCGAATATTATTGAATGTTATGTGACTTGTGTGTTTTAATGAATGTTTTACTATTACGTACATGTATGTATGTTAAGTGAATGATTACGTGAATAATATATCTATTTGTTGTGTGTGTTGTGTAAACGCATGTGTATGTATACAATCTAGTCCAATCGCACAATACACACTCACACAAGATCACACAAGCTATTTGGGCCGCACATCATGTGCTCGGATCAAGGGCAGCCCAAGTAAATGGCCGGCCCATTGCTTTATACGTACAAGCACACATGAGGGGGGTATTGTATCTCACTTGTTACAATTTTGGATAACACACACAAGTTCTAAAAACCCTACTTGCTCTCTCTCCCTCTCAAACCCGACGGCTATCACCTCGAAGACCTTCTTGTTCGTGAACGGATCATTTATCCCTAATCGGTTAGTGTGTTATGGTTTTGTTCATGCCTGATTGATGTTATAAGTCATATGTGTTATTGTTCATGTTTATGCAAATCAGAATGTTCTTGATATATGAAATCGAATGATGTTTACTAACCGGATATAAGTTCGTATGAATCGAAGGATATGCTAATATAAACAGATTTGATGTTAACCTGGATATCTTGTTCTGTGATCTTATTGTTATTTGGAAATTGAACCTTGGGTGTTTATAATCGAATATCTCGGGTGATTGTTCATGAGCATGTTTAGACTAGGGTTCATACGAATTAGTGAGTTAAATTGCCTGTTTGATCGATGGTTAGCTTGAAAGGAAGTTGTTAATTGATATGTGATAATTGGAAACCTGTTGATTGATAATTGTTATGTTTGGAAACTATTGAATGTGTAACCGAAAGCATGAAATCCGGAAAGTTGTTAATCAGTCGCACAAGATCACACGTACAACAGGTCCACTCGCACAAGTGAACCTGTTCGCACAAGACTTGATCCAGTCATACAAGGACCAGTCGTACAATGTGACCTCAGTCGCACAAGAATTGACAGATCGCACAAGTTGTTGGGTTAGCCTAACTGTTGGGCCGGACAGCCCAAAGTGTCTCGCACAACCCAGCTGAATCGTACAAGATCAGCTGGATCGCACAACGTCTTTTCATGTTGTTTTGGGCCGTATGTGTTACTTGATAGTTTGGGCCGGATAAACTGTTGGGCTGGGTAAGTAGCTGATCGCACAAGTCCATCGTAAACGCACAAGATTGACTGTTATGTTAATTGGACCGTATATGTCATGTTTACTACTTGTTTTATTTTGGGCCGCTTGTTATTGGATCACAATGAATATTATTTGGGCCGACCTTTATATTTGATTTGTTAATTAGTTGGGCCGGGTAAGGTTTGGGCCTAGACTCACATCGCACAAGATGGTTGGGCTCGCACAAGTTCTTTGGCCCAACCATCCGAATAGCACAAGTAGTGTACTTAATGTGTTTGCGTGCATACGTGTTTGCCATGTTGTATACGTGCATCATTGAACCAAACCTGACTTGTATTACAACCATGCTAGGACGTGATTGACCAATTACTAGCTTATCTATACTCTTTGTGTATCTGCCGAGCAAACCAAGGTGAGTTCACACAGCCAAGGCATGGGATTCCCGGGTTGGGAATTGGGTTGGATATGTTATTGTAAAAGGAGTTACTCGTACTTACGCATATACCAGACTATAGACCATCGTCCTCAGGTTAGTCAGGACACGTTACGTAAAGCCTACGTAACCCAGTATAATTGCCATTTGTCTCCCGGGTCGGGAGGACACGTTACGTAAAGCCTACGTAACCCAATACCATCTACTGGCTTCCAGGTCGGAAGGCCACGCTGCGTAAAGCCTACGTAGCCCCCACGCGTACCACTGTCCTCGGGGAAGGGCACGTCACGTAAAGCCTACGTGACCCTGTACGTTTCCTGTTCTCGGTAAAGAAGAACACATGGTCGGAAGTTAGTCTAGTAAGTACCGTTAGTGAGAAGCCCTCATTAGCCAGGATAAACATGGGAAGCCCCCACTAGTTAACTCACGCCCTATGATTATGAACTTACTTTCTGTGAACTCGCTCAACTAGTTTGTTGATTATTTGCTGCATGCCTTGCAGGGCCTTAGGTATACTTGGAGCTTGCACCAGAGGAGAAGCGGGTCGTTGTGGACAAGAACTCGTGAATGCTTATTAAACACTTTTACATTCACACATTGATACTTATGTTTTTGGGTTTTACATTTAATGCTTCCGCTACATATACAACATTTGGTTTTGGAACATCAATCGTATCTTTGATTATTATTAAATGCTATGTTTGATATGATTGGTGGCTTGATCCTGGTCAGTCACGCTCCCAAGCGGTGGTACTCCGCGGGTGGATTTTGGGGGTGTGACAGATTGGTATCAGAGCCATTGGTTATAGAGAACTAGGTTTTAATATGGGAAAACATTTTTATTAAAACCGGACTATAACCAGAACAGTGCTCTCAACGATCCACAACGACGCTTCGCTCCACGTGCAAGACTTGACATCCTAGGTAATAAGGTTTATGTTTATTGCCTGTTTGCTAGAACTGTTTAGAACTTTGCTCGCATTACGTTTTAGATACACATGATACTATAGCATGAGAATCCCTACGTGCTTACACTTTTCTGTCATCGCCCTATTCGCGAACCATTTCTTACCTATGCTACTTGTCACTATGAAGATCATGTCTGGACGAATCAACATGACACAAGCCCAGCTAGAGGCTCTCGTTCAAGCTCAAGTTGCTGCGGCAGTTGCAGCAGCTCAAGCAGGTAGTATATCCTGCAGTATAGGCACACACTAGGATCTCTAGATCCTACATTAACACTCGTATTTAACTTCGTCCTATTCGTACACAATAGGTCAACACGCGCAGCAGCCTGTCTGCACGTTCAAGAATTTCATGGACTGTCGTCCAAACTCTTTCAGCGGCACAGAAGGAGCAGTTGGACTCCTCCACTGGTTCGAGAAGCTAGAATCAGTATTCGAGATGTGCGAGTGCCCTGAGGCTCGCAAGGTCAAGTTTGCCACCGGCACTTTGGAAGGGATAGCACTGACTTGGTGGAACGCCCAAGTTCAGATCTTAGGGTTGGCAGCTGCTAACGCCACCCCATGGAACAATTTCAAGGAACTCATCAAGCGTGAGTACTGTACACGTGAGGATATTCACAAGTTGGAAGACGAGCTGTATAACTTGAAAATGGTTGGATCAGAGATCGAAGCGTATACCAAACGGTCGAATGAGTTGGCCGTTCTGTGTCCTACTATGGTGGACCCTCCATACAAGCGCATTGAGTTGTATCTCAAGGGATTGGCGCCAGAAATTCAGAGCCACGTGACGTCGGCTAACCTCGAAAACATCCAGGAAATTCAGCGTCTCGCTCACCGTATCACCGATCAGGCAGTGGATCAGAATAAACTGCCCAAGCGTGTTAATGCTACTGCTAACATCACCACCTCAGTTACTCCTGCTACATCTGGTGACAACAAAAGGAAATGGGATGGAGATTCTAGTAAAGGTTCAGCATCCGTTCAGTCTCAAGCTCAGCAACAGAAGACTGACCAGTACCAGAGTCCTAGCCAGCAATCCTCTGGTAGTCACAGACAGAGGAGATATCAGGGTAGTCAACCTAGGTGCCACAACTGCAACAGGCATCACCACGGCCCATGTAACAAGGGTCGTTGTCAAAGGTGTCTTAAGATGGGACACGAGGCCAAAGACTGTAGGAGTCCACGGCCTGCGAATCAGAATCAGCAGCCGCAGCAACCCGCTCCACAGAACCAGCAGCAGCAGCAGCAGCCACAGCGTGGAAACCGGGGATGTTTCCAGTGTGGGGCTGAAGGTCACTTCAAACGCGATTGCCCTCAGTTGAACCAGAATCGCAACAACAATAACCAGGGCAACGGCAACAACAACGGCGGGAACAACAACAATAATGGCAACGAGGCAAGAGGTCGAGCTTTCGTATTGGGAAGAGGAGACGCAGTGAACGATCCCAACGTTGTTATGGGTAAGTTTCTCCTCGACAATATTTACGTTACTGTCTTATTTGATTCGGGTACGGATACGAGCTATATGTCTGTGAAAATGTGTCAACTGCTAAAACGTGCACCAACACTTTTACCCACCAAACATGTAGTAGAGTTAGCTAACGGTAAAAGTCTAGAAGCCACGCACGTAGTTCAGGGTTGTAATCTTATCCTAGCTGGTCAAGCCTTCTCTATTGATCTCATTCCCATAGTTTTGGGTAGCTTCGACGTTGTGATTGGGATGGATTGGTTATCCCAACACCAGGCAGAAATCTTATGCAGCGAGAAGATTATTCGTATTCCTCGTTCGGGTCAAGAACCTCTTGAAGTTCAAGGCGACAAGAGTGGTGCTGTGGTTGGCATCATCTCTTTCTTGAAGGCTCAGAAATGTTTACGTAAAGGTCACATAGCCATCCTGGCACTAGTTTCAGATGCATCAGTAAAGGAAAAGAAATTGGAGGATATTCCAATTGTACGTGATTATCCTCAGGTGTTTCCTGAAGACTTACCTGGCTTACCGCCTCATCGTCAGGTCGAATTTCAAATCGAGCTCGCTCCAGGAGCAGCACCCATAGCTCGCGCACCATATCGTCTAGCTCCATCAGAATTGGAGGAACTGTCAAAGCAGCTACAAGAGCTCCTAGAAAAGGGCTTTATTCGTCCAAGCTCTTCGCCTTGGGGAGCTCCAGTACTTTTCGTGAAAAAGAAGGACGGTACGTTCAGGATGTGTATCGACTACCGTGAACTCAACAAGGTGACGGTGAAGAACCGTTATCCTCTTCCACGCATAGACGACTTATTCGATCAGTTGCAAGGGTCGTGCTATTATTCGAAGATAGACTTGAGGTCTGGGTATCATCAACTGAGAGTCCGGGATGAGGACGTCTCCAAGACAGCCTTCAGAACTCGTTACGGTCACTACGAGTTTCTCGTTATGCCATTCGGGTTAACGAACGCGCCTGCCGTATTTATGGATCTTATGAACAGGGTGTGCAAACCCTATCTTGACAAGTTCGTCATAGTATTCATCGACGACATTCTGATTTACTCCAAGAGTCAGGAGGAACACGAGCAGCATCTTCGTCTTATTTTGGAACTCCTTCGGAAGGAACAGTTGTACGCCAAGCTTTCTAAATGCGACTTCTGGCTTCGTGAAGTCCACTTCTTAGGCCACGTGGTGAACAAGGATGGGATCCATGTCGATCCATCCAAGGTAGACTCGATCAGAAACTGGCCTGCACCGCGTACGCCAACGGAAATACGCCAATTCTTGGGGTTGGCAGGTTATTACAGACGGTTTATTAGAGACTTTTCGAAGATTGCTCAGCCGCTTACGCTACTGACACAGAAGGGTGTTACCTATCGCTGGGGAGAGCCCCAGGAGACTGCTTTTCAGCACCTAAAGGATAGACTTTGCAGTGCACCTATTCTTTCATTACCAGAGGGCACAGATGACTTCGTGGTTTATTGTGATGCATCCATTCAGGGACATGGATGTGTGTTAATGCAGCGCGACAAGGTTATCGCTTACGCTTCACGTCAACTCAAGGTTCACGAACGGAACTACACGACGCACGATTTAGAGCCGGGAGCTGTCGTTTTCGCGCTTAAGATATGGCGACACTACCTGTACGGTACCAGATGCACGATTTACACCGATCACAGGAGTCTCGAGCATATCCTTAAGCAAAAGGATTTGAACATGCGTCAACGACGATGGGTCGAGTTACTTAACGATTACGAATGCGCTATCAAGTATCATCCAGGCAAAGCCAATGTTGTGGCTGATGCCCTCAGTCGGAAAGACACTCTACCACGGCGCGTGCGAGCGCTACAGCTTACGATTCAGTCTAGCCTTCCAGCACAGATACGAGATGCTCAGGCAGAAGCATTGAAGCCCGAAAACGTCAAGCCTGAAGCCTTACGCGGCTCACGACAACAGATGGAACAGAAGGCAGACGGCGCTTACTATGTAACGGGGCGTATTTGGGTCCCACTTTATGGCGGTTTACGCGAACTTGTAATGGATGAAGCTCACAAGTCTCGCTACTCGGTACATCCAGGGTCGGATAAAATGTACCACGACATCAGCACTACTTATTGGTGGCCTAGTATGAAGGCCCACATTGCTACGTACGTTGGAAAGTGCTTGACTTGTGCGAGGGTCAAGGTCGAATATCAGAAACCAGCAGGTCTACTTCAGCAGCCTAAGATACCACAGTGGAAATGGGAAGAAATTTCCATGGATTTTTGTTACGGGCTTACCTAGATCCCAGCGAGGGAACGATACGATATGGATGATCGGGGATCGACTCACCAAGTCTGCACACTTCCTAGCGATAAAGGAAACGGATAAGTTCTCCACTCTTGCAGACATTTATCTCAAAGAAGTTGTCTCGAGGCACGGGGTGCCCACATCTATCATTTCGGATCGCGATGCACGATTCACGTCAGAGCTTTGGCAAGCAATGCACAAATCCTTCGGCTCACGGTTAGACATGAGCACAGCTTATCACCCTCAGACGGATGGACAGTCTGAGCGAACGATCCAAACTCTCGAAGACATGCTTAGAGCATGCGTCATTGATTTCGGCAACGGCTGGGAAAAGCATCTCCCTTTGGTGGAGTTCTCGTATAATAACAGTTATCACACCAGCATCCAAGCCGCTCCATTCGAGGCATTGTACGGGCGTAAATGCCGGTCACCCCTCTGCTGGGCAGAGGTGGGGGATAGTCAGATCACGGGTCCAGAGATTGTAGTGGACGCCACAGAAAAGATTACACAGATACGACAACGCATGGCGGCAGCACGCGACCGTCAGAAAGCCTACGCGGACAAGCGTAGAAAGCCATTGGAATTTGAGGTCGGGGACCGGGTTTTATTGAAGTTTCACCCTGGAAGGGTGTGGTTCGTTTTGGCAAACGGGGTAAACTGAATCCGCGATACGTCGGACCATTCGAAATCATCGAAAAGATTGGCAAGGTAGCCTACAGATTGAACTTACCAGCTGAACTCGGGGCAGTTCACAATGTCTTTCACGTATCGAACCTAAAGAAGTGCCTATCAGATGAAAACCTCATCATTCCTTTCAAAGAACTCACTATCGACGAGCGGTTGCAGTTCGTTGAGGAACCAGTTGAAATCACGGACCGGGATGTGAAGGTCCTCAAACACAAGAGAATCCCTCTTGTACGAGTTCGTTGGAACTCCAAACGTGGCCCAGAGTACACCTGGGAACGCGAAGACAGGATGACAGAAAAGTACCCCCAGTTATTCGAAACCAGTGCTACCACTACTGAGGCTGAAGCTACTACTTCGGAATTTCGGGACGAAATTCCAGATCAACGGGGGGAGGATGTGACACCCCAGGAAAATCAGTGAACAGTACAGTTTACCTAGCTTCCTCAGTGAGTGCATACCAAATTTCGGGACGAAATTTCCAATTAGTTGGGGATAATGTGACAACTCGAACTTTAGACTCGCTTTGATGTAACGTTTATGGCACGACTATGTGAACTTGATTGATTAAGCGAATATTATTGAATGTTATGTGACTTGTGTGTTTTAATGAATGTTTTACTATTACGTACATGTATGTATGTTAAGTGAATGATTACGTGAATGATATATCTATTTGTTGTGTGTGTTGTGTAAACGCATGTGTATGTATACAATCTAGTCCAATCGCACAATACACACTCACACAAGATCACACAAGCTATTTGGGCCGCACATCATGTGCTCGGATCAAGGGCAGCCCAAGTAAATGGCCGGCCCATTGCTTTATACGTACAAGCACACATGAGGGGGGTATTGTATCTCACTTGTTACAATTTTGGATAACACACACAAGTTCTAAAAACCCTACTTGCTCTCTCTCCCTCTCAAACCCGACGGCTATCACCTCGAAGACCTTCTTGTTCGTGAACGGATCATTTATCCCTAATCGGTTAGTGTGTTATGGTTTTGTTCATGCCTGATTGATGTTATAAGTCATATGTGTTATTGTTCATGTTTATGCAAATCAGAATGTTCTTGATATATGAAATCGAATGATGTTTACTAACCGGATATAAGTTCGTATGAATCGAAGGATATGCTAATATAAACAGATTTGATGTTAACCTGGATATCTTGTTCTATGATCTTATTGTTATTTGGAAATTGAACCTTGGGTGTTTATAATCGAATATCTCGGGTGATTGTTCATGAGCATGTTTAGACTAGGGTTCATACGAATTAGTGAGTTAAATTGCCTGTTTGATCGATGGTTAGCTTGAAAGGAAGTTGTTAATTCATATGTGATAATTGGAAACCTGTTGATTGATAATTGTTATGTTTGGAAACTATTGAATGTGTAACCGAAAGCATGAAATCCGGAAAGTTGTTAATCAGTCGCACAAGATCACACGTACAACAGGTCCACTCGCACAAGTGAACCTGTTCGCACAAGACTTGATCCAGTCATACAAGGACCAGTCGTACAATGTGACCTCAGTCGCACAAGAATTGACAGATCGCACAAGTTGTTGGGTTAGCCTAACTGTTGGGCCGGACAGCCCAAAGTGTCTCGCACAACCCAGCTGAATCGTACAAGATCAGCTGGATCGCACAACGTCTTTTCATGTTGTTTTGGGCCGTATGTGTTACTTGATAGTTTGGGCCGGATAAACTGTTGGGCTGGGTAAGTAGCTGATCGCACAAGTCCATCGTAAACGCACAAGATTGACTGTTATGTTAATTGGACCGTATATGTCATGTTTACTACTTGTTTTATTTTGGGCCGCTTGTTATTGGATCACAATGAATATTATTTGGGCCGACCTTTATATTTGATTTGTTAATTAGTTGGGCCGGGTAAGGTTTGGGCCTAGACTCACATCGCACAAGATGGTTGGGCTCGCACAAGTTCTTTGGCCCAACCATCCGAATAGCACAAGTAGTGTACTTAATGTGTTTGCGTGCATACGTGTTTGCCATGTTGTATACGTGCATCATTGAACCAAACCTGACTTGTATTACAACCATGCTAGGACGTGATTGACCAATTACTAGCTTATCTATACTCTTTGTGTATCTGCCGAGCAAACCAAGGTGAGTTCACACAGCCAAGGCATGGGATTCCCGGGTTGGGAATTGGGTTGGATATGTTATTGTAAAAGGAGTTACTCGTACTTACGCATATACCAGACTATAGACCATCGTCCTCAGGTTAGTCAGGACACGTTACGTAAAGCCTACGTAACCCAGTATAATTGCCATTTGTCTCCCGGGTCGGGAGGACACGTTACGTAAAGCCTACGTAACCCAATACCATCTACTGGCTTCCAGGTCGGAAGGCCACGCTGCGTAAAGCCTACGTAGCCCCCACGCGTACCACTGTCCTCGGGGAAGGGCACGTCACGTAAAGCCTACGTGACCCTTTACGTTTCCTGTTCTCGGTAAAGAAGAACACATGGTCGGAAGTTAGTCTAGTAAGTACCGTTAGTGAGAAGCCCTCATTAGCCAGGATAAACATGGGAAGCCCCCACTAGTTAACTCACGCCCTATGATTATGAACTTACTTTCTGTGAACTCGCTCAACTAGTTTGTTGATTATTTGCTGCATGCCTTGCAGGGCCTTAGGTATACTTGGAGCTTGCACCAGAGGAGAAGCGGGTCGTTGTGGACAAGAACTCGTGAATGCTTATTAAACACTTTTACATTCACACATTGATACTTATGTTTTTGGGTTTTACATTTAATGCTTCCGCTACATATACAACATTTGGTTTTGGAACATCAATCGTATCTTTGATTACTATTAAATGCTATGTTTGATATGATTGGTGGCTTGATCCTGGTCAGTCACGCTCCCAAGCGGTGGTACTCCGCGGGTGGATTTTGGGGGTGTGACAGCGCCTACTACGTAACGGGGCGTATTTGGGTCCCACTATATGGCGGTTTACGAGAACTTGTGATGGATGAAGCTCACAAGTCTCGCTACTCGGTACATCCAGGTTCGGATAAAATGTATCACGATCTCAGAACTACATATTGGTGGCCTAGCATGAAGGCCCACATAGCAACTTACGTCAGCAAGTGTTTGACATGTGCAAGGGTCAAGACGGAGTACAAGAAACCCTCAGGCCTACTTCGACAACCCAAGATACCACAGTGGAAATGGGAAGAAATTTCCATGGATTTTGTTACTGGCCTGCCTAGATCCCAGCGTGGGAATGATACTATTTGGGTGATCGTAGATCGACTCACCAAGTCTGCTCACTTCTGGGCTATTAAGGAAACGGATAAGTTCTCTACTTTAGCAGACGTCTACTTGAAAGAAGTTGTTTCGAGGCACGGAGTGCCAACTTCTATTATTTCGCATCGGGATGCATGATTCACTTCAGAACTATGGCAAGCAAAGCACAAATCTTTTGGCTCTCGATTAGACATGAGCACAGCTTACCACCCTCAGACAGATGGGCAGTCTGAGCGCACTATCCAGACTCTAGAAGACATGCTTCGGGCGTGTGTTATTGATTTCGGCAACAGCTGGGAAAAACATCTTCCGTTAGTAGAGTTTTCGTACAATAACAGTTACCACACCAGCATACAAGCCGCTCCATTCGAGGCATTGTACGGACGTAAATGCCGGTCACCTCTCTGTTGGGCAGAGGTGGGGGATAGTCAGATCACAGGTCCAGAAATGGTGGTTGACGATACTGAACGGATAGCATAGATACGACAACGTATGGCGGCAGCCCGCGACCGTCAGAAAAGTTACGCTGATAAACGCAGGAAACCGCTCGAGTTCCAAGTTGGGGATCGAGTGCTACTCAAAGTCTCACCCTGGAAGGGTGTGGTTCGTTTTGGTAAACGAGGCAAGCTCAATCCGCGGTACGTTGGACCGTTTGAGATCATTGAAAGAATAGGCAAAGTAGCCTACAGACTAAACCTACCAGCTGAACTCGGTGCAGTTCACAATGTTTTCCACGTGTCGAATCTGAAGAAGTGTCTGCCAGATGAGACCCTCATAGTTCCTTTGAAGGAACTCACTATCGATGAACGGTTACATTTCGTTGAGGAACCTATTGAAATCACGGATCGAGATGTTAAGGTACTCAAGAACACTAGAATACCTCTTGTACGAGTTCGTTGGAACTCCCGTCGTGGCCCAGAGTTTACCTGGGAACCAGAAGACCAAATGAAACTCAAGTATCCCCAGTTATTCGAAAACCGTGCAACCACTACTGATGTCACACCCCCAAAATCCACCTACGTAGTATCACCGCTTAGGGGCGTGACTGACCATGATCAAGCCACCAATCATATCGAACACAACATTTAATAATAAAAGTAGATAATGTAATTCATCACGACATGATTGATGTTCAAAACCAAACTTTGTTTAAGTAGCAGAAGCATGTAAATAAACCCAACATAAATAATAATGTATGAAATGTCATAAGTGTTTAATTAAGCATTCATGATTCATGCCCACAACGTCCTGCTCCTCCCCGTGCAAGCTCCATGAATCTAACGACCTGCAAGGCATGCAGCAGAGAGTCAACAACTAGTTGAGCGAGTTCACAGTGTATAGTTCAGTAATGGTAATAGTATGAGTAGCATTATGTTCGTTCGTTAAGTCATGTATCGTATTAGTTTCCATCGCGGGCCTCTCGGCATGTATGCGAAGATTTGGGGTAATACTCCCAAATATCCTAGACTATGTATATTTTTATCGCGGCCACCCTGGCATTACTTGCGAAGTTTTAGTATCTATAGTTCGCGGCCTTCCCAAGGCATGTGTGCGAGTGATTAGTCATAATATCGCAGCCAACCCCTGGCGTGTGTGCGAAGATCAGTTCAAATGGGTATACTAGTCTAGCCGTATCTTATCTTTACTCTTCCTCTCCCGAGGACCATATCATTAGGTTCGATTAACTAAGTATGTACGAATAAATCATTCAATCCCATTCCCACCCTGGGAACCCCATGCCTTGGCTGTGTGAACTCACCTTGGTTTGCTCGGTATGCTAGGTTATGCACTCACAAGTAATCAGTCAAGTCCTATTGTATGCACGTATAATAAATCAGTTCAAGTTCGCAATATTTCACATGTAATCTATGTCACAAAGTGTGTTTGGCAATTAACAACATGCACCACGTAGCAGTTAGTAAGTTCTCATACAATTTATGTTTCACACAAATGTTCATCATAGTTTGTACTAACATGGTTATTGATTAACACACTTGAGAGAGTCACAGTCTTAACGAAGTTGGCAACTTATCAGGGTTTATAAACATAACAGGAATAATAGGGTAACACCGTTAATTACCTAACAGAATTTACTAACGGAGTTAACAAAAGTTAACCACTTACAATATTAAAAGACATGGCCAATAATTGCAAACAATCCTCAAGAGGCTATTGGACCACACCATGACATGTAATATCCATTAAAATAATATCGATCATCATCACAGTTTGGCGGCACATGTATATTAAAAGAAAAAATATAGATAACATGCATCACAGACAAACAGTCGGACCAATATATATGGACTACAAAAGTCGGACCATTGCTATGCTTTAAAAAGTCGGACAGGTAAACATAATAGCCGGACAAAAGGGAGGGACTGCCCCCCTCTAAAACTCGGACTCCCCAAGTCCACACAAAGGTCGGACCAGGGGTAATGGGCCAAAACTCGGACCTTGTGTTGTTGTGAAACTCGGACCACACTAATGATCATTAAAGGTCGGACATTCCTACAAGCATAAACTCGGACCAAATGGTCTTGGGGTTAAAAGCCGGACATCATCACCCTTGTAAAGCTCGGACCCTTGTTCACTAGGGTTTAAAAGTCGGACTTGTTAGCCTTGTTATAAAACTCGGACACAAGCATGTTACAAAGATCGGACTTTAACATATCATTCATAAAGCTCGGACTATCAACTAGGGTTACAAACCTCTGACTAACATTTATACAAACTTCGGACTAGCAACATTCACAAAACTCAGACAATTCAATCATGCGTGAATTCCAATCATTGCACAGAATCAAAAAGAATCAGATCAGTTACGTTCTTGTTTTCATACGAACAGAAAACCCTAATTACAAACACTGGCAACCATTGTAATCCAATTATCAATCACAATTCTAGCATATCATGTATCTTGACAATAATCAAACCATTACACAACTAATCACCATCACATTTCAATAATCAGAACCCAAATCAAATATTCACAAAACAACATATGAAGAACTAGGGTTTTCATGAACACATAATCAAGAATTGATAATAATCAAGAAATCAATAAACAATTACCTTGTATTGATTCTGGAGAGAATGTGGAATCAAAAGTGATGAATGTCTTGTGCCAATGATGGTGGTGATGATTGCCAGAGAATTAGAGAATAACAGTACGTGTCTTGCTTTGTGAAATGATTAGTGAAAAAGAGTTAGGGTTAAGTATGATTTAGGTTTCACTAATAACTCTTTACACCCTTTATTATTATATTTTACACAAGCACACCATCTCACAACAATTTCACAGTTCCACCACCAAGTTCACATATTTGACAAGTCTTTTACAATTAACACATAACCATGCATGATCACACAATACACTTCATTGTATCAAAACGTTACAGTTCCATAGCCAATTATTTGTGCAATTAAACAACTAAACAATACATGAACGTGCAATAAATGCAAAATAGGAATCTTGGAAATTCGAGTTGTCACAATATCCCCAACTTGAAAGAAATTTCGTCCCGAAATTTAGCATGCGGTTACTGAGGAAGCTAGGTAAGTTGTATCGTTTACTGGTTTCCTGGGGTGTCACAACTGAGGCTGAAGCTACTACAGAATTTCGGGACGAAATTCCAAATCAACAGGGGGATGATGAGACACCCTAGGAAAACCAGTAAACGATACAACTTACCTAGCTTCCTCAGTAACCGCATGCTAAATTTCGGGACGGAATTTCTTTCAAGTTGGGGATAATGTGACAACTCGAGTTTCCGATATTCCGCTTTCGCATTTATTGCACGTTCAATGTTTGTTTAGTTGTTTACTTGCACAATTAGTTTGCTATGAAACTGTATACGTTTTGATTCAATAAGGTGTATTGTGATTGTGCATGGTTATGTGTTATTTACGAAAGATGTGACAAATACATGAACTTGGTGTTGAAACTGTAAATTATATGTCTTGTGCATGCATTTATGTAATAGATAATACTTAAGGGTGTTTAGTGTTAATAGTGGAAATAAAACAAAACCCTTAAGCCTAATCATTTCACAAATCATTATACGTAACTTCAAGATTTCTCTACAACCCTCTCTTGCAATCATCTTCTTTCTCATTGGCACAAGTCTCCTGCATCAATCTTGATCTTTCAATCCATTTAGAATCAATTCAAGGTAATCGTTTTATGATTGTTTGTTGTTATCAATTCTTGATTATGTGATTCATGTAAACCCTAGTTCTTCACATACTGGTTCTGTGTTTATTGATTGAATTCTGATTATTGTGAAATGATGTTGATTAGTTGTGTAATCGTTTGCCTGATGTTAAGATACATGATATGTTAGAATTGTTGATTGATAATTGGATTACAGATGTATGAAATTAGGGTTTTTGATCGTAGCTCTCTACAAACGTAATTGTTCTATTGATTCTGTGCAATGATCCTTGGAATTCACGCATGATTGAAAACTCTGAGTTTTATTTGATGCACATGTAATCCGAGTTTTATACTTGTGGCCTAGTCTGACTTTGTGATATGATATAAAGGTCCGAACTCTTTGTGATGTTATGTAATGTCCGAATTTCATGAGGGGTGTTGGTCCGAATATTATATGATGAAGTGAATCCGAGTTTTAATTAATATTACTTGAGGTCCGAGTTTTCAATCATATACGTGTGATCTGAATTTGTAAGGGACTTAAGGTCCGAATTTTTGAGCATTTACATGTGTCCGATTTTTAACATAAGGACATTGGTCCGAGTTTTAACATGAGGGTGTAGGTCCGACTTTTAAAAGTTATAAGGGGTCCGAATTTATGTAAAAGATGCTCATGATGTCCGAATTTTTACAAGGGGAGCCCTTTGGTCTGAGTTTTAACATGAGGGCTTTGGTCCGACTTTTGTCATGGGTATAAGTCCGAATTTTATATAAGGGACAAGGGGGTCCGACTTTTGTTTAACACAAGGAGGTGTCCGACTTTTGTATTATACAGGGGGGGTCCGAATTTGTGTAAGGGTTAAAGGGATCCGAGTTTGTTTAATATGCTAGTCCAACCTTTATGCTTGATAATTTAGTCCGAGTTTTATGCTTAATACATAGTCTGAACTTTATGCTTGATGAATGATCTGACGTTTATTGATGAATGGTCTGAGTTATTTTTAATACTAAGTCAAAACCCTGTGTGAAGAACACCCGGCACATTACTGTATGATATTATACTGTATGTTACCGTATACGCTGAATATTACTGCATGTTATGTGCAAACCTTGTCATGTCAACCTGTAATCAATTACCACACACAGTTGATTGAACACCAGGAAGTTGTAAATCCTAATTGAACGTAAACACTCACATCGAATTTATGTGCAATGTACCTTAGGTCGTGTGTAACGGACCTAATCATTTATTACGTTAGAAGCAATAGCAAACCGAGCAAACCAAGGTGAGTTCACACTCTTACCAAGGCATGGGATTCCCGGGGTGGGAATGGGATTGAAGGAATGAGATTGAATAGATACATGTACTTACATTGTTACTAGACTATCTACCATCGTCCTCGGATGTGCAGGACACATACGTAAAACCTACGTATACTTGTACTCATCACTGTCCTCAGGTTGCGAAGGACACTCACGTAAAACCTACGTGAACTTATACTCACTGCTACCTCGGTTGTGTCAGGCACTAACGTAAAACCTACGTAAACCCCCGCATACCCCTGCCCTCGGTTGTGAAGGAAACTTACGTAAAACCTACGTAAACATTGTACGTACTACTGTTCTCAGATTAAGAAGAACACTTATGGTTACAAATAGTCTAGTGTATATGCAACATGGGAAGCCCCCACCAATAGAACATACTACCGGCCCAGTAGAGCCACACGTTACAAACGAACTTACTATTACACACTTACTTTTTGTGAACTCGCTCAACTAGTTGTTGACTCTCTGTTACATGCCTTGCAGGTCGCTAGGTATACATGGAGCTTGCACAAGGAGGCGTGGTCGTTGTGGACAAGGATCGTGATTGCTTGATTAAACATTATAACATTACGTACTTTATTTATGTTGGGCTTTTACAATTATGCTTCCGCTAAACTTTGTTATTACACTTATGTTTTGGAACACCTTTCATATGGATTGGTTTGGTTAAATGACAATTACTTTTACTTTTTACATTGTTTTATATGATTGGTGGCTTGATCCTGGTCAGTCACGCTCCCAAGCTGTGATACTCCGCATGTGGATTTTGGGGGTGTGACAATTGTGGCGCTGAAGGTCACTTCAAAAGACACTGCCCTCAGTTAAACCAAAACCAGAACAACAACAACAATAATAACCAAGGCAATGGAAACAACAACGGAGGAAATAACAACGATGGAAACAACGGCGCTAGGGGCGTGCTTTTGTGCTGGGGCAGGGTGACGCAAGGAACGATCCTAACGTGGTTATGGGTAAGTTTCTTCTTGATGACTTTTATGTTACTGTTTTGTTTGATTCGGGTGCGGATACCAGTTATATGTCTTTGAAAGTTAGTCAAATGCTCAAGCGCACACCCACACTTCTGAACACTAAACATGTCGTAGAGTTGGCTAATGGTAAAAGTCTTGAGGCCACACACATAGTTCAGGGTTGTAATCTTATCCTCGCTGGTCAGACTTTCTTTATCGATCTCATTCCCATAGCTTTGGGTAGTTTCGACATCGTCATTGGGATGGACTGGCTGTCCCAACACCAAGCAGAGATATTATGAAAGGAGAAGATAGTACGTATTCCTTGTTCTGGTAAAGAACCTCTTGAAGTTCAAGGCGACAAGAGTCGTGCTGTGGTTGGCATCATCTCCTTCCTGAAGGCTCAGAAATGTTTACGAAAGGGTCACACTGCCATTTTGGCACTAGTTACTGATGCATCAACGAAAGAGAAAAGAATAGAGGATATCCCAGTTGTACGCGATTTTCCTCAAGTGTTTCCTGAAGATTTACCTGGTCTACTTCCTCATCGTCAGGTCGAATTTCAGATTGAACTAGCTCCTGGAGCAGCACCTACAGCTCGAGCACCGTATCGTTTAGCCCCAACTGAATTGGAAGAACTGTCTAAGCAACTGCAAGAACTCTTGGATAAGGGTTTTATTCGTCCTAGTTCTTCGCCTTGGGGAGCTCCAGTACTATTTGTGAAAAAGAAAGACGGTACCTTCTGGATGTGCATAGATTACCGTGAACTAAACAAGGTGATGGTGAAGAATCGTTATCCTCTGCCACGTATTGATGATTTATTCGACCAGTTGCAAGGGTCGAGCAACTACTCGAAAATTGACCTGAGGTCAGGTTACCATCAGCTGAGAGTCCAGGATGAGGACGTCTCCAAAACAACATTCAGAACTCGTTATGGCCACTACGAGTTTCTTGTCATGCCTTTCGGGTTAACCAACGCACCTGCAGTCTTCATGGATCTTTTGAACAGAGTGTGCAAGCCTTATCTAGACAAGTTCGTAATCGTGTTTATCGACGACATTCTGATCTACTCCAAGAGTCAGGAGGAACACGAACAACATTTACGGCTTATTTTGGAACTTCTTCGAACAGAACAACTGTATGCCAAGTTTTCAAAATGCGACTTCTGGCTTCGTGAAGTCCACTTTCTAGGCCATGTGGTAAACAAGGATGGGATTCATGTTAATCCATCCAAGGTAGATTCGATCAGGAACTGGCCTGCACCGCGTACACCAACAGAAATACGCCAATTCTTGGGTTTGGCGGGTTATTACAGAAGGTTTATTAAAGACTTCTCCAAGATTGCACAGCCACTTACACTACTGACACGGAAAGGTGTTACTTATGGTTGGGGTAATACACAGGAAGCAGCTTTTCAGCATTTAAAGGATAGGCTCTGCAGTGCACCTATCCTATCATTGCCAGAGGGCATGGATGATTTTGTGGTTTATTGCGACGCGTCCATTCAGGGTCTTGGATGTGTGTTAATGCAGCACGACAAGGTCATTGCTTATGCATCGCGCCAACTCAAGGTTCATGAACGGAACTATACTACGCATGATTTAGAGCTGGGAGTTGTTGTTTTCGCGCTTAAGATATGGCGACACTACCTGTACGGTACCTAGTGCACTATCTACACCAATCACAGGAGTCTCGAGCATATCTTCAAGTAGAAGGAATTGAACATGCATCAACATCGATGGGTTGAACTACTTAATGATTACGAATGCGCCATCAAATACTATCCAGGCAAAGCCAATGTTGTGGCTGATGCTCTTAGTCGAAAGGATACTGTACCTAGACGCGTGCGAGCACTACAACTTACTATTCAGTCTAGTCGTCCTGCACAGATACGAGATGCTCAGGTAGAAGCATTGAAACTAGAAAACGTAAGGGCTGAAGCCTTACGCGGCTCAAGGCAACGATTATAACAAAGGGAAGACGGCGCCTATTATGTAATGGGGCGTATTTGGGTCCCACTTTATGGCAACTTACGCGAGCTGGTAATGGACGAAGCGCATAAGTCTCGCTACTCGGTACATCCAGGTTCGGATAAAATGTACCACGATCTCAGAACTACTTATTGGTGACCTAGCATGAAGGCCCACATAGCAACTTACGTCGGCAAATGTTTGACTTGTGCGAGAGTCAAATCAAAGTATCAAAAACCATCAGGCCTGCTTCAACAACCAAGGTTACCACAATGGAAATGGGAAGAAATTTCCATGGATTTTGTTACTGGCCTGCCTAGATCCTAGCGTGGGAACGATACTATTTGGGTGATCGTGGATCGACTCACCAAGTCTGCTCATTTCTTGGCTATCAAAGAAACGGATAAGTTCTCTACCTTAGCAGACGTCTACTTGAAAGAAGTTGTTTTGAGGCACGGAGTGCCAACCTCTATTATTTCGGATCGTGATGCACGATTTACTTCAGAACTGTGGCAAGCGATGCACAAAGCTTTCGGCTCACGTTTAGACATGAGCACAGCATATCACACTCAGACGGATGGGCAGTCTGAGCGTACTATCCAGACTCTAGAAGACATGCTTCGGGCATGTGTTATCGATTTCGGCAACAGCTGGGAAAAGCATCTCCCGTTAGTGGAGTTCTCGTACAATAACAGTTACCACACCAGCATTCAAGCCGCTCCATTCGAGGCATTATACGGATGTAAATGTCGGTCACCTCTCTGTTGGACAGAGGTGGGGGATAGTCAAATCACAGGTCTAGAACTTGTAGTTGATGCTACTGAACGGATTGCACAGATACGGCAACGCATGGCGGCGGCTTGTAACATTTGTGCTCGAAATCATTATGAACAGTTCAATTATCAATAAAACAATGTTATTTGATCCCAATGTTTGTTTGGTTGTGTTTTACATTTTTCATGTTCTGACTTTTGTTCGATTTTAGACTCTATATCGCTTTCTGGAGAATTATACGCAAACTGGTGCGTAAACGTACTCAGTTTAATGCAACAAATACTCTGGAACATCAACATATACTCAACATACCTTAAATAACCTTTACATAACTTAGAAATAAGTTTTGAAGCCCTTGGTATGGCAAAAACAAGTTAATTCGCTTACAGGGACTAAATTTGACAAACTGCAAAAGTATGCCAATTTGTACTAAAACAGACATTCCAAAACATGTCCATAAGTTAAACATACCATAAATATCCTTTACATAGCTTAGAAATAGGCTTTGAGGGGTTTGGTATGCTAAAATAAACTTTTGGATCATTCAGGGACTAAAAGTGTCAAAAAGTGCATAAGTTTGCACTTTCGCGCATAACTTACGTTCTGAATAAATCCGGATATCCAAAAATTTATGTAAGCATCCTAATATTATGCCTTAGTGTTTGGTATGAGAAAAATCCATTCGTCGCGCAATTTGGATCGTTTTTCGCGCTTATGCACATTCCGTCGTAATTAACCGAACATCGCGATCGTACGGCCAAACGAACCAACATCCGACATTTTTTTGAGCATGTTTCATGTCCTCAATGTTTAGGCATCATTTTAGGGCCTTAAAGATGGCTTAACGGGCCTTGAACGTGTCGGAAATGGCCTTAAACCACAACAGGGACCTAAACTGTCACTTTTGAAACTTGTTTTCTGATCAGGACCTTCAGGAGGGGCGCGTAAGCCTGGAGGCAACCCTCACGCGGGCCGCGTCAGCCCTGCAGATGCAGAAACTCATTTTTTTGCTGATTTTGGCCTTTCAATCACTCCAAAGGGCAATGCCCTTTCACAATCTCTGGAGTTAGGGTCATTATATGAAACCACAACATCTTGACAAGTATACGGATTAGATCGTGGCACGATATTCAAGAAACGATCCTAACGATCTTGCTTTTCCTATAAATACACCCCCCCCCCATTTGTGTTAAAACCCACAAAACTGATCAAAGAGCTCTAAGTTGATGCCATTGCTTCATACCTGAGCTCTTGGATCAAGTTTAGCTTTAGGGGACCCTTCGTAAGTGTTCTTTCGTTCTTTTAATCGCTTTCTAGTGCTAAAGTCAAACTTTGTTTGACTTTCTACGTTGACCAACTTATGGTCAACACGAAGTTCGTTGGAACTTCATACCGTGAGCGTGATCACGATGGTTATAGTCTGTAGTGACTATACCTACTGATTACCACGTTATCTAGGCTCAGTGATGAGTCGTAGTTTCGGCCAAAGACATTTGTAACCAAACTACTAGTGGGTATCAAAACCATTTGTTTTGATACCAAACCTTTTTTTTAAACTTAGTTAAGCATGTTCTAACATGCTTAGCTCGTCACTTTTAGTTTAGTGCTTATATAGGGTCGCAAGGTAAGCGATCTAAACAATCGCTTATACTTTCGCACCCGACCCATTTGGTCGATCATTAGGATCCGACCAAACACATTAGGTGACCATAGTTGTATAGGGAATAACCTTCCGAGGTTATACCTTATGGTCACGACGTTAGGCGTTCCAAACGCGTTTTACGCGAACGACGCGTTAAGGTAGCATAAGCTACCTAAACGGGTCGTAATGGGTCGTAAGCACTTAGGTTAGGTTTCATTTCAGTATGTGGGCTTTGTTAAACCATATTACACGAGTCTCTATACTCGTTTGGTTTACGAACCCTCATTCTATCCAAATCCTCCGATTTAGGTCCGGTATATTAACATAGTTACATATATTAGGTGTCGTTTGATATCCGTGATCTCTAGCATTCTTTGGTTGTTATACAAGAACTTCAAAGCAATCTCAGGTGAGTACATAGAACCCCATCTTTTAAATGCTTTCAAGGTGTCTATGTGAGTACATAAACCCCTCTTTTACTGTTTTCCAAACTGTTTTGGGGTGAAACACATGTACCTACTTGTTACTTTCATGCTTTCCTGTTTTCACATCATATACTTGCTATGATCATTAGTACACTATTAGTACATGATTTACATTACATTGTTTTGCTATGTATGTTTACTTAGCATACTTAGTACATTGATTTACGTTACATTTCTGCTATGTGTGTTGACTGATAGCATGCTAGCACATTGATTTACATGACTTTTATGCTATGTATGCCCATTGTGTGCGTACTTAGTACATCATTTTACACTACATTTTATGCTGTGTATGCCCATTGTGTGCATACTTAGTACATTTATTCATCACATGCTCACACTTTGGTATGACATTTGGTTTGTTTAAATTATACAATGTACATTCATTAACACCGATCATGCCGCCCGTTAGTAGGTAGTGGTACCATAGGACTTGACAACTCCCATTCCTGAAATCTCGGGTTTGTTTGGATTGGAAGGAATGACCAAATACGATAAACATAACACATATAGACCTTTAATTTGTTTAAAGGTCTATCACTACAGTCACAAAGGCTTGAATGTATGCATTTTCACAATACCGCATAGATGTTCGTATCAGTATAGCATGCTATTGTTCCACAAAACATAACTTTGAATTAAACTATGTTTAATTCAATGCCTTGTTTTTGTGCATTTTACCTATGGCCCAATTGATATATTTTCACATGCCATACATGATATTTTGGATACACGTTACAATGATTTACATTAAACATAAACAATTTGACATTGATATACACATTTGGTGGTTTACATTAGACATGAACATTTTGATATGGTTTAAACAATAACACTTGACAACTGATTTAGACACGAACAATTTACTTGGTGGTTGGTTTGGGTAAATGGTTTGAGTAACGTGGCGTATGTAATATGATACAAACATGGTGGATACGCCGCTGGTACTTCCTATATTTAAATGTTTGTATAATATTACCTATCGTAGCATTATTTAAATCATTTCAGTTTAGACAAATTACGTTTTACACAAATAACAAATTCTTCGCAAGACATTATTTTTACAAACAACTTATCTTATACAAACTCATTTTACTAGATTATTCATTTAACCTTACATTTTATTTATATATATCATCTGATCTTATCGTTTTTCATATGATTTACAAAACAAAACAATTTACAAGGTTCATGACTGACTGTTATTAAACGTTTTCTTTAAACTTAGGTCATGAATCCCATTTTCACAAAACCTATGTATCTCACAGGCATTTTTATGC
The DNA here is from genome assembly GCF_002127325.2 of Helianthus annuus. Taxonomy (NCBI): domain Eukaryota; kingdom Viridiplantae; phylum Streptophyta; class Magnoliopsida; order Asterales; family Asteraceae; genus Helianthus; species Helianthus annuus. The sequence goes on from NC_035436.2 coordinate 114,941,060, forward strand.
TGACGTACCTACTTTCACATGTGTTTTCAGGAGCTATCGCTTAGGATGACGATTGTGACACTAGGGCGGACCTGTGCCTTAGAGACATAAAACGAAGATAGACTTAGTTTGAATATGTTCTGAACACTTTATTTCCTGTTTTGAAACGATGTAACACTCGTGTTTAATAAATAAAATATAACTTTGTATGCCATAGTTGTGAAACTATTAATTCTGTCCCAACACTCCCCGACGTTTCCGCCGCGGTTGCATGTTATACGCAGTCGGGGTGTGACAGAAGAGTTGGTATCAGAGCCAATGGTTATAGGGAATTAGGTTATTAGTAATGCTTTGACCAAGACTATAACTTTCTAGGACCCTAACACAAGTTATCTTGTGTTTAGATTTTAAAACATGCACTTCACCTATCCTTAGGTGATAACCACAACGAGAATTTCGATTCCGAATCCGCTTTGAAAACTAATCATCTGTTCTAGGATGATTGATTACTAGGTTTTGAACCCTCTGTTATATGGTTTTGAACCCCTTTGAATTTTCAAAATCTCGTCAAAGTTTTGGGTTTTAATAGTGTGAACACATGCAAACTGGAAGAGTGAATGCATGTACCCCGGGTTTTCTGTCTAAGGCTAGAGTGTTCGTACAAATCCACATAATCAGACCAGTCACTCTTACCTGGGAACTCTTGGGGTGAGTGTTCACTTATAGGCGAGCATGTCTTCGCAATGCATTATTTTCGACCCATTTACTTTGATTAGACATTATGTGTCGCTTGTTTGCTTAGCGATACATAACATCATCTTTGCTTTTGTTGATTTTGTTTCATCTCATTCTCTTCATCCATTCATCACACTCGTTTCCTTTCATGTTTTCCTCTTCTAGAATGCCTCCTCGACGTGACAATCAAGTAGCAAATGCCGAACTGGCAGAAATTATTGCACAGCAAATGGCTGCTGCACTTCCAAACCTCTTTGCTCAAATGGAACCAAGCCAACAACAACAACAATGCTCCATGCATTTTCAAGAATTTTAACTCGGCTAAACCACTCAAGTTTAGTGGTCCTGAGGGAGCAACTAGGCTTCTTCAATGGTTCGAGAGCATTGAGAATACTTTCCATCACGTGCAGTGTCCTGACAATCGCAAGGTCGAGTTTTCTTCAAGTGTGTTTCAGAAGAGGGCTCTTACGTGGAGGAACGGGGTTATGAGGGATCGCGGTACAGAAGTTGCTCTAGCTCAGACATGGGCTGAACTTAGGGCACTAATGATGAGGGAGTTCTGTCCTCGTCATGAGCAGCGAGCATTGGAGAAAGAGTTTGACGACTTAAAGCAATACAGTGGCGAGCACCGGGCTTATACAGATAGGTTTGAGGAGTTGAGTCTGCTTTGCCCGACAATGGTTGCCCCACTCGACAAGGCCATCGAAAGGTACACCGACGGCCTACCTGACTCGGTACAAGACATTATTACTGGTAGCAACCCTACCACACTTCGTATGGCAATCGAGTTATCAGCGACACTGACTGAGTCGCAGATTCGAAAGGGAAAGCTGCAAAGAAAGGGTGACAAGGGCAAGAAGCAGGCAGCTGACCAAGAAGATAGCAAGAAAGGTCAAAACAAGAAGGGAAAGGATTCTGGTTCTACTAGGGGGTCAAGGAAGCGTAAGGCTTCCCAAAACTTTGCTGTCACTGCCCAGGTTAACCAGGCAGCTCCCAACCAATCCGCACAACCTCTAGCCAAGAAGCCTTATCTTGGCAATGCACCTTTGTGCAACAGGTGTAACAGCCATCACCCACCACAAGTTCAGTGTCGTCAATGCACCAACTATGGAAGAAATGGTCATCTTGCTGCCACCTGCCGCATTCCTGCTAACCAGAACCAAGCTCAGCCTCTTGCTCAGCAACAAGGTCAAGCTGCACGACCTCATTTTCCTCCTGGTTCGTGCTACAATTGTGGGGATCTGACCCACTACAGAAACCGGTGCCCAAGGCTAGCCAACCAGAATCAGAATCAGGCTCAGGCTCGAGGTCGAGTCTTCAACATGAACGCACAAGAGGCACAAGCAGATGATAATGTGGTGAATGGTACGTTCTTTATTAATAATCAGCCAGCATCTGTTCTTTTTGATTCGGGTGCCGATAAGAGTTTTGTGTCGTTATCCTTTGAACCATTGCTTCGCGTGTCTAGAACGAAACTAGGTAAACCTTTGACAGTAGAAGTGGCGAGCGGTGAACCCATTGTTCTTGATTACGTTCTCCGCAACTGCCAATTGAACCTTAACAACCATCTTTTTCCTATTGACCTCATGCCTATGCAACTTGGAAGCTTCGACGTTATTGTGGGTATGGATTGGTTAGCCAAGTATCGCACAGAGATAGTTTGTTTTGAGAAGATCATTCGCATGCCGCTTTCGTCAGGTGAGATCCTACAGGTTCGCGGTGAGAAACCTGCTGGTGGTCTCAAACTCATGTCTTGTTCTAAAGCTCGGAAGTATCTGCGGAAGAACTATGTGGCATTTTTGGCACATGTCATAGCAGATAAGGGCAAAGGTAAATCCATTCAAGATATTCCTGTTGTTCGGGATTATTCTGAGGTATTCCCTAAAGATTTACCTGGTCTACCCCCAGCACGCCAAGTCGAGTTCCGTATTGATCTCGTAACGGGTGCAAATCCTATTACCAGAGCTCCATATCGTCTTGCACCGTCCGAGATGCAAGAGTTGTCTAAGCAGCTGCAGGAACTCTCTGACAAAGGTTTAATCCGTCCTAGCTTTTCACCTTGGGGTGCTCCTGTTCTTTTTGTCAAGAAGAAGGATGGATCTTTTAGGATGTGTATCGATTATCGTGAGCTTTACAAGCTCACCATCAAGAATCGATATCCCCTACCTCGCATTGATGATCTCTTTGATCAATTGCAAGGCGCTTCTTATTTTTCAAAGATTGATCTGCGATCTGGATATCATCAGCTTCGTGTGCATGAAGAAGATATTCCCAAGACAGCGTTCCGCACTCATTATGAACATTATGAGATCACAGTCATGCCATTCGGTTTGACTAATGCTCCTATTGTTTTCATGGACTTGATGAATAGTGTCTGCAAGCCTTATTTGGATAAGTTCATCATCGTTTTCATTGATGACATTTTAATATATTCTAAGACGCAGGCTGATCATGAGCAACATCTTCGTCTTACTTTGGAACTCCTAAAGAAGGAGCAACTTTTCGCCAAATTCTCTAAGTGTGAATTCTGGCTCAAAGAAGTTCAATTCTTAGGACATATTGTCAACGAACAAGCTATTCATGTAGATCCCTCCAAGATCAGTGCGATTAAGGATTAGGATACGCCTACTACTCCTACTGAAGTTCGTTCTTTTCTTGGTCTAGCGGGTTATTATCGCCGCTTCATTGAAAATTTCTCGAAGATTGCAGTTCCTCTAACTGCTCTAACTCAGAAGAGGAAGCGTTTCTGACTTTGAAACAGAAACTTTGCGACGCGCCTGTCCTAACTTTGCCCGAGGGTAATGATGATTTCGTCATTTATTGCGATGCATCTAAATTAGGTCTTGGCTGCGTCCTGATGCAAAGAAACAAAGTCATAGCATACGCATCAAGGCAGTTGAAGATACATGAAAAGAACTACACTACTCATGATCTTGAGTTGGGTGCAGTTGTCTTCGCTCTTAAGATTTGGAGACACTATTTGTACGGTACAAAATGCGTGGTTTTCACAGACCACAAAAGTCTCTAGCATATCTTCAGTCAGAAAGAGCTCAACATGAGGCAGCGACGTTGGGTTGAACTTCTAAACGACTATGACTGCGAAATTCACTACCATCCTGGTAAGGCGAACGTAGTAGCCGATGCTTTGAGTCGCAAGGAACGTACTAAGCTTCATTGTGTTCGTGTCCAATCTGTTATTCAAGCTCAATCCGATATCCAAGCAAGTATTTCTCAGGCTCAACAATCTTGTGTTTCACAAGGTTTGATGGATAAAGAATTTCCTTATCACCTAACACCTGCTCTTGAACTGAAGGACAATGGATCGTATTACTTCATGGACCGTTTGTGGGTCCCAAGCCAAGATAATCTTCGTACCTTGCTTATGGATGAACCCCATAAGTCTCGTTATTCTAGTCATCCTAGCTCAGATAAGATGTATAAGGATCTTCGTATTCAGTATTGGTGGCCTGGTATGAAGAAAGACATTGCCTTATACGTATCAAAATGCCTTACTTGTCTTATGGTTAAGGCTGAACATCAGCGTCCTTCTGGTTTATTGGAGCAACCAGAGATCCTAGTTTGGAAATGGGAAAACATTACCTTGGATCTCATTACTAAACTTCCGCGCACAAAGAAAGGTCACGATGCCATCTGGGTAGTTGTTGATCGTCTTACTAAGTCAGCGCATTTCTTGCCAATCCGTGAGGATTTTTCGGCCGACAAACTTGCTCAAATCTACGTGGATGAAATAATAGCTCGACATGGTGTTCCTTTGAACATCATTTCTGACAGAGATGCTCGTTTCACTTCTCATTTTTGGAGAACCATGCAATCTACTATGGGGTCCCAACTTAATCTGAGCACAGCTTATCATCCGCAAACGGATGGTCAATCTGAAAGAACAATCCAGACACTGGAGGATATGCTTAGAGCTTGTGTGATCGATTTTGGTGGTAGTTGGGATTCACATCTTCCATTGATTGAATTCTCCTACAACAATAGTTATCACTCCAGCATCAACATGGCTCCTTTCGAGGCTCTCTATGGTCGAAAATGTCGTTCACCAGTCTGCTGGAATGAGATCGGTGAGGCTCAGCTTACTGGACCTGCCCTCATTTTAGAGACAACAGATAAGGTTAAGAAAGTTCGTGATAACCTTCAGACAGCTAGAAGCCGTCAAAAGAGTAACGCGGACCTTGGAAAGGTGTGATCAGATTCGGAAAGAAAGGAAAACTTGCACCTAGATACGTTGGACCATTCAAGATCGTCGAAAGAATCGGTAAGGTAGCCTACAGACTTGAGTTACCTCCTGAACTTGGAAATGTTCATCCAACATTTCACGTGTCCAATCTCAAGAGGTTTTTAGCTGATGAGAACCTCCACATACCGCTTGACGAGATTCGTGTTGATAAAACACTGAAATTTGTCGAGAAACCGGTGGAAATCATGGAACGTGAAGTCAAGTGGCTTAAAAGCAAGTGCATTCCTTTGGTCAAGGTTCGCTGGGAATCTAAGCGTGGACCCGAGTTTACTTGGGAATGCGAAGATCAAATGAAGGCAAAATATCCGCATCTTTTTCCACGAGTTTCCTCTAAATAAATTTCGGGACGAAATTTCCACAAGTAGGGGAGACTGTAACATTTGTGCTCGAAATCATTATGAACAGTTCAATTATCAATAAAACAATGTTATTTGATCCCAATGTTTGTTTGGTTGTGTTTTACATTTTTCATGTTTTGACTTTTGTTCGATTTTAAACTCTATATCGCTTTCTTGAGAATTATACGCAAACTGGTGCGTAAACATACTCAGTTTAATGCGACAAATACTCCGTAACATCAACATATACTCAGCATACCTTAATAACCTTTACATAACTTAGAAATAAGTTTTGAAGGCCTTGGTATGGCAAAAACAAGTTAATTCCCTTACAGGGACTAAATTTGACAAACTGCGAAAGTATGCCAATTTGTACTAAAACAGACATTCCGGAACATGTCCATAGGTTAAACATACCATAAATATCCTTTACATAGCTTAGAAATAGGCTTTGAGGGGTTTGGTATGCTAAAATAAACTTTTGGATCATTCAGGGACTAAAAGTGTCAAAAAGTGCATAAGTTTGCACTTTCGCGCATAACTTACGTTCTGAATACATCCGGACATCCAAAAATTTATGTAAGCATCCTAATATTATGCCTTAGTGTTTGGCATGAGAAAAATCCATTCGTCGCGCAATTTGGACCGTTTTTCGCGCTTATGCGCATTCCGTCGTAATTAACCGAACATCGCGATCGTACGGCCAAACGAACCAACATCCGACATATTTTTCAGCATGTTTCATGTCCTCAATGTTTAGGCATCATATTAGGGCTTTAAGGATGGCTTAACGGGCCTTGAACGTGTCGGAAATGGCCTTAAACCACATCAGGGACCTAAACTGTCACTTTTGGAACTTGTTTTCTGACCAGGACCTTTAGGCGGGGCGCGTAAGCCTGGAGGCAACCCTCACGCGGGCCGCGTCAGCCCTGCAGATGCAGAAACTCGTTTTTTTGCAGATTTTGGCCTTTCAATCACTCCAAAGGGCAATGCCCTTTCACAATCTCTGGAGTTAGGGTCATTATATGATACCACAACATCTTGACAAGTGTACGGATTAGATCGTGGCACGATATTCAAGAAACGATCCTAACGGTCTTGCTTTTCCTATAAATACCCCCCCCCATTTGTGTTAAAACCCACAAAACTGATCAAATAGCTCTAAGTTGATGCCATTGCTTCATACCTGAGCTCCTGGATCAAGTTTAGCTTTCGGGGACCCTTCGTAAGTGTTCTTTCGTTCTTTTAATCGCTTTCTAGTGCTAAAGTCAAACTTTGTTTCACTTTCTGCGTTGACCAGCTTATGGTCAACACGAAGTTCGTTGGAACTTCATAACGTGAGCGTGATCACGATGGTTATAGTCCGTAGTGACCATACCTACTGATTACCACGTTATCTAGGCTCAGTGACGAGTCGTAGTTTCGGCCAAAATGCGCATTCTTGCGTATTTTGTAACCAAACTACTCGTGGGTATCAAAACCGTTTGTTTTGATACCAAACCTGTTTTCTAAACTTAGTTAAGCATGTTCTAGCATGCTTAGCTCATCACTTTTAGTTTAGTGCTTATATAGGGTCGCAAGGTAAGCGATCTAAACAATCGCTTATACTTTCGCACCCGACCCATTTGGTCGATCATTAGGATCCGACCAGACACATTAGGTGACCATAGTTGTATAGGGAATAACCTTCCGAGGTTATACCTTATGGTCACGACGTTAGGCGTTCCAAACGCGTTTTACGCGAACGACGCGTTAAGGTAGCATAAGCTACCTAAACGGGTCGTAATGGGTCGTAAGCACTTAGGTTAGGTTTCATTTCAGTATGTGGGCTTTCTTAAACCATATTACACGAGTCTCTATACTCGTTTGGTTTAGAAACCCTCATTCTATCCAAATCCTCCGATTTAGGTCCGGTATATTAACATAGTTATCCATATTAGGTGTCGTTTGATATCCGTGATCTCTAGCATTCTTTGGTTGTTATACAAGAACTTCAAAGCAATCTCAGGTGAGTACATAGAACCCCATCTCTTAAATGCTTTCAAGGTGTCTATGTGAGTACATAGACCCTTCTTTTACTGTTTTCCAAACTGTTTTGGGGTGAAACACATGTGCCTACTTGTTACTTTCATGCTTTCCTGTTTTCACATCATATACTTGCTATGATTATTAGTACACTATTAGTACACGATTTACATTACATTGTTTTGCTATGTATGTTTAATTAGCATACTTAGTACATTGATTTACGTTACATTTCTGCTATGTGTGTTGACTGATAGCATGCTAGCACATTGATTTACATGACTTTTATGCTATGTATGCCCATTGTGTGCGTACTTAGTACATCATTTTACACTACATTTTATGCTATGTGTGCCCATTGTGTGCATACTTAGTACATTTATTCATCACATGCTCACACTTTGGTATGACATTTGGTTTGTTTAAATTATACAATGTACATTCATTAACACCGATCATGCCGCCCGTTAGTAGGTAGTGGTACCATAGGACTTGACAACTCCCATTCCTGAAATCTTGGGTTTGTTTGGATTGGAAGGAATGACCGAATACGATAAACATAACACATATAGACCTTTTAATTTGTTTAAAGGTCTATCACTACAGTCACAAAGGCTTGAATGTATGCATTTTCACAATACCGCATAGATGTTCGTATCAGTATAGCATGCAATTGTTCCACAAAACATAACTTTGACTTAAACTATGTTTAATTCAATGCCTTGTTTTTGTGCATTTTACCTATGGCCCAATTGATATATTTTCACATGCCATACATGATATTTTGGATACACGTTACAATGATTTACATTAAACATAAACAATTTGACATTGATATACACATTTGGTGGTTTACATTAGACATGAACATTTTGATATGGTTACACAATAACACTTAACAATTGATTTATACACGAACAATTTACATGGTGGTTGGTTTGGGTAAATGGTTTGAGTAACGTGGCGTATGTAATATGATACAAACATGGTGGATACGCCGCTGGTACTTCCTATATATAAATGTTTGTATAATATTACCTATCCTAGCATTATTTAAATCATTTCAGTTTAGACATATTACGTTTTACACAAATAACATATTCTTCACAAGACATTATTTTTACAAACAACTTATCTTATACAAACTCATTTTACTAGATTATTCATTTAACCTTACATTTTATTTATATATATCATCTGATCTTATCGTTTTTCATATGATTTACAAAACAAAACAATTTACAAGGTTCATGACTGATTGTTATTAAACGTTTTCTTAAAACTTAGGTCATGAATCCCATTTTCACAAAACCTATGTATCTCACAGGCATTTTTATGCTGACGTACCTACTTTCACATGTGTTTTCAGGAGCTATCGCTTAGGATGACGATTGTGACACTAGGGTGGACCTGTGCCTTAGAGACATAAAACGAAGATAGACTTAGTTTGAATACGTTCTGAACACTTTATTTCCTGTTTTGAAACGATGTAACACTCGTGTTTAATAAATAAAATATAACTTTGTATGCCTTAGTTGTGAAACTATTAATTCTGTCCCAACACTCCCCGACGTTTCCGCCGCGGTTGCATGTTATACGCGGTCATGGTGTGACACGGCTCGTGATCGTCAGAAAAGTTACGCTGATAAGCGCAGGAAACCACTCGAGTTCTAAGTTGGGGATCGAGTGCTACTCAAAGTCTCACCCTGGAAGGGTGTGGTTCGTTTTGGCAAACGGGGCAAACTCAATCAGCGGTATGTCGTACCGTTCGAAATCGTAGAAAGAATAGGCAAAGTGGCCTACAGACTGAACCTACCAGCAGAACTCGGTGCAGTTCACAATGTTTTCCACGTGCCGAATCTGAAGAAGTGTCTGTCAGATGAGACCCTCACAGTTCCTTTGAAGGAGCTCACTATCGACGAACAGTTGCGATTCGTCGAAGAACCAGTTGAAATCACGGACCGGGATGTTAAGGTCCTCAAGAACACTAGAATACCCCTTGTTCGAGTTCGTTGGAACTCCCGTCGTGGCCTAGAGATCACCTGGGAACAAGAAGATCAAATGGAACTCAAGTATCCCCAGTTGTTCGCAAACAATGCAACTACTACTGAGGCTGAAGCTACTACAGAATTTCGGGACAAAATTCCAAGTCAACGGGGGGATGATGTGACACCCCAGGAAAACCAGTAAACGATACAACTTACCTAGCTTCCTCAGTAACCGCATGCTAAATTTTGGGACGAAATTTCTTTCAAGTTGGGGATAATGTGACAACTCGAGTTTCCGAGATTCCATATTCGCATTAATTGCACGTTGACTGTCTAGTTGTTTACTTAATTGACTTGTTTGCTTTGTAACTATGCACACTGTGTTATGATAAAACGTATTGTGATTACTGCATGTTTATGTGATTGATGTTATAAAATGAAACTTATTAGGAAACTTATACCGTTTAACTCATGAAAGAACCCAACGAAATAGAAGTCTGTTTCATCACACCAATCCCGACGAAACAGAGTTGTTTCGCCAAAAACACACCGACGAAACAGGAGCTTGTTCGTCATCCCAATCTCGACGAAACAGACGTGTTTCGCCGAGCCCAGTTTCGCCGAAGCCCATTAAGGACCCAACACGTAATGACGGGTATTTTAGTGAATCAACCAGTTCATTCGTCACACTTTTGGCAAAACAGAAACCCTAGAACTCTTCCCACTGTGATGGCAGCTGTGTGTGATTCTCCCAAGCCCTTTAGCAATCAATTCATCTTTCCATCCATCTCGGTTAGTCGTTTGTGTGTTAATTCGGTTTCATGTTTCTTTGACTACTCGATTCAGGTTTGTGTTTATGTTGATTTCTGGAATAGATGTGATTATTTGAGTATAGTTGTCTTGATTTCGTATGCATGAAAAATCGGTTATACAACTTCATGTGAAACATGACGTGATTAGGGTTTCATGAGTCTTATGTATCATCATCCATTGCATACCTGATTAAACCGTTTAGAACGAAATCATAGGATGGTTCTTTGAATCAACAAATCTAAACTAGTGTTAATCGTATAAATGCTTTATGATATCGTAGATTTCGTATTTGTTCAGTAATTGTTATGCAAAGGGTACGGATTACTTGTAGGTTGTTTGGTTGAATGATTTCTGATGATTTGCTATGTGATGATTATGTAAGATTGATGATGTTGATGTCGGCTGTTAGCATGATTAGGGTTTTCTGTGATTGTGTAACTGTCATGCGACGTAACAGACATCCTCATGACGAAACACAGGTGGCGACGAAACAAAAGTGTTTCGCCGACACCAACCTTGATGAATCAGACACGACGAAACACAAAGTGTTTCGCCGAGACCTTTAGCGACGAAACAGAGGTGACGAAACGGAAGTGTTTCGTCGGGAGGGACTCACGGCTAAACATGGGTGTTTCGCCGAAAGGGTAAACTGCACAGTAACTTAGTTTAATCCTGTTAAACTTAACTGAGTTAGTTAACTACTGTTAAGTGTTACGCATGGCTTGTATGATTTTGGATATGTGGTTTGTACTACCTTGTGATCATTGACTGTGCATATACGTGAACTTCGTGAATACAAACTAATTATGTATACATGCGTACTTTAGGACGTGATTGATTAACTGTGAGCACATACTTTAGCATACCGAGCAAACCAAGGTGAGTTCACACTCTTACCAAGGCATGGGATTCCCGGTGGATAGGGAATGGGATTGAAGGAATGAGATAGAACGATTACTTGTACTTACACTGTTACTAGACTATATACCATCATCCTCGGATGCGAAGGATACATACGTAAAACCTACGTATACTTGTACTCGTCACTGTCCTAAGGATGCAAAGGACACTTACGTAAAACCTATGTAAACTAATACTCACTACTGCCTCGGATTGTGATAGGCACTTACGTAAAACCTACGTAAACCCCCGCGTACCACTGTCCTCGAGTTAAGAAGGGAACTTATGTAAAACCTACGTAAACCTTGTACGTACTCCTGTTCTCAGGTTAAGAAGAACACTTATGGTTACCACTAGTCTAGTATATACAACATGGGAAGCCCCACTAATTGAACATACAAACATGGGAAACCCCCACTAAATGAACATACAATTGACTTAGTTTATAACGCATGGTGATGCAACGATATTACAATTACCAATTTACTTACTGTGAACTCGCTCAACTAGTTGTTGACTTTCTGTTACATGCCTTGCAGGACCATAGGTACTCCTGGAGCTTGCACGGGAGGCGCGGTCGTTGTGGGCACGGATTGTGGATGTTTTGATGAAAACATTAAGACTCGTTAAACTTAACACTTGTGTTGGATTTTCATACTATGCTTCCGCTACTTATACTATGTTTTGAAATGAACACCAATTGTATTGTGATGGATTACATTTACTTTTACTTATTATTTACATGTTCAATATGATTGGTGGCTTGATCCTGGTCATGTCACGCCTCCATGCAGTGGTACTCCGCGTGTGGATTTTGGCGGTGTGACATTCGTCTTGGTGGCAATTGCTTCGTCCCATTTGGATACATAATCGACCGCCACCAAGATGTATAAGTTGCCATGCGAATTAGGGAATGGGCCCATGAAATTGATCCCCCACACATCAAAAATATCTACAATGAGGATCGGTTGCATGGGCATTTCATCCCTTTTAGAAATACCCCCTAACTTTTGACACTCCACACAGTTTTTAGCGAAATTAAAAGCATCCTGAAAATAGTCGGCCAATAAAGATCGCTACTGAGCACTTTGTGCCCGGTTTTGTGACCACTGCAATGGCCCCCACAAGCAAATGAATGCAAGTGCATCAAGACACTAGGAATCTCTTCGTTGGGTATGCAACTTCGAATGACTTGATCCAGACAAAACTTGAATAAGTCCGGTTCTTCCAACGTGTAGTACTTGATTTGAGATAGGAAGTGTAACCTCTTCCTTCTATCCCAATGAACCGGCAAGTCACATGTGACCAAATAATTAACAATATTAGCGTACCATGGTGATATTAAAACTTTTAAAATTTGCTCATCAGGGAAGTTCTCATTAATCTCTTCACGGGAAGAATCCTACTCCACAACCAATCGAGACAAGTGGTCCGCAACCACATTCTCACTCCCTTTCTTGTCTCTAATTTCCAAATCAAACTCTTGTAGCAAGAGAACCCATCGGATTAATCTCAGCTTCGCATCCTTCTTGTCCATAAGATACCTAACTGCAGAATGGTCAGAATATACAATGACCTTAGTACCCCATATATAAGCACAAAATTTATCCAATGCATATACCGCCGCAAGTAGCTCTTTCTCGGTAGTTGTATAATTTAGTTGTGCATCCGAGAGAGTCTTGCTTGCGTAGTAAATGGCAACCGGTTTCTTGTTTACCCTTTGACCCAATACGGCCCCCACCGCATAATCACTTGCATCACACATAATTTCGAATGGTTAAGATCGATTTGGTGATTGCAAGATTAGGGCCTCAACCAACTTTTTCTTCAAAATGTTAAAGGCATTTTGACAATTCTTATCAAAATCAAATGTTTTATCTTTTAACAATAGATTACATAGGGGTTTCATTATATCACTAAAACTTTTTATAAACCTCCTATAAAACCTCGCGTGCCCTAAGAACGACTGAATACCCTTAACACTTGTGGGATAAGGCAAAGTGGATATGACTTGTACTTTTGCTCTATCCACCTCAATCCCACGACTTAAGACAACATGCCCCAACACAATCCGTTCTTGAACCATAAAATAGCTCTTTTCCCAACTCAAAACAAGATTTTTCTCAACACATCTTTTTAAAACTTTTTTGAGTTGGTCAAGGCATGTAACAAATGATGACCCAAATATTGAGAAATCATCCATGAAGATTTCTAAAGACTCCCCCACCATATATGAAAAGATACTCATCATACACCTTTGGAAGGTGGCGGGGGCATTACAAAATCTAAAGGGCATTCGCCTAAATGCAAATGTACCGTATGGACAAGTAAAAGTAGTCTTTGCTTGGTCTTCCGGATGTATAGCAATTTGATTGTATCCAGAAAACAATAAATTTTTTATCCGGCCAATTTCTCAACAATTTGGTCAATAAATGGCAAAGGGAAATGATCTTTGGAAGTTGCAGCATTTAACTTCCTATAATCAATACAAATACGCCACCCGGTTACCGGCCGAGTGGCGACCTCTTCACCTGCGTCATTTGTGACGACTTGAATACCCACCTTCTTAGGAACTGTTTGTGTCGGGCTCACCCATTGGCTATCTAAGATAGGGTATATGATACCCGCATCTAGCCACTTGAATACCTCCTTCTTGACCACTTCCCGCATGTTTAGATTTAGTCTCCGTTGTGTGTCACGAGAAGGACTCATACCATCTTTCGTGATTATCTTGTGCATCACCACCGAGGGACTAATTCCCTTCAAATCCGCAATGGTCCACCCGATAGCGGCTCTATGGGTGACCAACACTTTCATCAATTTTTCTTCTTGCTCCCGGTGTCAAATTAGATGCAATGATAACCGGGAGCGTGCTACCTTCACCCACATAAGCATACTTAAGATGCTTGGGTATCACCTTCAACTCTAGCACCGGAGGCTCTTCTAATGATGGCTTCAATTTTGTGTCAATGCTTTCCGGAAGACTTTCCACTTGATGTGTCCAAGTGGGCCTTCCTTCTTTTGCCGCCATAACCTCCAACTCTTTCACTTCCTCATCCATGCTCTGATTTCTCTCTCCTTGTAACTTGTCAAACATGAAACATTCCTCTATTGTGTTTTCCTCTTCGATACTAATGTCACATAGAGGTATACACTTGTCAACAATGTCCGCCATATAGCATTCATCGCCGACTAGAGGATCCGTCAATCCTGAAAAGACATTTAACTGCAACTGACGGTTACCAAACGTCATGTCGACCGTGCCCGATTTGCAATTAATTTGGGCATTCGATGTTGCCAAAAATGGTCGAACGAGGATCACCGTTTGTTGCTTGGTTCGGTCCAAAGAAACATAATCTAATACAAGAATGTCCACCGGATTGTAAAAGTCCTTGACCTTGACTATTACATCCGTGACTATCCAACGGGGTAGTTTAGGGGTCAAGTCGGCTAACACCACGGTGGTGTTAGACACTTGAAGTGGACTAAAATCATATTGGTCCTATAAACTACCCGGCAAGATACTCACACTTGCCTCAAGATCCAAAAGTGCCTGTGTCATTTTAAATTCACCAACTTGTATTGAAATAATGGGCGCCCCCGGATCTTGAAGTTTTGGTGGAAGTGCACCCGAAAGAATCGAAATCACATTTTCAGTTAAATCAAGTTTCTTAGGAAATTTGTGAGTCTGCTTTTGGATGCATATGTAACATTTATGCCTGAAATCATTATGAATAGTTCAGTTATCAATAAAACAATGTTATTTGATCCCAATGTTTGTTTGTTTATGTTTTACATTTTCCATGTTTTGACTTTTGTTCGATTTTAAACTCTACATCGCTTTCTAGAGAATTATACGCAAACTGGTGCGCAAACGTACTCAGTTTAATGCGACAAATACTCCGGAACATCAACATATACTTAACATACCTTAAATAACCTTTACATAACTTAGAAATAAGTTTTGAAGGCTTTGGTATGGCTAAAGCAAGTTAAAACACACAGGGACTAAATTTGACAAATTGCGAAAGTATGCTAATTTGAACTGTAACAGACATTCCGGAACATGACCATAAGTTAAACATACCATAAATATCCTTTACATAGCTTAGAAATAGGCTTTGAGGTGTTCGGTGTGCTAAAATAAACTTTTGGGTCATTCAGGGACTAAAAGTGTCAAAAAGTGCATAAGTTTGAACTTTCGCGCATAACTTACGTTCTGAATACATCCGG
Organism: Helianthus annuus; assembly: GCF_002127325.2. NCBI lineage: Eukaryota > Viridiplantae > Streptophyta > Magnoliopsida > Asterales > Asteraceae > Helianthus > Helianthus annuus. Next base: position 114,956,332 of record NC_035436.2, read on the forward strand.
ACATCCAAAAATTTATGTAAGCATCATAATATTATGCCTTAGTGTTTGGCTTGAGAAAAATCCATTCGTCGCGTCATATGGATCGTTTTTCGCGCTTATGCGCATTCCGTCGTAATTAACCGAACATCGCGATCGTACGGCCAAACGAACCAACATCCGGCATATTTTTGAGCATGTTTCATGTCCACAATGTTTAAGCATCATTTTAGGGCCTTAAAGATGGCTTAACGGGCCTTAAACATGTCGGAAATGGCCTTAAACCACAACAGGGACCTAAACTGTCAATTTCCAAAGTTTGCTGCAGATCAGGACAGCCAGGCGGGGCGTGTAAGCCCTGTCTGATCCTTTACGCAGCCCGCGTCAGTCTTCCAGACCAGATTCAATGTTTATAACAACTTGTAACAGCCTTTCAATCACCCAAAGGGCAATGCCACATGTCAAACTCTTGTGGTGGGGGCAAAATGAGCCACCACAACATTCCGACAAGTGTACGGGTGAGATCAAGGCACGATATTCAAGAAACGATCCTAACGGTCTTGCATATCCTATAAATACCCCCCATTCTTGTTTAAAACCCACAAATCTGATCTAAAAGCTCTAAGTTGAGGCCATTGCTTCATACCTGAGCTCCTGGATCAAGATTAGCTTTCGGGGACCCTTCGTAAGTATTCTTTCGTTCTTTTATCGCTTTTCGAGTCCTAAAGTCAAACTATGTTTGACTTTCTGCGTTGACCAGCCTATGGTCAACACGAAGTTCGTTGGAACTTCATAACGTGAGCGTGATCACGATGGTTATAGTCCCTAGTGACTATACCTACTGATTACCACGTTATCTAGGCTCAGTGACGAGTCGTATTTCGGCCAAAGTGCGCATTCTTACGTATTTTGTAACCAATCTACTCATAGGTATCAAAACAGTTTGTTTTGATACCAAACCTGTTTTCTAAACTTAGTTAAGCATGTTTTAACATGCTTAGCCCGTCACTTTTAATTTAGTGCTTATATAGGGTCGTAAGGTAAGCGATCTAAACAATCGCTTTTACTTTCGAACCCGACCCGTTTGGTCGATCATTAGGATCCGACCAAACACTTTAGGTGACCATAGTTGTATAGGGAATAACCTTCTGAGGTTATACCTTGTGGTCACATCGTTTGAGTAGTTGTATGATAGGTAGAATATATGCCTTAGGTAAATTACCAAAATACCCTTTGAACACCAAAATTCATTTTAAGCATATGTAACATAACTTTTGGTATCTAAACTGATTTGGCAACAATATTAGACATGTTAAGGCATATTTTACTTATCATAGGACTAATTAGGCGTTCCGAACGCGTTTTACGCGAATGACGCGTTAAAGTTGCATAAGCTACCTAAACGGGTCGTAATGGGTCGTAAGCACTTAGGTTAGGTTTCATTTTAGTATGTAGGCTTTGTTAAACCATATTACACGAGTCTCCATACTCGTTTGGTTTACGAACCCTCATCCTATCAAATCCTCCGATTTAGGTCTGGTATATTAACATAGTTACCTACTAGGTGCCGTTTGATATCCGTGATCTCTAGTATTGTGTGGTTGTTACACAAAGACTTCAAAGCAATCTTAAGTGAGTACATAGTCCCCTCTTTTACTGTTTTCCAAACTGTTTTGGGGAGTAACACATGTGCCTACTTGTTACTTCCGTGCTTTCCTGTTTTCACATCATATACTTGCTATGCTCATTAGTACACCATTAGTACATGATTTACATTACATTGTTTCGCTATGTATGTTTACTTGGCATACTTAGTACATTGTTTTACTTTACATTTCTGCTATGTATGTTGACTGACAGCATGCTAGCACATTGATTTACATGACTTTTCTGCTTTGTATGTTAACTTAGCATACTTAGTACATTGTTTTCATATAGCATGTTTACAATTGCTATGACATTTGGTTTGCACAAACGGGACTTATATACGTTCATTAACATTAGCTACGCCGCTCGGTAGTAAGTAGTGGTACCATAGGACTTGATAAATCCCATTCCTGACATCCCGGCTTTGTCTAGATGTAAGGAATGACTGAATCCGAAAACATTTCTTTTGATAACCTTGACATAGGGTTATCCGACTGTCTCAAGGCTTGAATGTATGCGTTTACTTACCACATAAGTGTTTGTATCAATGTAACATGCCTTTACTTTGCAAAACATAACATTTTAATATATTCAAAATACTTTGTTTTGTACATTTCTACATTTGGCTTATGTAACAACACGTTACTTACAACACATAACCTTTGTTACACATTACTGAACTACATTTGGACTTTTAACATTTGATATGGTTTATACAAGGACTTTTGACAACTGGTTTAAACATAGACTTTATACAATGGTGGTATGTTTAAGTGACTTAAGTAATGAGATGTGAGTAGTATAATACAAACATGGTGGATACGCTGCTGGTACTTCCTATATATAAGTGCTTGTATTATATTACATGTCATAGCGTTACTTAAATCATTCGTTTTGGACTTATACATTTTACACAAATCACATGTTTTTCACAAGACTGTGGTTTACAAAACAGATTATCTTATACAACTCATTTTACTTGGTTATTCATTTAACCATATACTATTCGTTTATCTATACGTATCATTTGATCTTATAACTTTTAAATGATTTACAAAACAAAACAATTTACAAGGTTCATGACTGAATTTTATTAAACATTTCTTAAATCATAAGTCATGAATCCTATTTTCACCAAACCTATGTATCTCACAGGCATTTTTATGCTGACGTACCTACTTTCACATGTGTTTTCAGGAGCTATCGCTTAGGACGATGATCATGACACTAGGGCGGACCTGTGCCTTAGAGACATAAAATGAAGATAGACTTATTTTAACTATGTTATGTACTCTTGGTTTTCATGTTTTAAGACAATGTTACTCTCTTGTTGATAAATAAAATATAACTTTGTATGCCATGGATTGTCAGATAATTAATTCTGTTACAACACTCCCCGGCGTTTCCGCCACGTTTGATTGTTGCACGTGGTCGGGGTGTGACAGAAGAGTTGGTATCAGAGCCAATGGTTGTAGGGAATTAGGTTATTAGTAATACTTTGACCTAGACTATAACTTTCTAGGACCCTAACACAAGTTATCTTGTGTTTAAAACATGCACTTCACCTATCCTTAGGTGATAACCACAACGAGAACATCGATTCCGAATCCGCTTTGAAAATTAATCATCTGTTCTAGGATGATTGATTACTAGGTTTTGAACCCTCTTTTATATGGTTTTGAACCCCTTTGAATTTTCAAAAATCTCGTCGAAGTTTTGGGTTTTAATAGTGTGAACACGTGCAAACTGGAAGAGTGAATGCCTCCTCGACGCGACAATCAGGTAGCAAATGCCGAACTGGCAGAAATTATTGCACAGCAAATGGCTGCTGCACTCCCAAACCTCTTTGCTAAATGAAACCAAGCCAACAACAACAACAATGCTCCATGCAATTTCAAGAATTTTAACTCGGCTAAACCACTCAAGTTTAGTGGTTCTGAGGGAGCAACTGGGCTTCTTCAATGGTTCGAGAGCATTGAGAATACTTTCCGTCACGTGCAGTGTCCTGACAATTGCAAGGTCGAGTTTTCTTCGAGTGTGTTTCAAAAGAGGGCTCTTACGTGGTGGAACAGGGTATTGAGAGACCGCGGTGCAGAAGTTGCTCTAGCACAGAGATGGGCTGAACTTAGGGCCCTTACGATGAGGGAGTTCTGTCCTCGTCATGAACAGCGAGCTTTGGAGAAAGAGTTTGATGACTTAAAGCAATACAGTGGCGAACACCGGGCATATACTGATAGGTTTGAGGAGTTTAGTCTACTTTGCCCAACAATGGTTGCCCCACTCGACAATGCTATTGAAAGGTACACCGACGGCCTACCTGACTCGGTACAAGACATCATTACTGGTAGTAACCCTACCACACTCCGACAGGCGATCGAGTTAGCAGCAACATTGACTGAGTCGCAGGTTCGAAAGGGAAAGCTGCACAAAAAGGGTGACAAGGGTAAGAAGCAGGCGTCTGACAACGAGGATAGCAAGAAAGGTCAAAACAAGAAGGGAAAGGATTCTGGTTCTCCAAAGGGGTCTAGGAAGCGAAAGGCTTCCCAAAACCTATGTCGTTACTGCACAGGCTCAAGCTGCACCAAATCAGCCTGCGCAACCACTGGCCAAGAACCCTTATCTTGGCAATGCACCTTTGTGCAACAGGTGTAACGGCCATCACCCACCACATGTTCAGTGTCGTCAATGCACCAACTGTGGAAGAAATGGTCATCTTGCTGCCACCTGCCGCATTCCTGCTAACCAGAATTAGGCAGTTCAGAACCCAGCCCAACAAATTGCTCAGCCTCTTGCTCAGCAACAAGGTCAAGCTGCGCGACCTCATTTTCCTCCTGGTTCGTGCTACAATTGTGGGGATCTGACCCACTACAGAAACCGGTGCCCAAGACTAGCCAACCAGAATCAGAATCATGCTCGAGGACGAGTCTTCAACATGAACGCACAAGAGGCACAAGCAGATGATAATGTGGTGAACGGTACGTTCTTTATTAATAATCAGCCAGCATCTGTTCTTTTTGATTCGGGTGCCGATAAGAGTTTTGTGTCGTTATCTTTTGAACCATTGCTTCGCGTGTCTAGAACGAAACTAGGTAAACCTTTGACAGTAGAAGCGGCTAGTGGTGAACCCATTGTTCTTGATTCTGTTCTCCGCAACTGCCAGTTGAACCTTAACAACCATCTTTTTCCTATTGACCTCACGCCTATGCAACTTGGAAGCTTCGACGTTATTGTGGGTATGGATTGGTTAGCCAAGCATCGCGTAGAGGTAATTTGTTTCGAGAAGATCATTCGTGTGCCACTTTCGACAGGAGAGATCCTACAGGTTCGAGGTGAGAAACCTGCTGGTGGTCTCAAACTCATGTCTTGTTTTAAAGTTTGGAAGTATCTGGGAAAGAACTATGTGGCCTTTTCGGCACATATTGTAGTAGATAAGGGAAAAGGTAAATCTATTCAAGATATTCCTGTTGTTCGGGATTATTCTGAGGTATTCCCTGAAGATTTACCTGGTCTACCCCCAGCACGCCAAGTCGAAATCCGTATTGATCTCGTACCTGGTACAAATCCCATTGCCAGAGCTCCCTATCGTCTTGCACCGTCTGAGATGCAAGAATTGTCTCAGCAGCTTCAGGAGCTCTATGACAAAGGTTTTATCCGTCCTAGCTTTTCACCTTGGGGTGCTCCAGTTCTTTTTGTCAAGAAGAAGGATGGATCTTTCAGGATGTGTATCGATTATCGTGAGCTTAACAAGCTTACCATCAAGAATCGATATCCCCTACCTCGCATCGATGATCTCTTTGATCAATTGTAGGGCGCTTCATATTTTTCAAAGATTGATCTGTGATCTGGATATCATCAACTTCGTGTGCATGAAGAAGATATTCCCAAGACAGCGTTCCGCACTCGTTATGGGCATTATGAGTTCACAGTCATGCCATTCGGTTTGACTAATGCTCCTGCTGTTTTCATGGACTTGATGAATAGGGTCTGCAAGCCTTATTTGGATAAGTTCATCATCGTTTTCATTGATGACATTTTATTATATTCTAAGACGCGAGTTGATCATAAACAACATCTTCGTCTTACTCTGGAACTCCTAAAGAAAGAGCAACTTTTCGCCAAATTCTCCAAGTGTGAATTCTGGCTTAAAGAAGTTCAATTCTCAGGACAAATTGTCAACGAACAAGGTATTCATGTAGATCCCTCCAAGATCAGTGCGATTAGGGATTAGGATACACCTACTACTCCTACTGAAGTTCGTTCTTTTCTTGGTTTAGTGGGTTATTATCGCCGCTTCATAGAAAACTTCTCAAAGATTGCAGTTCCTCTAACTGCTCTAACCCAGAAGAACAAACCCTTTGATTGGGGATTCAAGCAAGAGGAATCGTTTCTGACTCTGAAACAAAAACTTTGTGACGCGCCTGTTCTAACTTTGCCTGTGGGCAATGATGATTTCGTCGTTTATTGCGACGCATCTAAATTAGGTCTTGGCTGCGTCCTGATGCAAAGAAACAAAGTTATAGCATACGCATCGAGGCAATTGAAGATACATGAGAAGAACTACACCACTCATGATCTTGAGTTGGGTGCAGTTGTCTTCGCTCTTAAGATTTGGAGACACTATTTGTACGGTACAAAATGTGTGGTTTTCACAGACCACAAAAGTCTTCAGTATATCTTCAATCAGAAAGAACTCAACATGAGGCAATGACGCTGGGTGGAGCTTCTAAACGACTATGACTGCGAAATTCGCTACCATCCTGGCAAGGCGAATGTCGTAGCCGATGCTTTGAGTCGCAAAGAACGTACTAAGCTTCATTGTGTTCGTGTTCAATTTGATATTCAAGCTCAATCTGATATCCAAGCACGTATTTCTCGGTTCAACAATCTTGTGTTTCACAAGGTTTGATGGATAAGGAATTTCCCTATCACATAACACCTGATCTGGAACTGAAGGACAATGGATCGTATTACTTCATGGACCGTTTGTGGGTCCCAAGCCAAGATAACCTCCGCACCTTGCTTATGGATGAAGCCCATAAATCTCGTTATTCTGTTCATCCTGGCTCAGTTAAGATGTATAAGGATCTTCGTAGTCAGTATTGGTGGCCTGGTATGAAGAAAGACATTGCCTTATATGTATCAAGATGCCTTACTTGTCTTAAGGTTAAGGCTGAACATCATCGTCCTTCTGGTTTATTGGAGCAACCAGAGATCCCAGTTTGGAAGTGGGAAAACATTACTATCGATCTCATTACTAAACTCCCACGCACAAAGAAAGGTCATGATGCCATCTGGGTAGTTGTTGATCGTCTTACTAAATCAGCGCATTTCTTGCCAATCCGTGAGGATTTTTCGGCTGACAAACTTGCCAAAATCTACGTGGATGAAATTGTAGCTCGACATGGTGTTCCTTTGAACATCATTTCTGACAGAGATGCTCGTTTCACTTCTCATTTTTGGAGAACCATGCAATCTGCTATGGGGACCCAACTTAATCTGAGCATAGCTTACCATCCGCAAATGGATGGTCAGTCTGAAAGAACAATCCAGACTCTGGAGGATATGCTTAGAGCTTGTGTGATCGATTTTGGTGGAAGTTGGGATCCACATCTTCCGTTGATTGAATTCCCCTACAACAACAGTTATCACTCCAGCATCAACATGGCTCCTTTCGAGGCTCTCTATGGTCGAAAATGTCGTTCACCAGTCTGCTGGAATGAGATCGGCGAGGCTCAGCTTACGGGACCTGCCCTCATTTTAGAGACAACAGATAAGGTTAAGAAAGTTCGTGATAACCTTCAGACAGCTAGAAGCCGTCAAAAGAGTTACGCGGACCTAACACGCAAGCCCTTGGATTTTTCAAGTCGGTGATCGTGTATTACTTAAGGTCTCACCTTGGAAAGGTGTGATCAGATTTGGAAAGAAAGGAAAACTTGCACCTAGATACATTGGACCATTCAAGATCGTCGAAAGAATCGGTAAGGTAGCCTACAGACTTCAATTACCTCTAGAACTTGGAAATGTTCATCCAACCTTTCACGTGTCAAATCTCAAGAGGTGTTTAGCTGATGAGAACCTCCACATACCGCTTGACGAAATTCGTGTTGATAAAACACTGAAATTTGTTGAGAAACCGGTGGAAATCATGGAACATGAAGTCAAGTGGCTTAAACACAAGCGCATTCCTTTGGTCAAGGTTTGATGGGAATCTAAACGTGGACCCGAGTTTACTTGGGAACACGAAGATCAAATGAAGGCGAAATATCTGCATCTTTTTCCACGAGTTTCCTCTAAATAAATTTCGGGACGAAATTTCCACAAGTAGGGGAGACTGTAACATTTGTGCCTGAAATCATTATGAACAGTTTAGTTATTAATAAAACAATGTTATTTGATCCCAATGTTTGTTTGTTTATGTTTTACATTTTCCATGTTTTGACTTTTGTTCGATTTTAAATTCTACATCGCTTTCTAGAGAATTATACGCAAACTGGTGCGTAAACGTACTCAGTTTAATGCGACAAATACTCCGGAACATCAACATATACTTAACATACCTTAAATAACCTTTACATAACTTAGAAATAAGTTTTGAAGGCTTTGGTATGGCTAAAGCAAGTTAAAACACTTACAGGGACTAAATTTGACAAACTGCGAAAGTATGCCAATTTGAACTGTAACAGACATTCCGGAACATGACCATAAGTTAAACATACCATAAGTATCCTTTACATATCTTAGAAATAGGCTTTGAGGTGTTCGGTGTGCTAAAATAAACTTTTGGGTCATTCAGGGACTAAAAGTGTCAAAAAGTGCATAAGTTTGCACTTTCGCGCATAACTTACGTTCTGAATACATCCGGACATCCAAAAATTTATGTAAGCATCATAATATTATGCCTTAGTGTTTGGCATGAGAAAAATCCATTCGTCGCATCATTTGGATCGTTTTTCGCGCTTATGCGCATTCCGTCGTAATTAACTGAACATCGCGATCGTACGGCCAAGCGAACCAACATCCGACATATTCTTGAGCATGTTTCATGTCCACAATGTTTAAGCATCATGTTAGGGCCTTAAAGATGGCTTAACGGGCCTTAAACATGTCGGAAATGGCCTTAAACCACAACAGGGACCTAAACTGTCAATTTCCAAAGTTTGCTGCAGATCAGGACAGCCAGGCGGGGCGCGTAAGCCCTGTCTGATCCTTTACGCGGCCCGCGTCAGTCTTCCACACTAGATTCAATGTTTTTAACAACTTATAACAGCCTTTCAATCACCCAAAGGGCAATGCCACATGTCAAACTCTTGTGGTGGGGGAAAATGAGCCACCACAACATTCCGACAAGTGTATGGGTGAGATCAAGGCACGATATTCAAGAAACGATCCTAACGGTCTTGCATATCCTATAAATACCCCCCCCCCATTCTTGTTTAAAACCCACAAATCTGATCTAAATGGTCTAAGTTGAGGCCATTGCTTCATACCTAAGCCCCTGGATCAAGATTAGCTTTCGGGGACCCTTCGTAAGTATTCTTTCGTTCTTTTATCGCTTTTCGAGTCCTAAAGTCAAACTATGTTTGACTTTCTACGTTGACCAGCCTATGGTCAACACGAAGTTCGTTGGAACTTCATAACGTGATTGTGATCACGATGGTTATAGTCCCTAGTGACTATACCTACTGATTACCACGTTATCTAGGCTCAGTGACGAGTCGTAGTTTCGGCCAAAGTGCGCATTCTTGCGTATTTTGTAACCAAACTACTCATAGTTATCAAAACCGTTTGTTTTGATACGAAACCTGTTTTCTAAACTTAGTTAAGCATGTTTTAACATGCTTAGCTCGTCACTTTTTATTTAGTGCTTATATAGGGTCGTAAGGTAAGCGATCTAAACAATCGTTTATACTTTCGAACCCGACCCGTTTGGTCGATCATTAGGATCCGACCAAACACTTTAGGTGACCATAGTTGTATAGGGAATAACCTTCCGAGGTTATACCTTATGGTCACATCGTTTGAGTAGTTGTATGATAGGTAGAATATATGCCTTAGGTAAATTACCAAAATACCCTTTGAACACCAAAATTCATTTTAAGCATATGTAACATAACTTTTGGTATCTAAACTGATTTGGCAACAATATTAGACAAGTTAAGGCATATTTTACTTATCATAGGACTAATTAGGCGTTCCGAACGCGTTTTACGCGAACGACGCGTTAAAGTAGCATAAACTACCTAAACGGGTCGTAATGGGTCGTAAGCACTTAGGTTAGGTTTCATTTTAGTATGTAGGCTTTGTTAAACCATATTATACGAGTCTCCATACTCGTTTGGTTTACGAACCCTCATCCTATCCAATCCGCCGATTTAGGTCCGGTATATTAACATAGTTACCTACTAGGTGCCGTTTGATATCCGTTATCTCTAGCATTGTGTGGTTGTTACACAAAGACTTCAAAGCAATCTCAAGTGAGTACATAGTCCCCTCTTTTACTGTTTTCCAAACTGTTTTGGGGAGAAACACATGTGCCTACTTGTTACTTCCGTGCTTTCCTGTTTTCACATCATACACTTGCTATGCTCATTAGTACACTATTAGTACATGATTTAGATTACATTGTTTCGCTATGTATGTTTACTTAGCATACTTAGTACATTGTTTTACTTTACATTTCTGCTATGTATGTTGACTGATAGCATGCTAGCACGTTGATTTACATGACTTTTCTGCTTTGTATGTTAACTTAGCATACTTAGTACATTGTTTTCATATAACATGTTTACAATTGCTATGACATTTGGTTTGCACAAACGGGACTTATATACGTTCATTAACATTAGCTACGCCGCTCGGTAGTAAGTAGTGGTACCATAGGACTTGACAAATCCCATTCCTGACATCCCGGGTTTGTTTGGATGTAAGGAATGACTGAATCCGAAAACATTTCTTTTGATAACCTTGACTTAGGGTTATCCAACTGTCTCAAGGCTTGAATGTATGCGTTAGCTTACCACACAAGTGTTTGTATCAATGTAACATGCATTTACTTTGCAAAACATAACATTTTGATATATTCAAAATACTTTGTTTTGTGCATTTCTACATTTGGCTTATGTAACAACACATTACTTACAACACATAACCTTTGTTACACATTACTGAACTACATTTGGACTTTTAACATTTGATATGGTTTATACAAGGACTTTTGACAACTGGTTTAAACATAGACTTTATACAATGGTGGTATGTTTAAGTGACTTAAGTAACGAGATGTGAGTAGTATAATACAAACATGGTGGATATGCCGCTGGTACTTCCTATATATAAGTGCTTGTATTATGTTACATATCATAGCGTTAGTTAAATCATTCGTTTTGGACTTATACATTTTACACAAATAACATGTTTTTCACAAGACTGTGGTTTACAAAACAGATTATCTTATACAACTCATTTTACTTGGTTATTCATTTAACCATATACTATTCTTTTATCTATACGTATCATTTGATCTTATCACTTTTAAATGATTTACAAAACAAAACAATTTACAAGGTTCATGACTGAATTTTATTAAACATTTCTTAAATCATAAGTCATAAGTCATGAATCCTATTTTCACCAAACCTATGTATCTCACAGGCATTTTTATGCTGACGTACCTACTTTCACATGTGTTTTCAGGAGCTATCGCTTAGGACGATGATCATGACACTAGGGCGGACATGTGCCTTAGAGACATAAAATGAATATAGACTTAGTTTAACTATGTTATGTACTCTTGGTTTTCATGTTTTAAGACAATGTTACTCTCTTGTTGATAAATAAAATATAACTTTGTATGCCATGGATTGTGAGACAACTAATTCTGTTACAACACTCCCCGACGTTTCCGCCACGTTTGATTGTTCCACGTAGTCGGAGTGTGACAGCATAAATCTTTCAAGTACCTAGCATATGAGGGTACTTGTTTAATTGCATCTAAGAGTGGCAAATTGATTTTAACTTGTTTAAAAATTTCCCACATCTCTTCTTGTTATAGGCCTCGTTTATTTACCACTTTCTTAGATGGTCCCAACAAAGCTTCGGGATAAGGGTCGGTATTAACCTCCACACCCTTTTCCTTAGCCTTTGGCACGGGAATGGTCACAATAGGTGTAGTATTATTAATTTTAACATCATTTTTCTTTTGACCCGTTTGGCCATTTTTACCTTCATCATCACTCGCATCTTCCACCACCCCTTCAACAAACGTGGGGGATGGTGGCTCAACACCACTATTTATGACTCGACCACTACGTAAAGAAATTTCATTTATTTGTACCTCACGTCTGTTCTTTGAGTTCGACACTTGATGCTTAGGGTTCACCGTGGTATCACTTGGGAGTCCTCCTCCACTTCCACGAATTTGAGCCATCTCTTTAGCAAGTTGCCCCACTTGTTTCTCTAATGCCTTTTGAGATTTATCCCTCACTTCAAACTCTTTCCTCACTTCGGCTTTGAACTCTTGGTGTGAATTGGTGAGATTACTCACAACATTCATGATAGCGTCAAATGTCGAATTAATCGAATCATCATCTTTGAAGTTTGATGCACCACCCCCATTTCCACTTTGGTTGTAACCTCGTTGATAGTTGCTTTCGCGGCTTTGATACCCTTGGTTACCCCATTGATTGTAATTTCTTTGGTAACCCCCTTGGTTACCACTTTGACGATTGTTATACGATGAGCCACCGTGATTACCCGATTGGAAATTCGGATTCATTTGATTTGAGGCGTTACCATACCGGAAGTTAGGGTGATTTCTCAAACCTGGATGGTAAGTGTTGGAGTTCATGTCATATTGCTTTTGATCCCCATACACTTGGTTTACCTCCTCAGTGTAATCACTTGACCCCATTGGACATTGTTTGGTTCTATGGCCGATATCTCCACACTCTTCACACACCGCGAATTGTACTGCGTTCACCTTCTTCTTCTTCATACGAGCCATTTCCCATTCTAAGGTAGAAATTCGATCCTTAGAATCAAGATCGGGAAGTGACCGGGAAAAGGGATGTTTCTTGGCTCTATCGGCCGATTCCTTTTCCTTCGACCGCTTGCTCATCCACTCAAGGAATTCCCAATCATCATCTTCATAATTGCTCAATAAAGTCCCGTTGCTCGTTGACTCGAGGCGATTCCATGTCATATCATCCAAACCCCATACAAAACACTTCACCAATTACCACTTTTCTATTTGGTGGTGTAGGCATTTCCGAATCAACTCCTTGTACCTTGTAAATGCTTCGTGCGGGTTCGCTTGACAATTGACGAAAAGACCTAATTTCGTCTCTAGCATCATCGGTCTTCGCCATCGAATAGTACTCATCGAGAAAGACTTGTTGCATCTCACCCCATGTTCGGATACTATTCGCCCGAAGTGTGAGAAACCATTGCTTTGCCTTGTCTTTTAGCGAGAATTGGAACAATCGAAGTTTGACCTCCTCCAATGCAAAGTTGTGCCCCCCGATAGTGTTACAAATGGAGGAAAACTCCACCAAATGCGTGTATGGCTCATCATTAGACCTCCCATTGAAATGGGAAAGTACGTTGATGTAGTGGGGCTTGCAATCGAACATTCTCCTTTCGCACATAATTGGAGAGTCGTTATCGGTAACTACTGATCGAAAACGGTCATTCACTCCCCTTGGAGGTTGTTGACGACGTTGTGGACCGTTAACCTCTTGATCGTCCGGCCTTCGATTATCCCTTCTATCACCTCCCCGATCACCTCTTCTATTGCCACCTTGCTTACCCCTTTGATTACCCCCTCCCACGAAATGAGGAATCCGGTTAGGGTTAGCATTATTGTTGTTGTTGTTGTAAAACCCATCGTTCCGGTTCCTTTGATTGTTGTTTCGTGGTTGGCGGTTATTTTCGTAACCGTCATTTCTCCTATTCACATACCCATAATCATCGTCCCCCACAACATTGGCTTTCTGGTAGCCAAACTCGTCATCTTCAAACCTTCTTCCATTGTAGATGTTACCCTGATTCATGTACCCCCAATCTTCGTCATCATTAGCCCGATCATCATAATATCCCCCATCGTATGAATTTTCAGCGATTGATAACCAGGAACACTATATGATTCTTCATCGGGGATGGCGTTCCACAAATCGTATATGATGAAGAATGGGTCTTCGTTCACAGGATTGCCACGATCTCGATTACCTCAATGGTCAGAATCGACATTCCGGTCATCAAGGTTGATGGGTAAGGAAGTTTGTCGATGAAGGTTTTGTTGTTGGGGTGTTCTTTGGGTGTTGTTGGGATTTTGATTTTGGAAAGGTGGTGTGGGTGGTCCATTGTTGTTATTACCACCCGGTCGCTCTTGAGGCATAGGTTGAACATTCTGAGGGGGATTGAAATTGCTTCGGTATTGAAATTGGTTCTGGTTTTGGTTTAAGTTTTGGTTTGCCATTAAATCGGTTTCAATGGTCGGTGTGAATTGTGGTGTTTGATTGGTTTGATTAGAAGTAAGTGTTGCTTCCAATCGGCTTGCTAAATTCCTTCTTGCAACTCTTTCGATTTCCGGTTCCTAGACTAACGGTGAAGTCCTCCCGGAGTTTCGCGTATGCATGCACTACCTGTAACCTGCACAAGTAACACACCCCGCGTAATAAGGAAAAAGACAAAGTGCAAAAAGAAACTAAACAAATTAAACAAATAATTACGAAATTCAAACAATAATGAAAACACAAAGCGCATGCACTCCCCGGCAACGGCGCCAAAATTTGATCAAAGTGTCGCGATCCGGTCAAAGATAATATTTATAGTCCCAAATTACCCTTAACGATAGCTAGTGGTAGCAAGGGATCGAACCACGAAGAGTATGTGGTTTGCGAATGGACTTTGAATGATTTGTAGAAATTGTCACTTTTATGAAGCTTGCTATGATATATTTTTGTATTTTTTTGTTTTGTTGAAAGATGTGAATTTAAACTAGAAGAATTGATTTAATTGATTAACAACTAATGATTAACAAATTGCAAGAAATGAAATTGGTTGTTTGAACAATATAAAGAAAACAAGGTTCACACCCGGTTCGGTGATTGAAGTCCTAGGGTTTCTACATGTTTTAGATTCGATTCAATTGCAAATATGATTAACAAATTTAGTGTTACGAGGCTTAGGTGCCAAGAGCTATCAACGTCGTGAGTGACGGACCACAATGCACTTCGTTACCAAGAACATGTAAACTCTAACCTAGATAAGGCTTAATTGCACATAAACATTTCGCAAAGTCAAATTTAATCTTCACTCGACAATTTACGAATACAATACCAATGCAAGACAATTATCATAACTTTCAAAATCAAATCACAACTTGTCACAAATCGAATGTCAAATACAATGTTTAAACCCTAAGAACTTACAAAAACCTACACCGGGGTGAAACCTCCAAGAATTTAGCCACTCATGGTGAAAAAGGCACGATCAACGGATGCTTGAGACTTGAATTGAGTCATCTTGAAGCTTGAAGATGGATGAATGGTGTAACAACTCTCACTAAAATTAGTATTTATTACTAGATTATGTGTTATTGTATTCACCAAGAAACCCTAATTGAGAAACCCAAGTGATTCTACATAAACCCTAAAATTTTCAGAACATCCAGAATCAGGATCAGGGCCCCTAAAACTCAAGGGGGTTAAACCCTGATTGATATTTATCTCCAAAACTCATTGTCTAAATCGAATTTTTGTTGTATGTTGACTCACCTGGCCTATACCAGTGACTAACCTACCCTACCCTACTTTGACACCCCAGGCGATGTGACACCTGTGTCACTTCAACCATCAAACAAATGCCAAACCAAGGAAATATTGTATTTCATACTTGGGATTTGTATAAATATGTGTATGCTTTGCACATATCAATTCTTGTTCAATTTCATACTCTACAACGCTTTCTGGAGAATTATACGCAAACTGGTGCATAAACGTACTCAGTTTAATGCGACAAATACTCCGGGAGACCATCATACACTTAACATACCTTAAATAACCTTTACATAACTTAGAAATAAGTTTTGAAGGCATTGGTATGGCAAAAACAAGTTAATTCGCTTACAGGGACTAAACTTGACAAACTGCGAAAGTATGCCAATTTGAACTGTAACGAACATTCCGGAACATGTCCATAAGTTAAACATACCATATATATCCTTCACATAGCTTAGAAATAGGCTTTGAGGAGTTTGGTATGCTAAAACAAACTTTTGGATCATTCAGGGGCTAAAAGTGTCAAAAAGTGCACAAGTTTGCACTTTCGCGCATAACCTACGTTCTGAATACATCCGGACATCCGAAAATTTATGTAAGCATTATAATATTATGCCTTAGTGTTTGGCATGAGAAAAATCCATTCGTCGCGTCATTTGGATCATCTTTCGCGCTTATGCGCATTCCGTCGTAATTAAGCGAACATCGCGATCGTACGGCCAAACGAACCGACATCCGGAATATTTTTGAGCATATTTCAAGTCCCCTACACTTTAACTTCATCTTAGAGCCTTGAAATGAGGTTAACGGGGCTTAAACGTGCCAAAAATGGGCCAAAATACGTGTTTCTGAAGCGCAGGGACCAAAATTGAAAATTCTGGTCTGGGAACCTTAGGCGGGGCGCGTAAGGATTTGCCAAATCCTTAGGCGGGCCGCGTGAACATGTCTGACAGAAAGATTTTGCATTTAATGCAGAATCTGGCCTTTCGTTCGATCAAGGGGCGATGCCTTTTCACCCAATGAAGAGCCAAGGGTCAAGTTCACTGAACTTATCCACTGGACACATGTACGCACGAGATCAAGGCACGATATTCGATAAAACGATCCTAACGGTTCCACTTTTCCTATAAATACCCCCCCCCCTTTTGTGTAAAAATCACAAAATCAGATCTTAAAGCTCTAAGTTGAAACCATTGTTTCATACCTGAGCTATTTGGTCTTGATTAGCACTCGGGGACCCTCCGTAAGTCTTCTTTCGCTCTTTTATTCGCTTTTCGAGTCCGAAAGTCAACGTTTTGTTGACTTTCTGCATTGACCAGCTTATGGTCGATGCGAAGTTCATGGAACTTCATAACGTGAGCGTGATCACGATGGTTATAGTCCGTAGTGACTATACCTACTGATCACCACGATAACTAGGCCCAGCGACGAGTCGTAGTTTCGGCCAAAATGCGCATTCTTGCGTATTTTGTAACCAAACTACTCGTGGGCATCAAAGCCGTTTGTTTTGATGCCAAACCTGTTTCTAAACTTAGTTAAGCATGTTCTAACATGCTTAGCTCGTCAATTTTAGTTTAGTGCTTATATAGGGTCGTAAGGTAAGCGATTTAAACCATCGCTTATACTTTCGAACCCGACCCATTTGGTCGGTCATTAGGACCCGACCAAACACATTAGGCGACCATAGCTATAACCTTCCGAGGTTATACCGTGTGGTCGCAATGTTAGGCGTCCCGAACGCGTTCTACGCGAACGACGCGTTAGGGTAGCATAAGCTACCTAAACGGGTCGTGATGGACCGTAAGCACTTAGATTAGGTTTCATTTTAGTATGTAGGCTTTGCTAAGCCATATCACACGAGTCTCCATACTCGTTTGGTTTATGAACCCGCATACTGTCCGATCCTTCCGATTTGGTCCGGTATATTAACATAGCTACCTATTAGGTGCCGTTTGATATCCCGTGATCTTTAGCATTATCTGGTTGTTATACAAGGAACTCAAAGCAATCTCAGGTGAGTACATAGTTCCCCTCTTTTACTGTTTCTGAACTGTTTTGGGGTGAAGCATGTGTACCTATCTGTTATTTTCATGATTTCAAAGTATAATTGATTATACATGATAGTATTTATCTTTTGACAAACTAAATGACTATCTACGGTTTAAACACTGATTTCTCAAAAAATTACAAAAGTAATTGTTGGAATAGTACCTATTTTGTTCACCAGACCGATTGGTAGTATGATATAGCGCTATAGGACTAGACACCCCATTCCTGTTGTCATGGAATGTCTGAAACCAATTCGTTTCTCCATCCAAATAGGGATTTCCTTTGTGGTATCCCTATAGTCTCAAAGGTGTAGTTTGATGCACCAGGTCTGAATGAATTCTTAAATCGCACCTTTAAGGTATATTTTGATATACTCCCAAAAAGTATAGTTTGATATACTCTCATGTGTGGTGTTGTACAGAACCAACATATATTTTGTAATCATCCAAAGCATATTGTGACATGTTACTTACATAACTAAAACATAGTTTAATATGTTATTTATCACATCCAAAGCATATACTGATATGTTAGTTACAAAACTAAAACATGGTTTAATATGTTATTTATAAATCCAAGGTATACTTGTAATATACTACTGAAAACTATTATTTTGAACAACTAAAGTATATTTAATATACTATCTATCAAACGATTTGGTTTTGGTTAGTGTTTAGATAACGGAACGAGTGTAATGTGATGAAAACATGGTAGATACGCCGCTGGTACTTCTTATATATAAGTGTTTTCATTGCATTACATACCGTGGCGTTATTTAGCACACTTGAGTTAACAATATTGGAACTGAAATATATTTTAATATATTACTTATTCAACTTTCTTAAAACCAAGGTATATTTTATATATACCATAAACGTTTTATTAAAACATTGTTTTTCAAACAACTTAACTTATACAAACTCATTTTACATGGTTATTCAGTTAACCCTACATTATTCTCTTATTTATACATATCATCTGATCCTATCGTTTTTCAAATGATTTACAAGACAAAGCAAATTTACAAAGTTCATGACTAAACATTTTCTCAAACATAAGTCATGAACTCCGTTTTCACAAAACCTATGTATCTCACAGGCATTTTTATGCTGACGTACCTATTTTTACACATGTTTCAGGTGCTGTCTTGAGATGAATGTTGATGCATGCTACATTTAGGATGGACTTGTGCCTTAGCAACTTTAAAACTTGGAAGATCATAGTTGTACTTATGTGATTGTAATAGAACAACGAGTTCATTTAATCAATAAAACAATATTTAAATTTCCATGTGTTATGAAACAATGATTCTGTTACAACACTCCCCGACGTTTCCGCCACGTTTTGTTGTACCACGTGGTCGGGGTGTGACAGAAAAGTTGGTATCAGAGCTCATGGTTATAGGGAATTAGGTTATTAGTAATGCTTTGACCTAGTCTATAACCTTCCTAGGACCCTAACGCGAGTTTACTTGCGTTTAGTCATAAAACAACACCGTCACCTATCCTTAGGCGACGACCGCAACAAGAACATAAATTTCAAAACCGCTTTGAAAACTAATCATATGTTCTAGGATGATTGATTACTAGGTTTTGAACCCTCTGTTATAAGGTTTTGAACCCCTTTGAATTTTCAAAACTCTCGTCAAAGTTGGTCTAAATATTGTGAACACATGCAAACTGGAAGGGTGGGTGCCTGTACCCTGAGTTTTCTGTCTAAGGCTAGAGTGTTCGTACAAATCCACATAATCGGACCAGTCACTCTTACCTGGGAACTCTTGGGGTGAGTGTCCACTTATAGGCGAGCATGTCTTCGCGATACATTATTTTGACCTATTTGCTTTGATTAATCACCAGGTCGTTTGTTGCTTTGTAGTAACAAACAGACGGCCACTATCCTTGCTTTCATCAGATTTGTTTCATCTCATTCTTTTCGTCTAATTCTCTCACTCGTTTCCTCTCATGTTTCCTCTTTTAGAATGCCTCCTCGACGTGACAATCAGATGGCGAATGCCGAACTGGCGGAAATCATCGCGCAACAAATGGCTGCTGCCTTCCCAATTCTTTATGCTCAAATAACTCAAGCCATCAACAACAACAACAATGCTCCATGCAATTTCAAGATTTTTAACTCAGCTAAACCGCTCAAGTTCAATGGTTCTGAGGGAGCAACTGGGCTTCTTCAATGGTTCGAGAGCATTGAGAATACTTTTCGTCACGTTCAGTGTCCTGAAAATCGCAAGGTCGAGTTTTCTTCGAGTGTGTTTCAGAAGAGGGCTCTTACATGGTGGAACGGGGTTATGAGAGACCGCGGTGCAGAGGTTGCATTAGCACAGACTTGGGCCGAGCTTAGGGCTCTTATGATGAAGGAGTTCTGTCCTCGTCATGAGCTTAGGGCTCTAGAAAGGGAATTTGATGATTTAAAGCAAGACAGTGGGGAACATCGAGCCTATACTGATCGCTATGAGGAATTGAGCTTGTTATGCCCTACTATGGTTACGCCTCTGGATAAGGCGATTGAGAAATACATTGATGGGCTTCCTGACGTAGTTCAGGACATCGTTACTGGCAGCAACCCTACTACTGTCAGACAAGCCATTGAATTGGCTGCCACTCTGACTGAATCCCAAATCAGGAAGCGCAAGCTGTTTCGGAAGGGCGACCTAAGACCGACAAGACTGCTCATGTGGAACCAAAGGAAGAAAGTGCTGAGGTGTCCAAGAAGAAAAAGCGCAAAGCCTCTCAAAGCTACGCTGTAACTGCTCAAGACAAACAAGTTGCACCAAACCAGCCAACACAACCTCGTAAAAGACAAAACTATGTTGGTACTGCACCGTTGTGCAACAAATGCAACCGTCATCATCTAGAGCAAGAGCAGTGTCACAAATGTACCCACTGTGGGCGGTTGGGACATTTGATCAATGTTTGTCGTTATGCAAATCAAGCTGCTGCAAACCCTGCTGCTGTTCAAGCACGGTTCCCCCTAGGGTCATGTTATAACTGTGGTGACCTTACCCACTACAGGAACAATTGCCCAAGGCTTGTTAACATACCTCCAGCACGTGGACGAGTGTTCAACATCAATGAGGCAAACATGAACAATGATGCAGCAGTGAACAATTAGTGTTTTGTATTTCCTTAGTTGCTATCTTTTGACACTTCAAGACAAATCCGTTGCCACATAAATAAAGAATTGTTGTTTTTATTTCTGCAAAATTTATGCGTTTGTGTGAATGCTTGATGCAACTTTATGATGTCAGCCCAACGACAAACTACTCGTATGGTTCTGTCATATTATGATCACTTGTGATCTCCCCAAGAACCTTAAACTCTCGTTTCTTTTAAGAAACAAAGTCAAACACTTATTGAGAATCCCTCTATCTTTATAGATAGATCTTCATAAATCGTTAAAGTGCCAAATGAAATCCATAGGTTGGATTCCTAGTGTGCCTTAATATCCATACCTAAGGATAACAAAATAAAGAATCAAGTTAACTAAATTTGTGCTTATGTATTTCCTTACATGTTTTGTGGTTGTATGTGATCCATCCAAATCCTCATAGAATCTTTCATATCTTCATACGAGAGATTCATAATGGGATATCCAAAGATACTATCTTAAACCCTTAATGGATTTCAACAGTGTAGTTAAGTCCCTCGGGTTATAAAGTATTATTCTATAATTGGACCTCTTGAAAGGTCTGCTTAAACAGATTGATTTTGAAAATCTGATTAGAAATATCATGTGATGATATAAAAATGATCCCTTAAGCGGTCTATTTAAAGAGATCGTACGACGGTCTAGTTAAGAAGATCATGTGTTGATCTAGTTAAAAGATCGTTCGTTGATCGAATTAAAAGGATCCTTTGGTGGTCTAGTCAAATCGCTTCATATTTATTCAAGTAATTTTCCTACGGATTATGAAATGGACTGTGCGGACTGTGCAAGGAATTACGTAATTATGGAGGCCTACATAATTATGGAATTCAGTGCACAGGAACCACAGGAAGTTTCATCATGTGTTAAGACCTAGTGACAAGAATAATGATACGGGAGAAGTCTCGGACCTCGACCAATGTCATTTATTCTCACACTCCCCCAATTCTGATCTCAATCACACACCAAGTTTTCCTATGATAAGCCTTCATAAGAAACGTTCGTCAATCAGTAGTTCAAAATTTCATGTTTTACTATTTCAAGGAATTCACTCTGAGGGTTAACAAATTCGCTAAGAATCCTAACATGGCCCAGAGTTTAACCTAAGGGTTCAATGGATCTATTATAAGGCGAAACCTTCACTGCTGTCCTCACGAGTTTCCTCTAGAATTAAATTTCGGGACGAAATTTTTGCTAAAGTAGGGGAGACTGTGACACCTGTGTCACTTCAACCATCAAACAAATGCCAAACCAAGGAAATATTGTATTTCATACTTGGGATTTGTATAAATATGTGTATGCTTTGCACATATCAATTCTTGTTCAATTTCATACTCTACAACGCTTTCTGGAGAATTATACGCAAACTGGTGCATAAACGTACTCAGTTTAATGCGACAAATACTCCGGGAGACCATCATACACTTAACATACCTTAAATAACCTTTACATAACTTAGAAATAAATTTTGAAGGCATTGGTATGGCAAAAACAAGTTAATTCGCTTACAGGGACTAAACTTGACAAACTGCGAAAGTATGCCAATTTGAACTGTAACGAACATTCCGGAACATGTCCATAAGTTAAACATACCATATATATCCTTTACATAGCTTAGAAATAGGCTTTGAGGGGTTTGGTATGCTAAAACAAACTTTTGGATCATTCAGGGGCTAAAAGTGTCAAAAAGTGCACAAGTTTGCACTTTCGCGCATAACCTACGTTCTGAATACATCCGGACATCCGAAAATTTATGTAAGCATTATAATATTATGCCTTAGTGTTTGGCATGAGAAAAATCCATTCGTCGCGTCATTTGGATCATCTTTCGCGCTTATGCGCATTCCGTCGTAATTAAGCGAACATCGCGATCGTACGGCCAAACGAACCGACATCCGGAATATTTTTAAGCATATTTCAAGTCCCCTACACTTTAACTTCATCTTAGAGCCTTGAAATGAGGTTAACGGGGCTTAAACGTGCCAAAAATGGGCCAAAATACGTGTTTCTGAAGTGCAGGGACCAAAATTGAAAATTCTGGTCTGGGAACCTTAGGCGGGGCGCGTAAGGATTTGCCAAATCCTTAGGCGGGCCGCGTGAACATGTCTGACAGAAAGATTTTGCATTTAATGCAGAATCTGGCCTTTCGTTCGATCAAGGGGCGATGCCTTTTCACCCAATGAAGAGCCAAGGGTCAAGTTCACTGAACTTATCCACTGGACACATGTACGCACGAGATCAAGGCACGATATTCGATAAAACGATCCTAACGGTTCCACTTTTCCTATAAATACCCCCCCCCCCTTTTGTGTAAAAATCACAAAATCAGATCTTAAAGCTCTAAGTTGAAACCATTGTTTCATACCTGAGCTATTTGGTCTTGATTAGCACTCGGGGACCCTCCGTAAGTCTTCTTTCGCTCTTTTATTCGCTTTTCGAGTCCGAAAGTCAACGTTTTGTTGACTTTCTGCATTGACCAGCTTATGGTCGATGCGAAGTTCATGGAACTTCATAACGTGAGCGTGATCACGATGGTTATAGTCCGTAGTGACTATACCTACTGATCACCACGTTAACTAGGCCCAGTGACGAGTCGTAGTTTCGGCCAAAATGCGCATTCTTGCGTATTTTGTAACCAAACTACTCGTGGGCATCAAAGCCGCTTGTTTTGATGCCAAACCTATTTCTAAACTTAGTTAAGCATGTTCTAACATGCTTAGCTCGTCACTTTTAGTTTAGTGCTTATATAGGGTCGAAAGGTAAGCGATTTAAACCATCGCTTATACTTTCGAACCCGACCCATTTGGTCGGTCATTAGGACCCGACCAAACACATTAGGTGACCATAGCTATAACCTTCCGAGGTTATACCGTGTGGTCGCAATGTTAGGCGTCCCGAACGCGTTCTACGCGAACGACGCGTTAGGGTAGCATAAGCTACCTAAACGGGTCGTGATGGACCGTAAGCACTTAGATTAGGTTTCATTTTAGTATGTAGGCTTTGCTAAGCCATATCACACGAGTCTCCATACTCGTTTGGTTTACGAACCCGCGTACTGTCCGATCCTTCCGATTTGGTCCGGTATATTAACATAGCTACCTATTAGGTGCCGTTTGATATCCCGTGATCTTTAGCATTATCTGGTTTTTATACAAGGAACTCAAAGCAATCTCAGGTGAGTACACAGTTCCCCTCTTTTACTGTTTCTGAACTGTTTTGGGGTGAAGCATGTGTACCTATCTGTTATTTTCATGATTTCAAAGTATAATTGATTATACATGATAGTATTTATCTTTTGACAAACTAAATGACTATCTATGGTTTAAACACTGATTTCTCAAAAAATTACAAAAGTAATTGTTGGAATAGTACCTATTTTGTTCACCAGACCGATTGGTAGTATGATATAGCGCTATAGGACTAGACACCCCATTCCTGTTGTCATGGAATGTCTGAAACCAATTCGTTTCTCCATCCAAATAGGGATTTCATTTGTGGTATCCCTATAGTCTCAAAGGTGTAGTTTGATGCACCAGGTCTGAATGAATTCTTAAATCGCACCTTTAAGGTATATTTTGATATACTCCCAAAAAGTATAGTTTGATATACTCTCATGTGTGGTGTTGTACAGAACCAACATATATTTTGTAATCATCCAAAGCATATTGTGATATGTTACTTACATAACTAAAACATAGTTTAATACGTTATTTATCACATCCAAAGCATATACTGATATGTTAGTTACAAAACTAAAACATGGTTTAATATGTTATTTATAAATCCAAGGTATACTTGTAATATACTACTGAAAACTATTATTTTGAACAACTAAAGTATATTTAATATACTATCTATCAAACGATTTGGTTTTGGTTAGTGTTTAGATAACGGAACGAGTGTAATGTGATGAAAACATGGTAGATACGCCGCTGGTACTTCTTATATATAAGTGTTTTCATTGCATTACATACCGTGGCGTTATTTAGCACACTTGAGTTAACAATATTGGAACTGAAATATATTTTAATATATTACTTATTCAACTTTCTTAAAACCAAGGTATATTTTATATATACCATAAACGTTTTATTAAAACATTGTTTTTCAAACAACTTAACATATACAAACTCATTTTACATGGTTATTCAGTTAACCCTACATTATTCTCTTATTTATACATATCATCTGATCCTATCGTTTTTCAAATGATTTACAAGACAAAGCAAATTTACAAAGTTCATGACTAAACATTTTCTCAAACATAAGTCATGAACTCCGTTTTTGTGACAACTCGACCTTTTGACTCGTATTTAATGCACGTTGACCTTGACCATTGACTTTGACTGTTTGACTTGTAACTGTACATGTTATGTGTTAATAAAACGTACTGTGTTATGCATATATGTGATTACCATTGCAATGTGAGTATTAAGAAACAATTAGACATAGACTACTGATTAAACCACATAGTGCCCGACGAATCAGGGCTAGATTCGCCAACATCATCTCGACGAAATAGGAGGCCTGTCTCGTCAACCCTATCTCAACGAAACACCCTGTTTCGCCGGCCCAGTCTCGCCAAAGCCCACTACGGGCCCAAAACGCTAACTCGTGTATATTAACATGAAACGACTTCTAGTTCACACCTTTGGTAAAAGTTAGAACCCTAGAACGCTCATCTCTTCTGTGTGACGGCAATCTTGTGTCTCCGAAGCCTCGAATCAATCTGATTGTTATCTTGTTCATTGTGGTAAGTGTTTTAACTCTTGCGTGATTGTTAGTTCGTCTATCGATTAACTACTTTGCTAGAAGTATAGGCTGATACTAGATATTGGTTATGCCATGATTGGTTGATATTTTGATAATACTAGAATCTATCGTATCTGTTACAAATCTGGGCACCGAAATCGGATTGGTTGTTACTGATAATCTGAATAGGGTATTTGTGATATTGTGATCTCATGATCTAGGGTTCATGCTAGAGGTTGATTGTTGTAATATGATTTTGGTTAACGTAGCGATATACACGATAGTGGACGAATGATTACATTATGGTACAAATGATTTTCATGATGATTGTACGATTATGGTTTGATGATTGATGACGACAGTTAGCATGATTAGGGTTTCCGTATTTGACTGCATGATTTCCTGTAACTGATGTGTTAACGTAACCGCTGTTTAACGAATTTGAATGTTGGCGAATTAGGATGTTGACGTAACTGGCTTATTGACGAATGTGATTGTTTGACGAATTGGAAGTCTTGGCGAAACAGAATTAGTTTCGCCAAGATGATTGACGAATTTGAAAATGTGTTTCGCCAAAGGAGGTTTGACGAAACAGAATATGTTTCGCCAAACCTGTGTTTCGCCAATTGATGTGTTTCGCCAACTTGGATAACCTGCTCAGTAAACTAGTTGAATTCTGTTAAGTGTAACTGAGTTAACTAACTGATGTTAAACACTATGCATGACTTATGTGATGTTGACTGGTGATGTGTACTACTTGGTGATCATTGATTATGCTTATACGTGAGCTGTATGAATTCAAACTGATTGTGTATACGTGCATACCATAGGACATGACTGATTAATTGTGATCGCGTACTTAGCATACCGAGCAAACCCAAGGTGAGTTCACACAGCCAAGGCATGGGTTCCCGGGTGGGGAATGGGATTTGATAGATTACTGTGCATACTCAGAGGATAGAACTTAACGAATACGAACCTACTAGACTAGTAACACTTATTGAACTGATCTTCGCACACCTGCCACGGGTTGGCCGCGATACTATGACATCTTCGCACACCTGCCTTTGGAAGGCCGCGAACTAAACTTACTAACCTTCGCACACCTGCCTGGGAGGCCGCGATACAAATAAACCTAGTCTAGAATACTTGGGAAGAACATCCCCTAATATCTTCGCACACCTGCCTGGGAGGCCGCGATGGAAATATGAAACATGATATAAACGAACGAACTTACTATTACTCATACCACATTATTACTGAACTGTTAACTGTGAACTCGCTCAACTAGTTGTTGACTCTCTGCTGCATGCCTTGCAGGACCTTAGGTACTTATGGAGCTTGCACTGGAGAAGCGGGTCGTTGTGGGCAAGGATCGTGGTTTCTACGTTGAACTATTATGACATTTAAAACTATAAACTAGTGTTGGATTATTTACTATGCTTCCGCTACACTTTGAAACTATGATTATGTTTTGAACACCTATCGTATTGGATGTATGGTTTACATTTATTTTACTTGATATTAATTACATGTTCAATATGATTGGTGGCTTGATCCTGGTCAGTCACGCTCCCAAGCGGTGGTACTCCGCGTGTGGATTTTGGGGGTGTGACAGATTGGTATCAGAGCCATTGGTTATAGAGAACTTGGTTTTAATATGGGAAAACGTTTTTATTAAAACCAGACTATAACCAGAACAGTGCTCTCAACGATCCACAACGACGCTTCGCTCCACGTGCAAGACTCGACATCCTAGGTAATAAGGTTTATGTTTATTACCTGCTTGCTAGAACTGCTTAGAACTTTGCTCGTAGTATGCTTACCCTACTATTGCTCGCTATCTGTTACTGCTTGAGAACACTTATGTGCTTACACTCTTCTGTCATCGCACTATTCGCGAACCTTTCTCACTTATGTTGCCTTTGATGTGAAGATCAATGGCCGCACGAATTAACATGACTCAAGCCCAGCTAGAGGCTCTCGTTGCTGCGGCAGTTGCAGCCACTCAAGCAGGTAGTATACCCTGCAGTATAGACTCATACTAGGGTCTTTAGATCCTACATTAACTCCCGTATTTAACTTCGTCCTATTCGTACAATAGGTCAACACGTGCAGCAGCCTGTCTGCACATTCAAGAACTTCATGGACTGTCGTCCAAATTCTTTCAGTGGCACCGAGGGGGCAGTGGGACTCCTCCATTGGTTTGAAAAGCTAGAGTCAGTATTCGAAATGTGCGAGTGCCCTGAGGCTCACAAGGTCAAGTATGCAACTGGCACCTTGGAGGGAATAGCGCTAACCTGGTGGAACGCGCAGGTGCAAATTCTGGGGTTGGCAGCTGCTAACGCCACACCCTGGAACGAATTTAAGGAACTTATCAAGAGAGAGTATTGCACGCGTGAAGATATTCACAAACTGGAAGACGAGCTGTATAACCTGAAAATGGTTGGATCAGAGATTGAAGCGTATACTAAACGGTCAAATGAGCTGGCCGTGCTGTGCCCAACTATGGTAGACCCTCCATACAAGCGCATCGAGATGTATCTCAAGGGGTTGGCACCGGAAATCTAGAGCCACGTAACATCGGCTAATCTCGACAACATCCAGGCTGTTCAACGCCTCGCTCATCGCATTACCGACCAGGCAGTGGACCAGAATAAACTGCCTAAGCGTGTCAACGCTACTGCTACAGTTACTACTTCAGCCACTCCAGCTGCTACTACTTCTGCCACAACCAGCGAGAACAAAAGAAAGTGGGATGGGGATTCCAGCAAGGGATCAGTTTCGGTTTAGTCCCAAACTCAGCAGCGTCGCACCAACGATTATCAGAGCCCAAATCAGCAATCATCGGGCAACCAGGGGCAGAGTGGTTATAGGGGAACTCACCCGTGGTGTAACAGGTGCAACAAACACCACAGTGGAAGATGTCGCAGGGAACGTTGTCAAAGATGCCACAAGCCGGGCCATGAGGCTAAAGATTGTAGAAGCTCGCGACCAGCAAACCAAAACCAGCAACTCCCACCGCCAGCTCCACAGAACCAGCAGCAGCAGCCACAGCGTGGAAACCGGGGATGTTTCCAGTGTGGGGCTGAAGGCCACTACAAACGCGATTGCCCACAGTTGAACCAGAATCGCAACAACAACAACAACCAGGGCAACGGGAATAACAACAATAACAACAACAACGGGGGAAACAACAACAATGGCAACGAAGCTCGTGGTCGTATGTTCGTGCTAGGTCGGGGTGACGCAGTGAATGACCCCAATGTGGTTATGGGTAAGTTTCTTCTCGACGATATTTATGTTACTGTCTTATTTGATTCGGGTGCTGATACAAGTTATATGTCATTGAAAATGAGTAAATTGTTAAAACGTACACCAACACCCCTAAACACTAAACACGTCGTAGAACTGGCAAATGGTAAAAGTGTATAAGCGGCACATGTGATCAAGGGCTGTAACATCGTTCTAGCTGGTCAGACTTTCTCGATTGATCTTATACCCATAATCTTGGGTAGTTTCGACGTCGTCATCGGTATGGATTGGTTATCCCAACGTCGCGCAGAGATTTTATGCAAGGAGAAGGTTATTCATATTCCTCGCTCTAGTCAGGAACCTCTCGAAGTTCAAGGTGACAAGAGTGGTGCTGTGGTTGGCATCATCTCTTTCTTAAAGGCGCAGAAATGTTTACGAAAGGGACACACTGCCATTCTGGCACTCGTTACAGACGCAACAGCAAAGGAAAAGAAATTGGAGGATATTCCAATTGTACGCGATTACCCTCAGGTGTTTCCTGAAGACTTACCTGGCTTACCGCCTCATCGTCAGGTCGAATTTCAGATCGAGCTCGCTCCAGGAGCAGCACCCATAGCTCGCGCACCGTATCGTCTAGCTCCATCAGAATTGGAAGAATTGTCAAAGCAGTTACAAGAGCTCTTGGAAAAGGGCTTTATTCGTCCAAGCTCTTCGCCTTGGGGAGCACCAGTACTTTTCGTGAAGAAGAAGGATGGCACTTTCAGGATGTGCATCGACTACCGTGAACTGAATAAGGTGACGGTGAAGAACCGTTATCCTCTTCCGCGTATAGACGACCTATTCGACCAGTTGCAAGGGTCGAGTTACTACTCCAAGATAGACTTGAGGTCGGGTTACCATCAGCTGAGAGTCCGGGATGAGGACGTCTCCAAAACCGCATTCAGAACTCGCTACGGTCACTACGAGTTTCTTGTCATGCCATTCGGGTTAACGAACGCGCCTGCCGTATTCATGGATCTTATGAACAGGGTGTGCAAACCCTATCTTGACAAGTTCGTCATTGTTTTCATCGACGACATTTTGATTTACTCCAAGAGTCAGGAGGAGCACGAGCAGCACTTACGTCTTATTTTGGAACTCCTTCGAAAGGAGCAATTGTACGCCAAGTTTTCTAAATGTGACTTCTGGCTTCGTGAAGTCCACTTCTTAGGCCATGTGGTGAACAGGGATGGGATCCATGTCGATCCATTCAAGGTAGATTCGATCAGGAACTGGCCTGCACCGCGTACACCGACAGAAATACGCCAATTCTTGGGTTTGGCGGGTTATTACAGACGTTTCATCAAAGACTTTTCAAAGATCGCTCAACCGCTCACACTTCTGACACAGAAAGGTGTCTCCTACCGTTGGGGAGACTCCCAGGAAACGGCTTTTCAGTACTTAAAGGATAGGCTTTGCAGCGCGCCTATACTCTCATTGCCAGAGGGCACGGAAGATTTCGTGGTCTATTGCGACGCATCGATACAGGGGCTTGGTTGTGTATTGATGCAGCGGGATAAAGTGATTGCCTACGCCTCTCGTCAACTCAAGGTTCACGAACGGAACTACACGACGCACGATTTAGAGCTGGGAGCTGTTGTTTTCGCGCTTAAGATATGGCGACACTACCTGTACGGTACCAGGTGCACGATTTACACCGATCACAGGAGTCTCGAGCATATCCTTAAGCAGAAGGATTTGAACATGCGTCAACGAAGATGGGTGGAACTACTGAATGATTATGAATGCGCTATCAAGTACCATCCAGGCAAAGCCAATGTTGTGGCTGATGCCCTTAGTCGGAAGGACACTCTATCTAGACGCGTACGAGCTTTGCAGCTCACTATTCAGTCTAGTCTTCCTGCACAGATACGAGATGCTCAAGTGGAAGCATTAAAACCAGAAAACGTAAAGGCTGAAGCTTTACGTGGTTCGAGGCAACAAATGGAACAAAAGGAAGACGTCGCCTACTATGTAACGGGGCGTATTTGGGTTCCACTTTATGGCGGTCTACGAGAGCTTGTAATGGATGAAGCTCACAAGTCCCGTTATTCGGTACATCCAGGGTCGGACAAAATGTACCACGACATCAGAACTACTTATTGGTGGCCAAGCATGAAGGCCCACATCGCCACCTACGTCGGCAAGTGTTTGACATGTGCAAGGGTCAAAGTGGAATATCAGAAACCAGCGGGTCTACTTCAGCAACCCAAGATACCGCAATGGAAATGGGAGGAAATTTCCATGGATTTCGTTACAGGCTTACCTAGATCCCAGCGCGGGAATGATACCATATGGGTGATCGTGGATCGACTCACCAAGTCTGCACACTTTTTGGCTATAAAGGAAACAGATAAGTTCTCCACTCTCGCATACGTTTATCTCAGAGAAGTTGTTTCGAGTGCCCATCTCCATCATTTCAGATCGCGACGCACGATTCACGTCAGAGCTATGGCAAGCAATGCACAAATCTTTCGGCTCAAAGTTAGACATGAGCACGGCATATCACCCTCAGACGGATGGGCAGTCTGAGCGAATGATCCAAACTCTTGAAGACATGCTCCGGGCATGTGTTATCGATTTCGGCAACGGCTGGGAAAAGCACCTCCCTTTGGTGGAGTTCTCATACAATAACAGTTATCACACCAGCATTCAAGCCGCTCCATTCAAGGCATTGTACGGGCGTAAGTGCCGGTCACCTCTCTGTTGGGCAGAGGTGGGGGATAGTCAGATTACGGGTCCAGAGATTGTAGTGGACGCCACAGAAAAGATTGCACAGATACGACAACGTATGGCGGCAGCGCGCGACCGTCAGAAAGCGTACGCGGATAAGCGTAAAAGGCCTTTGGAATTTCAGGTCGGGGACCGGGTATTGTTAAAAGTTTCACCCTGGAAGGGTGTGGTACGTTTTGGCAAACGGGGTAAGTTAAATCCGCGATATGTTGGACCATTCGAGATCATTGAGAAAATCGGCAAGGTAGCCTACAGATTGAACTTACCAGCAGAACTCGGGGCAGTTCACAATGTCTTTCACGTGTCGAATCTGAAGAAGTGTCTGTCAGATGAGACCCTTATCATTCCTTTTAAGGAACTCACTATCGACGAGCGGTTGCAGTTCGTCGAGGAACCTGTTGAAATTACGGACCGGGATGTGAAGGTCCTCAAACACAAGAGAATCCCTCTTGTTCGAGTTCGTTGGAACTCCCGACGTGGCCCAGAGTACACCTGGGAACGCGAAGACCAAATGAAAGAAAAGTATCCCCAGTTATTCGAAACCAATACAACCACTGCTGAGGCTGAAGCTACTACCACGGAATTTCGGGGCGAAATTCCAGATCAACGGGGGGAGGATGTGACACCCCAGGAAAACCAGTGAACGATGCAACCTATCTAGCTTCCTCAGTAGGTACGTACCAAATTTCGGGACGAAATTTCTTTCAAGTTGGGGATAATGTGACAACTCGACCTTTTGACTCGTATTTAATGCACGTTGACCTTGACCATTGACTTTGACTGTTTGACTTGTAACTGTACATGTTATGTGTTAATAAAACGTACTGTGTTATGCATATATGTGATTACCATTGCAATGTGAGTATTAAGAAACAATTAGACATAGACTACTGATTAAACCACATAGTGCCCGACGAATCAGGGCTAGATTCGCCAACATCATCTCGACGAAACAGGAGGCCTGTCTCGTCAACCCTATCTCAACGAAACACCCTGTTTCGCCGGCCCAGTCTCGCCAAAGCCCACTACGGGCCCAAAACGCTAACTCGTGTATATTAACATGAAACGACTTCTAGTTCACACCTTTGGTAAAAGTTAGAACCCTAGAACGCTCATCTCTTCTGTGTGACGGCAATCTTGTGTCTCCGAAGCCTCGAATCAATCTGATTGTTATCTTGTTCATTGTGGTAAGTGTTTTAACTCTTGCGTGATTGTTAGTTCGTCTATCGATTAACTACTTTGCTAGAAGTATAGGCTGATACTAGATATTGGTTATGCCATGATTGGTTGATATTTTGATAATACTAGAATCTATCGTATCTGTTACAAATCTGGGCACCGAAATCGGATTGGTTGTTACTGATAATCTGAATAGGGTATTTGTGATATTGTGATCTCATGATCTAGGGTTCATGCTAGAGGTTGATTGTTGTAATATGATTTTGGTTAACGTAGCGATATACACGATAGTGGACGAATGATTACATTATGGTACAAATGATTTTCATGATGATTGTACGATTATGGTTTGATGATTGATGACGACAGTTAGCATGATTAGGGTTTCCGTATTTGACTGCATGATTTCCTGTAACTGATGTGTTAACGTAACCGCTGTTTAACGAATTTGAATGTTGGCGAATTAGGATGTTGACGTAACTGGCTTATTGACGAATGTGATTGTTTGACGAATTGGAAGTCTTGGCGAAACAGAATTAGTTTCGCCAAGATGATTGACGAATTTGAAAATGTGTTTCGCCAAAGGAGGTTTGACGAAACAGAATATGTTTCGCCAAACCTGTGTTTCGCCAATTGATGTGTTTCGCCAACTTGGATAACCTGCTCAGTAAACTAGTTGAATTCTGTTAAGTGTAACTGAGTTAACTAACTGATGTTAAACACTATGCATGACTTATGTGATGTTGACTGGTGATGTGTACTACTTGGTGATCATTGATTATGCTTATACGTGAGCTGTATGAATTCAAACTGATTGTGTATACGTGCATACCATAGGACATGACTGATTAATTGTGATCGCGTACTTAGCATACCGAGCAAACCCAAGGTGAGTTCACACAGCCAAGGCATGGGTTCCCGGGTGGGGAATGGGATTTGATAGATTATTGTGCATACTCAGAGGATAGAACTTAACGAATACGAACCTACTAGACTAGTAACACTTATTGAACTGATCTTCGCACACCTGCCACGGGTTGGCCGCGATACTATGACATCTTCGCACACCTGCCTTTGGAAGGCCGCGAACTAAACTTACTAACCTTCGCACACCTGCCTGGGAGGCCGCGATACAAATAAACCTAGTCTAGAATACTTGGGAAGAACATCCCCTAATATCTTCGCACACCTGCCTGGGAGGCCGCGATGGAAATATGAAACATGATATAAACGAACGAACTTACTATTACTCATACCACATTATTACTGAACTGTTAACTGTGAACTCGCTCAACTAGTTGTTGACTCTCTGCTGCATGCCTTGCAGGACCTTAGGTACTTATGGAGCTTGCACTGGAGAAGCGGGTCGTTGTGGGCAAGGATCGTGGTTTCTACGTTGAACTATTATGACATTTAAAACTATAAACTAGTGTTGGATTATTTACTATGCTTCCGCTACACTTTGAAACTATGATTATGTTTTGAACACCTATCGTATTGGATGTATGGTTTACATTTATTTTACTTGATATTAATTACATGTTCAATATGATTGGTGGCTTGATCCTGGTCAGTCACGCTCCCAAGCGGTGGTACTCCGCGTGTGGATTTTGGGGGTGTGACAGTTTTCACAAAACCTATGTATCTCACAGGCATTTTTATGCTGACGTACCTATTTTTACACATGTTTCAGGTGCTGTCTTGAGATGAATGTTGATGCATGCTACATTTAGGATGGACTCGTGCCTTAGCAACTTTAAAACTTGGAAGATCATAGTTGTACTTATGTGATTGTAATAGAACAACGAGTTCATTTAATCAATAAAACAATATTTAAATTTCCATGTGTTATGAAACAATGATTCTGTTACAACACTCCCCGACGTTTCCGCCACGTTTTGTTGTACCACGTGGTCGGGGTGTGACAGGCGATACGCGACACGTACCGTGTATTCTTCCGCGACACGCGGGAGGTGCAAAATTCCAGTATAAATAGAGGGGCCTGGGACTTGAATTCTGTTGTTCGTTCGACGTAAAAATTCAAAATATACGTTAAGTTGTACACTGTTTAATACAAAACACACACGAAACACAAAAACGCTGTTGCGACAAACAGGGTAATAACTCAATCGCTGCTACGATTAAATATCCGATCGATTGAAACTATCCAACATGATGTTTAAGTGCTGCCCGCATTAGGGTTATACTTTGTTAATCGTCGTGATTCTGACAGGATATTTGGGTATTGCCCAAATTCGGGCTATGCTCTGTTATTCGTTGTGAATCCGCTGGATATTCGAGTATTTGCACTTTGTCATTCGTTCTGAGGGTTACAACTCGTGAATTATCGTAAATGCTGTACTAGTTACTGACCTAGTTTTCGTGTGCATTGTTATTTGAATTAGGTTAATCAAGCTAATCGGTAGGCTAAACCTTCGCTCATTAAACTTGCAAAGTGAGTCATTCTCTTTTTTTATCAACTGTTTTACAATACCTCAAATTATTTTCAAAGGTTATAATTACAGGGATTAAGTCGTGGTTATCTTGAATCACTGGCTAGTGGGGTATTGTGCACATTACTAATCTCTCACGGTTAGGCAAATAAGTCCTAACAGTGATAATCGTCACTACTTGGGGAAGGACCCAATAGTGGCATGACCATTGTCACCAGGAAGTGACACCGGCGCCAGATAAAAATAAAATACTGCCATTATAATCGCTCTTATGCTATAAATTATAACTAGGTGTCTTTTTATTAAAATGAATGATTCACTCAGTATTTCCCCGCTGACAAAATATTTTTACAACATGTTTCAGGTGACCTACTTTGAATCAAGTACAAGTGCTCAGGAGCACTCTGAAGCTTAAAATAGTGGCTCGAGTAAAGAAATAAACATGTTTGTGAAATGAAGAAATTATGAAATTTCTCTACTGTAAATTACAGGGTTATCCCGAATTATAAATAAATAAAACTCGGGTATTTTCAAGTTTAAAACGATCCTGATAAGACTTCCGCTGTGAAAATGAATACCACGTGATTTCTGTTCCGCGGCTCCTGGACCGGGTCAAACAGGACACGGGGGCCGTGACAGAAAAAGGTGGTATCAGAGCCACTGATTTAAGCCAATTAAGTATTTAGAAAATACTTAATTTATCTGATTGCCATTCTGTGATTTATGTGATTGCCATAGTACAGATAGGGATATCACCGGTATTACTACTGGATACCAGGCGGACGTAGAGGAGCCCATGGTATTTAAAGCCCAGCCTCAGGAAAAACCCAAAGTAGTGAAAAAGAGACACAGGTGGGCAGGTTGGAGGCGTGTGCGTAGGAAGAAGCCCGCAACTCAGAAAACCATGAAAAAGGACGACCCAAAAAACAAAGGAAAAAGCATAGAAATTGGAGAGAGTTCTAGACAAAATCAGGAACCCCTATCTTGGGAGGAAGAGCTAGATCGTAAACTGTCGCTAGGAGATATCATTGGGTCAACCGATGAAACCCTCTTTAGCCACCCAGCAGAAGCTCTATTGCCTGTTAACCTAGAACCTGCTATTCCAGACCCTATTATGCACCCTAGACCTTTTCCAGGAACCTTAGAACAGTGGTGGTCTGCCGACTGGCAATTTCAGAACATCATGAATAGCCCTAACACTTTTCTCCCTCAATTCGACCCGGAACCTATACCCAACCCACCAATGAGTAACGAAAATTTAGCTGAACTTCGCCACTATAGCGAAGAGTTGGTGGATGCAGGAAATAGAATTCGGGAGGTAGGAGATCAGATCTCCTGGAAATACGACGAGAGGGAACGTCGTTACTGAAAAAGCCAGTCAACGGAAAATGCAGGGGGTGGTGTAACGTATAATAGTAAAATATAACTCTTGTAAAATAGTTTAAAATAAAACCTTGTAAGATAAGCAGTGTGTACGGACGGATAGTATTAAAAATATATAAAAATCGAATAGTCGCAAAGTCGACAATTTTGGATGTAATTGTTATGTGATTATTTGTTTCCTTAATTGTTAATTAGTATTAATTGCCTACTTGTTAATGTACAGAATGGGTAAACAAAAGCTCTCGGATAATTACTATCAACTAGACTGTGCCCAAAAGACTAAGAAAACCTCATCCCGACCAAACTCCTCGAGATATTCAGTAAACACTAGTGAAGGAATATTTATCCGTAAAGCATCCTATGAAAACCCACTTACTCCCGAGAAAAGAGACTGGATTATTAGAAAAAGTCAAGAGAAAATACGAACGTCCAAATCAAAAGAAATAGTGATTAATAAGGAAACCGCTAAAAACCCATAGTGGGAAGACGAGTTAGAGGAAAAATGGTCAGACCTTTATATGTTAGCTACTACTGCTGCGAACCTTGATCCATAATCAAGATAAGTAGCAAAACAAAGACTAACCCTGGTAAATAAATAAGTACGAGGGAATAAACGAAATGCAGGATGTAGTTGTTAAAATAATAGT
The DNA here is from genome assembly GCF_002127325.2 of Helianthus annuus. NCBI lineage: Eukaryota > Viridiplantae > Streptophyta > Magnoliopsida > Asterales > Asteraceae > Helianthus > Helianthus annuus. Next base: position 114,993,379 of record NC_035436.2, read on the forward strand.
ATGTTTTTGAAATATCAGTTGTAATAGATCTATAAGATTGTGTGTTGTTTTCTTAAATAAAGTTTGATTATATAATGGACTCAAAGTATTTGTGCTAAATAATAGTTCATAAACATTCAGATGGAACACGCTGTAAATGAACCAGTTAACGAAGTTAACCAGTCAGAACATATTAACGAGGATCACTTCCTAAATCGGCAAGACATAGAAAATATCGTTGCTCAAGGAATAGTTAATGCTATCCCAGCTATCTTCGCTGCGGTAAAAAGTCCTGTTGAGCCTTCGCAAGCTCACCCTAGTAAACGTACGCACGACGATACTGCAAGTAATAGTATTAACGGAGGTGGTAATAATAATAACAATGGAATTCAGGCCCCGGTACACAAAAAGATGAAAGCTGCAACACCTGGTTGCACTTACAAAGAATTCCTTGCCTGTAAACCTGTAGAATTTGCAGGCAACTGTGACAACTTGAATTTCTAAGATTCTATTTCGTATTTATTGCACGTTCATGTATTGATTAGTCGTGTATTTGCACAATTGATTTTCCATGGGATTATATATGTTTTGATTATTGGATTGTGCATAGTTGTTTGCTAATTGTGAAATTGGTAAATATATGAACTTAGTGATAAAATTAGAAAATGGTTTTGAGATGGGGTAATACTGTAAAATAGATTAGTTAAGGGTGTAGAGGGTCATTAGTGAACTTAAACTATACTTAACCCTAAATCCTTCACTAAACTACACACACAAGAATTCAAGCACGTACTCTCATTTCTTTGGCTCCCTAGCAATCATCACCATCATCATTGGCACTAGATAATCATCACTTGATTCCTCCTTCTCTAGAATCATTCAAGGTAATTGTTAATGATTGTGCGTTGATTGTTTATTGATTTCTTGATCATGTGTTCATGGAAAACCCTAGTTTCTCATGTGATATTCTGTGATTTAACCCTGGATAGTCGAGATTACGACATGATTAGATGCATGCTTGATAGGTTATCATTGTGATGATTGTCGTGGTTTAACATCGGTTGAATAATCTTGTTTTCTGCCGTCGATACGATTAGATTTAGGGTTTGCTTGGCTGTAAAACGTAACTGGAGAATGATATACGTAACTGCTTTGATCTTGTTGAGTATGTGGAATGTTGGAATGCACGCATAGTTGAATGTTTGAGTTTATTCACAAATCATAAATGTCCGAGTTTAAACTAATCGAGGTAATCTGAGTTTATTGATCACCCCATGCCCGAGTTTAATATGATACCCTTAGTCCGACTTTGTTAGGAGAATTGATGGCCTGACTTTAAAGTTTATCATGTAGTCCGAGCTTAATATGCAACACCTAGTCCGAGTTTAATGTGATGAAGTATGTCCGAGGTTAATATGTGTAACATGATCCGAGTGTTAAATGAAAACATGTCTGAGTTTAATTGATGAATACATGGACCGAACTTATTTGATGAATATAATGATCCGAGTTTAATGTTTCCAAATGGTCCGAATTTGGTGAAGATGATTGGACCGAGTTTAATGGTCCGAATTTAGTGATGATAGTTGGGTCCGAGTTTAATGAAATGTCATTTGGTCCGAGCTTAATGAAGGTATCATATCCGAGTTTAGTGACTTTTATATATGTCCGAGTTTATTAAATTTCCATTGGACCGAGTTTATTATATGGTCCGAGTATAACACTCTAAATTGGACCGAGTTTATTAATGTGGGCGGAGTTTATCATGTGGTCCGAGTATAACACTTCAATTGGACCGAGTTTATTTATGTTATGTGATGGGTCGAGTTTATTTGATGAAAATCAAATGGTCCGAGTATATTAAGTTAATGAGACCGAGTTTGTGTGCTTCATGTATGTCCGAAGTTGTATGATATATCATGTGTTACCCAAGTTTTAAACAGGGGAGACCCCCCCATACTTGTCTGAGTTTTTGAGAGGTGCATGATCATGTAAATGTTCATATGAATTACGTGAATTGTATGAATGGGTTAACTGTTACGTGATACATGATTGATACATGATATTGGCTATCAAGCACTATGTGACATTAGATTACATGCGTATCATTGCGAACATGAACTGATTTGTTATACGTGCATACAATAGGATTTGATTAATTACTTGTGAGTGCATAACCTAGCATACCGAGCAAACCAAGGTGAGTTCACACTCTTACCAAGGCATGGGATTCCCGGGGTGTTGGGAATGGGATTGAAAGGATAAGGTTGAATAGATACACTACTGACACTATGACTAGACTACCATATTACTATCCTCGGATGTGAAGGATACTTATACTGATCACTATCCTCGGTTGTGAAGGATACTTATACTGATCACTATCCTCGGATGTGAAGGATACTTATACTGATCACTATCCTCGGTTGTGAAGGATACTTATACTGATCACTATCCTCGGATGTGCAGGATACCTATACTGATCACTATCCTCGGTTGTGAAGGATACTTATAGATACGATTAGTCTAGTGGTTATACAACATGGGAAGCCCCCACCAATAGAACGTACTAACGGCCCAGTAGAGCCACCTGTTACAAACGAACTTACTATTACGCATTTACTTTCTGTGAACTCGCTCAACTAGTTGTTGACCCTCTGTTACATGCCTTGCAGGACGTTAGGTATATGGAGCTTGCACACGGAGGAGCTGGTCGTTGTGGGGCTTGGATCTTGATCATCTTGTTAAACACTTTTGATATTTGATACTTATTTGCGATGGGTTTTACAATAATACGCTTCCGCTAAACAATGACAACTTACTTATGTTTTGGAAACACCTTTCATATGGAATTGGTTTGGTTTATATTGCATTTACTTTTACTTTATACAATGTTCTGTATGATTGGTGGCTTGATCCTGGTCAGTCACACTCCCAAGCGGTGATACCCCGCAGGTGGATTTTGGGGGTGTGACAGATTGGTATCAGAGCCATTGGTTATAGAGAACTTGGTTTTAATATGGGAAAACGTTTTTATTAAAACCAGACTATAACCAGAACAGTGCTCTCAACGATCCACAACGACGCTTCGCTCCACGTGCAAGACTCGACATCCTAGGTAATAAGGTTTATGTTTATTACCTGCTTGCTAGAATTGCATAGAACTTTGCTCGTAGTATGCTTACATTACTTTGCTCACAACTTGTTATTGGTTAAGAACATCTATGTGCTTACACTCTTCTGTCATCGCACTATTCGCGAACTTTTCTCACTTATGATGCCTTTGATGTGAAGATCAATGGCCGGACGTATCAACATGACTCAAGCCCAGCTAGAGGCTCTTGTTCAGGCTCAAGTTGCTGCGGCACTTGCAGCTGCTCAAGCAGGTAGTATACCCTGCAGTATAGATGCACACTAGGATCTTTAGATCCTACATTAACTCTCGTATTTAACTTTGTCCTAATCGTACACAATAGGTCAACACGCGCAGCAGCCTGTGTGCACCTTCAAGAATTTCATGGATTGTCGTCCTAACACGTTCAGTGGCACGGAGGGAGCAGTTGGACTCCTCTACTGGTTTGAAAAGCTCGAGTCGGTTTTCGAGATGTGTGAATGCCCTGAGGCTCGCAGGGTGAAGTTCGCCACTGGCATACTTGAAGGGATTGCGCTCACTTGGTGGAACGCACAAGTGCAGATTTTAGGGTTGGCAGCTGCTAACGCCACACCCTGGAATGATTTCAAGGAACTGATTAAGAGGGAATACTGCACTAGAGAAGATATTCACAAGTTGGAGGACGAGTTGTATAACCTGAAAATGGTTGGGTCGGAAATCGAAGCTTACACCAAGAGATCAAATGAGTTGGCTGTGTTATGTCCAACTATGGTGGACCCTCCATACAAGCGTATTGAGTTGTATCTCAAGGGTTTGGCACCAGAAATCCAGAGCCATGTAACATCGGCCAATCTTGACGACCTTCAGGCTATTCAGCGCCTCGCTCACCGCATCACAAATCAGGCAGTGGATCAGAACAGACTTCCAAAGCGTATCAGTGCTACTGCTACCACTACTACTTCTACTACACTTGCTACTCCCAGTGAAAGTAAGAGAAAATGGGATGGGGATTCTAGCAAGGGGTCAGCTTCAGTACAGTCACAAGCTCAGCAACGAAAGACAGACAGTTACCATAGTCCCAGTCAGCACTCCTCAGGCAGCCACCGACAGGGAGGGTATCGAGGAAACCTCCCAAAGTGTAACAACTGCAACAAACATCACAGCGGCCAGTGTAATAAGGTTCGTTGTCAAAGATGCCTCAAGATGGGTCATGAGGCCAAAGATTGTAGAAGCGCTCGACCTGCGAACCAGAATCAGCAGCAGCCACCAGCACAGCAGAATCAACAGCAGGGTAACAAAGGGTGTTTTCAGTGCGGTGCAGAGGGTCACTTCAAAAGGCATTGCCCTCAGCTGAACAGAAACCAGAACAACAACAACCATAACAACAATCAGGGTAATGGTAACAACAACAACGGGGGAAACAACAACAACAACGGCAATGAAGCTCGTGGTCGTGCTTTTGTGTTGGGTCGAGGAGATGCAGTGAATGATCCCAATGTGGTTATGGGTAAGTTCCTTCTCGACGATATTTATGTTACTGTCTTAATTGATTCGGGTGCTGATACAAGTTATATGTCCTTGAAAATGAGTAAATTATTAAAACGTACACCAACACCCCTAGACACCAAACACGTCGTAGAACTAGCCAATGGTAAAAGTGTAGAAGCCGCTCATGTAGTCAAGGGTTGTGGTATTGTTCTAGCGGGTCAGACTTTCTCGATTGATCTCATACCCATAGTATTGGGTAGCTTTGACGTCGTCATCGGTATGGATTGGTTATCCCAACATCACGCGGAGATCTTATGCAAGGAAAAAGTTATTCGTATTCCTCGCTCCAGTCAGGAACCTCTCGAAGTTCAAGGCGACAAGAGTGGTGCTGTGGTTAGCATCATCTCTTACTTGAAGGCTCAGAAATGTTTACGAAAGGGGCATACTGCCATTTTGGCTCTCGTTACTGATGCAGCAGCAAAGGAAAAGAAGCTGGAGGATATTCCAGTTGTACGTGACTTCCCTCAGGTGTTTCCTGAAGATTTACCCGGTTTACCGCCTCATCGTCAAGTTGAGTTTCAGGTTGAGTTGGCTCCTGGAGCAGCACCTATAGCTCGTGCACCGTATCGTTTAGCTCCAACCGAACTGAAAGAACTGTCGAAGCAACTGCAAGAGCTCTTGGAAAAGGGATTTATTCGTCCAAGCTCTTCGCCTTGGGGAGCTCCAGTGTTATTTGTAAAGAAGAAAGACGGTACGTTCAGAATGTGCATCGACTACCGTGAACTCAACAAGGTGACGGTGAAGAACCGTTATCCTCTTCCGCGTATAGATGACTTATTCGACCAGTTGCAAGGGTCGTGTTATTACTCCAAGATTGATTTAAGGTCAGGGTATCATCAGCTGAGAGTCCGGGATGAGGACGTCTCCAAAACCGCTTTCAGAACTCGTTACGGACATTACGAGTTTCTTGTCATGCCATTCGGGCTTACGAACGCGCCTGCAGTCTTCATGGATCTTATGAACAGGGTGTGTAAACCCTATCTAGACAAGTTCGTCATTGTTTTCATCGACGACATTCTAATCTACTCCAAGAGTCAGGAGGAGCACGAGCAGCACTTACGCCTTATCTTGGAACTTCTTCGAAAAGAGCAACTGTACGCAAAGTTTTCAAAATGCGACTTCTAGCTTCGTGAAGTCCACTTCTTAGGCCATGTGGTGAACAAGGATGGGATTCATGTCGATCCATCCAAGGTTGATTCGATCAGAAACTGGCCAGCACCGCGTACACCGACTGAAATACGCCAATTCTTGGGTTTGGCGGGTTACTACAGACGATTCATCAAAGACTTCTCCAAGATCGCGCAGCCACTTACTATGCTAACACAGAAAGGTGTCGTTTACAGATGGGGTAATACGCAGGAGACCGCTTTTCAGTACTTAAAGGATAGGCTTTGCAGCGCACCTATTCTCTCACTGCCCGAGGGCACGGATGACTTCGTGGTTTATTGTGACGCATCGATACAGGGGCTTGGTTGTGTATTGATGCAGCGGGATAAAGTTATTGCCTACGCCTCTCGGCAACTCAAGGTTCATGAACGAAACTACACGACACACGATTTAGAGCTGGGAGCTGTTGTTTTCGCGCTTAAGATATGGCGACACTACCTGTACGGTACCAGGTGCACGATTTACACCGATCACAGGAGTCTCGAGCATATTCTTAAGCAAAAGGATTTGAATATGCGTCAACGGAGATGGGTTGAACTTCTGAATGACTACGAATGCGCCATCAAGTATCATCCAGGCAAGGCCAATGTTGTGGCCGACGCCCTCAGTCGGAAAGACACTCTACCTAAGCGCGTGCGAGCGCTACAGCTTACTATTCAGTCCAGTCTTCCTGCACAGATACGAGCTGCTCAGATAGAAGCACTAAAACCCGAAAACGTCAAAGCTGAAGCCTTACGCGGCTCAAGGCAACGCATGGAACAAAAGGAAGACGGCGCCTACTATGTAATGGGGCGTATTTGGGTTCCACTTTATGGTGGTTTACGAGAGCTTGTGATGGACGAAGCGCACAAGTCTCGCTACTCGGTACACCCAGGGGCGGATAAAATGTACCACGATATCAAAACAACATACTGGTGGCCAAGTATGAAAGCCCACATCGCCACCTATGTTGGCAAGTGCTTGACCTGTGCGAGAGTCAAGGTCGAATATCAGAAACCCGCAGGTCTACTACAACAACCCAGGATACCACAGTGGAAATGGGAAGAAATTTCCATGGATTTCGTTACAGGCTTACCTAGATCCCAGCGTGGGAATGACACTATTTGGGTGATCGTTGATCGACTCACAAAGTCTGCTCACTTCTTGGCTATCAAAGAAACGGATAAGTTTTCTACCTTAGCAGACACCTACTTGAAAGAAGTTGTTTCGAGGCACGGAGTGCCAACCTCTATCATTTCGGATCGGGATGCACGATTCACGTCAGAGCTTTGGCAAGCGATGCACAAATCCTTCGGCTCACGATTAGACATGAGCACAGCATATCACCCTCAGACAGATGGGCAGTCTGAGCGCACGATTCAAACTTTAGAAGACATGCTCCGAGCGTGTGTTATCGATTTCGGCAACGGCTGGGAAAAGCATCTCCCTTTAGTGGAGTTTTCATACAATAACAGTTATCATACCAGCATACAAGCCGCTCCGTTCGAGGCATTGTACGGACGTAAATTCCGGTCACCTCTCTGTTGGGCAGAGGTGGGGGATAGTCAAATTACGGGTCCAGAGATTGTAGTGGACGCCACAGAAAAGATAGCACAGATACGACAACGCATGGCGGCAGCACGCGACCGTCAGAAAGCCTACGCGGACAAGCGTAGAAAGCCTTTGGAATTTCAGGTCGGGGACCGGGTATTATTGAAAGTCTCACCCTGGAAGGGTGTGGTACGTTTTGGCAAAAGGGGCAAACTGAATCCGCGGTACGTCGGACCATTCGAAATCTTAGAAAAGATTGGCAAAGTAGCCTACAAGTTGAACTTACCAGCTGAACTCGGTGCAGTTCACAATGTATTTCACGTGTCGAATCTGAAGAAATGTCTATCAGATGAGACCCTCATAGTTCCTTTCAAGGAACTCACTATTGACGAGCGGTTGCAGTTCGTCGAGGAACCAGTTGAAATCACGGACCGGGATGTTAAGGTCCTCAAACACAAGAGAATCCCTCTTGTTCGAGTTCGTTGGAACTCCCAACGTGGCCCAGAGTACACCTGGGAACGCGAAGACCAAATGAAAGAAAAGCACCCCCAGTTATTCGAAACCAATACATCCACTACTGAGTCTGAAGCTACTACTACTGAATTTCGGGACGAAATTCCAAATCAACGGGGGGATGATGTGACACCCCAGGAAAACCAGTGAACGATGTAACTTACCTAGCTTCCTCAGTGAGTGCGTACCAAATTTCGGGACGAAATTTCTTTTAAGTTGGGGATAATGTGACAACTCGAATTTCTAAGATTCTATTTCGTATTTATTGCATGTTCATGTATTGATTAGTCGTGTATTTGCACAATTGATTTTCCATGGGATTATATATGTTTTGATTATTGGATTGTGCATAGTTGTTTGCTAATTGTGAAATTGGTAAATATATGAACTTAGTGATAAAATTAGAAAATGGTTTTGAGATGGGGTAATACTGTAAAATAGATTAGTTAAGGGTGTAGAGGGTCATTAGTGAACTTAAACTATACTTAACCCTAAATCCTTCACTAAACTACACACACAAGAATTCAAGCACGTACTCTCATTTCTTTGGCTCCCTAGCAATCATCACCATCATCATTGGCACTAGATAATCATCACTTGATTCCTCCTTCTCTAGAATCATTCAAGGTAACTGTTAATGATTGTGCGTTGATTGTTTATTGATTTCTTGATCATGTGTTCATGGAAAACCCTAGTTTCTCATGTGATATTCTGTGATTTAACCCTGGATAGTCGAGATTACGACATGATTAGATGCATGCTTGATAGGTTATCATTGTGATGATTGTCGTGGTTTAACATCGGTTGAATAATCTTGTTTTCTGCCGTCGATACGATTAGATTTAGGGTTTGCTTGGCTGTAAAACGTAACTGGAGAATGATATACGTAACTGCTTTGATCTTGTTGAGTATGTGGAATGTTGGAATGCACGCATAGTTGAATGTCTGAGTTTATTCACAAATCATAAATGTCCGAGTTTAAACTAATCGAGGTAATCTGAGTTTATTGATCACCCCATGCCCGAGTTTAATATGATAACCTTAGTCCGACTTTGTTAGGAGAATTGATGGCCCGACTTTAAAGTTTATCATGTAGTCCGAGCTTAATATGCAACACCTAGTCCGAGTTTAATGTGATGAAGTATGTCCGAGGTTAATATGTGTAACATGATCCGAGTGTTAAATGAAAACATGTCTGAGTTTAATTGATGAATACATGGACCGAACTTATTTGATGAATATAATGATCCGAGTTTAATGTTTCCAAATGGTCCGAATTTGGTGAAGATGATTGGACCGAGTTTAATGGTCCGAATTTAGTGATGATAGTTGGGTCCGAGTTTAATGAAATGTCATTTGGTCCGAGCTTAATGAAGGTATCATATCCGAGTTTAGTGACTTTTATATATGTCCGAGTTTATTAAATTTCCATTGGACCGAGTTTATTATATGGTCCGAGTATAACACTCTAAATTGGACCGAGTTTATTAATGTGGGCCGAGTTTATCATGTGGTCCGAGTATAACACTTCAATTGGACCGAGTTTATTTATGTTATGTGATGGGTCGAGTTTATTTGATGAAAATCAAATGGTCCGAGTATATTAAGTTAATGAGACCGAGTTTATGTGCTTCATGTATGTCCGAAGTTGTATGATATATCATGTGTTACCCAAGTTTTGAACAGGGGAGACCCCCCCCATACTTGTCTGAGTTTTTGAGAGGTGCATGATCATGTAAATGTTCATATGAATTACGTGAATTGTATGAATGGGTTAACTGTTACGTGATACATGATTGATACATGATATTGGCTATCAAGCACTATGTGACATTAGATTACATGCGTATCATTGCGAACATGAACTGATTTGTTATACGTGCATACAATAGGATTTGATTAATTACTTGTGAGTGCATAACCTAGCATACCGAGCAAACCAAGGTGAGTTCACACTCTTACCAAGGCATGGGATTCCCGGGGTGTTGGGAATGGGATTGAAAGGATAAGGTTGAATAGATACACTACTGACACTATGACTAGACTACCATATTACTATCCTCGGATGTGAAGGATACTTATACTGATCACTATCCTCGGTTGTGAAGGATACTTATACTGATCACTATCCTCGGATGTGAAGGATACTTATACTGATCACTATCCTCGGTTGTGAAGGATACTTATACTGATCACTATCCTCGGATGTGCAGGATACCTATACTGATCACTATCCTCGGTTGTGAAGGATACCTATAGATACGATTAGTTTAGTGGTTATACAACATGGGAAGCCCCCACCAATAGAACGTACTAACGGCCCAGTAGAGCCACCTGTTACAAACGAACTTACTATTACGCATTTACTTTCTGTGAACTCGCTCAACTAGTTGTTGACCCTCTGTTACATGCCTTGCAGGACGTTAGGTATATGGAGCTTGCACACGGAGGAGCTGGTCGTTGTGGGGCTTGGATCTTGATCATCTTGTTAAACACTTTTGATATTTGATACTTATTTGCGATGGGTTTTACAATAATACGCTTCCGCTAAACAATGACAACTTACTTATGTTTTGGAAACACCTTTCATATGGAATTGGTTTGGTTTATATTGCATTTACTTTTACTTTATACAATGTTCTGTATGATTGGTGGCTTGATCCTGGTCAGTCACGCTCCCAAGCGGTGATACCCCGCAGGTGGATTTTGGGGGTGTGACAGCAACGAAGGGGTAACTGCGGCATTACGTTGGTTGGAGAAAACGGAGGCGGTAATTAAAATAAGCAAATGTGCCGAGGAAGATAAAGTCATGTACGCTTCGCACCTTTTCAAGGAGGAAGCGTTAGAATGGTGGAACACAGTATTAGAAGCTAAAGGAAGTGACATGGCTTATGCCATGAGTTGGGAGGAATTTAAACAGCTGATAGAAAGGAAGTTCTGCCCTGGATACGAGAAAGAGCAGATGGCGAATAAATTCCTAAGCCACCGAATGGTGGATATAGATTGTCGAGGGTATACCTCAAAATTCTTTGAGTATGCCAGAATTGTACCTACTCTGGCTTCGCCTGAACCGGTACTTATTTCTCACTATATTTGGGGTTTAATTAGCGAGATTCGTGATATTGTCCAAGCTGCGAGACCACGTACAATTGACGATGCAGTGGAACTAGCCAACACTTTAACTGACGGACTGATACGCACTCGAGAAGAAAATAGAAAGAAGGATTTGGCTCAGAAAATTACTCAAGGATTTCGTGTGGGTAGTGGTAGTAACTTCAAGAAAAGAGGAACCAGGCGGTTTTCCAACATCCCATTCTGCAGTACCTGTAAAAAGAAGCATTTTGGAAAATGCAAAGGGTACTGTAGTTTCTGCAAAACTCCAGGACATCAGGAAGAAGACTGCAGAAGGAAGAAAACAATAGTCTGCTATAACTGTGGAGAAACCGGGCATTATAAGCCAGATTGCCCTAAATTAGTCAAACCAGCAGAAAACAAAGCTAAACCGGCTGAAGGAACCACCAAGAGGAACGCTAGAGCCTTCCAATTGACTACTCAGGAAGCCGAACTAATTCCTGATGTCATAGCTGGTACGTTTTTAGTCCACAACATTTATGCAAAAGCATTATTTGACTCTGGTGCAAACCAAAGTTTTATAAATACTTCGTTCTGCCAAGCCCTTAATTTACCTTTAACCAACCTTAGGCAGATTTTTACAGTCAAAACGGCAGATGGAAATTTTGTTAAAATAAATAAGGTTTTGCAAGGAGGAACGATAGAACTGTTAGGCCATAAATTCTCTGCAAACCTGTTACCAATGAACTTAGCCGAATTCGATGTCGTATTAGGAATGGATTGGTTAATAGCCAACCATGCTCGAATTCTCTGTGATAAAAATTCCATAGAAATCCATACACCCACAGGAGAATTAAAAATAATTACCGGAGACAAACCACAAAAGCCACTGAAATTTATTTCAGTAATGAAGTTGGCAAGTTATTCAAGAAAACAAGGAATAGCATATATGGTTTCAGTAGTTGTTAATACCAAAAGTAAGAAACTAGAGGATATTCCAACAGTATCCGAATACCCAGATGTCTTTCCAGAAGAATTACCAGGATTACCACCCGATAGGGAGGTAGAATTTAGAATTCATCTAATTCCAGGAACTGTACCGATAGCCAAGGCACCCTATCGGTTAGCACCAACTGAAATGTTAGAATTAAAGAAACAGTTAGATGAATTACTAAGTAAAGGATTTATACGACCAAGTTCCTCTCCATGGGAAGCCCCGGTGTTGTTTGTAAAGAAGAAAGATGGATCAATGAGAATGTGTATCGATTATAGGGAATTAAACAAGGTTACAATTAAGAATCGATACCCATTACCTAGGATTGATGATCCTTTTGATCAATTGCAAGGAGCTAGATATTTTTCTAAGATAGATTTGCGCTCCGGGTATCATCAATTAAAGGTACAAGAAGAAGACATACCTAAAACCGCTTTCAGAACTAGGTATGGACATTACGAGTTTACAGTCATGCCCTTCGGATTAACAAATGCCCCAGCAGCGTTTATGGACATGATGAATAGAATCTGTAAACCGTACTTGGACAAATTTGTGATCGTCTTCATCGACGATATACTTATTTACTCCAAAAGTCAGGAGGAACATTGTGAGCACCTACATGCACTCTTAACTTTGTTAAGAAAAGAAAAGCTTTATGCCAAATTCTCGAAGTGTGAATTCTGGCTCAAGGAAGTGCAATTCTTAGGACACATGGTGAATCACGAAGGTATTCACGTAGATCCCTCCAAGATTGAAGCCATCACCAAATGGAAAGCCCCGCAATCAGCAACGGAAGTTAGAAGTTTTCTAGGATTAGCTGGTTATTATAGACGCTTTATTAAAGATTTTTCTAAGATAGCCGTGCCATTAACCAAGTTAACCTGTAAAGCTGTAAAATTTGAGTGGGGAACAAAACAGGAAGAAGCTTTTAGGATTTTAAAGCAAAGATTAACAAATGCCCCAATCTTAGCATTACCAGATGGAACAGAAAATTTTGAAGTTTACTGTGATGCTTCTATGCTAGGATTAGGATGTGTGTTAATGCAACGCAAAAAGTTAATTGCGTATGCCTCAAGACAATTGAAGAAGCACGAAGAAAATTACACAACTCATGACTTAGAATTAGGAGCAGTAATTTTTGCCCTTAAGATTTGGAGACACTATCTGTACGGAAGTAAATTTACTATCTATACAGATCATAAAAGTTTAAGGTACATATTTGGGCAAAAAGAGTTAAACATGAGACAAAGAAGATGGATGAAAATCCTAAGTGATTACGACTGTGATATTCAATATCACGAAGGAAAGGCAAACGTAGTCGCAGATGCCTTAAGTCGTAAATACCATGAAAAGCAAAGGCGAATTCGTGCTCTTAGATTAAATCTACAGATAGATTTAATGGAACAATTAAAGAACGCTCAAACCACAGCAATCAAGGATGATGCTGAAGGAATGAAAGGACGAATGAAAGAATTAGAGCAAGGAAATGATGGAATTTGGAGATTCCATAAGAAAAGAATTTGGGTACCTAAACAAGGGAATTTAAGGAATAAGATTTTAGAAGAAGCCCATAAATCTAGGTATACCATGCACCCTGGAAATAATAAGATGTACCAAGATTTAAGAAATAATTTCTGGTGGATAGGTATGAAAAAGGATATAGCTAGTTATGTATCTATGTGTCTTACTTGTTCACAAGTTAAGGCAGAACACCAGAAACCTTCAGGGTTACTTCAACTATTAGAAATGCCTGTTTGGAAATGGGAACTGATAACTATGGACTTCGTTACTAAGTTACCCAAAACCAGAAAAGGTAATGATGCGATTTGGGTAATCGTGGACCGATTAACCAAATCAGCTCATTTTCTACCCATGAAAGAAACTTTCAGCATGGCAAGATTAGCAAAATTATACGTAAATGAAATAGTATCCCTACATGGAGTTCCACTCTCGATTGTATCGGATAGGGATAGTCGTTTTACTTCACACTTCTGGATAAGTTTCCAAGAAGCCATGGGTACTCGATTAAATTTAAGTATGGCTTATCATCGCCAAACTGACGGACAAAGTGAAAGAACCATTCAAACATTGGAAGACATGCTTAGGGCATGTGTAATAGATTTCGGCGGAAATTGGGATGATCAATTACCCTTAATTGAATTCTCCTATAACAATAGTTATCATACAAGTATTGAAGCTGCCCCACTCGAAGCAATGTATGGACGCAAGTGTAGAACTCTAGTTTGTTGGGCAGAGATAGGAGAAAATCAATTATCAGGACCTGAGATTGTACAAGAAACTACCGACAAGATTACTCAAATTAAAGAAAGACTAAAGACCGCTCGGGATCGCCAGAAAAGCTATGCCGACAATCGACGTAAGCCGTTAGAATTCAAAGTCGGAGATAAGGTACTTTTAAAGGTTTCTCCTTGGAAAGGAGTAGTGCGATTTGGAAAGAAAGGGAAGCTAAGTCCAAGATACGTAGGACCATTCCAAGTAATCCAACGAATAGGACCAGTTGCTTATCGTTTACAACTACCAGAAGAACTAGCAGGAATACATGATGTATTTCATGTATCCAATCTTAAGAAGTGTCTATCTGACGAATCTCTGGTAGTACCTCTCCAGGATATACAAGTAAATGAAAAGTTGAAGTTTGTTGAGAAACCCTTCCAAATAGAACATAGAAAGATTAAGTTTCTCAAACATAAACGACTGGTGCTAGTCAAGGTCAAGTGGGATTCAAAGAGAGGACCTGAATATACTTGGGAACTGGAATCGGAGATGAAACGCAAGTATCCACACTTATTCTAGTAAATCTCGAGGACGAGATTTCTATTAAGGTGGGGAGGATGTAACAACTCTCACTAAAATTAGTATTTATTACTAGATTATGTGTTATTGTATCCACCAAGAAACCCTAATTGAGAAACCCAAGTGATTCTACATAAACCCTAAAATTTTCAGAACATCCAGAATCAGGATCAGGGCCCCTAAAACTCAAAGGGGGTTAAACCCTGATTGATATTTATCTTCAAAACTCGCTGTCTAAATCGAATTTTCGTTGTACGTTGACTCACCTGGCCTATACCAGTGACTAACCTACCCTACCCTACTTTGACACCCCAGGCGATACGCGGCACGTACCGCGTATTCTTCCGCGACACGCGGGAGGTGCAAAATTCCAGTATAAATAGAGGGGCCTGGGACTTGAATTCTGTTGTTCGTTCGATGTAAAAGTTCAAAATATACGTTGAGTTATACACTGTTTAATACAAAACACACACGAAACACAAAAACGCTGCTGCGACAAACAGGGTAATAACTCAATCGCTGTTATGATTAAATATCCGATCGATTGAAAATATCCAACAGGATGTTTTAGTGCTGCCCGTATTTGGGTTATACTTTGTTATTCGTCGTGATTCTGACAGGATATTTGGGTATTGCCCAAATTCGGGCTATGCTCTGTTATTTGTTGTGAATCCGCTGGATATTCGAGTATTTGCACTTTGTCAGTCGTTGTGAGGGTTACATCTCATGAATTATCGTAAACGCTGTACTAGTTACTGACCTAGTTTTCGTGTGCATTGTTATTTGAATTAGGTTAATCAAGCTAATCGGTAGGCTAAACCTTCGCTCATTAAACTTGCAAAGTGAGTCATTCTCTTTTTTTATCAACTGTTTTACAATACCTCAAATTATTTTCAAAGGTTATAATTACAGGGATTAAGTCGTGGTTATCTTGAATCACTGGCTAGTGGGGTATTGTGCACATTACTAATCTCTCACGATTAGGCAAATAAGTCCTAACAGTGATAATCGTCACTACTTGGGGAAGGACCCAATAGTGGCATGACCATTGTCACCAGGAAGTGACACCGGCGCCAGATAAAAATAAGATACTACCATTATAATAGCTCTTATGCTATAAATTATAACTAGGTGTCTTTTTATTAAAGTGAATGATTCACTCAGTATTTCCCCGCTGACAAAATATTTTTACAACATGTTTCAGGTGACCTACTTTGAATCAAGTACAAGTGCTCAGGAGCACTCTGAAGCTTAAAATAGTGGCTCGAGTAAAGAAATAAACATGTTTGTAAAATGAAGAAATTATGAAATTTCTCTACTGTAAATTACGGGGTTATCCCGAATTATAAATAAATAAAACTCGGGTATTTTCAAGTTTAAAACGATCCTGATAAGACTTCCGCTGTGAAAATGAATACCACGTGATTTCTGTTCTGCGGCTCCTGGACCGGGTCAAACTGGACACGGGGGCTGTGACAAATGGTTAGGGTTATGGATGGTTGGTGATGATGGATTGAAAGATAATTGAGGATTAGGGTTATGGAATGGAAAATGGTGTTGATTCAGTTCTTTTTTCAGGTTGTAGGTATGATGGTAGGTGAAATTGGTGATGATAGATGATGATAATAGGCTCCAAAATCAAGTTCAAAACTCAATCTAATGTGTAACTGCCGTTTTTGGTTGGTGAAACTCGTTTTTATTCGTCAAAACTATCAAGTAAGTCAACAGATGCGGTGTCAACCTAGAGGAGCCGTCGCCGGCGGCTTGAAGCCCCGTTAGCGACGGTTGATGGATTTTTAAATTCAGCCGACGGGCTAATTTGCTGTCTATGGAATTTTGTGGCGATAGCCATTTACACCGACCGTCGGCGACGGCCCATATGGGCGTCGGCGATGGTGCCCAGAAACCATATTCTCTGTTGCTCCCGGTTGACCCGTTTCGCTTCCCGGTGGATCGTTGTTCACTCCGGTGACCCGTAAAGCTCCCGAAAAGCTCCTTTAACTCCACTAGACCGGCAAAATACACATCTAATCAAAAGTAGGCTATTCGAAATTAAAACTTGTTTAAAAACATCAAATTAAGCAATTACAAACAACGGTTTTCGACCACGTATCACGCGCCTACTTGCCCTTAGTCGTGCCAGTTCCGCAGGGGTCCCCATACCCTTTAAAACTTCCCTGCAAAGGGAAGGGTCTGTCATGACATCCCCTTGCATAATATTCCATGGGGGGTGGAAATGGACATCCAGACCATGCACTTCAGAGTATGTGCGGTAATAATAATCCAGCGGCGTCTCTGTTGGCTGAATCGGAGGCTGACAAATACTCCCTTTATCTACGGCGCTAGAGCTGGATACATTTTCTTGAACAGGGGACTTTTGCTTTTTGTTCCCCTCAACTCCACCCAAACCGTGCGGGGCAGTAGGATCGATCGGATTACCGGATGACTCCACAGTGTCATCAACACCGGTCACAACCGCAGGATTCTCAAACAACCCCGCTACACTTTGAACATGGGGGGTCCCTTCACTACTCAGGACCTAAACTTTAGGTCCACCCTCAATTTTTTCCTCTTCACCTACAACCTTATGTGGGGAAGACGGTGGAGTAGGAGTAGGTGGCTTCGTAGCTACTACAATAACAAGGCAAACACTTATCAGGGAAGTTCAAACAAAAATACACTAAACAAATATATGTGAACTTACCCACAGAGGCCAGTGGTAGATGCGTGCTAAGTGTCGTCATTCTAACCCGACTCAGAGACACCTTCTTTTCCGTACCGACTGGTGCGGATTCAACTTTTTTTCTGCCAATGACGGGCCCCGTACTAGAACCTGCGCCAGGCGCGCTGGAGGAATTACCTGGTATATCCAACCCCTCAAGAGTGCCAGACACTAAGATGTAATCTTAAGACTTACGCATTCGGTGGTGGAAGGTACCTGACGCAACCTGCTTTACCGGATTGGTAACAGGTTCTTCTGGCTTCTTGGCCTTCCAGGCCATAGCCACAACCACAGATGCGGTTTTAACAGCCTAACCACCTCCCACGGCTGCGGGGTGAACTCCTAGGGCAACAAGCTTACATGCAGCAAACATAATATCCGTAAGATATCGCAAAATACAAAGAAGAAAACAACACAACTTCGCTGCTTACCTGGGCCTTGCGGCAAAGGTGCATTTAGTGTGGCTAGGGACAGAACCCGGAAGCTCGCAACAGTGGCTTCATACCACCTTCCTCTCCTTCAGCACACTCCTCAACAACGATCTTCCCCTCAAAATCTTTTGCAAAGGTTCGCCAGAATCGTACCACTAGAAAACCGCAAGTCCAATGTTAGCAACGACAAGCGAATTTTAAATAATCAGGGTGAAAGCAATTACCTTCGCCTTTTTCCCTGTAAACAAGCTTCGTCTTGACACCCAGTTTTGACCGTAACATCATCCGCATATACTACAACTCACGGTTTGACAATGCAACCACAGGGACTTCTTGCAAAGCATCAAACCAATCCTGCACTCCCGAAGTAGGGACAGTCAATTTATCCTTAGGAACGGCGCAAACACACTCCTAAAGTGGTGCTTATAAGCAACCACAGCCACCTTCACATAAAAAAACTTCGATTTCCACTAGGTTAAACCCTTGGGAGGATTCGGGAGAATTTTTAAAGCATTGGTACGAAGGGGAAAAGAATAAAACCCTTGTTGGCTTCGCAACTAGTAAAAGCCCCAGAAACTTTCCACCATCGGCTCAATTTCTTGAGACCGGAAACAATATTCAAAGGGACGAACATGAACTACCCCAATGGGATTAGTTGGGAGACATGGATCATGTAGTATTAAAGCAAATCCGCCGCAAACACCGTCACTGGCAGTCGTAAATTGCAAAGGATGAAGAAATCGGAAAATAGAGTAACCATTCCAGTAGGGGCGTCGGTCGTCGTATCTCCGTCTAGGGGGTAGGTGGCCCCATATTCATCTGGCATCCGAACACCGGTCATTAATTGCCAGAATGTCGGAGCATTCCACTTCAAAACCGGCAAGGCCTTGCCGGCTTTGACATGTTCCACCTCTTCCTCCATCGGCAGCGACGACGGTGGGGAAGCCTGTATTGATGGTGATGCCATCAAACAAAGATTCAGATATAATGAGGGGAAGAAGAAACCAACTTTAAACTCACCGGAAAATTCAAATATCTCGTCGGAGAAGACAAAGAGAAAGAACCTTTATCACAAGAGCAAATTTTGAAATTCAAAAGAAGTTAGGGGAAACCCTAAAGGGTTTCCCTTTTTATATCCTCCGCAATTTAATGCGATCGACGTGACCGTAGAAACGTGCGGTTTCTGCGCCAATCACAGACCGCCAGCTGGTAGGCGACGTGTGATGGTTACCACGCGAGTGTAGCAGCCCACGCGCTTGACACAACACCACCGTTAGACTCCTACTATAGTGCATTTAGTGCCTCTGGAAGTGCAGCAGTCGCCATCACATCGACTTTCCGCCAGCTAAATCCCACCAACTTCCAACAACTCCTGCGTGCGGTTAACTATGTCTATGCTAAACGACAAATTATTCATACTTCTCATAACCTTCAACATGTGGTTTCTATGGTAACACATACCGCAACCATGACCGCATGTCGCTTTGGGAACCGTAGAAACGTGGGCGCAAAGTTTGTGTAGCTTAGTTCCACGTATGGCACGTGTGTCGCAGTCATACGCAGACGTGACTTCCTCGGTTGTGTTGAATGTTACGAGCCAGCGACTTTCCTTGGATTGTGGGTCCCATATCTCGGTGGTGTAACGGCCACATGGGCGCAACTTACGACGCGGTACCTCATGGACCGTTGGAGTGTTGGAGTCTTTTAAAACGAGTCTTCTGTGGGGAACCGCAAAACCTTATTCGGAACTGCGATCGATCTTTAACTATGGGAATGGTGGCTATGGGAAACAACCACATTCTTAACTGCGATCCATCTTTACCTATGGGAATGGTGGCTATGGAAAATATACACCATCACCAACTTCATCCGCGCTCTAAACAAATGGTCAACTTTGACCACACAAAGATGGTGGACCACATACCACACCTGGCCCTACCGCATCAACCAATGCATAGCGGCCTGCTAATTCGAGAACAACTGGTTTCAGTGTTCTTTTTACTATTAAATAGATCCCATTTATTTAAATGAACACTCAAACGAACGACCAGTTTATAAACATGAAGCAGCTTGAAGAACAAATCTCCGAGGTTGTTCATACAAACTCTGGATAATCATTGTGAACTTGAGAGTAGGAAGCTCAACAATGGTGGTAACAAGTCTGCTTAGGTCTTTGTTTATCTACCCATTCTGTTCATACGATCAACACTAGGGATAACAAATCTGCTCATGATCTTGTTTATTTACCCATAGTATTCACAGCAAATCCTTGCGTTTTTTAACAAGCACGAGTTACGACTCGCGTCCTGTACTACCACAAGGAAACTTGAGCCAAGCACTCAAAGTACGACATCAACATCAAAAGGGTAACCACATAACAAAGCTTAAAACCCTAAAAACAGATGTCTAATTAATGAACAAGAAACACCATACAAAAGAGGGATCATCATTCATGTCCAGTTAATGAACATAAAGCACCACCAAAGTGTCGGATACACTTGCATCGGCAGAGGCAAGGATCCCAATAGGGTTGCAGGTAATGGCGAGTTCATACTCATTTTCCGTTACCGTCTCAAAAGATGGTTCGAAGCAATAGTAGGTGGCGATCATGTTTGATGATCATCTACCTCTTCAGCGCACAGTAATCGTATAGCACACTCTAAATCTGTGCTGTCGATGGAGCCACACTCTTTTATGCACATAACTCACAAGGGAGGGTGTATACTCCTCATTATTTGCAAAATACACAACACACACAAGCCCTAAACTCTCTCATCCTCTCCTTCGAAGTCCGACGGCAGCCCCCCTCTATCGAAGACCTTCTTGTTCGGAACGATCTTATTCTACATTTCAATCGGTTAGTATTCCATCATGGTTTGATTGTATGATAGATAATGTTGTGATTGTTATGATTATATGTGATAGCTAGGGTTGTTCATGCTAGAAGATTTAGTCGTAGGAATCCAGAATATGTGTATGATTAATGTAATGTTTAATATGATCTTGGTGTTGTGATGATACATAATTAAATAGAGCTGCATGATAGGGTTGTTTTGATTGTTCGCAGAACTGAGTCGGATGATGGTTGTGATATGAATGAATGATTATGATTAGTTTTTATACATGATTTAATCATTGTTGATGTTCATATGAATTTAAGAAAGTTAAACCGTTTGATCTGATTATGCTTATGATTAAGTGTTGATTAGTGTTCAAAAGAATTAACTATTAAACCCTTAATTTGATCGATTAACACAAAAGTTGGAAACTGTTAAATTGGTCTTGCAAATTTAATGGAAATAACGAAACTGATCGCATGATTTTAGGAAACATGTAACCGATCACACAAGTCCCTTAATCGCACAAGATCAGATCGTATATGATCTGATCGCACAAGAGTTGAACGTACAAGCTCTATCGCACAAGTTAGTCGCACAAGCTAGGTTCCCATAAAGTGCAACTGTTAAAGCACTGAGTACAATCTGATTATGTATGACCGCACAATATGTTGTGGATCGCACAAGACTGTACTGATCGCACAACAAATTGGGCCGGACAAGAAGATTATTTGTTTAATGTTATTGGGCTGCACATTGTAGTTGGGTTGGGTTAGTTTAGCTCTCACAATCTGTTGTGGATCACACAAGTTTGTGCTGATCGCACAACAGGTTGGGTCGGACCTTCATTGGGCTTTATCTACTAAATTGCACAAGATGATTGGGCTCGCACAATCTCAAGGCCCGATCACTCGACTCGCACAAATTGGGCTTTATGTGTGTACTTGATTAATATTGTTTAACATGCTTCTATGTGTATGCCGTGATCGTTATGTGTACGTAACTTGCTAGTATATGTGTAAACATACGTACCTTATCTGAACCTAAACCTGACTTGCATGGTAACCATGCTAGGACGTGGTTGACCATAAATAGCTCAAGTGACCTTTTGCTTATCTGCCGAGCTAATCTAAGGTGAGTTTACACTTTCTATAAGGCATGGGATTCCCGGTGGTTTGGGAATGGGTTAATGTATACTAAGGTAACCTGCGTATTCTCCTTGGGTAGAATACGTACTCCCACCCTCTTCAGTGAAGGGTAACAACATTGCAACCTGCGTGTTCTCCTTGGGTAGGACACGTACTTCCACCCTCTTAAGTAAAGGGTGACAACATTGAATGACACTAGACAAAACTCTATCATTAAGTCCCTCATTTTTATATCGAAATAATCGTCGGACCAATGGCGAACGGGTCATTAGTTAAATAGCGCTATAAGGTTTGACAAGCCTCACACCGTGCCGCACAGGACGGGCGTGGACTAATGGACTTGGGCACTTAGTTAATGATGATAGACATTAACGCAGGGCACATAAACATAACTACAGTCAGTAGTCGATATGGTAACGGGTCTAGTGGTTAACATGGGGAAGCCCCCACTGGTTATGGTTTGGGAAACAAGGAACGGGTTAAACACGTGGTTTTCAAAATAACTTATGGTTTTTAGAACAACATTAAAATGGACAACCAATTGTGAACTCACTCAACATTGTTGTTGATTCGTTGCTACATGCCTTGCAGGTCGTTAGGTGCTTAGTTGGAGCTTGCACAGAGGAAGGAGTCGTTGTGAGACATGGACTATTGTGTTCCATGTTAAACTTTAACAACTTTTGAAATTTATGTTTTGGTTTTGAACTTAATGCTTCCGCTGATAACTTAGACTTTGTTAAACTATTTTGACACTAATTATATTGTTTGGTTTGGACTTTTACTTATTTAATTATATTGTTCAATATGTTCAATTATATTATTTAATTATATTGTTCAGTCACGCTCCCCGCGGGGATACTTTGCTGGTGGATTTTGGGGGTGTGACAAAAGGCCTCGGCCTAGTATCTTCTCTAAATCAATTTCAAGAGCACCCTTTCGACCATTAGTCCAACATTCCACCCACTTGCAACTTGCGCATGGAAGCAACACTGGACTGGGGAGACTTGAAGGGGTATGGTCCCAAATCTGGCACCAGGCTTGGGCGCGAGTGACCATCACCCGACTCATTACTCCTACGGACAAGGATTCACCTACGTTCGTTCGGGCACGAACGAACCCAGTTTGCTTTCCCACTCGGGGAAAAATGAGAAGACTCACCTTGTGTATGAAAATGGTTGTTTTCGTCAACACAAGGCATGCGGTAATCATTGTGGTTACCGCACATAGCGATGCGGTCTAGAACCGCATCCTATTGTCAAAACAAGTGGAACTGACACTTTGACTTCAGTGACTAAACCAGCAAGTGGTCTAACCGGAAAGTGACAACAGCGGTTAGCTGATCGCCCAATGTGCAACTGCCTAACCCACATGCATGAAAAGCTTGTAGACAGACTAATAACACTAGCCGGACGTGGCATCACCTCCGGATGCGTCTAACCCTCTAGTGACCCGCGCTCCTGACACACCTATTGTCACACCCTCAAAATCCACACGTGGAGTTCTATCGCGAGGTGTGTGACTAACCAGGATCTTAGCCACTAATCATCATGAACCATTTTGATATGATATAAATTTTTCTAATTGACATGATTAGTGTTCAAGGTTTAAATGTTAAAAACACGGTTTAATTTAGCAGCGAAAGTATAAAGAAAACCCATATTAATTTAAAACCACAAGATTTTTAATTATACGTTAATCATGAAACTTACCAACCACGCACTCCGGCCAATTGCTGTCACACCCTTAAAATCCACATGCGGAGTATTACCGTGAGGTGTGTGACTGACCAGGATCATGCCACCAATCAAATTGCACAAAAAATAAAGTAAATAAAAAAAACCCATCACAATCAATACGATTAATGTCTAAGAATTTAAAGGACCAAAACAAAGTTTAAGTATCAGCGGAAGCATAAAGTTTAAAACCCAATTAAAAGTTAAAAGTGTCACACCCCGACCATGTAGAACATACAAAACGTGGCGGAAATGTCAGGGAGTGTTGTAACAGAATCAATTGTTTCAAATCCATGGTAAACGAAGTTTCGTTTTATAAATCAAACATGAAAGTTTACATTGTCTTAAACAAGAACCAAAGAATACATAACATAAATTAACTAGTTCTTGTATAACTCAATTGTTTATTGTGTAAACCATGTCAAATGTCTATGTTCAATGTAAACCACCAAATGTGTATGTCAATGTCAACGTGTTTATGTTCAATGTAAATCATGTAATGTGTATCCCAAAATGTATCATGTATGGTAAGCGAAATGTATCAACTTAAACCATATGCACGAAAACATAGTATTGAAGTAAAACTTGGTTTAAGTCAAAGTTATGTTCAGTGGAAATGCATGCTATACTGATATTAACATTTATGCGGTATTGTAAACTATGCATACATCCAAGCCTTGAGACTGCGGCGATAAACCCTTAAACAAATTAAAGGTTTATCTAAGTTATGTATATCGAATTCTGTCATTCCTTCTAATCCTATCAAACCCAGGATTTCAGAAACGGGAGTTGTCAATTCCTATGGTACCACTACCTACTAACGAACGGCGTAGCTAATGTTAATGAATGTATTGTCCCATGTTAAACAAACCAAATGTTGTACCAAAATGAAGGCATGTGATGTAAATAATTGTACTAAGTATGCTAAGTAAACATACGAAGCAGAAATGTTCATGTAAATCAATGTGTCCATATGCTGAGTAAACATATGCAATAGAAATGTAATGTAAATCAATGTACTAAGTACGCACACAATGGGCATACCTAGCATAAAATGTAATGAAATCGTGTACTATAATGTACTAACAACATAGCAGGCATATGATGCGAAAACATGGAAAGCATGAAAGTAACAGATAGGCACATGTGTTTCACCCCAAAACAGTTTGGAAAACAGTAAAAGAGGGGTTCAATGTACTCACCTGAGATTGCTTTGGAGTTCTTGTATAATAACCAGATAATGCTAAAGATCACGGGATATCAAACGGCACCTAATAGGTAGCTATGTTAATATACCAGACCAAATCGGAAGGATCGGATAGTACGCGGGTTCTTAAACCAAACGAGTATGGAGACTCGTGTAATATGGTTTAACAAAGCCTACATACTAAAATGAAACTTAACCTAAGTGCTTACGGTCCATCACGACCCGTTTAGGTAGCTTATGCTACCCTTAACGCGTCGTTCGCGTAGAACGCGTTCGGAACGCCTAACATCGCGACCACAAGGTATAACCTCGGAAGGTTATAGCTATGGTCACCTAATGTGTTTGGTCGGATCCTAATGATCGACCAAATGGGTTGGGTTCGAAAGTATAAGCGATGGTTTAGATCGCTTACCTTACGACCCTATATATGCACTAAACTAAAAGTGACGAGCTAAGCATGTTAGAACATGCTTAACTAAGTTTAGAAAATAGGTTTGGCATCAAAACAAACGGCTTTGATGCTCACGAGTAGTTTGGTTACAAAATATGCAAGAATGCACATTTTGGCCGAAACTACGACTCGTCACTGAGCCTAGATAACGTGGTAATCAGTTGGTATAGTCACTACGGACTATAACCATCGTGATCACGCTCATGTTATGAAGTTCCAAGAACTTCGTGTTGACCATAGGCTGGTCAATGAAGAAAGTCAACAAAACGTTGACTTTCGGACTCGAAAAGCGAATAAAAGAGCGAAAGAAGACTTACGGAGGGTCCCCGAATGCTAATCTAGATCAAAATAGCTCAGGTATGAAACAAAGGTTCCAACTTAGAGCTTAGATCAGATTGTTGTGGGTTTTTGGAACAAAGGGGGGGTATTTATAGGAAAAGCATAACCGTTAGGATTGTTTATCGAATATCGTGCCACGATCGGGTGCGTACACTTGTCAATAATGTGGTGGTTACTGAAAATGGCCTTTGGCCTTTGATTGGGTGAAAGGGCATTGCCCCTTGATCGAACGAAAGGCCAACTGCATTAAATGCAAACATTGAATCTGGTCTGACAGTCGCACGCGGCCCGCCTCAATATTGTTAGTGCACCTACGTCTGCTGACTACGTCTTTCATCAAGTCATGAAGATTGAGAAGATTGGAAGTGACACAGAAACCTAGATTAGTGTTTAGCATATGGATCGCTTATATGTACCATGTCTAGGATCGCTTTTGTGTCAATTATAGTTGAGGATCGCCTATATGGACTTGATCTGGATCGCTTATTCGGTAAACGAGTAGGACCGCTCATACGGACATGTCGTATGAGCGGCCCAAGACATCTATATATAGGTGGAGCGATCCAACACACATAGTAACGGTGTATTCTTCCGGCAAGCCACGAAGTGCTGCCGAAGTGCTGTCAGAACTTGTAATTGTGCTTGAAATCAATATAACAGCAATATTAGAGTGAATACGGCTTCAATTACACCAGATTATTAGTTTCCGCCTCTTAATCTGGACGTGTGCTTCTCTGAACGACTCGTGAGGTTAGAAAACAATCCTACAAGTGGTATCAGAGCTCAGGAGGAGGAGTTCTTGCCATTGTAGCTGCTATTCTTCTGATTTTCTACACTTTCTTCACTTTTTCAAAATTTTTCACGGTGAAACCGGCTCAAATTTGCACAGTATGCTCGGAATCATGGACTAATTAACCCTTGAAAGTTTCAGATTCAAATTCGACCTAGAAAGTTGATTTTTAGGTGAATCGCTTTTTCGGATTTGTGCAAAAAGTGACGTAAGATTCTGGATCGCTCATTTGACAATTTCTGAGCCGCTTATTAGTTCACTTTGTGTGGATCGCTTGAAAATTTCAGCTTGGACCGCTTTTGTGACAGATTTTGGACCGCTCCAAAATTAAAAGTGTGAACCGCTCGAACAGGTTATTGTTGAATCGCTCTTGTGACTGACTTTGGACCGCTCGAAATAGAATTCCTGAACCGCTTATTGAACAAATTGTGAACCGCTCGAACAGATACTGTCTGGACCGCTTATTCGAACAGCTAATTGGACCGCTGATTTGGAAACTAGTTGAATCGCTCATTTGTCAGCTGATTAGTCATTTCATTGGTTCATTCTTTTGAATAGTTGTATAAAATTTGGAATCTTTGTGAACGATTGAACAATTTGAAAGATGGATACGGAATTTTATAACGCTTTTGCCACCCCGACTTCAATTACCCAAAGTGCTTTGATTGAAAATGAAACCGGAACGTCTCAAAAACCACCGAAACTCATGGATATTGATGATTACAACGTGTGGTCGGAACGATTCGGAAATTGGGTTGAAGCGTATCATCTTGACGCGTGGGAACACACTGAAGTACCATATACAAAACCCACAAAAGACAATGTTGAGAATGCTGCTCCGCTAACACTTAGAGAGATGGATACTGCACAAAAGAAGAAGTATCGAGATGAGAAATTGATGGTCAGTCTACTTCAGCAGGCAATAAAAGAAGATATTCTGATTTTGCTTCAACATGATGGAACTGCATATTCGATTTGGACAGAGTTGGAAGCAAAGTTTACGGGAAGTGATGAAATGTTAAGAAACAAAATGTCTCTCATGAAAAAGGAATTTGATTTGTTTCAGGGATTGAAAAATGAAACCACCAAACAAATTATTGATCGATACTGTAATTTGGTGAGAAATATGACAAAGTTAGGTGTTAAGAAAAGCACTGATGAATTAGTTGAAAAACTTGCAGATGCTCTTCCACACGAAACATGGGGAACTTTTCTGATGATGCTAAAATCTAACAGAAAAGATTTCAGAGCTATGACCTTGGGAGATTTTATCAAGCATTTAGAAGCTCAAGAAATGGAGCACAGAAAGATCGCTATGATGAAGAATTACGATGGAGAACAGGATATCAGTTTATACTACAAGCATGGTGTTACTGATTTAACAAAGTTCTCTCCTAAGATCGAAACTGCTTACAGTGTTAAAGATTCTACTGAAAAGAAGACATCTCAGGGATCAAGCAGCAGCACAAGATTTTCATCTTTTGATCCTAACATCTCTGTAACAAAAAATGGTAGAAAACTTTAGTGTAACATTGTGTTAAGCCTTGAGAATGATCAAGACTACACTAAAGATATTGCGAAAAATCAAATGTCTTTGTTAGGGATGATTTTAGAGTCTTATAGTTGTTTTGTTGCAGGAAAGATCGGAAATCCAATGCTCACAAAAGAGGATTACGATCAGATTGATGCTGAAGAAATGGAATTGATGGATATCAAATGGTGTATGGCGAGTGTAATGAGACGCGCTGAAAAGTTCAAACAAATTACCGGCCGTGATGATTTTCGTGATGCAAATGTTTCAGCTTTAGGTTTTGACAAATCTAAAGTTACATGTTTTCGTTGCAGGGAGAAGGGGCATTTCAAGAGGGAATGCAAAAACCGTGAAGCTACCGGTGCCCAGAATCCTTTCGGAAACGATGATTATCACAAGAAGGCCATTTATCATCAAATCACTCAACCAGCACAGCAGCATCAGGCACAAACAACTCATGGAAGAGATGTGGTTGATAAAAAGGCATGTGTTGTTAGTCAGGGAAAATATGATAATTTTACCGGGGAAAATTATCTTCCGAAAGGAAGCAAAGCGTGTGTAGCTGAACAAAATGACGAGAAGTTGGCTGAAGGATTTACTTGGGATGATTTTTGTCCAGATCAAGACTTTGTGGCCAAGAATACTTCTCATGCTTTCTTTGCTAATGCTTATGATTTGAAATGTGCAGAAAGGTGCAGGAAAGTCATGGAAGCTGCAGAAGAGAGACGAAGAAAGCTCGAGGAAGAAGCTGAAGAGGAAGAGAGATTGAAGGAAGAAGCAAAAGCGGAGAAATTAAGAAGAGCTCGTTTTTTAAATTCAAGCAAGATAGTCAAAGAAGTTCCTGAATTTGAGGTTAAAGTGGATGCTGAACCGATCATGGTCCAAGAAAAGTGTATAAACTGTGATTCGCTAATTAAGCAAAACAATGAGTTGTTGCACAATATTCACAAGCTGAAAGAATCATATGATACTATGAACAGAGAGATCAACAAATACACAGATTCTGATGGTGAACAAGCTGAAGCTATGAATACTTTGAAGATAGCATATCTGAGACAGCTTGATACAGCGAACTATAACATAAACAAATGTGCAGATCTCGAGCTTGAGTTGGCAACACAAAAGATAGAAACTGAGAAAGTTAAGAAATTATTAGACAGTTACTCATGTTCTACTTTTGTTGTTGACAGGATTTATCCAGTTGTGAAAGATCTGAAGACTTTTGAAGAAGTGAAGATATTTGAAGAAGAAAAATCCGTGACAAAAGATGAAGAAAAATTGAAGACTTCTGGTAAGAAACCGAGTGTATCTTACAACAGATGTCCGCCCCCAGTCGAAAATGGATATTTACCTCGAAATCCAAATTCAGAAAGAGTCAATCAAGCAATCAATTTGAAATGGGAGTCTGGGTCGTCGGATAACTTACCAGAAAGTATTGATGTCACATATACGTCATCAGACACTGATCATGAGTCAAAGTTGATAAAAAGTATGGTCGATTAGGTGTTAGACACAGATGACAATGAGGAATCAAAACCAAAGTCTAAACCCGGGTCAAAGTCTGGGTCCAGTGCGTCAAAGCAAACAGTCAAAAAGGACAAACGGGTTTATGATAAAGAATTTTTACTTTCGAAATCTAATTTGAATGATGAATCAGTCAAAGTGGCATATACTTTGAAAGGTTCTGACAAATTATATTCAGATGAAATTTTTCCAATAAGAAGTGTCAGAATTGAAATGATTCAAAAGGTTTTCAAAATCACAGAAATTAATATTTCTGAAATAAAAGATTTTTATCTTAATGGAAAACCTAAACAATACACTTCAAGAGATCAACAGAGAATTAACAAGAAAATGGGTTACAATTGTGGTTATAGTTTCCAAAAGAAACCAAACCATGATCGTAATTACAAAAAGAAAGGTCTTGGTTTTGCTCCACAGAAAAACTATAAAAATGAAAAAGTTTATAAACCAAAAACAATGTTTGTTGCAGGAAAAACTACAGAAGCTGAAAAAGAAAAATCATTCAGAAATCAGACAAATCAAGAATTCCTTGCTAAGAAGCAAGAGGGAATGAAGAAAGAAGACCCGAAAAAGGCTGAAAAGAGATCTTGTTTTCAGTGTAAAGCTGTGGGTCATGTTGCGAAAGATTGTCCAAAGACATTTCGACCAAAACAAGAAGTCTCAAGAAAAATGAAAGAAAAAGTTGTTGAGAAGACTAAACTGTCAACCCGGAAGTTCACAGGCTTTGAGAATTCGACTTATGAGAAAGGAGAATGTTCAAAGAGTGCTTCCAAAAGAATAGACAATGCTACAAATCAGAAATGGGTTGTAAAAGGTTCATGTAACAAGTCTGGTGATGAATCTGATTCCATAAAATCAGAGGAGCCATGTGTTGAAAAAAAGATTGAAAAGAAAGTTTCAAAAGTGGACGATGTGAATTTTCCGCCACTAAGTGCTAAAAATTATAAATCTAAAATCGGAAAAGTTGACATTTCAAATCAGTTTTATTCTGACAAGAAGAAAATTGATGTTGAAAAAACTTTCAATGGAAATGTAAAACGCATCTTTGGAAAAATGGTCAGTGGTAAGGCCCAAAGCATTCAGGATTTTTATGCTTCCAAAGGATGGGTTTACAGGTCGGTTGAAAGGAATGATGAAAATGATGAGGTTACACACAAGGAAGGTCAGGCTTGGGTGGATATATTTTTTCAAGAATGAAAACCTGACTTGCCGGAGATCCCAAGATGGTATTGCGGATCATGAATCGGCATCTTTCTAAATCTGTTTGTAAAGTTGCAGGATTTGCCGGAACTCCAAGGTTTGTAAGCGAGGAGTAGGAATCGGCATCTTGAGAATTCAACCTAAAGATGGTAATTGGTTGAAAAACAGGTTTGAAGAGCTTGAATTGCTAAACTTACAAGTGGTTGTATGGTAGTGATTGGTGTAGATCTTACAAGTGGTTAAATCAAGGTCATTGAATTGGACTTGATTTAATTATCATTCAAGAATTTGGTAAACAAAGTGATGATTTGAACCCCATTTTACAAAAGATAAAAACAACTAAACTTATTTTCCGGAAAAACCATTCTGATTAAAACAAACTTAAGTGTTTTGAAATCATCATGGGAAAATAGTTTGTTGTGAGGGGGAGTTCTGATTGTTTAAGCCAAACAGATGGAGAATTGAAGTGTTTTGATATCAGTTATCATGTTCTGTACAGTTTGTTTTCAATTTTCTTTAGATGTATTTGAATTTTAGGGGGAGTAAGAATTTTTAGAAAATCCAAAAACATCAGAAAATTTGAAAAAGCCAAAAACATGATAAAATTGAAAAATGAGTTTTTGTTGCGATAAAAGAGGAAATGATAGTACATCAGTGGACTATCACAGCATGCTAAAGAATTGTAAAGTCAAAATGTGATAAACAATCTCACTGCGGATGTGTCAGTAGATTTTCGCACATTTAGTAAATTGAAACGAGGTATAAACCTAAATTAAACTTGCTTGATTCGTGGGTAACTATTCTTGGATATATGGGTAACCCCCGAAATCTTGTTTGAAAGGTCCCGTATTCTGAGATACTAGGTCTTTATGCTCAGTGATATCTGGGGTATTATTCCGGGACTTCTGCTGTATGGAAATACTGACCTAGTCCCCGAATAATACTTTCTACAAAAAGCTTTGAAATATATGCGCCGCCCTCAGCAAACTGATTAAACAATAAAATTGGTAATCTTTGCTGTTCTAACAAAAGATCCTCTAAAGGGGACCCACCAAAAGTCGAAGCCGTCATCTCTCTGCGTATACGGAAGTATCGACCTGAGCTCTCACGGCCCTCGCACATTACCCCTTTACAGATATCATCTGTGGTATACTCACCTGTAAGACTGAATATTTGGGATCTGGATGCGGGAGTATATTCAAGTGGAGTGATACACAATTAAGTTTAAGTCTTTAAAACCTTAATATCGTATCTCGAATCGATTGAAATTTGTGTTGAAAATTTAAGTGGACAAACATACTGACAATCTAGGTAAATTGTTTAGAACTTATCATGTAATCAAGCTTAACGGTGTTTGTGATATGCTTCAGAACTGATATGATCCTCTTGCACAAACTCACAAAAATATTGTCTGTAAATATTTCATTTTTTTTTTTGCATTTATTTTCACTCAAAAAAATCCAAAAAGATTTTCAGTGTGTTTTAGCATAAATTTTGAAAAATCAAAAAGATTTTCGACAACTGATGTTGATATGCTGATTTTCGAAATTCAAAGTGCTAAACTTGAAGAACTGGTTTGGGAGTGTTTGGGAGTTAAATGATGAAGTTGTTTTTGATAAAAACCAGTAATGTTCTTGAATGCAAAATCATTATTGTGGTTGATTCATCATAGTTTCTAAAATTGTTGAAAAGTTTTAATCTTTGTAGAAACTTATGGATGGGTAGAGATTCTGCAGGTATTAAAGAGTCAGGTTTCGATCTAGAACCTGATGAGAGCCTGTTAAAGATCTCAGAACCAGTGAAAGATTGACTTCCAGACTACGATCCCAGCTATGTGAGAGGGGGAGTCTGAAAACACCGAGTCAACATTCAAGAAAGAAGAGTTTGTTGATGATGAAGATATAGAACGAGGATGCTTGAAATGACAAATATTTCAGAGGCAGATTGTTGACTGATGAAGCTTGTAGATTGCAGACTGGAATGAAGACATTGATAAAGACTCCGTCAACATCCGAGGGGGAGTTTGTTAGTGCACCTACGTCTGCCGACTACGTCTTTCATCAAGTCATGAAGATTGAATAGATTGGAAGTGACACAGAAACCTAGATTAGTGTTTAGGATATGGATCGCTTATATGTACCATGTCTAGGATCGCTTTTGTGTCAATTATAGTTGAGGATCGCCTATATGGACTTGATCTGGATCGCTTATTCGGTAAACGAGTAGGACTGCTCATACGGACATGTCGTATGAGCGGCCCAAGACATCTATATATAGGTGGAGCGATCCAACACACATAGTAACGGTGTATTCTTCCGGCAAGCCACGAAGTGCTGCCGAAGTGCTGTCAGAACTTGTAATTGTGCTTGAAATCAATATAACAGCAATATTAGAGTGAATACGGCTTCAATTGCACCAGATTATTAGTTTCCGCCTCTTAATCTGGACGTGAGCTTCTCTGAACGACTCGTGAGGTCAGAAAACGATCCTACAAATATGCAGGCCAAACTCACGCGAGCCGCCTGGCCCCGTCTAATCTGCACATATTTTCAGAATTGGCAGTTTTGGTCCCTGTTGCGTATTTAAGCCATTTCCGACACTTCTAAGGCCCGTAAAGCCAACTTTAAGGCCCTAAAATGATGCCTAAACATTGTGGACATGAAACATGCTCAAAAATGTGTCGGATGTTGGTTCGTTTGGCCGTACTATCGCGATGTTCGCTTAATTACGACGGAATGCGCATAAGCGCGAAAAACGATCCAAATGACGCGACAAATGGATTTTTCTCATGCCAAACACCAAGGCATAATATAAGGATGCTTACATAAATTTTTGGAAGTCCGGACGTATTAGAACGTAAGTTATGCGCGAAAGTACAAACTTATGCACTTTTTGACACCTTTAGTCCCTGAATGATCCAAAAGTTTGTTTTAGCATACCAAACCCCTCAAAGCCTATTTCTAAGCTATGTAAAGGATATTTATGGTATGTTTAACATATGGACATGTTCCGGATTGTTTGTTACAGTTCAAATTGGCATACTTTCGCAGTTTGTCAAGTTTAGTCCCTGTAAGCGAATTAACTTGTTTTTGCCATACCAAAGCCTTCAAAACTCATTTCTAAGTTATGTAAAGGTTATTTAAGGTATGTTGAGTATATGTTGATGTTTCGGAGTATTTGTCACATTAAACTGACTACGTTTACGCACCAGTTTGCGTATAATTCCATAGAAAGCGATGTAGAGCTTGAAATCGAACAAGAGTTGATATGTGCAAATGATACACATATTTATACAAGTCCAAGGTATGAAATACAATATTTCATTGGTTTGGCGTTTGTTTGATGGTTGAAGTGACACAGGTGTCACAGTCTCCCCTACTTTAGGAAATTTCGTCCCGAAATTTAGTTTTAGAGGAAACTTGTGCAGACAGCTGTGACGGTTTCGCTTTCAGACAAATCCATTGAACCCTTAGGCAAAACTATGGGCCATGTTAGGATCCTTAGCGAAAATTTCAACCCACAAAGTGAAGTCCTTGTAGTAACAAAACATGGAGTTCCGAACTACGGGCGGGAGAACGTTTCCCGTGAAGAGTTATCATAGGAAACTTGTGTGTGCTTGAAATCAGAATTGGGGAGTGTAAGAATAAATGACATTGGTCAAAATCCAAGACTTTTCCCGTATCATTACTCTTGTCACTGTAGGTCTTAACACATGACAAAACTTCCTGTGGTTTCTGTGCACTGAATTCCATAATTATGTAGGCCTCCATAATTACGTACTTCCTTGCACAGTCCGCACAGTTCATTTCATAATGCGTATGGGGAAAAAAAATCAAACGAATAATCTCTTCAGCTAAACTACCCAAGAGAAATATTTAACTACATCAACGTAGGATGTCTTTAACTAGATTGTCGAACCAATCTATTTAACTTAGATCGACGTAGGATCTCTTTAACTAGACCACCCGAGGGCCTCTTTAACTATATCAACGCATGACATCTTTAAATAGATTGTCGAACCAATCTCTTTAACTTAGATCGACGCAGGATCTCTTTAACTAGACCACCCGAGGGCCTCTTTAACTATATCAGCGCATATTTTCCTTAAACTTTGGAATAGTACTTTATAATCCAAGGGACTTGACTACAACGTAGAAGTCCATTAAGGATTTAAGATAGTACCTTTTTGAATGTCCTACTACGAATCCCTCATATGAAGATATGAAAGATTGCACGAGGATTTGGATAACGAATATCCAGAGTATACAAAAAACACAAAATGCATAATAGAAAACACAAGATGCATAAACACATAGTCATATAACCACAAAGATTGTTTAACTTGATTTGTTATCATTCTGTTAGTTTGTTCTGCTAACTGTGCACATGTATTCAAAGCACACCAGGTATCCAATCAGTGGATTTTGATTGGTGCTTTAAATATTTCTAAGAATCTAACTATAAAGATAGAAAGATCTTAAAGAGAAAATTCGATTTCGTTTCTAAGGAACCGAAATGATCGAATTTTGGTACATGAGGAATCCAATTAAGGACTCTGATTTGTATGATAATCATCCACAAGGGTCTAATTATGGGGATAAAAGATCCCATATGGATTTTAGAAGTTGAAGATGTTTCGAAACCTGGCACTGGACGTGTTTAAGTCAAAACACGAAGTAAAATGCTTATGAGGTTGAGATGCTCAATATGCCATGGCAACATATGGGGCGGAATTTGAAAGTTAAGTCAATGTATGAGGATAAATATTTTTTTGAAACTATGCATGTTTGAAGAAATCAGAACGTAATGGGTATGAGATTTGAAGATATCCTTGGTTATTTGAACAAGGATTTAAAGGTATAGAAGCACGATTACTCGTAATGTCACATTATTTCCTGTACTTCATTTCTAAGAATAAAACGAGTACTTAGAATTTACTAAGAAAATCATGAGTAAACGCAAAAATGGGAAGAATTTTCACGAAAGTAGTTTGCTAGGAACATAGTTCCTTAATGTAGGCATCATAGGGGAATGCCATTCATACATGTAACTATACTTCGCATATCAGAATTGCGAACAACAACTTTTATTTATGAACGGGACAGATTGTTTCACATTACAAGCAAAATAGAAGAAACAAAAGCATAAGACAACAACATCTTCTAAACAGTCAACTGCTCATCCGTGGGTTGGATTTGCCTTAGCAAACTTCGGGCAATTTCTTCGGAAATGACCCATCTCGCCACAGTTGAAACAAGAACCTGGTAGGAAACGACCTTGAGCGGGATTGTTGCCAGCTTGGTTTGGTGCAGCTACAGTTGTGCAAACTCTTGCTGTATGGCCTATAAGTCCACAAGTTTGGCATTTGCGGCACTTTACATTGACATGATGATGGAGGCTACATTGGTTGCACAAGGGTGTAGTTCCGTTGTATGGCTTCCTAGCAGGGGGTTGAGCTGGTCGGTTGGGGATGTCTTGACCATTGTGAGTGACCACGGCGAAGTTCTGAGAGGCCTTTCGCTTCCTTGACCTCTTAGGGGATCCATTCTGTTCATCCATGGTCTTTGATTCCTTGATTGGTTTCTTGGCTGGTGGTGTAGGCTTGACTTCTGCTTCCTTTGGTGGCTCTTGAGTGTCTTCGTTGTCAAGACGAGAGGCTTCATTGTTGAGACGAGACATGGCAAAGCCTAATTCAACAGTCTTCAGAATTACTTCGCCTATCCGCTGGGCAAATTTGACAGTCTGCTCGGATATCTGCGCATCGTTGTGATGAAGAGACATTCTGGAGGAAATGAAGGATATCGGAGGAAATAAATGAAATGTCATCGGTAAATAAAACAAGATGACAACACATAGAAATTGCGATCATTTGTTTGTTACCTAAGGCAAACAAATGAGACGGTGTCTAATCAAAGTAAGCAGGTCATATTAATGTATCGCGAAGACAAGCTTTAGCCTATAAGTGGACACTCACCCCAAGAGTTCCCAGGTAAGAGTGACTGGTCCGATTATGTGGATTTGTACGAACACTCTAGCCTTAGACAGAAAACTCAGAGTACAGGCATCCACTCTTCCAGATTGCACGTGTTCACACAATAAGACCCAAATTTTGACGAGGTTTTGAAAGCTCAAAGGGGTTCAAAACCTAGTAATCAATCATCCTAGAACAGATGATTAGTTTTCGAAGCGGTTTTGAAATTTATGTTCTTGTTGTGGTCGTCGCCTAAGGATAGGTGACGGTATTGTTTTATGACTAAACGCAAGTAAACTCGCGTTAGGGTCCTAGGAAGGTTATAGACTAGGTCAAAGTATTACTAATAACCTAATTCCCTATAACCATTGGCTCTGATACCATCTTTTCTGTCACACCCCGACCACGTAGAACATACAAAACGTGGCGGAAATGTCGGGGAGTGTTGTAACAGAATCAGTTGTTTCAAATCCATGGTAAACGAAGTTTCGTTTTATAAATCAAACATGAAAGTTTACATTGTCTTAAACAAGAACCAAAGAATACATAACATAAATTAACTAGTTCTTGTCTCGTTTTAAGTCACTAAGGCACAGGTCCGCCTAAGTATGTCTTGATAAGTCCTATGCATCATCTCCTGAAAACACATGTGAAAATAGGTACGTCAGCATAAAAATGCCTGTGAGATACATTGGTTTTGTGAAAACGGGATTCATGACTTATGTTTGAGAAAATGTTTAGTCATGAACCTTGTAATTTGCTTTGTCTTGTAAATCATTTGAAAAACGATAAGATCAGATGATATGTATAAATAAGAGAACACTGTATGGTTAAACGGATAACCATGTAAAATGAGTTTGTAAAACAATGTCTCATGAAAAGTGTGTTATTTGTATAAAATGTCATATGTCTCAAATTGAAATGATTCAAATAACGCTACGATATATGATACCATACAAACACTTATATATAGGAAGTACCAACGGCGTATCCACCATGCTTGTATCATATTACACACGCCTCGTTACTTAATCACTTACCCAAACCATCCACCATGTAAGATTGTTCTTGTATAACTCAATTGTTTATTGTGTAAACCATGTCAAATGTCTATGTTCAATGTAAACCACCAAATGTGTATGTCAATGTCAATGTGTTTATGTTCAATGTAAATCATGTAACGTGTATCCCAAAATGTATCATGTATGGTAAGCGAAATGTATCAACTTAAACCATATGCACGAAAACATAGTATTGAAGTAAAACTTGGTTTAAATCAAAGTTATGTTCTGTGGAAATGCATGCTATACTGATATTAACATTTATGCGGTATTGTAAACTATGCATACATCCAAGCCTTGAGACTGCGGCGATAAACCCTTAAACAAATTCAAGGTTTATCTAAGTTATGTATATCGAATTCGGTCATTCCTTCCAATCCTATCAAACCCAGGATTTCAGAAACGGGAGTTGTCAATTCCTATGGTACCACTACCTACTAACGAACGGCGTAGCTAATGTTAATGAATGTATTGTCCCATGTTAAATAAACCAAATGTTGTACCAAAATGAAGGCATGTGATGTAAATAATTGTACTAAGTATGCTAAGTAAACATACGAAGCAAAAATGTTCATGTAAATGAATGTGTCCATATGCTGAGTAAAATATGCAATAAAAATGTAATGTAAATCAATGTACTAAGTACGCACACAATGGGCATACCTAGCATAAAATGTAATGAAATCGTGTACTATAATGTACTAACAACATAGCAGGCATATGATGTGAAAACATGGAAAGCATGAAAGTAACAGATAGGCACATGTGTTTCACCCCAAAATAGTTTGGAAAACAGTAAAAGAGGGGTTCAATGTACTCACCTGAGATTGCTTTGGAGTTCTTGTATAATAACCAGATAATGCTAAAGATCACGGGATATCAAACGGCACCTAATAGGTAGCTATGTTAATATACCGGACCAAATCGGAAGGATCGGATAGTACGCGGGTTCGTAAACCAAACGAGTATGGAGACTCGTGTAATATGGTTTAACAAAGCCTACATACTAAAATGAAACTTAACCTAAGTGCTTACGGTCCATCACGACCCGTTTAGGTAGCTTATGCTACCCTTAACGCGTCGTTCGCGTAGAACGCGTTCGGAACGCCTAACATCGCGACCACAAGGTATAACCTCGGAAGGTTATAGCTATGGTCACCTAATGTGTTTGGTCGGATCCTAATGATCGACCAAATGGGTTGGGTTCGAAAGTATAAGCGATGGTTTAGATCGCTTACCTTACGACCCTATATAAGCACTAAACTAAAAGTGACGAGCTAAGCATGTTAGAACATGCTTAACTAAGTTTAGAAAACAGGTTTGGCATCAAAACAAACGGCTTTGATGCTCACGAGTAGTTTGGTTACAAAATATGCAAGAATGCACATTTTGGCCGAAACTACGATTCGTCACTGAGCCTAGATAACGTGGTAATCAGTAGATCTAGTCACTACGGACAATAACCATCGTGATCACGCTCACGTTATGAAGTTCCAAGAACTTCGTGTTGACCATAGGCTGGTCAATGCAGAAAGTCAACAAAACGTTGACTTTCGGACTCGAAAAGCAAATAAAAGAGCGAAAGAAGACTTACGGAGGGTCCCCGAATGCTAATCTAGATCAAAATAGCTCATGTATGAAACAAAGGTTCCAACTAAGAGCTTAGATCAGATTCTTGTGGGTTTTTGGAACAAAGGGGGGGTATTTATAGGAAAAGCATAACCGTTAGGATCGTTTATCGAATATCGTGCCACGATCGGGTGCGTACACTTGTCAAAAATGTGGTGGTTACTGAAAATGGCCTTTGGCCTTTGATTGGGAGAAAGGGCATTGCCCCTTGATCGAACGAAAGGCCAACTACATTAAATGCAAACATTGAATCTGGTCTGACAGTCCCACGCGGCCCGCCTCAATATGCAGGCCAAACTCACGCGGGCCGCCTGGCCCCGTCTGATCTGCACATATTTTCAGAATTGGCAGTTTTGGTCCCTGTTGCGTATTAAGCCATTTCCGACACTTCTAAGGCCCATAAAGCCAACTTTAAGGCCCTAAAATGATGCCTAAACATTGTGGACATGAAACATGCTCAAAAATGTGTCGGATGTTGGTTCGTTTGGCCGTACTATCGCGATGTTCGCTTAATTATGACGGAATGCGCATAAGCGCGAAAAACGATCCAAATGACGCGACGAATGGATTTTTCTCATGCCAAACACCAAGGCATAATATAAGGATGCTTACATAAATTTTTGGAAGTCCGGATGTATTCAGAACGTAAGTTATGCGCGAAAGTGCAAACTTATGCACTTTTTGACACCTTTAGTCCCTGAATGATCCAAAAGTTTGTTTTAGCATACCAAACCCCTCAAAGCCTATTTCTGTCACACCCCCAAAATCCACCCGCGGAGTATCACCGCTTGGGAGCGTGACTGACCAGGATCAAGCCACCAATCATATAGAACAATATATATAATAAAAGTAATTGCCATTAAACCAAACCAAATCCATATGAATGGTGTTCCGAAACATAATTAAGTTATCGTTGTTTAGCGGAAGCGTATAATCAAAACCCATCGTAATATAGTATCAAATGTTACAAGTGTTTAAAGAAACAATCACGATCCAAGCCCACAACGACCAGCTCCTCCATGTGCAAGCTCCATGTACCTAACGACCTGCAAGGCATGTAACAGAGGATCAACAACTAGTTGAGCGAGTTCACAGAGAGTAAATGCGTAATGGTGGGTTCGTATGTAACAGGTGGCTCTACTGGGCCGTTAGTACGTTCTATTGGTGGGGGCTTCCCATGTTGTAAAACCACTAGACTATTCGTAACTATAAGTATCCTTCACAACCGAGGATAGGGATCAGTATAAGTATCCTGCACATCCGAGGATAGTGATTAGTATAGGTATCCTTCACAACCGAGGATAGTGATCAGTATAAGTATCCTCCACATCCGAGGATAGTGATCAGTATAAGTATCCTTCACAACCGAGGATAGTGATCAGTATAAGTATCCTTCACAACCGAGGATAGTGATCAGTATAAGTATCCTTCACATCCGAGGATAGTGATCAGTATAAGTATCCTTCACAACCGAGGATAGTGATCAGTATAAGTATCCTTCACAACCGAGGATAGTGATCAGTATAAGTATCCTTCACATCCGAGGATAGTAATATAGTAGTCTAGTCATAGTGTCAGTAGTGTATCTATTCAACCTTATCCTTTCAATCCCATTCCCAACACCCCGGGAATCCCATGCCTTGGTAAGAGTGTGAACTCACCTTGGTTTGCTCGGTATGCTATGCTCTTAGGGTTTAACAATTGTCTAAGTCCGTTACACACGACCTAGGGTACATTGCACATATTTGACGTAAGTATATAAACTCAATTAGGGTTTGAAACTCTACGGTGATCAAACAATCACACAAGATATCGTATCATACTGTATCATTCAGTAACATGCAGTATCTTATAATCACAGTCTTTTCAAGTATGTACAGGAGTCAGAATATGCATCATTTCAAACATTCAGAGTCATGTAGCAACTTACAACTTAGACAGTTCGTCTACAGCATCAGATCATTCATTAAGTAACATGTTCAAGTTATGTATTCACACATAAGCCTATGAAACCATTTAACACTTCAAGCATTTACCATGATCTGGCCTACATTAACATGAATCTCGGACATGGGCCAAGCCCCCTTAAAGAAATTCGGACCCCATGAATTAAAGAAAGTCGGACCACAAGTAGGGGGGGGGGTAAACTCGGACCAAAGGCCTTATGGCCTTAAACTCGGACAACACAACATCATTAAACTCGGTCCACAAGTGATCCATTAAACTCGGTCCAAAGGTGATCCATTAAACTCGGTCCAAAGGTGATCCATTAAACTCGGATCATGTCTTCACTAATAAACTCGGGCATAAGCATGAAATGATGAAACTCGGACCCATACATGAGCATTAAACTCGGCCATAAAGTGATCCACAAACTCGGGCCACTTAACACTTAAACATAGTAAGACATAGGCAAGCGCATTAAACTCGGACATGCATGTTTTATAAATAAACTCGGGCACTTGATGTTTTCATTATAAACTCAGACGTTTTCATTGCAAACTCAGACATATGTTAATCATTAAACTCAGACATATGTTAATCATTAAACTCAGACACTCAACTATGCACAGAAAGTCAGACAACAACTTAAATCCTACGATCTTTGTGATTCAAGCAGTTACGTATATCATTCTGCAGTTACGTTCTTATAATCAAGCAAACCCTAAATCCAATCATATCGACGGCAGAAAACAAAATTCGACCGATGTTAAACAACAACAATCATCACAATGGTAACCTATCAAGCATGCATCTAATCATCGTCATCATCACAATATTTCAGAATCAAATCAAAATCACAGGATACTTATTATGAAGAATTAGGGTTTCACCAAGAATTACAAGAATCAAGAATTTATAGCAATCAAGAAATCAATAAACATGAATCATTTACCTTGTGTTGATTCTAGAGAAAGAGAGAAATCCAACTTGTGGTGTCTTGCCAATGATTTGGTGATGATTGCTAGGAGGATTAGAGAGTTACAAGTACGTGTTTTGGTTTTGTGTGCAAATGATTAGTGAAATGAGATTAGGGTTAAATATCTAGGATTTCACTAATTACTCTCCACCTCCCTAAGTATTATATTTTACACATGCACACCACCTCCTAACCATTTCATAGTTCCACCACCAAGTTTACATATTTGACAAGTTTATCACAACTAACACGTAACAATGCAAAAATCGGACATACACACTTCATTGTATCAACACATATACAATTCCATAGCAACTAATTGTGAAATCAATCAACTATATAATACAGGAACGTGCAATAAATGCGAAATAGAAATCTTGGAAATTCGAGTTGTCACATTATCCCCAACTGAAAAGAAATTTCATCCCGAAATTTGGTACGCACTCACTGAGGAAGCTAGATAAGCTGAAGTGTTCACTGGTTTTCCTGGGGTGTCACATCATCCACCCGTTGATTTGGAATTTCGTCCCGAAATTCAGTAGTAGTAGCTTCAGCCTCAGTAGTGGATGCATTGGTTTCGAATAACTGGGGGTACTTTTCTTTCATCTGGTCTTCGCGTTCCCAGGTGTACTCTGGGCCACGTTGGGAGTTCCAACGAACTCGAACAAGAGGGATTCTCTTGTGTTTGAGGACCTTAACATCCCGGTCCGTGATTTCAACTGGCTCCTCGACGAACTGCAACCGCTCGTCGATAGTGAGTTCCTTAAAAGGAACTATGAGGGTCTCATCTGACAGGCACTTCTTCAGATTCGACACGTGAAATACATTGTGAACTGCACCGAGTTCAGCTGGTAGGTTCAGTCTGTAGGCTA
Organism: Helianthus annuus; assembly: GCF_002127325.2. NCBI lineage: Eukaryota > Viridiplantae > Streptophyta > Magnoliopsida > Asterales > Asteraceae > Helianthus > Helianthus annuus. Next base: position 115,036,474 of record NC_035436.2, read on the forward strand.
CTGGGCCTATTCTTTCAGTGATTTCAAACGGTCCAACATACCGCGGATTGAGTTTGCCTCGTTTACCAAATCGAACCACACCCTTTCAGGGTGAGACTTTTAATAAAACCCGGTCCCCGACCTAAAATTCCAATGGTCTCTTACGCTTATCCGCGTAGGCTTTCTGACGGCCGCGAGCCGCCGCCATGCGTTGTCGTATCTGTGCAATCTTTTCCGTAGCGTCGACTACCATTTCTGGTTCTGTAATCTGACTATCCCCCACCTCTGCCCAACAGAGAGGTGACCGGCATTTACGTCCGTACAATGCCTCGAATGGAGCGGCTTGGATGCTGGTGTGGTAACTGTTATTGTATGAAAACTCCACTAAAGGGAGATGCTTTTCCCAGCCGTTGCCGAAATCGATAACACACGCTCGAAGCATGTCTTCTAAAGTTTGAATCGTGCGCTCAGACTGCCCATCCGTCTGAGAGTGATATGCTGTGCTCATGTCTAAACGAGAGCCAAACGCTTTGTGCATCGCTTGCCATAGCTCTGACGTGAATCGTGCATCCCGATCCGAAATGATGGAGGTGGGCACCCCGTGCCTCGAAACAACTTCTTTAAGATAAACGTCTGCGAGAGTGGAGAACTTATCCGTTTCCTTTATAGCCAGGAAGTGTGCAGACTTGGTGAGTCGATCCACGATCACCCATATGGTATCATTTCCACGCTGAGATCTTGGTAGGCCTGTAACAAAATCCATGGAAATTTCTTCCCATTTCCATTGCGGTATCGTGGGTTGCTGAAGTAGGCCCGCTGGTTTCTGGTATTTCACCTTGACTCTCGCACAGGTCAAGCACTTGCCAACGTAAGTAGCGATGTGGGCCTTCATGCTAGGCCACCAGTATGCTGTTTTGAGATCGTGGTACATCTTATCCGACCCTGGATGTACCGAGTAGCGGGACTTGTGAGCTTCGTCCATTACCAGCTCGTGTAATCCGCCAAAAAGTGGGACCCAAATACGCCCCGTTACATAGTAGGCGCCGTCTTCCTTTTGTTCCATTTGTTGCCTTGAACCGCGTAGGGCTTCAGCCATGATGTTTTCGGGTTTTAATGCTTCTATCTGAGCAGTTCGTATCTGTGCAGGAAGACTGGATTGGATAGTAAGCTGTAGCGGTCGCACGCGCTTAGGTAAGGTGTCTTTTCGACTGAGGGCGTCGGCCACAACGTTGGCCTTGCCTGGATGATACTTGATGGCGCATTCGTAGTCGTTCAGTAGTTCAACCCATCTCCGTTGACGCATGTTCAAATCCTTTTGCTTAAGAATATGCTCGAGACTCCTGTGATCGGTATAAATCGTGCACCTGGTACCGTACAGGTAGTGTCGCCATATCATAAGCGCGAAAACAACAGCTCCCAGCTCTAAATCGTGCGTCGTGTAGTTCTGTTCATGAATCTTGAGTTGCCGCGAAGCGTAAGCAATAACTTTATCCCGCTGCATCAATACACAACCAAGCCCCTGTATCGATGCGTCACAATAAACCACGAAGTCATCCGTGCCCTCGGGCAGTGAGAAAATAGGTGCGCTGCAAAGCCTATCCTTTAAGTACTGAAAAGCGGTCTCCTGCGTATTACCCCATCTGTAAACGACACCTTTCTGTGTTAGCATAGTAAGCGGCTGCGCGATCTTGGAGAAGTCTTTGATAAATCGCCTGTAGTAACCCGCCAAACCCAAGAATTGGCGTATTTCAGTTGGTGTTCGCGGTGCAGGCCAGTTCCTGATCGAGTCTACCTTGGATGGATCGACATGAATCCCATCCCTGTTCACCACATGGCCTAAGAAGTGGACTTCACGAAGCCAGAAGTCGCATTTTGAAAACTTTGCGTACAGTTGCTCCTTTCGAAGAAGTTCCAAGGTAAGACGTAAGTGCTGCTCGCTCCTCCTGACTCTTGGAGTAGATCGGAATGTCGTCGATAACGACAATGACGAACTTGTCAAGATAAGGTTTGCACACCCTGTTCATAAGGTCCATAAATACGGCAGGTGCGCTCAATAATATCAAACCATCCATCATATCAAACATAAAGTATAGTAGTTAAATTAGTTCATAAAACCCAATACAATTGATGTTCAAACCAAACTTTGTTCGAGTAGCGGAAACATAATAATGAAAACCCAAAAATAAGTTATAAGCTCAAATATCGTTCATTGCGTCTCCTCGTCCTAACACGAAAGCTTGACCTCTTGCCTCGTTGCCATTGTTGTTGTTGTTTCCCCTGTTGTTGTTGTTGCTGGCGATTCCGATTTGCAGGCCGTGGGCTCCTGAATCCTTAGCTTCATGGCCCATCTTGAGACACCCCTGGCAACGTCCCTCGTTGCGCTAACCACCGTGGTGTCTGTTGTATTATTTACACATTGGGTGAATTCCTCGATATCCACCATGCCCCTGACCACCAGAAGTTGGCTGACTCGGCTCTGGTGATCACTATTCTTGCGCTGCTGCTGTGCTTGAGACCGAACGGTAGCTGAACCCTTGCTGGAATACCCATCCCATTTCCGCTTGTTGTCACTAGGAGTAGCGGGAGTAGCAGAAGTGATAGCGGTAGTAATAGTGCTGATACAACTAGACAGCCTGTTCTGTTCCACTGCCTGATCCGTGAGACGATGAGCAAGACGCTGAACGTCTTGGATATTGTCGAGGTTAGCCGATGTAGCATGGCTCTGAGTCTCTGAGGCTAGACCCTTGAGGTACAATTCGATACGCTTGCTTGGAGGGTCCACCATGGTTGGACACAAGATGGCCAGTTCGTTCGACCGTTTCGTATAAGCATCGATTTCTGACCCCGTCATTTTCAAATGGTAAGGCTCCACTTCCAACTTGTGGATGTCATCACGCATGCAGTATTCCCTTTTAATGCGTTCTTTGAATTCGTTCCAAGGGGTGGCGTTAGCAGCTTTCAACCCTAGTATCTGTACTTGCGCGTTCCACCAAGTCAACGCGATTCCTTCCAACGTGCCAGTGGCGTACTTGACCCTGCGAGCCTCAGGGCATTCACACATCCCGAATACTAACTCGAGCTTCCCAAACCAATGGAGTAGTCCCACTGCTCCTTCTGTGCCACTGAATGTGCTTGGACGACAGTCCATGAAGTTCTTGAATGAGCAGACAGGTTGCTGTGCGTTCCGACCCGTTGCGCGAGAAAGTTAGGTCAAAGTTAAGCGCGAGAGTTGGGTCACAAGAGTAGGATCTAACATCCTAGGATAGGTCTGGAATAGCAGGTTATACCTCCTGCTTGTGCGGCTGCAAGTGCCGCAGCAACTTGTTCGTTAATGAGAGCCGTCAACTGGGCTTGAGTCATGTCAACATGTCCAGACATGATCGAACAGTAAAGGTAGCATAAGTATGAATGGTTCGCGAGTAGTGCGAGGACAGAAAAGTGTAGGCACATAGGTGTTCTTAAACAGTAACAGGTAGTGAGCAAAGTAATGTAAGCATACTACGAGCAAAGTTCTATGCAATTCTAGCAAGCAGGTAATAAACATAAACCTTATTACCTAGGATGTCGAGTCTTGCACGTGGAGTGAAGCGTCGTTGTGGATCGTTAAGAGCACTGTTCTGGTTATAGTCTGGTTTTAATAAAAACGTTTTCCCATATTAAAACCAACTTCTCTATAACCAATGGCTCTGATACCAATCTGTCACACCCCCAAAATCCACCCGCGGAGTATCACCGCTTGGGAGCGTGACTGACCAGGATCAAGCCACCAATCATATAGAACAATATATATAATAAAAGTAATTGCCATTAAACCAAACCAAATCCATATGAATGGTGTTCCGAAACATAATTAAGTTATCGTTGTTTAGTAGAAGCGTATAATCAAAACCCATCGTAATATAGTATCAAATGTTACAAGTGTTTAAAGAAACAATCACGATCCAAGCCCACAACGACCAGCTCCTCCATGTGCAAGCTCCATGTACCTAACGACCTGCAAGGCATGTAACAGAGGATCAACAACTAGTTGAGCGAGTTCACAGAGAGTAAATGCGTAATGGTGGGTTCGTATGTAACAGGTGGCTCTACTGGGCCGTTAGTACGTTCTATTAGTGGGGGCTTCCCATGTTGTAAAACCACTAGACTATTCGTAACTATAAGTATCCTTCACAACCGAGGATAGGGATCAGTATAAGTATCCTGCACATCCGAGGATAGTGATCAGTATAGGTATCCTTCACAACCGAGGATAGTGATCAGTATAAGTATCCTTCACATCCGAGGATAGTGATCAGTATAAGTATCCTTCACAACCGAGGATAGTGATCAGTATAAGTATCCTTCACAACCGAGGATAGTGATCAGTATAAGTATCCTTCACATCCGAGGATAGTGATCAGTATAAGTATCCTTCACAACCGAGGATAGTGATCAGTATAAGTATCCTTCACAAACGAGGATAGTGATCAGTATAAGTATCCTTCACATCCGAGGATAGTAATATGGTAGTCTAGTCATAGTGTCAGTAGTGTATCTATTCAACCTTATCCTTTCAATCCCATTCCCAACACCCCGGGAATCCCATGCCTTGGTAAGAGTGTGAACTCACCTTGGTTTGCTCGGTATGCTATGCTCTTAGGGTTTAACAATTGTCTAAGTCCGTTACACACGACCTAGGGTACATTGCACATATTTGACGTAAGTATATAAACTCAGTTAGGGTTTGAAACTCTACGGTGATCAAACAATCACACAAGATATCGTATCATACTGTATCATTCAGTAACATGCAGTATCTTATAATCACAGTCTTTTCAAGTATGTACAGGAGTCAGAATATGCATCATTTCAAACATTCAGAGTCATGTAGCAACTTACAACTTAGACAGTTCGTCTACAGCATCAGATCATTCATTAAGTAACATGTTCAAGTTATGTATTCACACATAAGCCTATGAAACCATTTAACACTTCAAGCATTTACCGTGATCTGGCCTACATTAACATGAATCTCGGACATGGGCCAAGCCCCCTTAAAGAAATTCGGACCCCATGAATTAAACAAAGTCGGACCACAAGTGGGGGGGGGTAAACTCGGACCAAAGGCCTTATGGCCTTAAACTCGGACAACACAACATCATTAAACTCGGTCCACAAGTGATCCATTAAACTCGGTCCAAAGGTGATCCATTAAACTCGGTCCAAAGGTGATCCATTAAACTCGGATCATGTCTTCACTAATAAACTCGGGCATAAGCATGAAATGATGAAACTCGGACCCATACATGAGCATTAAACTCGGCCATAAAGTGATCCACAAACTCGGGCCACTTAACACTTAAACATAGTAAGACATAGGCAAGCGCATTAAACTCGGACATGCATGTTTTATAAATAAACTCGGGCACTTGATGTTTTCATTATAAACTCAGACGTTTTCATTGCAAACTCAGACATATGTTAATCATTAAACTCAGACATATGTTAATCATTAAACTCAGACACTCAACTATGCACAGAAAGTCAGACAACAACTTAAATCCTGCGATCTTTGTGATTCAAGCAGTTACGTATATCATTTTGCAGTTACGTTCTTATAATCAAGCAAACCCTAAATCCAATCATATCGACGGCAGAAAACAAAATTCGACCGATGTTAAACAACAACAATCATCACAATGGTAACCTATCAAGCATGCATCTAATCATCGTCATCATCACAATATTTCAGAATCAAATCAAAATCACAGGATACTTATTATGAAGAATTAGGGTTTCACCAAGAATTACAAGAATCAAGAATTTATAGCAATCAAGAAATCAATAAACATGAATCATTTACCTTGTGTTGATTCTAGAGAAAGAGAGAAATCCAACTTGTGGTGTCTTGCCAATGATTTGGTGATGATTGCTAGGAGGATTAGAGAGTTACAAGTACGTGTTTTGGTTTTGTGTGCAAATGATTAGTGAAATGAGATTAGGGTTAAATATCTAGGATTTCACTAATTACTCTCCACCTCCCTAAGTATTATATTTTACACATGCACACCACCTCCTAACCATTTCATAGTTCCACCACCAAGTTTACATATTTGACAAGTTTATCACAACTAACACGTAACAATGCAAAAATCGGACATACACACTTCATTGTATCAACACATATACAATTCCATAGCAACTAATTGTGAAATCAATCAACTATATAATACAGGAACGTGCAATAAATGCGAAATAGAAATCTTGGAAATTCGAGTTGTCACATTTATTTCTAAGCTATGTAAAGGATATTTATGGTATGTTTAACTTATGGACATGTTCCGGAATGTTCGTTACAGTTCAAATTGGCATACTTTCGTAGTTTGTCAAGGTTAGTCCCTGTAAGAGAATTAACTTGTTTTTGCCATACCAAAGCCTTCAAAACTTATTTCTAAGTTATGTAAAGGTTATTTAAGGTACGTTGAGTATATGTTGATGTTCCGGAGTATTTGTCGCATTAAACTGAGTACGTTTACGCACCAGTTTGCGTATAATTACCCAGAAAGCGATGTAGAGCTTGAAATCGAACAAGAGTTGATATGTGCAAATGATACACATATTTATACAAGTCCAAGGTATGAAATACAATATTTCATTGGTTTGGCTTTTGTTTGATGGTTGAAGTGACATAGGTGTCACAAAAAGTTCATAATGTTTCGTAAGAACCCAACAATGGTTCCTTTCCACAACGACCCTTCCACCGTGCAAGCTCCAGTAAAATACCTAATGACTTGCAAAGCATGTAGTAGCGTGTCAACAAAAAGTTGGCGAGTTCACAGTTTATTAGTGTTGTTTCAAAAATTTAAGTTGTTAAATTACTCTGTTTATAAAACATGTCATGGGGAGCTACCACACCTTTTTAAGATACTAAACTTGTGCCATACCTCAACTAACTGTGATTATGTTTAGTGCCCCACGTCGATTTCTATCATCATTGACTAGTGCCCAGGCATAATAGTTCACTCACGTCCACTGCGGCACGGTGTGAGGTTTGTTAGACCTTATAGCGCTACTAACTAATATCCCGTTCGCCATTGGCTCAGCGATTAATCGTTATAAAATGTGTAGGGACTTTCAGATAGAGTTCCGTCTAGTCCGCTTAGGACATGTAATATAAATAGTAAAATAACCGTCCGTATCCCACATAAGGAGATAATGTGACCCGTATCCCACACAAGGAGATAATGTTGTTCGTCCTATTCCCAACCACCGGGAATACATGCTTTTAAGTAAAAGTGTGTGAACTCACCTTATATTAGCTCCGCGGATTAAGTTATGAGAGCTAGTATGTTTAATCACGTCCTATTATGGTTACCAAGAACATTAGGGGTCGTTTACGTAATTCACACAAATCTTACACACATCTAACAAATAACACACATATAAGTTGTCACAACCACGTTACCGAGAAGTTTTAGGCACATGTTCGTAATATACACTACAATGCACGACACGTCATTTATACAATCATTAAGCAAGTATAAGTACCGAATGTAGCAGATTCGATGTGACAACTCGAATTTCCAAGATTTCTATTTCGCATTTATTGCACGTTCATTTATTGTTTAGTTGTGTTTGCACAATTAGTTGCTATGGAATTGTATACGTTTTAATACAATGAACGGTATTATGTGATTATACATGGTTATGTGTTAATTGTGAAAGACTTGCCAAATGCATAAACTTAGTGGTGAAACTGTGAAATTGTTGTGAGATGGTGTGCTTGTGTAAAATGTAATAATTAAGGGTGTGTAGAGGGATTAGTGAAACTTATATGATACTTAACACTAATCTCCTTCCCTAATCATTCACTAATCATCACAAGAATCAAAACACGTACTCTCATATTCTCTAATCCTCTCTACAACCATCTTCTCATCATTCTCGGATTCACAAGTTCTTTTGCATCAAGTTTGATTACCAACCCATCTACAATCAAATCAAGGTAAATTGTTTAATTATTGTCTGTGATTAATTGTTGATTGATTGATGCATGTAAACCCTAGTTCTTCACAATACTAGTTTTGTAGTTATTGATTTAATCCTGATGATTGTGAAATGATGTTGATTGTTGTGTAATCATTGCCTGATGTAAGATACGAGAATGGTAGGATGATTGATTAAATTGATTATTGCTATGCAAAGCATGAAGTAGGGTTTTGATCGTAATATTGAAACGTAACTGTTAAATTGTTCATTCTATGCTTCTGTACGTGACTAGGGTTTGAGTTTTGAATGATGAATCATAGTCCGACCTTTGTTTTAAACCCTAGTCCGACTTATGTTTAGATCATGCTTGCCCGAGTTTTATCAATGAGTATGCAAGTCCGACTTTTATTAGATGTATGATGTCCGACCTTTATGATTATAAGGGATCCGAGTTTTATAAGATGCACATTAGTCCGAATGTTGTTAACAGGATTTGAAATGGTCCGACTTTTATTCAAAGTAGGGGAGGGGTCCGACTTTTGGACATGGACTATGTTGTCCGACTTTTATGAAGGGGAAACCCCCCCACATGGTCCGAGTTTTGGTAGAGCTCCCCTGTCCGACCTTTAAACCCTAGTGAGGGTCCGAGTTTCTTAAGTGTTACATTGGTCCGAGATTTATATGAAACACATGGGGTCCGAGTTTAAATGGGGGCTAGTGGTCCGAATTTATGAAAGGTTTTACCCCTGTCCGAGTTTTAAGGTGTGGCCCCATGTCCGAGCTTTTTGAGGGGGTTTACACTGTCCGAGTTTTTGTAATAGGGGAACCCATGGTCCAGCTTTGTGGGTGATATATTATTCGAGTTTTATGCTAGGGTTGTTGGTCCAATAACCTGTTTACTCTATTACTTCATAAACCTCATCTAGTTTAGTAATCATGTTTACATGTTAACCTCATTATGTCCATTAAGTTATGTATGTTAACCCTGTTAGAATCCAACTGTTATGTTAACTCTGTTATCTGCACGTAATCCTGTTAAGTATGTAACTTAGTTAAACATGTAAACCATTGATAAGTTACTAAGCTGTTAACTCTAATTGTTCGTTAACTCTGTTAGTTAACTTGTACTGTTAAGTTATTATTCCTGTTTCATATGTTAACTGTGTTAAGTGTTAACCATGTTAAGTGTATCGGTTCTGCGAAAACATGTTACCTTGTTAAGTATGTTGATCTTGTTAAACACGACAGCCCTGTTAATTGTGTTACTGAATAAATTTGTTCGAATTGATCAAGAACACTGTCATATGAGGCATGATTGTATGAAAGTAAAATAACTGCTATGTGCTGCATGATGATTAACTGCCAAACACACTATGTGACGTTAGATTTGTGTACAAGATTGTTACGAACGAAAACTGATTATACATACGTGCGTACGATAGGTCGTGGTTGATTAACTGTGAGCGTGCGTATTCTTTAGCATACCGAGCAAACCAAGGTGAGTTCACACAGCCAAGGCTGGGGTTCCCAGGGTGGGAATGGGATTGATTTATTCATTTGTACTTCTCTAAATAATGGAACGTAGTGATATGATCCTCGGGTGAGGAAGGTGATTGGTTAAGATACTGCTAGACTAGTGATGCTTATAGAACTGATCTTCGCACACACGCCAGGGTTGGCTGCGATAATATGACTAATCTTCGCACACATGCCTAGGAAGGCTGCGAACTATACACTAAAACTTCGCACAGGTGCCGGGTGGCCGCGATGCGAACATACCTAGTCTAGAATCCTTGAGAACTTTCCCTAATCTTTGCATACATGCCTAGGTGGGCTACGATACGAACTATCACGATACATGACTTAATGAACGAATACAAGGCTTATTACACTATTACAATTACTGAACTATAAACTGTGAACTCGTTCAACTAGTTGTTGATCCTCTGTTACATGCCTTGCAGGTCGTTAGATACATGGAGCTTGCACAGGGAGGAGCAGGTCGTTGTGGAGCATGGATTGTGGATGCCATGTTAAAACATTTAAACATTTGAACTATGATATACACTGGGTTTTCATACTTATGCTTCCGCTACACTTGATACTATAATTATGTTTTGAACACCTATCGTATTGATTGATTGGTTTGCATTTATTTTACTTGATATTAATTACATGTTCAATATGATTGGTGGCTTGATCCTGGTTAGCCACGCTCCCAAGCGGTGGTATTCCGCAGGTGGATTTTGGGGGTGTGACAGATTGGTATCAGAGCCATTGGTTATAGAGAACTTGGTTTTAATATGGGAAAAACGTTTTTATTAAAACCAGACTATAACCAGAACAGTGCTCTCAACGATCCACAACGACGCTTCGCTCCACGTGCAAGACTCAACCTCCTAGGTAATAAGGTTTATGTTTACTGCCTACATGCTAGAATTGCATAGAACTTTGCTCGTAGTATGCTTGCATTACTTTGCTCACTACTTGTTATTGCTTGAGAACACCTATGTGCTTACACTCTTCTATCATCGCACTACTCGCGAACCATTCTCACTTACGCTACCTTTACTATGAAGATCACGTTTGGACGTGTTAACATGACTCAAGCCCAGTTGACGGCTCTCATTAACGAACAAGTTGCTGCGGCGCTTGCAGCCGCACAAGCAGGAGGTATAACCTGCTATTCCAAACCTATCCTAGGATGTTAGATCCTACTCTCGTGACCCAACTCTCGCGCTTAACCTTGACCTATCCTTCTCGCGCAACGGGTCAAAACGCACAGCAACCTGCCTGCACATTCAAGAATTTCATGGACTGTCGTCCAAGCACATTCAGTGGCACAGAAGGAGCAGTGGGACTACTCCATTGGTTTGGGAAGCTCGAGTCAGTATTCGAGATGTGTGAATGCCCTGAGGCTCGCAGGGTCAAGTACGCCACTGGCAATTCGGAAGGAATCGCGCTAACCTGGTGGAACGCGCAAGTACAGATACTAGGGATGGCAGCTGCTAACGCCACCCCCTTGAACGAATTCAAAGAACGCATTAAAAGGGAATACTGCACGCGTGATGACATCCACAAGTTGGACGTGGAGCTTTACCATTTGAAAATGACGGGGTCAGAAATTGAAGCTTATACGAAACGGTCGAACGAACTGGCCATCTTGTGTCCAACCATGGTGGACTCTCCAATCAAGCGCATTGAGTTGTACCTCAAGGGCCTAGCATCAGAAATTCAGAGCCATGTGACATCGGCTAACCTCGACAATATCCAAGACATTCAGAGTCTTGCTCGTTGCCTCACGGATCAGGCAGTGGAACAGAACAAGCTGCCAAAACGCATCAGTGCTACCACTACTGCTGTCACTACTTCTGCTATTCCCAGCGACTACAAAAGAAAATGGGATGGGGATTCCAGCAAGGGATCAGTTTCGGTTCAGTCTCAAGCACAGCAGCGCAAGACAAATGACTACCAGAATCCGAGTCAGCAATCATCAGGTAGTCAAGGGCAGGGCGGATATCGGGGAAATCACCCACTATGTAACAAATGCAACAGACACCACAGTGGTTAGTGCAACGAGTGACGTTGCCAGAGGTGCCTCAAGATGGGCCATGAAGCTAAGGATTCAGGAGCCCACGGCCAGCAAATCAGAATCGCCAGCAGCAACAGCAAGCAGAAATCATATGCAAAGAAAAGATTGTTCGTATTCCTCGTTCTAGTCAAGAACCTCTCGAAGTTAAGGCGACAAGAGTGGTACTGTGGTTGGTATCATCTCTTTCTTGAAGGCTCAGAAATGTTTACGGAAGGGACACACCGCTATTTTGGCACTTGTTACTGATGCATCGATGAAAGAGAAAAGGATAGAGGATATCCCAGTAGTAGGTGATTTTCCTCAAGTGTTTCCAGAAGATTTACTGTCACACCCTGGCTTTGCGGAAGCGTGGTTAATTTGGTGTGACTTCTTAATACCATAGCTTAACCATAACAAGCTATATGAATTTAAAATCATGCAAAGTCATCCATTGAAAATAAAATTGTCAAACATTGTCTAAATGGGTAAGCACCCAACAACCATTACTTGTCTTAAACAGTACAACCACTACCATAATGCAACATAAATAAACATGGTTCAGGGGCTATGGCTTGTCCAGGAAAGAGCCATAAGCCTTGAACCCGGATGACTCTGAGTCTAAATGCAGCGGGAAATCCTGCTAAACCGTGCCAGATCCTTAATTCCCTGAAATACATGTAAGTTGAAAAATCAACAATAATGTTGAGCGAGTTCATGCGAAAATGAGTAAATAAACCGTTATCTTTATCAAAAACCCTGGTATGTAGCAAATAAGGAAATAAAAGAGATCACCAATGGGTTGCAAGTCCACTGATATGTGTGAAGTGCAAGTAGGGATGACTCAAACCTAGCGGATTTATGCGTCGGGCACTAAGTCACCCCGAGGTCCGTTCAGCTGGACCTGGGGCTGGGCTCGCTACACCCAGATAGATCTACCGCTCCTGTCCCTCGGTCCTCAACGAGGATTAATGGCCTCAAGTTTCTGCCTACCCACTCACATGATCTAAGTAATAACCCTCCTTATGCTAACCATACCATGTATAACATATCCATAATCATTGTAACATGTATTTCACCCCCGCAGTTTATAAAACCGAAAACAGTTAAAAGAAAAAGGGGGACATGAACTCACAGTGAATGCGTCACAATATCAAATAGTCCAAATATCCAGGTGCTGCGCAACGACCTACATGTGCTAATTTTATTAGACGGATGGCCGTGCTTTAGCTTCATAGATTATATTTTTGGGAAACAGTTAGACAACCGTTCCGTATATATGTTTGATACGCATTCTCCTTCCCAAGGATGGGGGATTTAAATACATGTGTATTTATATCATTTTATTAAGTCCCACTTAATATATTTTATTTCTTATTCCAAAATACATTTATTTTTCTCAAAAACAATATATTTCCTTATAATACTTTCCCAAAATAATATTTTGACAACACATGCGCTTATGAATATTTCCGAATAAAGCGTAAGTTACGTTTTAACGATTAAGTGGTAATGATAATCACCGTTGAAACTTATATTCTTGACGTACAAGCGTTTGTATTATTTCGGGCTTGCCAAAGTTAGTAAATATTATTTTTACTCTAAAAATAATATTTATACATTTTCACAAAATAATCATAAACAGTGAGGTGACAAAATGTATTTACCAAATATATACTTATCACGTTTACTTTTGTGAAAATCCCACCTCCGATTATTTGTAAATAAAGTTGTGGCGAAATATATTTGAAAACATGTCAAGGTAGTCTAACACTTGTAAATAATTCTAAGTGTTAGATTTTTAGAAAATTTCGCCAGAGTTTCCCCTGTAACTGGAGGTGGCCACGCTTTCAAGCGTATCATTTTCTTTTACAAAATCATCTCAACAATTTATCAAATCAACCGAATCAATTTTCAACACTTCAAATTGAAGACTAGTATGTAAAACCGCGTCGTTGCATGAACTTGTAGTTTTTACAAAAACTACGGTGTAGATCCCGTTATATTTAGTGGATCTATACATAACATAACTTAGTCTTGCAAAAACCTCGTTTTTAGATAACAACTTACTTCTTACAACTTCCCGACAATTTTTGTAAAAATTGTTATTTCGTCGGATCTTTCATTCTACAAGTGTTTCTACACTTGTAGCTTATAGAAATCGTATTTGTTAACACTTTATCCACTTTTATAAAAACATGATTTTCTCGACACCCGGTCCTACGAATATACCACTTGTACATGCGTAGATCGGTTTGTTTTAAATACTATTTTTCATGTTAAAATGCTTTTATACAAGTTCATGTTTCTCGTGTGGTGGAGTTTCACCTTTTAACCCTTGAACCGCTGGCATCTAGTGTATGCCAAAATTCGAGATCTTAACAAAGTCGGGTTAAACGATGATAAGAGCCACCACATCATAGATCGGGCCATTTTAACCAACATATTCAAATACTACGACATTTACACGCATTTTGAGCTTTTATCCAACGATATTCACGTTTTAGTAAACTTTAAAGTTCCGTTAAGCGGGTTACCGACATTCAACCGACAAATATCCTTTTAACCACTTTAGACATGACTAAAAACGAGTTTTAAACGTTATACCTCTAGTTCGGGGCTAGGGAAGAAACTAGTCGAAAACTGCGTGGATAATAGCAAACGGTAGAGGTCCTTCGCGTTCCGTTTGTTCCGAGCTCCGTTGTACGTAACCACCGACACTTGAGTATACTTGGAACTTGCAAGACTTGAACCGACAATGGATGTGGGGGTGGGGTGGCTCACGGCCGAGAGGGGCAAGGGGAGAGGGAGAGAGAGTGAGGTGAAGTGTGTGTGTGTTTGTGTGTGAGAGGTGAGGGTTTTTATAGAAAAAAGGTGCCTCGTTCTTCGCGTAATCTAATTTAATATTATAAAGGACGTACTCTCCCGGGGCCCACTAGTTGGCCGATCCCATTGGGATGTAATGGTGCTCGGTTCGTTTCCAATCGTTCAGTTACGGTCTAGTTTGGTTAAGTGCGTTAAGTGCGAGGTCTAACCCCGTTAGTTGTTTTAATGCATTAAAAGCGGGTGTTAGGGTAATCAGGGACCCTAACTGGCTCAGAAAAGTACCAATATTAATTCTGGCAATATCTTTATGTTCCGGGTATTGTCCGGTTGTTCGGTTGGATAGTAATCCGTTAAAGTGCTTAAGATATCCGTTAAGCGTCATACATAATATTTTTAGCGACACAATTTATTCTGCAAAGTGTCGGGAATAATTCCTCATATTTTGGCACTTTATTAATTAGCTAGAAGCTAGTGTGTTGATAAAAGTGCTGTGTTTCGTGCTTAAAGTATGTTTTAGGCACATCCAAATCTCTATATCTTATTCCTAGAGACGTAATCATACAACCCTTGTATCCCTACACACACTATGGGTGTAGTAAAATAATTCTGGCTCATTCAGGCCTTTAGAGGCAGTGTTTGCCTGATGCTGGCTATACCAGCATGTTTAATAGGTTATCCGTTCAATGCTACTGTGCTTTTGTGCATCATGTTTGTCACTAAGGTTCAGCAAATAAGTAGTGTAGTGACAGGATTATCAAAGTATGATGCAGATATGTACAAGTACCAACAATCAAGTAGCAGTTTATCAGCAAACTCAGTAAAGCACAGTAATTAGGCAACAATTAATAATTAATTAAGTCGTACGGATACCTGGTTTTGAGAGGGTTGTCACATTCTCCCCCCGTTAAATAAATTTCGTCCCGAAATTTAGGTTCTGCTTGAAGAAGCAGGGTTCTTAGGAAACAGGTGGGGGTATTTCTCTTTCATTCGGTCTTCACGCTCCCAGGTGAATTCAGGACCATGTCTAGCATTCCAGCGAACTTTGACGAGCTTGACACTGCTCCGGCGGGTCTTGTTAACTTTCCAATCCGTGACCTCAACAGGTTCTTCAACGAAGTGGAGCGTGTCATCAATATGAATCTTGTCGGTAGGAATGGCAACGTTAACTTGAGTTGGACTCCTCTTTAGATTGGATACATGAAATGTATCGTGAACGTTATTCAGCTCGGCAGGTAGATCCAACTTGTATGCTACTGTTCCAATTCTTTCCAAAACCTTGAAAGGACCAATGTAGCGTGGATTCAACTTCCCACCCTTCCCAAAGCGTGCCACACCCTTCCAGGGTGATACTTTCAACAAAACCATATCCCCAACCTCAAACTCTTGAGGTTTCCTTTTCAGATCTGCGTAGGTCTTCTGGCGATCACGAGCTGCGCTAATGCGATCTCGGATTTGCGCGATCTTATCTGTAGTTTCCTGAACTACATCGGGACCTACCAATTGTCTATCACCTGCGTCAGACCAACAGAGCGGCGACCTGCACTTGCGCCCATATAAAGCTTCGAATGGCGCGGCACCAATACTGGTGTGGTAGCTGTTGTTGTATGAAAACTCAACCAGGGGTAAATGCTTATCCCAGCTACCGCCTAAATCCATCACACATGCTCTCAGCATGTCTTCCAATGTCTGAATCGTCCGCTCACTTTGGCCGTCGGTCTGCGGGTGAAAAGCGGTGCTCATATTCAGCTTCGAGCCAAAAGCTTCCTGGAAGGATTGCCATATCCTCGATACGAACCTTCCATCTCTATCAGAAATAATCGAGAGAGGTACTCCATGGCGAGTAACAATTTCTCTCATGTAAATTTCAGCCAATTTGCTTGTATGATCCTTCTCGCGGATAGGCAAGAAGTGTGCTGATTTCGTCAAGCGATCCACTATCACCCAGATAGTGTCATGGCCCTTAGGCGTTCTTGGCAACTTCGTAACAAAATCCATGGATATTTCTTCCCACTTCCACTGGGGAATTTTTGGTTGCTGCAGAAGTCCCGAAGGCTTCTGGTATTCTGCCTTAACCTTTGCGCAAGTCAAACATTGGCTCACGTAGATAGCAACATCGCCTTTCATCCTAGGCCACCAATAATAATCCTTAAGATCTTGGTACATCTTATCCGCTCCCGGGTGGATAGAGTACCGTGACTTGTGAGCTTCATCAAAAATAACCTCTCTTAAATCACCAAACAAAGGAACCCAAATCCTTTTCTCAAAACATAACGTTCCTTCCTTGTTTGGAACCAATATCTTCTCCATCCCACGGAGATATTCTTTCTCAAGGTTTCCCTCCTTGAGAGCTTCTTTTTGCGCTGCTCGAATGCGCGAGGAAAGATCGGTTTGGATAATCATTTCCATAGCCCTAACTGTCACACCCCCAAAATCCCACCTGCGGAGTACTACCGCTTGGAGGCGTGACTGACCAGGATCCAGCCACCAATCATACTGAACAAGCATATAAATAGTTATAAAAGTTTAACCATCACGATTGGTGTTTCAAAACAAACAAGTTAAGTTGCAAGCGGAAGCATAAGTTTAAAGTTATAACATAAGTTCCAAAAGTTTCAAGTTTAACATATCATGTAGCAATCCCTGTCCCACAACGATCCTCCTCCATGCAAGTTCCAGTTGAGTACCTAGGGTCCTGCAAAGCATGTAGTAACGAGTCAACAACTAGTTGAGTGAGTTCACGGTTGGGTGTTTGTTTTAGTTATTCCGAAAACAGTTTCCTTTAGCTGGCATCCTGCCGTGGGAGTTACCCCATAGTTTAAAAACGTGACATGTTCATTCCCAGTTACTCCGGCACTCCGGCCGTGGGGGCTACCCCATGTAGTTATCAGGCATTTCGGCCGTGGGGGGCTACCCCATGCGTACACTAGACTCGTTACCATATCGACTGCTGACTGTAGTCATGTTTATGTGCCCTGAAAACATCAATGTCTATCATCATTGACGTGCCCCAGATCCATTAGTTCACGCCCGTCCTCTGCGGCACGGTGTGAGGCTTGTCAGACCTAAATAGCGCTATCTAACTAATGACCCGCTCGCCATTGGCCCGGCGATTAGTCGATACAAAAAGGAGGGACTTCGTGATAGAGTTTTAGTCTAGTACGTTTATCCGTCCATCCGGACGAGGAATCACATTCCTGAACCACTGACGTCCTACCCAAGGAGGACGAGGAATCCACGTTCCTTAACCCCGTTCCCAACCCAGGGAATCCCATGCTTTGTAGAGGGTGTGAACTCACCTTGGTTTGCTCGGCAGTTAATCGCAGAAAGTCAATCAAGTCGCAAGTAGTCAGTTACGTCCTAACACGGATATCACTTATAATCAGATTCAAGCCAGCAATGCACGTATGTTTAACACGTATGGCAAACACGTTTAACAGTTCACAGTTCTCAGTTAACAATCAGACATAATCCAAAGTCTAAGTGTAAGGCCCAAACAGTTGGGCTCGTGATAACAGACCCAAATAACATCTCAACAGTAGCACAGAAGTCCATAAATTCGGCCCACTAACTTAGGCCCGAGGTGTGGTCTCGAGTCGCAACTGGACTCGCAAGCATGGTCTCGAGTCATGCTGTGTGTGCTGATCTCAGGTGGTTGCGAGTCGCAACCGGTGTCGCAACCGTGGTCTCGGTTCATCATGCTGAGGTCTCGAGTCGCAACGGGACTCGTAACCTGTGGTTTCGGCTTGTCCTGCTATGGTTGCGAGTCGCAACCGCGTGGTCTCGAGTCATCACGCTGTGGTTGCGAGTCGCAACTGCGTGATTGCGAGTCGGTAGCAGTCGTTTTCAAGTTCACGTGTTGATGCAGATGTAGTCAGATTAGTGGTACAATATAATCAGGCCCAAATCCGGAAATAACCAATAGAATCCCACTAACATATTTCCTAATCAGGCTATTAGTCAAAGATGGATCAAAATCACAAGGGTTTTCAATCTTCAACTATCATTCAAAGTGTTCTTCAATATTCAAACCCATATTCAACAAGTTCATAACATATTAATCACTTATTCACCCAAAACTATGAACAAGCATCAAAACACTAAACATAACACACAACTCGGTTTTCATATATGTCCGATTTCATGGCAAGTGCAACCCGATTTCATGTTTATCAACAAAAGTGGTTCAAACTTCATTTAGACACAAAATATCACACTCATCATATAGTATATGCTAACCGGTTCATCATTGTGCATATTAGAATCATCATAAACATCAAGAACAACATGTAATCTCTAACCATAAACATCATCTTATTCATGCATCACAAAACACAACAAAAATCAACCATAAACATGATAGATACTAACCGGTTGGTGATGTGTGTGTGTGTGTCGATCCAAAGTTCCAAATCCGAGAGTTCTTGTGCCAACCGAGTGGATCCGAGAGTCTTGGAAATGTGTTTGTGTTCTTAAGGCTTAGAGAGAAAAGTAGGAGAGTGTGTGTGTGTAATGTTCAACAAATGGCAAGAACTAACTAAGGGTGGTTTATATATAGGCTAGTTCCAAGTGGTGCACCCTTAGTGGGTTTCGAGTGGGTTTTACGGCCCAAAGGCCCAACCGGCCAAAGGTTCTCGGCCCAAAGGCCCATTCGGTCACCATTCACTCGAGACCTCATGGTCTCGAGTCGGGTTCTTTGTTCTCGGGTTGGGTTCTCGGTTCACATAAAACACGTACACGTATATATATACAAATGCACACATACAAAGCACATAAAAGTTCACGTTTATCATTAAGTTTAATCATTCAACTAATCACATAATGTACAAGCAAGTTACATCACGACACAACGAAAGGTTCTAGATTTCGAGTTGTCACATCATCCCCAAGTTGAAAGAAATTTCGTCCCGAAATTTGATGGCACTCACTGAGGAAGCTAGTTAAGTTGCATGGTTTTCCTGGTTTTCCTGGGGTGTCACATCCACCCCCCGTTGATCTGGAATTTCGTCCCGAAATTCCGTAGCTTCAGCCTCAGTAGCGTTTGTACTGTTCTCAAACAGTTGGGGATACTTTTGTTTCATCCGATCTTCGCGCTCCCAGGTAAACTCTGGGCCGCGACGTGAGTTCCAACGAACTCGAACAAGAGGTATTCTAGTGCTCTTGAGGACCTTAACATCCCGGTCCGTGATTTCGACAGGTTCTTCGACGAATTTCAACTGTTCGTCGATCGTGAGTTCCTTCAGAGGAACTACGTGCGTCTCATCTGACAGACACTTCTTCAGATTTGACACATGGAAAACGTTGTGAACTGCACCGAGTTCTGCTGGTAATTTCAGTCTGTAGGCCACCTTGCCTATTTTCTCAAGAATTTCGAAAGGTCCAACGTATCGTGGGTTGAGTTTGCCGCGTTTACCAAAACGAACCACACCCTTCCAGGGTGAAACTTTGAGTAAAACCCGCTCCCCAACCTGGAGCTCGAGTGGTTTCCTGCCCTTATCGGCGTAGGCCTTCTGACGGTCACGAGCCGCCGCCATGCGTTGTCGTATCTGAGCAATCCGCTCAGTAGTGTCTACCACATGTTCTGGACCAGTGATTTGACTATCCCCCACCTCTGCCCAACAGAGGGGTGACCGGCATTTACGTCCGTACAATGCCTCAAACGGAGCAGCTTTAATGCTGGTGTGGTAGCTGTTATTATACGAAAATTCCACGAGTGGCAGATGCCTTTCCCAGCTGTTGCCAAAGTCGATTACACAAGCGCGAAGCATGTCTTCTAGTGTTTGGATAGTACGCTCGGACTGCCCGTCCGTCTGCGGGTGATACGCTGTGCTCATATCAAGACGTGAGCCAAAAGACTTGTGCATTGCCTGCCACAGTTCCGAAGTAAAACGTGCATCTCGATCAGAGATAATAGAGGTGGGCACCCCGTGCCTCGAAACAACTTCCTTGAGGTATATTTCCGCTAGAGTGGAGAACTTATCCGTCTCCTTGATTGCCAAAAAGTGTGCGGATTTTGTGAGTCGATCCACGATCACCCATATAGTATCGTTTCCGCGCTGTGATCTAGGTAGGCCAGTAACGAAATCCATGGAAATTTGCTCCCATTTCCATTGTGGTATCTCTGGTTGCTGAAGTAGGCCTCAAGGTTTCTGATATTCCGTCTTGACTCGCGCACAAGTCAAACACTTGCTGACATAAGTTGCTATGTGGGCCTTCATGCTAGGCCACCAATACGTAGTTTTAATATCGTGGTACATTTTGTCCGAACCAGGGTGTACCGAGTAGCGAGATTTGTGCGCTTCATCCATCACAAGTTCTCGTAAGTCGCCATAGAGTGGGACCCAAATGCGTCCTGTCACATAATAAGCACCGTCTTCCTTCTGTTCTAAGCGTTGTCTTGACCCGCGTAGGGCTTCAGCTCTAACGTTTTCTGGTTTCAGCGCTTCTATCTGAGCAGCTCGTATTTGCGAAGGTAGACTAGAATGGATCGTGAGTTGTAAAGCTCTTACGCGCTTAGGCGTAGTGTCCTTCCGACTGAGGGCGTCTGCCACAACATTGGCCTTGCCCGGGTGATACCTGATAGAGCACTCGTAATCATTCAGCAGCTCGACCCATCGTCGCTGCCGCATATTCAGTTCCTTCTGCTTGAATATGTGTTCTAAACTTCTGTGGTCGGTGTAGATGGCGCACTTGGTTCCGTACAGGTAATGCCGCCATAGTTTAAGTGCGAAAACAACAGCTCCCAGCTCTAAATCATGTGTCGTGTAGTTCTTCTCGTGAACTTTGAGTTGTCGTGAGGCGTAAGCTATGACTTTATCTCGTTGCATCAATACACAACCAAGACCTTGAATTGATGCATCACAGTAAACCACAAAATCTTCTGTGCCCTCTGGCAGTGAAAGGATAGGTGCACTACAGAGTCTATCCTTTAGATGCTGAAAAGCTAACTCTTGTGCATTTCCCCAACGATAAACAACGCCTTTCTGTGTTAACAAAGTGAGAGGCTGCGCGATCTTAGAAAAATCCTTAATGAATCTCCTGTAGTAACCTGCCAATCCCAAGAATTGGCGAATTTCCTTTGGTGTGCGAGGCGCAGGCCAGTTCTTAATAGATTCCACTTTGGATGGATCAACGTGAATCCCATCCTTGTTCACCACATGCCCTAGGAAATGGACCTCTCGAAGCCAGAAGTCGCATTTCGAGAATTTCGCGTAAAGCTGTTCCTTCCGAAGGAGTTCCAGAATAAGTCGTAGATGTTGTTCGTGTTCCTCTTTGCTCTTAGAATAGATCAGGATGTCGTCGATAAAGACTATAACAAACTTGTCCAGATACGGTTTGCACACTCGATTCATCAAATCCATAAAAACTGCCGGTGCGTTCGTCAGCCCAAACGGCATGACCAGAAACTCATAGTGCCCATATCGAGTCCTAAAGGCCGTCTTAGAGACATCCTCTTCCCGAACTCTCAGCTGGTGATATCCCGATCTCAGATCGATCTTTGAATAGTAGCTCGACCCCTGCAACTGGTCGAACAAGTCGTCAATACGCGGTAGAGGATAACGATTCTTCACAGTCACCTTGTTGAGTTCGCGATAGTCGATACACATTCTGAAGGTACCGTCCTTTTTCTTCACAAATAACACTGGAGCTCCCCAAGGCGATGAGCTAGGACGAATAAAACCCTTATCCAAGAGTTCTTGTAGTTGCGTGGAGAGTTCTTCCAACTCTGATGGCGCTAAACGATAAGGTGCACGGGCTACAGGCGCGGCTCCAGGAGCTAGATCAATCTGAAACTCGACTTGGCGATGGGGCGGAAGACCAGGTAACTCCTCAGGGAATACCTCAGGATAGTCGCGTACAACGGGAAAATCTTCTAACTTCTTCTCCTTCTCTGTGGTGTCAGTAACTAGAGCCAAAATCGCAGTGTGGCCCTTTCGTAAGCATTTTTGGGCCTTAAGAAGAGAGATGATGTTCTCAACAGCACTTCTCTTGTCGCCACGAATCATGAGAGGTTCTCTACCTAAACCAGGAATACGAACGATTTTCTCGTTGCAAAGAATCTCTGCTCGGTGTTGGGATAACCATTCCATCCCAATGACAACGTCGAAACTACCCAAGACAATAGGAATAAGATCGATAGAGAAGGTCTGGTTAGCGAGAATAAGCTGACAACCCTTGACTACGTGTGAGGCTTCCAAGCTCTTACCATTAGCTAGCTCTACGGTGTGCTTGTCGCTCAGGGGTGTAGGAATACGCTTAAGCATCTTACTAACTTCTAGTGACACATAGCTAGTATCGGCACCCGAATCAAATAAGACTGTAACATAAAAGTCGTCGAGAAGGAACTTACCCGTCACCACGTTGGGATCATTCCTTGCTTCACCTTGACCAATCACGAACACTCGTCCCCTAGCACCATTGTTGTTGTTCCCATTGTTACCATTCCCCTGATTGTTGTTGTTGTTCTGATTCAATTGGGGACAATCCTTCTTGAAGTGGCCTTCAGCTCCACACTGAAAGCACCCTTTGTTGTTACCCTGCTGCTGTCGCTGGTTCTGCTGAGGTTGCTGACGATTCTGATTGGCGGGGTATGCGCTCCTGCAATCCTTTGCAACATGACCAGGCTTGTTGCATCGATGACAGTTGCCCCTGGTGCATGGCCCACTGTGATGTAAGTTGCAACGATTGCACTTGGGGTGATTCCCCTTGTATCCACCATGACTTTGACCTCCAGACGATTGCTGACTGGGGCTCTTGTGATCATCCGTCTTTCTCTGCTGAGACTGAGTTTGCACCGAAGTTGAACCCCTGCTTGAAGTTCCATCCCATTTCCGTTTATCCCCACTAGTAGCACCAGAAGTAGTTGCAGCACCTATACGCTTTGGTAACTTGTTCTGCTCCACCGCTTGGTCAGTGAGACGGTGAGCCAACTGTACAACCTGCTGGATAGTAGTCCAGTTCGCTGAAGTCACATGACTTTGGATCTCTGGCACCAAGCCCTTGAGATAGAGTTCAATTCGCTTATACGGAGGGTCCACCATAGTAGGACACAACAAGGCAAGCTCATGCGATCTCTTAGTGTATGCCTCAATCTCCGACCCTGACATCTTAAGATTGTAGAACTCATCTTCCAGTTTGTGAATGTCGTCACGACTGCAGTATTCCTCCCTGATCATTTCCTTGAAGTTTTCCCATGGGGTGGCGTTGGCAGCAACCAACCCTAACATCTGCACTTGAGCATTCCACCACGTGAGGGCCAAACCCTCGAGAGTACCAGTAGCATACTTCACCCTGCGCGCTTCAGGGCATTCACACATTTCGAACACAGACTCCAGTTTCTCAAACCAGTGTAGGAGACCTACTGCTCCTTCAGTTCCGCTAAAAGTAGTGGGTCGACAGTCCATAAAGGTCTTAAAAGTGCACACCGGTGCCTGAGCATATTGACCTAAGGTAGGTGAAAGAAAAGACAGAGTTTAACACACAAAGGTTGGTTCACGAGAGTAGGATCCAAATGATCCTAGAACAATTTCGGACTGCAGGATATACCTCCTGCGTGTGCAGCTGCGAGCGCTGCGGCAACTCGTTCGTTGATCAAAGCCGTCAACTGGGCTTGTGTCATGTTAACGCGTCCAGACATGTTTCTTCATAATAAGAGTAATACGTGTGAGAGTGGTTCGCGAAAGTACAATAGTAGGACAGGGTAAGCACGCACGTGTTCAAACAACAGTAGTTATACTAATCAAGCATACCATGAGCAATGTACTACGCAACTAACAAGTAGGCAATATACATACATCATATTACCTAGAACGTCGAGCCTTGCATGAGGAGCGAAGTGTCGTTGTGGACCGTTGAGCACTAAACCGGTTATAGTCTGGTTTTAACAAAAACGTTTCTCCTTTATTAAAACCAAGTTCACTATAACCAATGGCTCTGATACCAATCTGTCACACCCCCAAAATCCCACCTGCGGAGTACTACCGCTTGGAGGCGTGACTGACCAGGATCCAGCCACCAATCATACTGAACAAGCATATAAATAGTTATAAAAGTTTAACCATCACGATTGGTGTTTCAAAACAAACAAGTTAAGTTGCAAGCGGAAGCATAAGTTTAAAGTTATAACATAAGTTCCAAAAGTTTCAAGTTTAACATATCATGTAGCAATCCCTGTCCCACAACGATCCTCCTCCATGCAAGTTCCAGTTGAGTACCTAGGGTCCTGCAAAGCATGTAGTAACGAGTCAACAACTAGTTGAGTGAGTTCACGGTTGGGTGTTTGTTTTAGTTATTCCGAAAACAGTTTCCTTTAGCTGGCATCCTGCCGTGGGAGTTACCCCATAGTTTAAAAACGTGACATGTTCATTCCCAGTTACTCCGGCACTCCGGCCGTGGGGGCTACCCCATGTAGTTATCAGGCATTTCGGCCGTGGGGGGCTACCCCATGCGTACACTAGACTCGTTACCATATCGACTGCTGACTGTAGTCATGTTTATGTGCCCTGAAAACATCAATGTCTATCATCATTGACGTGCCCCAGATCCATTAGTTCACGCCCGTCCTCTGCGGCACGGTGTGAGGCTTGTCAGACCTAAATAGCGCTATCTAACTAATGACCCGCTCGCCATTGGCCCGGCGATTAGTCGATACAAAAAGGAGGGACTTCGTGATAGAGTTTTAGTCTAGTACGTTTATCCGTCCATCCGGACGAGGAATCACATTCCTGAACCACTGACGTCCTACCCAAGGAGGACGAGGAATCCACGTTCCTTAACCCCGTTCCCAACCCAGGGAATCCCATGCTTTGTAGAGGGTGTGAACTCACCTTGGTTTGCTCGGCAGTTAATCGCAGAAAGTCAATCAAGTCGCAAGTAGTCAGTTACGTCCTAACACGGATATCACTTATAATCAGATTCAAGCCAGCAATGCACGTATGTTTAACACGTATGGCAAACACGTTTAACAGTTCACAGTTCTCAGTTAACAATCAGACATAATCCAAAGTCTAAGTGTAAGGCCCAAACAGTTGGGCTCGTGATAACAGACCCAAATAACATCTCAACAGTAGCACAGAAGTCCATAAATTCGGCCCACTAACTTAGGCCCGAGGTGTGGTCTCGAGTCGCAACTGGACTCGCAAGCATGGTCTCGAGTCATGCTGTGTGTGCTGATCTCAGGTGGTTGCGAGTCGCAACCGGTGTCGCAACCGTGGTCTCGGTTCATCATGCTGAGGTCTCGAGTCGCAACGGGACTCGTAACCTGTGGTTTCGGCTTGTCCTGCTATGGTTGCGAGTCGCAACCGCGTGGTCTCGAGTCATCACGCTGTGGTTGCGAGTCGCAACTGCGTGATTGCGAGTCGGTAGCAGTCGTTTTCAAGTTCACGTGTTGATGCAGATGTAGTCAGATTAGTGGTACAATATAATCAGGCCCAAATCCGGAAATAACCAATAGAATCCCACTAACATATTTCCTAATCAGGCTATTAGTCAAAGATGGATCAAAATCACAAGGGTTTTCAATCTTCAACTATCATTCAAAGTGTTCTTCAATATTCAAACCCATATTCAACAAGTTCATAACATATTAATCACTTATTCACCCAAAACTATGAACAAGCATCAAAACACTAAACATAACACACAACTCGGTTTTCATATATGTCCGATTTCATGGCAAGTGCAACCCGATTTCATGTTTATCAACAAAAGTGGTTCAAACTTCATTTAGACACAAAATATCACACTCATCATATAGTATATGCTAACCGGTTCATCATTGTGCATATTAGAATCATCATAAACATCAAGAACAACATGTAATCTCTAACCATAAACATCATCTTATTCATGCATCACAAAACACAACAAAAATCAACCATAAACATGATAGATACTAACCGGTTGGTGATGTGTGTGTGTGTGTCGATCCAAAGTTCCAAATCCGAGAGTTCTTGTGCCAACCGAGTGGATCCGAGAGTCTTGGAAATGTGTTTGTGTTCTTAAGGCTTAGAGAGAAAAGTAGGAGAGTGTGTGTGTGTAATGTTCAACAAATGGCAAGAACTAACTAAGGGTGGTTTATATATAGGCTAGTTCCAAGTGGTGCACCCTTAGTGGGTTTCGAGTGGGTTTTACGGCCCAAAGGCCCAACCGGCCAAAGGTTCTCGGCCCAAAGGCCCATTCGGTCACCATTCACTCGAGACCTCATGGTCTCGAGTCGGGTTCTTTGTTCTCGGGTTGGGTTCTCGGTTCACATAAAACACGTACACGTATATATATACAAATGCACACATACAAAGCACATAAAAGTTCACGTTTATCATTAAGTTTAATCATTCAACTAATCACATAATGTACAAGCAAGTTACATCACGACACAACGAAAGGTTCTAGATTTCGAGTTGTCACACTAACCCTTATGGGCTTGATTCTCTCCTTGCGACTTAGGGCATCGGCGACCACATTCGCCTTCCCTGGATGATACTTGATCTCGCAGTCGTAATCGTTTAGCAACTCAATCCATCGCCTTTGCCTCATATTCAACTCCTTCTGGTTGAATATATGCTGGAGGCTTTTGTGATCTGTAAAGATCGTACACTTTGTCCCGTAAAGGTAGTGTCTCTCCAAATCTTCAAAGCAAAAACCACTGCGCCTAGCTCCAAATCATGCGTGGTATAGTTCCTTTCGTGCACCTTCAGTTGGCGTGATGCGTAGGCGATAACCTTTTGACGTTGCATCAACACACAACCCAATCCTTGACGCGATGCGTCGCAGTATACCACAAAATCGTCGGTACCTTCCGGTAGAGCTAAGATTGGCGCGTTGCAAAGCTTATCCTTCAACAACTGAAATGCTCCATCCTGTTTGATTCCCCAATCAAACTTTTTATCCTTTTGCGTGAGGAGCGTCAATGGCTGAGCGATCTTTGAAAAATCCTCAATAAATCTTCGATAATAGCCAGCCAAACCCAAGAATTGCCGGATCTCGGTTGGCGTCTTTGGCGCTTCCCAATTCTTGATCGCCTCGATCTTGGTTGGATCCACATGAATTCCACTTTCATTTACCACATGCCCAAGGAATTGCACATCCCGCAGCCAAAACTCACACTTAGAGAATTTGGCATACAGCTGCTCCTTTTTCAGTAGCTCTAAAATAGCTCTGAGGTGTTGCTCGTGTTCTGCCTTCGTCTTTGAGTAGATCAAGATGTCGTCGATGAACACAATCACGAACTTATCCAGATACGGCTTACAAACTCGGTTCATCAAATCCATGAACACTGCAGGTGCGTTTGTTAAACCAAACGGCATGACAAGGAACTCGTAGTGCCCATAACGAGTTCTGAAGGCTGTCTTCGGGATACTTTCCTCCTGTATCCGAAGCTGATGATATCCAGATCGAAGATCGATCTTGGAGTAGAAACTTGAACCTTGAAGTTGGTCAAACAGATCATCAATCCTTGGCAAAGGATACATATTCTTGATCGTCAGCTTGTTCAATTCTCTGTAGTCAATGCACATACGGAAACTACCATCCTTCTTCTTGACAAACAAAACTGGAGCTCCCCAAGGCGAGAAGCTTGGTCGGATAAAACCCTTATCTAACAACTCTTGAAGTTGCGTCGATAGCTCTTGCATCTCAGACGGGGCAAGTCTATAAGGTGCCTTAGCCACAGGCGCGGCGCCTGGAACTAAGTCGATGCGAAATTCCACCTGCCTCTGAGGTGGCAAGCCAGGCAAGTCTTCTGGAAAGACTTCCGGATATTCCCTTACGACAGGGATGTCTTCGATCTTCGGCTCAGCAGCCTTTTTATCCACGATGTGTGCTAGAAAAGCAACACATCCTTTCTTCAGACACTTTCTTGCTTTCAGACAGCTGATAATCCGCAACGGCGTCTCACGCTTCTCTCCATGAACAACAATGGTCTCACCATCGTCGGTCGGAATACGAATAATCTTCTCGTGACAAACAATCTCCGCCTTGTTACTTGCTAACCAATCCATCCCTACTACCACGTCGAAGCTTCCCAACTGGACTGGTAGTAGATCGAGAGCAAACTCACGCTCTCCTAACTCGATTATGCAACCTCTAATCACTTCATTGGCTTCTACTAACTTCCCATTTGCTAGCTCGATCGAATAAGGAATATCTAACTTACTAGCGGCTAAACCAAGCATGTTTCTAAACTCTAGCGATACGAAGCTATAATCGGCACCAGTATCAAACAAAACAGACGCATAGTGTTGGTTTACAGGGAACGTACCAGTGACAACATTGGGATCCTGGCGCGCTTCCCTGGCCTCCATGTTGAAAACTCTTCCACGAGCTTGGGTCAATTCCGGGCAGTTCCTCTTGAAGTGCCCTTGATCTCCACAATTAAAACATCCGGGCCTCTGCCCGTTTCCACCATTGTTCCCAGCTTGGTGGTTTCCCTGGTTTCGGTTCACGGTGCCTGCTTGGTTAGCACGGTTTCCATCTCCTCCCTGATTTCCTTGTGGGCGGTTCCCAGCACCACCACGGTTGTTTCTATTCCCATTTCCTCCTTGGCCTCCCCGGCCAGCATTAGCCCAACAGAAATCCTTCGTATGACCAGTCTTCCCACAAGACTCACAAACCCTTAGACTGCAGCGACCAGAGTGATGTTTTTGACATGAGTTGCACTTGGGCTGTGCACCCATGTATCCCCTGCTCTTCTTTCTACCACCAACTGAATCTTGAGCTGGTGCATTCGATTCTCCCTTCTTGACCACCGTCCCGGTGCTTTGCTTGAAGCTTGAAAACTTCCGCTTATTACCACTAGATGACTCCACATGAGTCTCCTTTCTCTTGGGTTCAATCTCATCGAACTTGTTTAACCGAATCGCTTCTTCAGTTAAAGCCACACTCAGATCAATGGCTTCTGTGATGGTGGCGGGTTTGGAAGAAGTCACCATACTGATTATCTGAGGAGCCAGTCCCCAGATGAAGCGCTCAACCCTCTTAAACTCGGGTGTTACCATATAAGGTACCACATGCGACAGATCGTGGAATCTCTGAACATATTCCGCTATCTTCGACCCTTCCATCTTTAGGTGCCAAAACTCGGTTTCAAGCTTTTGAATCTCCGCGCGAGAGCAATACTTCTTACGCATAAGCTCTTTCAATTCGGCCCAAGACAGGGCGTAGGCGGCAGCTTCGCCTAGAGTTTGCACTTGAAGGTTCCACCAAGATAGGGCTCCATCTAGAAACAGCCCTGAAATGTAGGTGACCTGCTGGTCGATCGCACATTTGCTCATGCGGATGGTGGAATCAGTCTTCTCTGCCCAACGAACGAAGGCAACAGCACCACTCGTGCCGTCGAAGTTTGTGGGCTTACAGTCCAGAAACTGCTTGAAGGTGCACCCATGAGGGGGATTCTGGTTGCCATTGCCGTTGGAGCTACTCCAGCTGGGTCCTCCCTGCGATGCAGCATACTGAGCAATCGCGGCAGCAATGATTCCTTGCAGTTCTTCTTGAGTCGTGGGCATCGGCTGCGGTTGACGTCTTGGTGCCATTTTCTAAAGATGCGTACATCGATTAGGCCATAGAAATCATACGTATATAGTAATAGTAATAGCATATAACATCTCATGTTATCAATATATCACACACAACATCCCATGTCCAACATCCCATGTCCAACATCCCATGTCCAACATCCCATGTCCCAATACAAAAATAATCAATCAAGCAAATCAGATATGATGAGAATGCGGCGATTTCATATATATCAAGACCATAAGCATAGTAAGTGTGTTAGTACATCCATCAATCACATAGGGGTTACATCACCCCTGTACAAAATACATCATATCAGTGTTACATACAATCAATACATCACATGTATCAACAAAAATCTGTGTAGTCAAATGGTCTTCAAAAGCTGTGCATAACAATCGCGGCTGTCTCACCCGTATCTACCCTGGTAACGTCGATGAGCTCTAGACGGGTGGTGGTGGTGGAGGGGGAAAAAGAGGATAATGTAAGCGGCGAAAGAGAAGCCAATCCTCCTCCAAGGCCTGCTGGGTGCGGATCACAGATGCAATCTGCTGCTCTAGGATCGAAAGTCGAGCGGCAATGTCAGGAGGAAATGACCGAAATGGCTGAGCAGATGAGGATGACGGACCGTGACATGAACAAGGAGGCATCTGAGCTCTCTCGAGCTCCTGCAAACGCTGAGAATGGGAATCATGCTGAAGAACAAATGACATCAACAGGTCCTCCAGGGTATGCCCCATATGAGGTGGATCGACGGGTGGCATAACGGGTAGCGAAGACCAGAAAGAAGGCTCGCTGACAGTGCCAAAAGGCATAACAGGAAAAGATGAAGTGGATGCTGAAACAGGAGGTATGACAGGTAATGGCATCGGTACATGGCCTAATGGATGGGCGGAAGAGCCCTCTCCAGGCCCCGCTGGAGGTATGAATGAAGGAATCTGAAACGAGAAATCAGGATGGTGAGCATCAGTGCGGTGAGGAGGAAGCGGCGGAACATCCTCGTCAGCCGGTATCCAACCGTGCTGAGCCTCCTCGTCAGGGGGATCCATGTGCTCTGCAAACAGAGCATGCTCGGGCTCAATAGGTAAGGGATCAACAGGAGCTAAAACAGGATCAACGTGGGCATCAACATGATCAACATGATCGACGTGAGGGTCAACTGGGACGTCAGCGATCGGAGGGTCAACAAGAGGATCAACAACATGGTCAGCATCTAACAAAGGAATATCATCAACAGGAAAATCGCCAAGTGGCTGACCCGCCAAAATAGGATCAACAGGAACATCAGCATGCGCCAAACCATGCTCATGTGCGGGATCGAAAGCAGCGGCCTGCTCTGGAGCTACTGCAGGCTCGGGATCGACAAACGCCATATCGAAGTCAAAGTCCGGATCGATAGGATCGAAAGGGTCGGCAGGGTCAACGGGGTCCTCTACAGGCTGGTCCATATGAACGTACTCAATATCACGGTCTGGATCGAATCCAGGGGGAAATACAGGGTCAGAATCCTCGATATCGTCATGCTCAAAAACAAAGCTCGGCATAGGGGCGGCAGATGACGCCTGGTCAGGATCCGAGTCATGAACGAAAAGCTGCGTGCTCGCCACATGTGATGGAGCAGATGCCACAGACTCAAAGGAGTCTGGGGCTGGAGAATGAACAGGCGAGTCTCCGACAGGAGCACCGGCGATCATCAAAAGACCGCCAGCGGGCAAAGGAGCTGGGTCAGGAACCTCGTCCTCGTATAGCTCATCATCGAAAAGATCAATATCGCCACCAGCCTCGGCATCAAGCATAAGCTCATAAGCTGGGTAGGATGCAAGAGGAATCGGGGCGGGAATCACAGCGAGAGGAAGATCCGCAGCAGGACCACCAACGATGGGCTCATCGACGCCGTCAGGTAGTGCGAACGGCTGAAAGTCGTCGTCGTCTGTACTGGTATAATCCGAGGTGTGCACCTCGTGCTCTGATGACATAATCTCGTCTGACTCCATGGGTCGGGGTCCAGTAGTGTCCGAATCTCCTGTATCTGAGGTATCCATGAGTCTGTAATACAATCACAAGTATGTACAAATATCAGTAAATCAGGTAATCACACAAGTTACCACATAATAATCACATATTCCTCCTAGTCCCACTAGCCTCCCAGCCTCCCAGACTGACTCCCTAGTCCCACTAGCAAACATTTCCCAGCCTCCCAGACTGACTCCCTAGTCCCACTAGCAAATATTTCCCAGCCTCCCAGACTGACTCCCTAGTCCCACTAGACAACTACCTCGATCCGTTAGATCGAGCCTCGGCCTCCCAGACCGAGCCTCAGTCTCTCAGACCGAGCCTCAGCCTCCCAGACTGAGCCTAAAAATAATAAAATATGCTCAACATTTGTTTATAAAAAGTTTTGGATCTGGACTTAAGTGGTATGCAGAAAAACATTTTCATGAGAGCCCTAGTGATCATAGTCTAGACTCAAAATGAACCCTAGTTCGCTATGATCAGAGCTCTGATACCAAGCTGTCACACCCTGGCTTTGCGGAAGCGTGGTTAATTTGGTGTGACTTCTTAATACCATAGCTTAACCATAACAAGCTATATGAATTTAAAATCATGCAAAGTCATCCATTGAAAATAAAATTGTCAAACATTGTCTAAATGGGTAAGCACCCAACAACCATTACTTGTCTTAAACAGTACAACCACTACCATAATGCAACATAAATAAACATGGTTCAGGGGCTATGGCTTGTCCAGGAAAGAGCCATAAGCCTTGAACCCGGATGACTCTGAGTCTAAATGTAGCGGGAAATCCTGCTAAACCGTGCCAGATCCTTAATTCCCTGAAATACATGTAAGTTGAAAAATCAACAATAATGTTGAGCGAGTTCATGCGAAAATGAGTAAATAAACCGTTATCTTTATCAAAAACCCTGGTATGTAGCAAATAAGGAAATAAAAGAGATCACCAATGGGTTGCAAGTCCACTGATATGTGTGAAGTGCAAGTAGGGATGACTCAAACCTAGCGGATTTATGCGTCGGGCACTAAGTCACCCCGAGGTCCGTTCAGCTGGACCTGGGGCTGGGCTCGCTACACCCAGATAGATCTACCGCTCCTGTCCCTCGGTCCTCAACGAGGATTAATGGCCTCAAGTTTCTGCCTACCCACTCACATGATCTAAGTAATAACCCTCCTTATGCTAACCATACCATGTATAACATATCCATAATCATTGTAACATGTATTTCACCCCCGCAGTTTATAAAACCGAAAACAGTTAAAAGAAAAAGGGGGACATGAACTCACAGTGAATGCGTCACAATATCAAATAGTCCAAATATCCAGGTGCTGCGCAACGACCTACATGTGCTAATTTTATTAGACGGATGGCCGTGCTTTAGCTTCATAGATTATATTTTTGGGAAACAGTTAGACAACCGTTCCGTATATATGTTTGATACGCATTCTCCTTCCCAAGGATGGGGGATTTAAATACATGTGTATTTATATCATTTTATTAAGTCCCACTTAATATATTTTATTTCTTATTCCAAAATACATTTATTTTTCTCAAAAACAATATATTTCCTTATAATACTTTCCCAAAATAATATTTTGACAACACATGCGCTTATGAATATTTCCGAATAAAGCGTAAGTTACGTTTTAACGATTAAGTGGTAATGATAATCACCGTTGAAACTTATATTCTTGACGTACAAGCGTTTGTATTATTTCGGGCTTGCCAAAGTTAGTAAATATTATTTTTACTCTAAAAATAATATTTATACATTTTCACAAAATAATCATAAACAGTGAGGTGACAAAATGTATTTACCAAATATATACTTATCACGTTTACTTTTGTGAAAATCCCACCTCCGATTATTTGTAAATAAAGTTGTGGCGAAATATATTTGAAAACATGTCAAGGTAGTCTAACACTTGTAAATAATTCTAAGTGTTAGATTTTTAGAAAATTTCGCCAGAGTTTCCCCTGTAACTGGAGGTGGCCACGCTTTCAAGCGTATCATTTTCTTTTACAAAATCATCTCAACAATTTATCAAATCAACCGAATCAATTTTCAACACTTCAAATTGAAGACTAGTATGTAAAACCGCGTCGTTGCATGAACTTGTAGTTTTTACAAAAACTACGGTGTAGATCCCGTTATATTTAGTGGATCTATACATAACATAACTTAGTCTTGCAAAAACCTCGTTTTTAGATAACAACTTACTTCTTACAACTTCCCGACAATTTTTGTAAAAATTGTTATTTCGTCGGATCTTTCATTCTACAAGTGTTTCTACACTTGTAGCTTATAGAAATCGTATTTGTTAACACTTTATCCACTTTTATAAAAACATGATTTTCTCGACACCCGGTCCTACGAATATACCACTTGTACATGCGTAGATCGGTTTGTTTTAAATACTATTTTTCATGTTAAAATGCTTTTATACAAGTTCATGTTTCTCGTGTGGTGGAGTTTCACCTTTTAACCCTTGAACCGCTGGCATCTAGTGTATGCCAAAATTCGAGATCTTAACAAAGTCGGGTTAAACGATGATAAGAGCCACCACATCATAGATCGGGCCATTTTAACCAACATATTCAAATACTACGACATTTACACGCATTTTGAGCTTTTATCCAACGATATTCACGTTTTAGTAAACTTTAAAGTTCCGTTAAGCGGGTTACCGACATTCAACCGACAAATATCCTTTTAACCACTTTAGACATGACTAAAAACGAGTTTTAAACGTTATACCTCTAGCTCGGGGCTAGGGAAGAAACTAGTCGAAAACTGCGTGGATAATAGCAAACGGTAGAGGTCCTTCGCGTTCCGTTTGTTCCGAGCTCCGTTGTACGTAACCACCGACACTTGAGTATACTTGGAACTTGCAAGACTTGAACCGACAATGGATGTGGGGGTGGGGTGGCTCACGGCCGAGAGGGGCAAGGGGAGAGGGAGAGAGAGTGAGGTGAAGTGTGTGTGTGTTTGTGTGTGAGAGGTGAGGGTTTTTATAGAAAAAAGGTGCCTCGTTCTTCGCGTAATCTAATTTAATATTATAAAGGACGTACTCTCCCGGGGCCCACTAGTTGGCCGATCCCATTGGGATGTAATGGTGCTCGGTTCGTTTCCAATCGTTCAGTTACGGTTTAGTTTGGTTAAGTGCGTTAAGTGCGAGGTCTAACCCCGTTAGTTGTTTTAATGCATTAAAAGCGGGTGTTAGGGTAATCAGGGACCCTAACTGGCTCAGAAAAGTACCAATATTAATTCTGGCAATATCTTTATGTTCCGGGTATTGTCCGGTTGTTCGGTTGGATAGTAATCCGTTAAAGTGCTTAAGATATCCGTTAAGCGTCATAAATAATATTTTTAGCGACACAATTTATTCTGCAAAGTGTCGGGAATAATTCCTCATATTTTGGCACTTTATTAATTAGCTAGAAGCTAGTGTGTTGATAAAAGTGCTGTGTTTCGTGCTTAAAGTATGTTTTAGGCACATCCAAATCTCTATATCTTATTCCTAGAGACGTAATCATACAACCCTTGTATCCCTACACACACTATGGGTGTAGTAAAATAATTCTGGCTCATTCAGGCCTTTAGAGGCAGTGTTTGCCTGATGCTGGCTATACCAGCATGTTTAATAGGTTATCCGTTCAATGCTACTGTGCTTTTGTGCATCATGTTTGTCACTAAGGTTCAGCAAATAAGTAGTGTAGTGACAGGATTATCAAAGTATGATGCAGATATGTACAAGTACCAACAATCAAGTAGCAGTTTATCAGCAAACTCAGTAAAGCACAGTAATTAGGCAACAATTAATAATTAATTAAGTCGTACGGATACCTGGTTTTGAGAGGGTTGTCACATTTACCTGGTCTACCGCCTCATCGTCAGGTCGAGTTTCAAGTCGAGCTAGCTCCAGGAGCAGCACCTATAGCTCGCGCACCGTATCGATTAGCTCCAACTGAACTGGAAGAACTGTCTAAGCAACTACAAGAGCTCTTGGATAAGGGCTTTATTCGTCCAAGCTCCTCGCCTTGGGGAGCTCCATTATTATTTGTGAAAAAGAAGGATGGCACCTTCAGGATGTGCATAGACTATCGCGAACTGAACAAGGTCACAGTGAAGAACCGTTATCCTCTTCCACGTATTGACGACTTATTCGACCAGTTGCAAGGGTCGAGTTACTACTCCAAGATTGATCTACGGTCTGGTTACCATCAGCTGAGAGTCCGGGATGAGGACGTCTCCAAGACAGCATTTAGAACTCGCTACGGCCATTACGAGTTTCTTGTCATGCCATTCGGGCTTACGAACGCGCCTGCAGTCTTCATGGATCTTATGAACAGGGTGTGCAAACCCTATCTAGACAAGTTCGTCATCGTTTTCATCGATGACATTCCGATCTACTCCAAGAGTCAGGAAGAACACGAGTAGCACTTACGCCTTATCTTGGAACTTCTTTGAAAGGAACAATTGTACGCCAAGTTTTCAAAATGCGACTTCTGGCTTTGTGAAGTCCACTTCTTAGGCCATGTGGTGAATAGGGATGGGATTCATGTCGATCCATCCAAGGTAGATTCGATCAGGAACTGGCCTGCACCGCGTACACCAACAGAGATACGCCAATTCTTGGGTTTGGCGGGGTACTACAGACGATTCATTAAAGACTTTTCGAAGATCGCACAGCCGCTTACTATGCTGACACAGAAAGGTGTTACCTACCGTTGGGGAGATTCCCAGGAAACCGCTTCTCAGTACTTAAAGGATAGGCTTTGCAGCGCACCTATTCTCTTATTGCCCGAGGGCACAGACGATTTTGTGGTCTATTGTGACGCATCGATACAGGGCTTGGTTGCGTATTGATGCAACGGGATAAGGTTATTGCTTACGCTTCGCGGCAACTCAAGGTTCATGAACGGAACTACACGACGCACGATTTAGAGATGGGAGCTGTTGTTTTTGCACTTAAGATATGGCGACACTACCTGTACGGTACCAAGTGCACAATTTACACCGATCACAGGAGTCTCGAGCATATCTTCAAGCAGAAGGAATTGAACATGCGTCAACGACGATGGGTCGAACTGCTTAACGATTACGAATGCGCTATTAAGTATCATCTAGGCAAAGCCAATGTTGTGGCTGACGCTCTCAGTCGAAAGGACACTCTACCTAGATGCGTACGAGCCTTGCAGCTCACTATTCAGTCCAGTCTTCCTGCACAAATACGAACTGCTCAGATGGAAGCATTAAAGCCCGAAAACGTCAAAGCTGAAGCTTTACGCGGCTCAAGGCAATGAATGGAACAAAAGGAAGACGGCGCATACTATGTAACGGGGCGTATTTGGGTCCCACTTTATGGCGGCTTACGAGAGCTTGTAATGGACGAAGCTCACAAGTCTCGCTACTCGGTACATCCAAGGTCGGATAAAATGTACCACGACATCAGAACTACATACTGGTGGCCTGGCATGAAAGGCCACATAGCGACTTACGTTGGCAAGTGTTTGACATGTGCAAAAGTCAAAGTGGAGTATCAGAAACCAGCAGGCCTACTTCAGCAACCCAAGATACCGCAATGGAAATGGGAAGAAATTTCCATGGATTTTGTTACAGGCCTACCCAGATCCCAGCGTGGGAATGATACTATATGGGTGATTGTGGATCGACTCACCAAGTCTGCACACTTCCTGGCTATAAAGGAAACGGGTAAGTTCTCCACCCTCGCAGACGTTTATCTTAAAGAGGTTGTTTCGAGGCACGGGGTGCCCACCTCCATCATTTCGGATCGGGATGCACGATTAACATCAGAGCTATGGCAAGCAATGCACAAATCTTTTGGCTCACGATTAGACATGATCACAGCATATCATCCTCAGACGGATGGGCAGTCTGAGCGAACGATCCAGACTCTTGAAGACATGCTTCGGGCATGTGTTATTGATTTCGGCAACGGCTGGGAAAAGCATCTCCCTTTGGTGGAATTTTCGTATAATAACAGTTATCACACCAGCATACAAGCCACTCCATTCGAGGCATTGTACGAACGTAAATGCCGGTCACCTCTCTGTTGGGCAGAGGTGGGGGATAGTCAGTCACGCTCCCAAGCGGTGATATTCCGTAGGTGGATTTTGGGGGTGTGACAGGTCCAGAAATGGTAGTTGACACTACTGAACGAATTGCACAGATACGACAACGCATGGCGGCAGCTCGCGATCGCCAGAAAAGCTACGCGGATAAGCGTAGGAAGCCATTGGAATTTCAGGTCGGGGACCGGGTTTTACTTAAAGTTTCACTCTGGAAGGGTGTGGTTAGATTTGGCAAACGAGGCAAGCTCAATCCATGGTATGTTGGACCGTTCGAAATCACTGAAAGAATAGGCAAGGTAGCCTACAGACTAAACCTACCAGCTGAACTCGGTGCAGTTCACAACGTATTCCACGTGTCGAATCTGAAGAAGTGCCTGTCAGATGAGACTCTCATAATTCCTTTCAAGGAACTCACTATCGACGAGCGGTTGCAGTTCGTCGAGGAACCTGTAGAAATCACGGACCGGGATGTTAAGGTCCTCAAACACAAGAGAATCCCTCTTGTTCGAGTTCGTTGGAACTCCAAACGTGGCCCAGAGTACACCTGGGAACGCGAAGACCAGATGACAGAAAAGTACCCCCAGTTATTCGAAAACCGTGCAACCACTACTGAGGCTGAAGCTACTACTGCGGAATTTCGGGACGAAATTCCAAATCAACGGGGGAATGATGTGACACCCTAGGAAAACCAGTGAACAATACAGCTTACCTAGCTTCCTTAGGGAGTGCGTACCAAATTTCGGGACGAAATTTCTTTTAAGTTGGGGATAATGTGACAACTCGAATTTCCAAGACTTCTATTTCGCATTTACTGCACGTTCATTTATTGTTTAGTTGTGTTTGCACAATTAGTTGCTATGGAATTGTATACGTTTTAATACAATGAACGGTATTATGTGATTATACATGGTTATGTGTTAATTGTGAAAGACTTGCCAAATGCATAAACTTAGTGGTGAAACTGTGAAATTGTTGTAAGATGGTGTGCTTGTGTAAAATGTAATAATTAAGGGTGTGTAGAGTGATTAGTGAAACTTATATGATACTTAACCCTAATCTCCTTCCCTAATCATTCACTAATCATCACAAGAATCAAAACACGTACTCTCATATTCTCTAATCCTCTCTACAACCATCTTCTCATCATTCTCGGATTCACAAGTTCTTTTGCATCAGGTTTGATTACCAATCCATCTAGAATCAAATCAAGGTAAATTGTTTGATTATTGTTTGTGATTAATTGTTGATTGATTGATGCATGTAAACCCTAGTTCTTCACAATACTAGTTCTGTAGTTATTGATTTAATTCTGATGATTGTGAAATGATGTTGATTGTTGTGTAATCATTGCCTGATGTAAGATACGAGAATGGTAGGATGATTGATTAAATTGATTATTGCTATGCAAAGCATGAAGTAGGGTTTTGATCGTAATATTGAAACGTAACTGTTAAATTGTTCATTCTATGCTTCTGTACGTGACTAGGGTTTGAGTTTTGAATGATGAATCATAGTCCGACCTTTGTTTTAAAACCCTAGTCCGACTTATGTTTAGATCATGCTTGCCTAGTTTTATCAATGAGTATGCAAGTCCGACTTTTATTAGATGTATGATGTCCGACCTTTATGATTATAAGGGATCCGAGTTTTATAAGATGCACATTAGTCCGAATGTTGTTAACAGGATTTGAAATGGTCCGAATTTTATTCAAAGTAGGGGAGGGGTCCGACTTTTGGACATGGACTATGTTGTCCGACTTTTATGAAGGGGAAACCCCCCCCCCCACATGGTCCGAGTTTTGGTAGAGCTCCCCTGTCCGACCTTTAAACCCTAGTGAGGGTCCGAGTTTCTTAAGTGTTACATTGGTCCGAGATTTATATGAAACACATGGGGTCCGAGTTTAAATGGGGGCTAGTGGTCCGAATTTATGAAAGGTTTTACCCCTGTCCGAGTTTTAAGGTGTGGCCCCATGTCCGAGCTTTTTGAGGGGGTTTACACTGTCCGAGTTTTTGTAATAGGGGAACCCATGGTCCTGCTTTGTGGGTGATATATTATCCGAGTTTTATGCTAGGGTTGTTGGTCCAATAACCTGTTAACTCTATTACTTCATAAACCTCATCTAGTTTAGTAATCATGTTTACATGTTAACCTCATTATGTCCATTAAGTTATGTATGTTAACCCTGTTAGAATCCAACTGATATGTTAACTCTGTTATCTGCACGTAATCCTGTTAAGTATGTAACTTAGTTAAACATGTAAACCATTGATAAGTTACTAAGCTGTTAACTCTAATTGTTCGTTAACTCTGTTAGTTAACTTGTACTGTTAAGTTATTATTCCTGTTTCATATGTTAACTGTGTTAAGTGTTAACCATGTTAAGTGTATCGGTTCTACGAAAACATGTTACCTTGTTAAGTATGTTAATCTTGTTAAACACGACAGCCCTGTTAATTGTGTTACTGAATAAATTTGTTCGAATTGATCAAGAACACTGTCATATGAGGCATGATTGTATGAAAGTAAAATAACTGCTATGTGCTGCATGATGACTAACTGCCAAACACACTATGGGACGTTAGATTTGTGTACAAGATTGTTACGAACGAAAACTGATTATACATACGTGCGTACGATAGGTTGTGGTTGATTAACTGTGAGCGTGTGTATTCTTTAGCATATCGAGCAAACCAAGGTGAGTTCACACAGCCAAGGCATGGGGTTCCCAGGGTGGGAATGGGAAAGATTTATTCATTTGTACTTCTCTAAATAATGGAACGTAGTGATATGATCCTCGGGTGAGGAAGGTGATTGGTTAAGATACTGCTAGACTAGTGATGCTTATAGAACTGATCTTCGCACACACGCCAGGGTTGGCTGCGATAATATGACTAATCTTCGCACACATGCCAGGGTTGGCTATGATAATATGACTAATCTTCGCACACATGCCTAGGAAGGCTGCGAACTATACACTAAAACTTCGCACAGGTGTCGGGTGGCCACGATACGAACATACCTAGTCTAGAATACTTGAGAACTTTCCCTAATATTCGCATACATGCCTAGGTGGGCTGCGATACGAACTATCACGATACATGACTTAATGAACGAATACAAGGCTTATTACACTATTACAATTACTGAACTATAAACTGTGAACTCGCTCAACTAGTTGTTGATCCTCTGTTACATGCCTTGCAGGTCGCTAGATACATGGAGCTTGCACAGGGAGGAGCAGGTCGTTGTGGAGCATGGATTGTGGATGCCATGTTAAAACATTTAAACATTTGAACTATGATATACACTGGGTTTTCATACTTATGCTTCCGCTACACTTGATACTATAATTATGTTTTGAACACCTATCGTATTGAATGATTGGTTTGCATTTATTTTACTTGATATTAATTACATGTTCAATATGATTGGTGGCTTGATCCTGGTCAGCCACGCTCCCAAGCGGTGGTATTCCGCAGGTGGATTTTGGGGTTGTGACATTCGACACTTTAAAAACTTACAAACATGCATAACTCAATTTACTAAAAATGGGCTATTTTGGAGTGTCCGTTTACTGTACTATCGAGATTCCAAAAATTACGAGATTTTTATGTCACGTGCCCCTCAGAGGGTTGGTCTTGTGTAAAATTTTTAGAATTTAACTCTTTAACAAAAATTTATAAAAATTCATTTACTAAGCTGCAATCAGATTCGTCACTTTCTGACTGCAGCTCACTGAAAAATTCATTTAAAAATTCTCGATTATCCGATTGACGAAATTTTAGTTGGAGGTTCGCACTTACACTTAAAACCATCTGCATTAAAAATTTAGTGGTCTAACTCTAGGTATTCATCCAGTTATGACTTAAGACATAAAAAACGAAAAATCTGAAGAAAAACGCAGCTTCAGTCGCTAAAACGAAATAATTTATTTAAAATAGCAAACGATGTCCAAAAATCATGATTTCCGCGCCATTAGAAGTGTATTTCGGAATAACACGTTATAGACTCGAAAAAAATCCAGATTTCGTCTAATTATAACCTCGTTACAGCCAACTAAAGTTGGCTGTAACTATCAGTCAGAATCTGTTTTTCACATATATCTAAACAAACGAGTTTTCCGGGTTTCTCTATCGTGTTTTACCATTATATGATGCCTCTACATTATTCATATCAGATTAATGGTGGTTTCATGTCAGATTCATCAACAAGCACATCAAGAATATCAACCCTAAGTCATAAACACATGTCTATGCAAACATAATCGATACCACTAAACAGTTTCTTGATTCACATGAGCACTAGATCGTAACTTAACATCACAACCCATCAAAAATCATTCTTGAAACATAACCACAACCAAGATACTTCATATTATGACATGAATAAAAACCCTAACAAACACATACATGATTATTCTTGTACTAGCCGTTTACCCGCGCGATGCGGCGGGAAACATATCACTTAGGTTGGTGAGTTTAGGGATATGTACGGGGCGGTTCAGTTTTGAGCCATAACCAAAACCAAATTCGCGATGCAATGGAAAACACAACACTTGTTAGTAATTCTAAGGGTGTGCATGAGAAGGTTTAGTTCAGTTGGATCATAACTAACGATTAATATCATAACATGAACCAATATTTTTTTTCTTGACCCCTAAACTAACGATTAATATCATAAACATCAGAGTTATCATAAAATTAGCACAAACACATGCATGACCACAGATGATTATCATGATTATTATAATAGTTAGACGCGTTACCGAGTTTAGAAGGAGTGATGGATTGCTAGAACTTGAGAACTGTTGGAATCTAGGGGCCATTATGATTGTGTTTGTTTGCATAAAACGAATAAGTGCAGCGGAAATGAGTAGCAAACTTTGTAAACATAATCAAAGGAAAGTATAGATTGATAAACAATTGTTATTTCATTGAGTCAAAAGATTTACAATAGAAAGCAAATGATTACAGCAAGCTTACAATCTAAACTCCCCCCCAGCCTGATACACCAGAGTTGGTTGCACAAGATGAAAGGATTGAATTGAGGAGGTGAACTCACTCAAAACGAATCAAGTATAACAGTACAGAATACTGTCATATTTATAGGCAAACGAAACTACTGATTTACCTCAGCTGACGTCACCATGATAGTGACATCTAACGACCTAACAAACTACAAACACTGTTCTATACAAACTACTGACATGCAACATCTGATGATCAATAAAATGCAAAGCTAAGGAAAACTACTGCTTCACGTTCCACTGTTGTATCCTGAGCACAGATGTTGAATCTTTATTGCATTCTTCAAAGGTGATCAGTCTTTGAGAGAGCAGTGCTTGAGTCTTCAGCAGTACTTAGGAAATAGCAGTAGATAGAGCATCAGTGTTTGTCTTCAGCAGTCGTTGGATAATCATCAGAGTT
Source organism: Helianthus annuus (assembly GCF_002127325.2). Lineage (NCBI taxonomy): Eukaryota > Viridiplantae > Streptophyta > Magnoliopsida > Asterales > Asteraceae > Helianthus > Helianthus annuus. The sequence continues at coordinate 115,079,859 of NC_035436.2, forward strand.
TGGTTTATCAGTTGTTGTAGTTGAGCAGCATTTAAGATCCATCAGTTGTTAGATAACCACTGTCAAGGGGAGAGTTTAGAGTAAACTGCTGCTTATTGATGGTCCACTGATGAGATCCGGTTTTGGCTTTACATTATCTGTTCCTCTGTTAGGGTTCAATCCCAACAAGAACCGAACGAACCTTGGATTGCTTATGCCTTATTATGCGTATACAGAAGGGAGGCAAAAGGAGGGCAGAAGTATCGCACGTTAGGGTTTGTGGAATTTATTTTTTTTAAGTGATACCCAAAACCACATGTAACAGTACGTAAATAATATACACAGACTTGGAGGCGGTTGGGGTGCATATGGGGTTGGACCGATTGGGCAGCACACTGAAAATATAAAGGAATGGGGGAGGGTGTGGGTGCTACGACTTGTGTCCATTTTAATGTTATATATATTTTGTCTTTTTTCAATTAACAATAATAATCAATTAATATAAACGTATAACATTAATGCTACGGTTCGGGCCTCGTAAATTTCGAGCTACACGAGTGGGTTGGATCGACACGTGAGACAAATGTTTTGGTTCATGTGACATATGTGCTTGTAATCATTGTATGAACTCTAAATAATTCAATTATCAATAAAACAATGTGATTTGATCCCAATATTTTTTATTTATGTTTGGCATTTTGCACGTTTTGATTTTGTTCAATTTCAAACTCTATATCGCTTTCTAGAAACTTATACGCAAACTGATGCATAAGCGTAATCAGTTTAACGCAACAAATAGTCCGGAACATCAACATATGATTAACATACCTTAAATAACCTTTACATAACTTAGAAATAAGTTTTAAAGGGTTTGGTATGGCAAAAACAAGTTTATTCGATCGAAGGGACTATTTGCGACAAACTGCGAAAGTATGCCGATTCGTATAGTAACACATATTCCGGAACGTGATCATAAGTTAAACATACCATAAATATCCTTTACATAGCTTAGAAATAGGCTTTGAGGGGTTCGGTATGTGAAAATAAACTTATTTGATCAAACAGGGACTAAAAGCGTCAAAAAGTACATAAGTTTGCATTTACACGCATATCTTACGTTCTGAACATATCTGGACATCCAAAAATTTTTGTAATCATTAAAATATTTTATTTTAGTGATTGGAATGCTAAAATTTCATTCGTCGCGTAATTTGGATCGTTTTTTCGCGTCCGTTCGTGTTTCATCGTAATTAACCAAATAACGTGACCGTATGGCCAAACGAACCAACATCCGAGACGTTTTCAAGCATATCTCATGTTCCCTAAACTTTTACATCATTATTAAGCCTTTAACATGGGTTAACGAGGCTTAAACGTGTCAAAAATCAAGTTTGGAGCATGCAGGGACCAAAACTGCCAAAAACTGAAAACTTTCAGCCTGGCCTGCCAGGAGTTTCACGACAGAAACTCTTTCACCTTCCGCGTGTCATCTGAGAGTGCACTGTGCAGAAAACCAGTTTCTTCAATCAGCAGCTGTTTCCTTGGGTTTTTACCATAGTTTTTCAATACATGGAGCTTGTTTTGGTATTCTAATTTGTGGGTAACATGTGTCCATAAGCTTTGGTTTACTCAAAAACACATGTCCATGATCAAATGGATCAAGAAAATCTATAAATACCCACAAATTCTTCACATTTCAACTTGCTCATTTGCATTTTATGCTCTCATCTGCTTATTGAAGCTATCCCTCCGGTTGAAGGCTTCAAATCTTTAGTTTTCTTTGTTCTTGATCCAAGCTTGGACCCTTTGTAAGTCTCCTTCATGCTTGGTTATGTATTTTAAGCATGAAAGTCAAACAATGTTTGACTTTCTTCTTTGACCATGGTTTGGTCAACACAAAGTTCGTTTGAACTTTGCAACGTGAGCGTAATCACGATGGTTATAGTCCCTTGTGACTATACCTACTGATTACCACATTGATTAGGAGTAGTGACGAGTCAAAGTTTCGGTCAAAGTACGTATTCATGCGTATTTTGCAATGAAGCTATTTTTGGGTATCAAAACACTTTGTTTTGATATCAAACTTGTTTTCTAACTTAGTTAAACATGTTTTAACATGTTTAACTCGTCACTTTTAGTCTAGTGCTTGTTTAGGGTCGTAAGATAAGCGGTCTAAACAACCGCTTAGACTTTGGAACCCGACCAGTTTGGTCGATCGTTAGGATCCGACCAAACATATTTTGTGACCATAGTTGTATAGGGAATAACCTTCTGAGGTTATACCTTATGGTCACTTCGTTTAGTTAGTTGTATGATAGGTAGTTTATATGCCTTAGGGAAATGACCAAAATGCCCTTTTTACGCATAATTTCATTTTAATCATATGTAACCTAAATTTTGACATCTAAACTGATTAGGAAATATTATTAGACATGTTAAGGCATATAATACTTGTCATAGGACTAGTTAGGCGGTCCAAACGCGTTTTGCGCGAACGACGCGTTAAAGTAGCGTAGACTGTCACACCCCCAAAATCCACACGCGGAGTACCACCGCTTGGGAGCGTGACTGACCAGGATCAAGCCATCAATCATATCAAACATAGCATTTAATAATAAAAGTAATCAATGTAAATCATCATGACATGATTGATGTTCCAAACATCGTTTAAATAGCGGAAGCATAGTATGTAATCTCAAAATAGTTATAAGTTCAAATAAAGTTCATGATCCATATTCCACAACGACCTGCTCCTCCCTGTGCAAGCTCCATAGTGTACCTAAGGTCCTGCAAGGCATGCAGCAAATAATCAACAAACTAGTTGAGCGAGTTCACAGAAAGTAAGTTCATAACGTAATGCATAAGTATAGCTAGTGGGGGCTTCCCATACTAGGGTGTACTAAAGGTGGGGGCTTCCCAAACCTTGTGTTCATATTACTGGTGGGGGCTTCCCACGTTTATCCTGGCTAATGAGGGCTTCTCATTAACGGTACTTACTAGACTAACTTCCGACCATGTGTTCTTCTTTACCGAGAACAGGAATACGTACAGGCTCACGTAGGCTTTACGTGACGTGCCCTTCCCCGAGGACATGGTACGCGTGGGGGCTACGTAGGCTTTACGCAGCGTGGCCTTCCGACCTGGAAGCCAGTGGATGGTATTGGGTTACGTAGGCTTTACGTAACGTGTCCTCCCGACCCGGGAGACAAATGGCAAATACTGGGTTACGTAGGCTTTACGTAACGTGTCCTGACTATCCTGAGGACGATGGTCTATAGTCTAGAGAATGCGTAAGTACGAGTAACTCTTTTAACAATAACATTTCCAACCCAATTCCCAACCCGGGAATCCCATGCCTTGGCTGTGTGAACTCACCTTGGTTTGCTCGGCAGATACACAAAGAGTACAGGTAGTAAGTAAATGGTCAACCACGTCCTATCACGGTTTTTATACAAGTCAGGTTTTGACTAAGGTAATACATGTGCACGTATCAGCAATTCAAATCATGTACGAGTCCAAGTAATCGGCCCAAACAGATAAATAGTCCAACTAGCAGTCAAGAGCACACTTGTGCGTGTTAATCTTGGCCCAAAATAACCCGGCCCAATTGATATTCACCCCAAATAGTAAACGCACACTAGTCCAATAGCAAACAGTCCACAAATCCAATCGTTGGGCCCTATTGATTGGGCCCGTGACAGTGAAGGCCCAAACAGTGTACGTGCATTGACTCGTCTCGAGTCGCAACCGGCGATCTCGAGTCGCAACCGGAGATTACGAGTCGCAACAGCTGGTTACGAGTCGCAATGGTGATCTCGGTTCGTCATGGTCCGGTTACGAGTCGCAACGGGACTCGCAACCATGGTCCCGGCTTGTGCTGTTTGTGGTCTCGAGTGGGGTTCCGACTCGCAATCTGAGTCGCAACCGTGTGTGTAACAGCTTCCCATAATTCTAGTCAATTAAACTCCGTGATTTCAGCTAACACCTTAGGCAGTTTCACAATTCAGATCAAACCTAGTAATTAGCAGATTTCTTTATCATATTCAACGTGTTCATCTTTAAACAATTGCATAACAGTATCAAGTATAAACAATCGGATCATAATCAAACATATAGCAATCGGTTGGTTTTTAAATCTTGCAGCCCTATCATGCATCCTAACCGATTAACACATACTCGGACCGATTAGCAATTAAGAACTAAACATCATCATACAATCCGGTTATAATCCAGCATATCAACACATATTACCGAAAGCAATACATAGATCTTATTTGATTTACTAGCATAATCAACATACTAACCGGTTACAAGAATATTATTATCAACATACAAACCATAACACACAACCAATAACATAATCACTAACCGGATTAAAGGAGGAAAAAGGGTGATTCCGAGTAGGGGTGATCTTGCCGTCGAGTTCCAAGCGACCGAGAGAGAGCAAAAGCTTCTAGGGTTTGTGTGTGTGTGATGTTTTGAAAAAGTAGTAAAACAAACCCCTAGTCCCGGTTTTGTGTTGCGAGTGGGGGAGTGGGCCGAGCCCAACTCGGGTACCAAATGGAGTCCGATTTCAAAGTGTGGCCCAAAGGGCTTGTGTGACCGGTTATAATGTGCAATCGGGTTTTAGTGTGTGGTTTGGGTTCGTGCACACACAACATACATACACACATAAGGCACATAACATCATAACATTCAATAGCATCAAAGTTTGTAAAATCATAACACGTTCACGTATGTTACACAATGATAGGTCTAAAGTTCGAGTTGTCACATTATCCCCAACTAATTGGAAATTTCGTCCCGAAATTTGGTATGCACTCACTGAGGAAGCTAGGTAAACTGTATTGTTCACTGATTTTCCTGGGGTGTCACATCCTCCCCTCGTTGATCTGGAATTTCGTCCCGAAATTCCGAAGTAGTAGCTTCAGTCTCAGTAGTGGTTGCATTGTTCCCGAATAACTGGGGGTACTTTTCTGTCATCCTGTCTTCGCGTTCCCAGGTGTACTCTGGGCCACGTTTGGAGTTCCAACGAACTCGGACAAGAGGGATTCTCTTGTGTTTGAGGACCTTTACATCCCGGTCCGTGATTTCTACTGGTTCCTCGACGAACTGCAACCGCTCGTCGATAGTGAGTTCTTTAAAAGGGATGATGAGGTTTTCATCTGATAGGCACTTCTTTAAGTTCGATACATGAAAGACATTGTGAACTGCCCCGAGTTCAGCTGGTAGGTTCAACTTGTAGGCTACCTTGCCAATCTTTTCTATGATTTCGAATGGTCCGACGTACCGCGGATTTAGTTTGCCCCGTTTGCCAAAACGAACCACACCCTTCCAGGGTGAGACTTTCAATAAAACCCGGTCCCCGACCTCAAATTCCAATGGCTTTCTACGCTTGTCCGCGTAGGCTTTCTGACGGTCGCGTGCTGCCGCCATGCGTTGTCGTATCTGTGCGATCTTTTCTGTGGCGTCCACTACTATCTCTGGACCCGTGATCTGACTATCCCCCACCTCTGCCCAGCAGAGGGGTGACCGGCATTTACGCCCGTACAATGCCTCGAATGGAGCGGCTTGAATGCTGGTGTGATAACTATTATTGTAAGAAAACTCCACCAAAGGGAGGTGCTTTTCCCAGCCGTTGCCGAAATCGATGACGCATGCCCGAAGCATGTCTTCGAGAGTTTGGATCGTACGCTCAGACTGCCCATCCGTCTGAGGATGATAAGCTGTGCTCAAGTCTAACCGTGAGCCGAAAGATTTATGCATCGCTTGCCAAAGTTCTGACGTGAATCGTGCATCGCGATCCGAAATGATAGATGTGGGCACCCCGTGCCTCGAAACAACTTCTTTGAGATATACGTCTGCAAGAGTGGAGAACTTATCCGTTTCCTTTATAGGTAGGAAGTGTGCAGACTTGGTGAGTCGATCCACGATCACCCATATGGTATCGTTCCCACGCTGGGATCTAGGTAGGCCTGTAACGAAATCCATGGAAATTTCCTCCCATTTCCACTGTGGTATCTTAGGCTGCTGAAGTAGGCCAGCTGGTTTCTGATATTCAACCTTGACTCTTGCACAGGTCAGGCATTTTCCAACGTACGTAGCAATGTGGGCCTTCATACTAGGCCACCAATATGTAGTGCTGATGTCGTGGTACATTTTATCCGACCCTGGATGTACCGAGTAGCGAGACTTGTGAGCTTCATCCATCACAAGTTCGCGTAGACCGCCATAAAGTGGAACCCAAATTCGGCCCGTTACATAGTAGGCGCCGTCTGCCTTCTGTTCCATTTGCTGTCGTGAGCCGCGTAAGGCTTCAGCCTTGACGTTTTCTGGTTTCAGTGCTTCTGTCTGAGCAGCTCGTATCTGTGCTGGAAGGCTAGACTGAATCGTAAGCTGTAGCGCTCGCACGCGCCGTGGTAAAGTGTCTTTCCGACTGAGAGCGTCAGCCACAACATTGGCTTTGCCTGGATGATACTTGATAGCGCATTCGTAGTCGTTAAGTAACTCGACCCATCGTCGTTGACGCATATTCAAATCCTTTTGCTTAAGGATATGCTCGAGACTCCTGTGATCGGTGTAAATCGTGCACCTGGTACCGTACAGGTAGTGTCGCCATATCTTAAGCGCGAAAACAACAGCTCCCAGCTCTAAATCGTGCGTCGTGTAGTTGCGTTCATGAACCTTGAGTTGACGAGAGGCATAAGCGATAACCTTGTCGCGCTGCATTAACACACATCCAAGTCCCCGAATGGATGCATCACAATAAACCACGAAGTCGTCTGTGCCCTCTGGCAATGAGAGGATAGGTGCACTGCAAAGTCTACCCTTTAAGTGCTGAAAAGCAGTCTCCTGGGGCTCTCCCCAGCGATAGGTAACACCCTTCTGTGTCAGTAGCGTAAGCGGCTGAGCAATCTTTGAGAAATCCTTGATAAACCGTCTATAATAACCTGCCAAACCCAAGAATTGGCGTATTTCTGTCGGTGTACGCGGTGCAGGCCAGTTCCTGATCGAATCTACCTTGGATGGATCGACATGGATCCCATCCTTGTTCACCACGTGGCCTAAGAAGTGGACTTCACGAAGCCAGAAGTCGCATTTAGAAAGCTTGGCGTACAGCTGTTCCTTCCGAAGAAGTTCCAAAATAAGACGAAGATGCTGCTCGTGTTCCTCCTGACTCTTGGAGTAAATCAGAATGTCGTCGATGAATACTATGACAAACTTGTCAAGATAGGGTTTGCACACCCTGTTCATAAGATCCATAAATACGGCAGGCGCGTTCGTTAACCCGAATGGCATGACAAGAAACTCGTAGTGGCCATAACGAGTTCTGAATGCAGTCTTGGAGACGTCCTCCTCGCGGACTCTCAGTTGATGATATCCTGACCGTAGGTCGATCTTGGAATAGTAACACGACCCTTGCAACTGGTCGAATAAGTCGTCTATTCGTGGAAAAGGATAACGGTTCTTCACCGTCACCTTGTTGAGTTCACGGTAGTCGATGCACATCCTGAACGTACCGTCTTTCTTTTTCACGAAAAGCACTGGAGCTCCCCAAGGCGAAGAGCTTGGACGTATGAAACCCTTTTCCAAGAGCTCTTGCAGCTGCTTTGACAGTTCCTCCAATTCCGATGGGGCTAGACGATATGGTGCGCGAGCTATGGGTGCTGCTCCTGGAGCGAGCTCGATTTGGAATTCGACCTGACGATGAGGCGGTAAGCCAGGTAAGTCTTCAGGAAACACCTGAGGGTAATCACGTACAATTGGAATGTCCTCCAATTTCTTTTCTTTTGCAGATGCGTCTGTAACGAGTGCCAGAATGGCTGAGTGACCCTTTCGTAAGCATTTCTGAGCCTTCAAGAATGAGATGATGCCAACCACTGCACCACTCTTGTCGCCTTGAACTTCGAGAGGTTCCTGACCAGAACGAGGAATACGAATAATCTTCTCGCTGCATAAGATTTCTGCCTGGTGTTGGGATAACCAATCCATCCCAATCACGACATCGAAACTACCCAAAACTATGGGAATGAGATCAATAGAGAAGGCTTGGCCGGCTAGGATAAGGTTACAACCCTGAACTACGTGCGTGGCTTCTAGACTTTTACCGTTAGCTAACTCTACTACATGTTTGGTGGGTAAAAGTGTTGGTGCACGTTTTAGCAGTTGACACATTTTCACAGACATATAGCTTGTATCCGCACCCGAATCAAATAAAACAGTAACGTAAATATTGTCGAGGAGAAACTTACCCATAACAACGTTGGGATCGTTCACTGCGTCGCCTCGACCTAGCACAAAAGCGCGACCACGAGCTTCATTGCCGTTGTTGTTGTTGTTTCCACCGTTGTTGTTGCCGTTGCCCTGGTTGTTGTTGTTGTTGCGATTCTGGTTCAACTGAGGACAATCGCGTTTGAAATGACCTTCAGCCCCACACTGGAAACATCCCCGGTTTCCACGCTGTGGCTGCTGCTGCTGGTTCTGTGGAGCGGGTTGCTGAGGCTGCTGATTCTGATTCGCAGGCCGTGGACTCCTACAGTCTTTGGCCTCGTGCCCCATCTTAAGACACCTTTGACAACGACCCTTGTTACACGGGCCGTGGTGATGCCTGTTGCAGTTGTGGCACCTAGGTTGACTACCCTGATATCTCCTCTGTCTGTGACTACCAGAGGATTGCTGACTAGGACTCTGGTAATGGTCAGTCTTCTGTTGCTGAGCTTGAGACTGAACGGATGCTGAGCCTCTGCTGGAATCTCCATCCCATTTTCTTTTACTGTCACCAGATGTAGCAGGAGTAACTGAGGTGGTGACGTTAGCAGTAGCATTAACACGCTTGGGCAGTTTATTCTGATCCACTGCCTGATCGGTGATACGGTGAGCGAGACGCTGGATTTCCTGGATGTTTTCGAGATTAGCCGACGTCACGTGGCTCTGAATTTCTGGCGCCAATCCCTTGAGATACAACTCAATGCGCTTGTATGGAGGGTCCACCATAGTTGGACACAGAACGGCCAGCTCGTTCGACCGTTTAGTATACGCTTCGATCTCTGATCCAACCATTTTCAGGTTATACAGCTCGTCTTCCAGCTTGTAAATGTCTTCACGCGTGCAATACTCACGCTTGATGAGTTCCTTAAAATCGTTCCATGGGGTGGCGTTAGCAGCTGCCAACCCTAAGATCTGAACTTGGGCGTTCCACCAAGTCAGTGCTATCCCTTCCAAAGTGCCGGTGGCAAACTTGACCTTGCGAGCCTCAGGGCACTCGCACATTTCGAATACCGATTCTAGCTTTTCAAACCAATGGAGGAGTCCCACTGCCCCCTCTGTGCCACTGAAAGAGTTTGGACGACAGTCCATGAAGTTCTTGAATGTGCAGACTTGCTGCGCTGGCTGACCTATTGTGTACGAATAGGGCGAAGTTAAATACGAGTGTTAATGTAGGATCTAAAGATCCTAGTGCGTGCCTATACTGCAGGATATACTACCTGCTTGAGCTGCTGCAACTGCCGCAGCAACTTGAGCTTGAACGAGAGCCTCTAGCTGGGCTTGTGTCATGTTGATTCGTCCAGACATGATCTTCATAGTAAAAAGTAACGAATATGAGAGTGGTTCGCGAGTAGGGCGATGACAGAAAAGTGTAGGCATATAGGTGTTCTCATGAAATCAAAGCATGTGTATCTAGGCGTAATGCGAGCAAAGTTCTAAACAGTTCTAGCAAACAGGCAATAACATAAACCTTATTACCTAAGATGTCGAGTCTTGCACGTGGAGCGAAGCGTCGTTGTGGATCGTTGAGAGCACCGTTCTGGTTATAGTCCGGTTTTAATAAAAACGTTTTCCCATATTAAAACCAAGTTCTCTATAACCAATGGCTCTGATACCAATCTGTCACACCCCCAAAATCCACACGCGGAGTACCACCGCTTGGGAGCGTGACTGACCAGGATCAAGCCATCAATCATATCAAACATAGCATTTAATAATAAAAGTAATCAATGTAAATCATCATGACATGATTGATGTTCCAAACATCGTTTAAATAGCGGAAGCATAGTATGTAATCTCAAAATAGTTATAAGTTCAAATAAAGTTCATGATCCATATTCCACAACGACCTGCTCCTCCCTGTGCAAGCTCCATAGTGTACCTAAGGTCCTGCAAGGCATGCAGCAAATAATCAACAAACTAGTTGAGCGAGTTCACAGAAAGTAAGTTCATAACGTAATGCATAAGTATAGCTAGTGGGGGCTTCCCATACTAGGGTGTACTAAAGGTGGTGGCTTCCCAAACCTTGTGTTCATATTACTGGTGGGGGCTTCCCACGTTTATCCTGGCTAATGAGGGCTTCTCATTAACGGTACTTACTAGACTAACTTCCGACCATGTGTTCTTCTTTACCGAGAACAGGAATACGTACAGGGTCACGTAGGCTTTACGTGACGTGCCCTTCCCCGAGGACATGGTACGCGTGGGGGCTACGTAGGCTTTACGCAGCGTGGCCTTCCGACCTGGAAGCCAGTGGATGGTATTGGGTTACGTAGGCTTTACGTAACGTGTCCTCCCGACCCGGGAGACAAATGGCAAATACTGGGTTACGTAGGCTTTACGTAACGTGTCCTGACTATCCTGAGGACGATGGTCTATAGTCTAGAGAATGCGTAAGTACGAGTAACTCTTTTAACAATAACATTTCCAACCCAATTCCCAACCCGGGAATCCCATGCCTTGGCTGTGTGAACTCACCTTGGTTTGCTCGGCAGATACACAAAGAGTACAGGTAGTAAGTAAATGGTCAACCACGTCCTATCACGGTTTTTATACAAGTCAGGTTTTGACTAAGGTAATACATGTGCACGTATCAGCAATTCAAATCATGTACGAGTCCAAGTAATCGGCCCAAACAGATAAGTAGTCCAACTAGCAGTCAAGAGCACACTTGTGCGTCTTAATCTTGGCCCAAAATAACCCGGCCCAATTGATATTCACCCCAAATAGTAAACGCACACTAGTCCAATAGCAAACAGTCCACAAATCCAATCGTTGGGCCCAATTGATTGGGCCCGTGACAGTGAAGGCCCAAACAGTGTACGTGCATTGACTCGTCTCGAGTCGCAACCGGCGATCTCGAGTCGCAACCGGAGATTACGAGTCGCAACAGCTGGTTACGAGTCGCAATGGTGATCTCGGTTCGTCATGGTCCGGTTACGAGTCGCAACGGGACTCGCAACCATGGTCCCGGCTTGTGCTGTTTGTGGTCTCGAGTGGGGTTCCGACTCGCAATCTGAGTCGCAACCGTGTGTGTAACAGCTTCCCATAATTCTAGTCAATTAAACTCCGTGATTTCAGCTAACACCTTAGGCAGTTTCACAATTCAGATTAAACCTAGTAATTAGAAGATTTCTTTATCATATTCAACGTGTTCATCTTTAAACAATTGCATAACAGTATCAAGTATAAACAATCGGATCATAATCAAACATATAGCAATCGGTTGGTTTTTAAATCTTGCAGCCCTATCATGCATCCTAACCGATTAACACATACTCGGACCGATTAGCAATTAAGAACTAAACATCATCATACAATCCGGTTATAATCCAGCATATCAACACATATTACCGAAAGCAATACATAGATCTTATTTGATTTACTAGCATAATCAACATACTAACCGGTTACAAGAATATTATTATCAACATACAAACCATAACACACAACCAATAACATAATCACTAACCGGATTAAAGGAGGAAAAAGGGTGATTCCGAGTAGGGGTGATCTTGCCGTCGAGTTCCAAGCGACCGAGAGAGAGCAAAAGCTTCTAGGGTTTGTGTGTGTGTGATGTTTTGCAAAAGTAGTAAAACAAACCCCTAGTCCCGGTTTTGTGTTGCGAGTGGGGGAGTGGGCCGAGCCCAACTCGGTTACCAAATGGAGTCCGATTTCAAAGTGTGGCCCAAAGGGCTTGTGTGACCGGTTATAATGTGCAATCGGGTTTTAGTGTGTGGTTTGGGTTCGTGCACACACAACATACATACACACATAAGGCACATAACATCATAACATTCAATAGCATCAAAGTTTGTAAAATCATAACACGTTCACGTATGTTACACAATGATAGGTCTAAAGTTCGAGTTGTCACATAGACTACTTTAACGAGTCATAACGGGTCGTAAGCACTTAGGATAGGTTCCGATTTAGAATGTAGGATTTGTTTAACCATATTATATGAGTTCCAACACTCATTTGGTTTACGAAACCTCATTCTATCCGATTTTCCGATTTAGGTCCAGTTTATTAACATAGTTACCTATATTAGGTGCCGATTGATTCCGTAGTCCTTCAAGGTTTGTTTGGTTGTTATTTCAAGACTTTTAAGCAATATCAAGTGAGTACATAGTCCCCACTTTTACTGTTTTCAAATATTTTGGGGTGATACACATGTGCCTACTTGTTACTTTCGTGCATTTCGTGCTTTCATGACATATACTTGCTATGTTCATTAGTACGCATATAGTACATGATTTCATTTATGATTTGCTATGTATGTTGACTGAGCATGCTAGCACATTGATTGCATAAACATTTTGTTGCATATGTTTACTCAACATATGGACACATTGATTTACATTACATTTCTGGTATGTATGTTTACTGAGCATGCTAGCACATTGATTTACATGACATTTCTACTATGTATGTTTACTTAGCATACTTAGTACATGGTTTTTACATAACATGCTTACATTTAGTATGACATTGGTTTGTATAACAGGACAAAAGTACATTCATTAACACTGATCACGCCGCTCGGTAGTATGTAGTGGTACCATAGGAATTGACAACTCCCATTCCTGTAATCCTAGGTTTGTTTGAACGCAAGGAATGACAGAATCCGATATACATAATTGATAAACCTTTAACTTGTTAAGGGTTTGTCCGATAGTTGCAAGGCTTGAATGTATGCGATAAACAATACTGCATAAATGTTTGTATCAGTAAAGCATTGATTTTGCAAAACATAACTTTTGACTTAAACTATGATTTAATCAAATACATTGTTTTGTACATTTTACCTATGGGATTGAGTAATACTTTTATTCACCATACATATCATTTAATTACAGATAGACATTATACATATGGTTTGAGTAGTTACTTTTTACTTGCCATACATAACATTTGATTATACAAGTCATGATTTACATTTAATAATTGGACATTAACTATACATAAACATTTTGACAATGGTTTAAACAAGAGATTTGATGTTTATTAATAAGTGATTTACATAACGAGGCGACGTGTAATATGATAAAAGCATGGTGGATATACCGCTGGTACTTCCTATATATTAGTGCTTTTATGATATTACATATCGTAGCGTTATTTATCATTTCAAAAAAGATATGATATATTTTATGCAAACGACATATTTTCACAAGATATTGTTTTACAAACAACACAACTTATACAAATTCATAGTTACTTGGTTATTTATTTAACCACATAGTATTCTTTTATATATCATCTGATATTCTTATCGCTTTTCGTATGATTTATAAAAGAAAACATTTTCTTAAGGTTCATAACTACTATTTGTCAAACATTTCTTTAACTACAAGTCATGAATCCTACAATCGAGAAGACCTATGTATCTCACAAGCATTTTTATGCTGACGTACCTATTTTCACATGTGTTTTTAGGAACTGATGCATAGGGTTAATCAGGATACACTTAGTTGGAATCGGGCCTTGGTGACAATAAAAGATGCAAGACTAGTTTAATTTATGTTATGTTTTCCTTGTTTTTAAGACAATATACTCTTTTTAATTCAAATAAAACGAAACTTTAAATACCATAGTTGTGAAACAATAATTCTGTCGATCAACTCCCCGACGTTTTCGCTGCGGTTTGTTGTTTTACGCGGTCGGGGTGTGACAGAATAGTTGGTATCCGAGCCAATGGTTATAGGGAATTAGGTTATTAGTAATGCTTTGACCTAGACTATAACTTTTCTAGGACCCCAACACAAGTTATCTTGTGTTTAGATCTTAAAACATTACCATCACCTATCTAAAGTGATTACCAAAACAAGAACACGATTTTCCAAAACGATTTTGAAAATCAATCATCTATTCTTAGATGATTTGTATAAGGTTTTGAACCCTCTAAGTTTTCAAAATCTCGTTAAGGTTTGTGTCTAAATAATGTGAACACGTGCAATCTGGAAGGGTGGATGCCTGTGTCACACCCCTAAAATCCACATGCGGAGTACCACCGCTAGGAGGCGTGACATGACCAGGATCAAGCCACCAATTATATCAAACATAGCATTTAATAATAATCATAGACATAATTGATGTTCAAAACCAAACATTGAATATGTAGCGGAAGCATTAAATGTAAAACCCAAAACATAAGTATCAATGTGTGAATGTAAAAGTGTTTAATAAGCATTCAGATGTTCTTGTCCACAACGACCCGCTTCTCCTCTGGTGCAAGCTCCATGTATACCTAAGGTCCTGCAAGGCATGCAGCAAATAATCAACAAACTAGTTGAGCGAGTTCACAGAAAGTAAGTTCATAATTGTAATGCGTAAGTTCATCTAGTGGTGAGGGATTCTCACGATTATCCTTAACAATGGGGGATTCCCATTATGGTACTTACTAGACTAGTGCAACCATGTGTTCTTCTTAAACCGAGAACAGGAATACGTACTGGGTCACGTAGGATTTACGTGACGTGTCCTTCCCCGAGGACAGTGGTACGCGTGGGGGCTACGCAGGATTTACGCAGCGTGTCCTTCCGACCCGGAAGACAGTAGATGGTATTGGGTTACGTAGGCTTTACGTAACGTGTCCTCCCGACCCGGGAGACAAATGGCAAATACTGGGTTACGTTGGCTTTACGTAACGTGTCCTGACTATCCTGAGGACGATGGTCTATAGTCTAGTGAATGCGTAAGTACGAGTAACTCTTTCAATATCAACATATCCAACCCAATTCCCAACCCGGGAATCCCATGCCTTGGCTGTGTGAACTCACCTTGGTTTGCTCGGCAGATACACAAAAGAGTATAGATAAGCTAGTAAATGGTCAACCACGTCCTATCATGGTTGTAATACAAGTCAGGTTTTGACTAAGGAAATGCACGTATGTGTCACATAAGATAACAGGCTAAAAACACATATAAGTCATGGCAACACTTATTGCATGGCATCAGTCAGTTTGTATAATAGAATCGTACTTTGAGCGATTAAACAATTGGGCCCAACAACTTAACAAAGTCAATAACAAATCTCGGCCCAATAAAATACACGTGTGACTTGTGCGATTCCTAGGGATTGTGCGAGTAGGATTTGGGCTTGAGGCCCAACAGTTAAACGGTTTCACTCTTTGTGCGACTGAACATGTTTTGTTCGTTCCATTTGGGTTGTGCGGCCTGCTTAGATTAGCCCAACAATAATACCCAGCCCAATTATAACATACGGCCCAAAACAAACACACAAATGACGTTGTGCGATCCAGCTGATCTTGTACGATCCAGCTGGGTTGTGCGATTTAAGGTAGTCCAGCCCGCACATCATCCGGCCCATACTGCTTGTGCGATAGGTCTTGGGCTATCCGGCCCAACATACAGCCTTGTGTGACCAGGCTGCCCTTGTGCGACTGGGCTGCACTTGTGTGATTTAAAACACCTTGTGCGACTGGTTCAGCTTGTGTGACTGGACCAGTTTGTGCGAGTGGCTTGTGTGATCAGCCTAGTTGTGCGATTGGTTCAATCATTCCATGAATCAAGCTATTTGGTTACAATTAGATTATCAGTTACATATTTTCCATACTTAGCATTCTTTCAATTAACACGATTTCAACAAATCGTTTAACATGATATCGATCAAACAGTACAAATCGTTCCTAAATCCACATGAGCCCTAACAAAGTATGAACAACAAACTCATGAACACGAATCCGGCTATCAACAACTTAACCCATTCACAAACCAATTAATCAAGTTAACAATCCGAATAAATGATCATACACATATGGCCGATTACATACAAGCAGATTGGTTATGATAACCTATGACATCTAATCAGTTTAGCTCGATAACATAACTCATCCGATTACAATCATATGGTGAACAAACGATTTGCAAGAACATAAACTAAACCACATGAATCGTACAAGAACATAATCAATCATACAAACCGGTTACAAGTAAAGGGATGTGACCCGAATGGGAAGTTGGTTCTTGTGCCGTCGGTTTCCAAGCAACGAGAGAGAGAAGTCGTCTAGGGTTCTTGGTGTGTGTGTGTTCTTGTGTTGTGTAACAAATGAGAAAGAAACCAAGTCCCTAAGGTGTTTACACGGTATAGAGGGGTGGGCCGGCCCTTACGTGGGCTGCCCTATTGGTCCGCGTACAAGGTGTGAAGCCCAATGGCTTTGTGCGATCAAGTGTAGGTGTGTGTGTTGTGCGATCGGGTTAATACACGCATACATACGTTACATCATGCACTCAATAACAAAATATTCATTAAATCCAAACATATAATTTAGTTCACATATGCACGTAGCGTTACACAAAATAAGTCTAAAGTTCGAGTTGTCACATTATCCCCAACTAATTGGAAATTTCGTCCCGAAATTTGGTATGCACTCACTGAGGAAGCTAAGTAAACTGTATTGTTCACTGATTTTCCTGGGGTGTCACATCCTCCCCCCGTTGATCTGGAATTTCGTCCCGAAATTCCGAAGTAGTAGCTTCAGCCTCAGTAGTGGTTGCATTGGTTTCGAATAACTGGGGGTACTTTTCTGTCATCCTGTCTTCGCGTTCCCAGGTGTACTCTGGGCCACGTTTGGAGTTCCAACGTACTTGAACAAGAGGGATTCTCTTGTTTTTGAGGACCTTCACATCCCGGTCCGTGATTTCAACTGGTTCCTCGACGAACTGCAACCGCTCGTCGATAGTGAGTTCTTTGAAAGGAATGATGAGGGTTTCATCTGATAGGCACCTCTTTAAGTTCGACACATGAAAGACATTGTGAACTGCCCCGAGTTCAGCTGGTAGGTTCAACTTGTAGGCTACTCTGCCAATCTTTTCTATGATTTCGAATGGTCCGACATATCGCGGATTCAGTTTACCCCGTTTGCCAAAACGAACCACACCCTTCCAGGGTGAGACTTTCAGTAAAACCCGGTCCCCGACCTGAAATTCCAAAGGTTTTCTACGCTTGTCTGCGTAGGCTTTCTGACGGTCGCGTGCTGCCGCCATGCGTTGTCGTATTTGTGCTATCTTTTCTGTGGCGTCCACTACAATCTCTGGACCCGTGATCTGACTATCCCCCACCTCTGCCCAACAGAGAGGTGACCGGCATTTACGCCCGTACAATGCTTCGAATGGAGCGGCTTGGATGCTGGTGTGATAACTATTATTGTACGAGAACTCCACCAAAGGGAGGTGCTTTTCCCAGCCGTTGCCGAAATCGATAACGCACGCCCGAAGCATGTCTTCAAGAGTTTGGATCGTTCGCTCAGACTGCCCATCGGTCTGAGGATGGTAAGCTGTGCTCATGTCTAGCCTTGAGCCGAATGATTTATGCATTGCTTGCCATAGCTCTGACGTGAATCGTGCATCGCGATCCGAAATGATGGAGATGGGCACCCCGTGCCTCGAAACAACTTCTTTAAGGTAGATGTCTGCGAGAGTGGAGAACTTATCCGTTTCCTTTATAGGTAGGAAGTGTGCAGACTTGGTGAGTCGATCCACGATCACCCATATGGTATCATTCCCACGTTGGGATCTAGGTAGGCCTGTAACGAAATCCATGGAAATTTCTTCCCATTTCCATTGAGGTATCTTAGGCTGCTGAAGTAGGCCCGCTGGTTTCTGGTATTCAACCTTGACTCTCGCACAGGTCAAACACTTGCCAACATAAGTAGCGATGTGGGCCTTCATGCTAGGCCACCAATAAGTGGTTCTGATGTCGTGGTACATTTTGTCCGACCCTGGATGTACCGAATAGCGAGATTTGTGAGCTTCATCCATTACAAGTTCGCGTAGACCGCCATAAAGTGGGACCCAAATACGCCCCGTTACATAGTAGGCGCCGTCTGCCTTCTGTTCCATTTGCTGTCGTGAGCCGCGTAGGGCTTCAGCCTTGACGTTTTCGGGCTTCAATGCTTCTACCTGAGCATCTCGTATCTGTGCAGGAAGGCTAGACTGAATCGTAAGCTGTAGCGCTCGCACGCGCCGAGGTAAAGTGTCTTTCCGACTGAGGGCATCAGCCACAACGTTGGCTTTGCCTGGATGGTACTTGATAGCGCATTCGTAATCGTTCAGTAATTCAACCCATCGCCGTTGACGCATGTTCAAATCCTTTTGCTTAAGAATATGCTCGAGACTCCTGTGATCGGTGTAAATCGTGCACCTGGTACCGTACAGGTAGTGTCGCCATATCTTAAGCGCGAAAACAACAGCTCCCAGCTCTAAATCGTGCGTCGTGTAGTTCCGTTCGTGAATCTTAAGTTGGCGTGAAGCGTAAGCAATAACCTTGTCGCGCTGCATTAACACACATCCAAGTCCCCGAATGGATGCGTCACAATAAACCACGAAGTCATCTGTGCCCTCTGGCAGAGAGAGGATAGGTGCGCTGCAAAGTCTATCCTTTAAGTGCTGAAAAGCAGTCTCCTGGGGATCTCCCCAACGGTAGGTGATACCCTTCTGTGTCAGTAGCGTAAGCGGCTGCGCAATCTTCGAGAAATCCTTGATAAACCGTCTGTAGTAACCTGCCAAACCCAAGAATTGGCGTATTTCCGTTGGCGTTCGTGGTGCAGGCCAGTTTCTGATCGAGTCTACCTTGGATGGATCGACATGGATCCCATCCTTGTTCACTACGTGGCCTAGAAAATGGACTTCACGAAGCCAGAAGTCGCATTTCGAAAACTTAGCGTACAGCTGTTCCTTCCGAAGGAGTTCCAAAATAAGACGAAGATGCTGCTCGTGCTCCTCCTGACTCTTGGAGTAGATTAGAATGTCGTCGATAAACACAATGACGAACTTGTCAAGATAGGGTTTGCACACCCTGTTCATAAGGTCCATAAATACAGCATGTGCGTTCGTTAACCCGAACGGCATGACAAGAAACTCATAGTGGCCGTAGCGAGTTCTGAATGCAGTTTTGGAGACGTCCTCATCCCGGACTCTCAGCTGATGGTACCCCGACCTCAAATCTATCTTCGAATAGTAACACGACCCTTGCAACTGGTCGAATAAGTCGTCTATGCGTGGAAGAGGATAACGGTTCTTCATCGTCACCTTGTTGAGTTCACGGTAGTCTATGCACATTCTGAACGTACCGTCTTTCTTTTTCACGAAAAGTACTGGAGCTCCCCATGGCGAAGAGCTTGGACGAATGAAGCCCTTTTCCAAGAGCTCTTGCAGCTGTTTTGACAGTTCTTCCAATTCTAATGGAGCTAGACGATATGGTGCGCGAGCTATGGGTGCTGCTCCTAGAGCGAGCTCGATCGGAAATTCGACCTGATGATGAGGCGGTAAGCCAGGTAAGTCTTCAGGAAACACCTGAGGGTAGTCACGTACAATTGGAATATCCTCCAATTTCTTCTCTTTTGCTGATGCGTCTGTGACGAGTGCCAAGAATGCGGTGTGACCCTTCCGCAGGCACTTCTGAGCCTTCAAGAAAGAGATGATGCCAACCACAGCACCACTCTTGTCGCCTTGGACTTCGAGAGGTTCTTGACCAGAACGTGGAATACGAATAATCTTCTCGCTGCATAAGATTTCTGCCTGATGTTGAGATAGCCAATCCATCCCAATCATGACGTCGAAGCTACCCAAAACTATGGGAATGAGATCGATAGTGAAAGCTTGACCGGCTAAGATAAGATTACAACCCTGAACTACGTGCGTGGCTTCTAGACTTTTACCGTTAGCTAACTCTACTACATGTTTGGTGGGTAAAAGTGTTGGTGCACGTTTTAGCAGTTGACACATTTTCACAGACATATAGCTTGTATCCGCACCCGAATCAAATAAAACAGTAACGTAAATATTGTCGAGGAGAAACTTACCCATAACTACGTTGGGGTCGTTCACTGCGTCACCTCGACCTAGCACAAAAGCGCGTCCCCTAGCCTCGTTGCCATTATTGTTGTTGTTCCCACCGTTGTTGTTCCCGTTGCCCTGGTTATTGTTGTTGCGATTCTGATTCAACTGAGGGCAGTCGCGTTTGAAATGACCTTCAGCCCCACACTGGAAACATCCCCGGTTTCCACGCTGTGGCTGCTGTTGCTGCTGTGGGTTCTGTGGAGCTGGTTGTTGTGGTTGCTGGTTCTGATTTGCAGGACGAGGGCTCCTACAGTCTTTAGCCTCGTGCCCCATCTTAAGACACCTTTGACAACGACCCTTGCTGCATGGGCCGCTATGGTGCCTGTTGCAGTTGTGACACTTGGGGTGAAAACCCTGATATCTTCCCCGTCTATGACCACCAGAGGATTGCTGACTGGGACTCTGGTAGTGGTCAGTCTTCTGTTGCTGAGCTTGAGACTGAACGAATGCTGAACCTTTACTAGAATCTCCATCCCACTTTCTTTTGCTGTCACCAGTAGTAGCGGGAGTAGCTGAAGGAGTGACTGTAGCAGTAGCGCTGACACGCTTAGGCAGTTTATTCTGATCCACTGCCTGGTCGGTGATGCGATGAGCGAGGTGCTGAATTTCCTGGATGTTATCGAGATTAGCCGAGGTAACATGGCTCTGGATCTCTGGCGCCAATCCCTTGAGATACATCTCAATGCGCTTGTATGGAGGGTCCACCATAGTTGGACACAGCACGGCCAGCTCATTCGACCGTTTAGTATACGCTTCGATCTCTGACCCAACCATTTTCAAATTATACAGCTCGTCTTCCAACTTGTGAATATCTTCACGCGTACAATACTCCTTCTTGATAAGTTCCTTAAAATCGTTCCAGGGTGTGGCGTTAGCAGCTGCCAACCCTAAGATCTGAACTTGGGCGTTCCACCAAGTTAATGCTATCCCTTCCAAGGTGCCAGTTGCATACTTGACCTTGCGAGCCTCAGGGCACTCGCACATTTCGAATACTGACTCTAGCTTTTCGAACCAGTGGAGGAGTCCCACTTCCCCCTCTGTGCCGCTGAAGGTACTTGGACGACAGTCCATGAAGTTCTTAAAGGTGCAAACTTGCTGTGCTGGTTGACCTATTGTGTACGAATAGGGCAAAGTTTAAATACAAGGGCTAGTTTAGGAATGTAGGATCTAAAGATCCTAGCGTAAGTTATAACTACAGGATATACTACCTGCTTGAGCAGCTGCAAGTGCCGCAGCAACTTGAGCTTGAACGAGAGCCTCTAGCTGGGCTTGTGTCATGTTAATTCTTCCCGACATGATCTTCATAGTAAAAAGTAACGTAAATGAGAGAGGTTCGCGAGTAGGGCGATGACAGAAAAGTGTAAGCACGTAGGGATTCTCATGCTATAGTATCATGTGTATCTAAACGTGATGCGAGCAAAGTTCTAAGCAGTTCTAGAAAACAGGCAATAAACATAAACCTTATTACCTAGGATGTCGAGTCTTGCACGTGGAGCGAAGCGTTGTTGTGGATCGTTGAGAGCACTGTTCTGGTTATAGTCTGGTTTTAATAAAAACATTTTCCCATATTAAAACCAAGTTCTCTATAACCAATGGCTCTGATACCAATCTGTCACACCCCTAAAATCCACATGCGGAGTACCACCGCTAGGAGGCGTGACATGACCAGGATCAAGCCACCAATTATATCAAACATAGCATTTAATAATAATCATAGACATAATTGATGTTCAAAACCAAACATTGAATATGTAGCGGAAGCATTAAATGTAAAACCCAAAACATAAGTATCAATGTGTGAATGTAAAAGTGTTTAATAAGCATTCAGATGTTCTTGTCCACAACGACCCGCTTCTCCTCTGGTGCAAGCTCCATGTATACCTAAGGTCCTGCAAGGCATGCAGCAAATAATCAACAAACTAGTTGAGCGAGTTCACAGAAAGTAAGTTCATAATTGTAATGCGTAAGTTCATCTAGTGGTGAGGGATTCTCACGATTATCCTTAACAATGGGGGATTCCCATTATGGTACTTACTAGACTAGTGCAACCATGTGTTCTTCTTAAACCGAGAACAGGAATACGTACTGGGTCACGTAGGATTTACGTGACGTGTCCTTCCCCGAGGACAGTGGTACGCGTGGGGGCTACGCAGGATTTACGCAGCGTGTCCTTCCGACCCGGAAGACAGTAGATGGTATTGGGTTACGTAGGCTTTACGTAACGTGTCCTCCCGACCCGGGAGACAAATGGCAAATACTGGGTTACGTTGGCTTTACGTAACGTGTCCTGACTATCCTGAGGACGATGGTCTATAGTCTAGTGAATGCGTAAGTACGAGTAACTCTTTCAATATCAACATATCCAACCCAATTCCCAACCCGGGAATCCCATGCCTTGGCTGTGTGAACTCACCTTGGTTTGCTCGGCAGATACACAAAAGAGTATAGATAAGCTAGTAAATGGTCAACCACGTCCTATCATGGTTGTAATACAAGTCAGGTTTTGACTAAGGAAATGCACGTATGTGTCACATAAGATAACAGGCTAAAAACACATATAAGTCATGGCAACACTTATTGCATGGCATCAGTCAGTTTGTATAATAGAATCGTACTTTGAGCGATTAAACAATTGGGCCCAACAACTTAACAAAGTCAATAACAAATCTCGGCCCAATAAAATACACGTGTGACTTGTGCGATTCCTAGGGATTGTGCGAGTAGGATTTGGGCTTGAGGCCCAACAGTTAAACGGTTTCACTCTTTGTGCGACTGAACATGTTTTGTTCGTTCCATTTGGGTTGTGCGGCCTGCTTAGATTAGCCCAACAATAATACCCAGCCCAATTATAACATACGGCCCAAAACAAACACACAAATGACGTTGTGCGATCCAGCTGATCTTGTACGATCCAGCTGGGTTGTGCGATTTAAGGTAGTCCAGCCCGCACATCATCCGGCCCATACTGCTTGTGCGATAGGTCTTGGGCTATCCGGCCCAACATACAGCCTTGTGTGACCAGGCTGCCCTTGTGCGACTGGGCTGCACTTGTGTGATTTAAAACACCTTGTGCGACTGGTTCAGCTTGTGTGACTGGACCAGTTTGTGCGAGTGGCTTGTGTGATCAGCCTAGTTGTGCGATTGGTTCAATCATTCCATGAATCAAGCTATTTGGTTACAATTAGATTATCAGTTACATATTTTCCATACTTAGCATTCTTTCAATTAACACGATTTCAACAAATCGTTTAACATGATATCGATCAAACAGTACAAATCGTTCCTAAATCCACATGAGCCCTAACAAAGTATGAACAACAAACTCATGAACACGAATCCGGCTATCAACAACTTAACCCATTCACAAACCAATTAATCAAGTTAACAATCCGAATAAATGATCATACACATATGGCCGATTACATACAAGCAGATTGGTTATGATAACCTATGACATCTAATCAGTTTAGCTCGATAACATAACTCATCCGATTACAATCATATGGTGAACAAACGATTTGCAAGAACATAAACTAAACCACATGAATCGTACAAGAACATAATCAATCATACTAACCGGTTACAAGTAAAGGGATGTGACCCGAATGGGAAGTTGGTTCTTGTGCCGTCGGTTTCCAAGCAACGAGAGAGAGAAGTCGTCTAGGGTTCTTGGTGTGTGTGTGTTCTTGTGTTGTGTAACAAATGAGAAAGAAACCAAGTCCCTAAGGTGTTTACACGGTATAGAGGGGTGGGCCGGCCCTTACGTGGGCTGCCCTATTGGTCCGCGTACAAGGTGTGAAGCCCAATGGCTTTGTGCGATCAAGTGTAGGTGTGTGTGTTGTGCGATCGGGTTAATACACGCATACATACGTTACATCATGCACTCAATAACAAAATATTCATTAAATCCAAACATATAATTTAGTTCACATATGCACGTAGCGTTACACAAAATAAGTCTAAAGTTCGAGTTGTCACATTATCCCCAACTAATTGGAAATTTCGTCCCGAAATTTGGTATGCACTCACTGAGGAAGCTAAGTAAACTGTATTGTTCACTGATTTTCCTGGGGTGTCACATCCTCCCCCCGTTGATCTGGAATTTCGTCCCGAAATTCCGAAGTAGTAGCTTCAGCCTCAGTAGTGGTTGCATTGGTTTCGAATAACTGGGGGTACTTTTCTGTCATCCTGTCTTCGCGTTCCCAGGTGTACTCTGGGCCACGTTTGGAGTTCCAACGTACTTGAACAAGAGGGATTCTCTTGTTTTTGAGGACCTTCACATCCCGGTCCGTGATTTCAACTGGTTCCTCGACGAACTGCAACCGCTCGTTGATAGTGAGTTCTTTGAAAGGAATGATGAGGGTTTCATCTGATAGGCACCTCTTTAAGTTCGACACATGAAAGACATTGTGAACTGCCCCGAGTTCAGCTGGTAGGTTCAACTTGTAGGCTACTCTGCCAATCTTTTCTATGATTTCGAATGGTCCGACATATCGCGGATTCAGTTTACCCCGTTTGCCAAAACGAACCACACCCTTCCAGGGTGAGACTTTCAGTAAAACCCGGTCCCCGACCTGAAATTCCAAAGGTTTTCTACGCTTGTCTGCGTAGGCTTTCTGACGGTCGCGTGCTGCCGCCATGCGTTGTCGTATTTGTGCTATCTTTTCTGTGGCGTCCACTACAATCTCTGGACCCGTGATCTGACTATCCCCCACCTCTGCCCAACAGAGAGGTGACCGGCATTTACGCCCGTACAATGCTTCGAATGGAGCGGCTTGGATGCTGGTGTGATAACTATTATTGTACGAGAACTCCACCAAAGGGAGGTGCTTTTCCCAGCCGTTGCCGAAATCGATAACGCACGCCCGAAGCATGTCTTCAAGAGTTTGGATCGTTCGCTCAGACTGCCCATCGGTCTGAGGATGGTAAGCTGTGCTCATGTCTAGCCTTGAGCCGAATGATTTATGCATTGCTTGCCATAGCTCTGACGTGAATCGTGCATCGCGATCCGAAATGATGGAGATGGGCACCCCGTGCCTCGAAACAACTTCTTTAAGGTAGATGTCTGCGAGAGTGGAGAACTTATCCGTTTCCTTTATAGGTAGGAAGTGTGCAGACTTGGTGAGTCGATCCACGATCACCCATATGGTATCATTCCCACGTTGGGATCTAGGTAGGCCTGTAACGAAATCCATGGAAATTTCTTCCCATTTCCATTGAGGTATCTTAGGCTGCTGAAGTAGGCCCGCTGGTTTCTGGTATTCAACCTTGACTCTCGCACAGGTCAAACACTTGCCAACATAAGTAGCGATGTGGGCCTTCATGCTAGGCCACCAATAAGTGGTTCTGATGTCGTGGTACATTTTGTCCGACCTTGGATGTACCGAATAGCGAGATTTGTGAGCTTCATCCATTACAAGTTCGCGTAGACCGCCATAAAGTGGGACCCAAATACGCCCCGTTACATAGTAGGCGCCGTCTGCCTTCTGTTCCATTTGCTGTCGTGAGCCGCGTAGGGCTTCAGCCTTGACGTTTTCGGGCTTCAATGCTTCTACC
The DNA here is from genome assembly GCF_002127325.2 of Helianthus annuus. Taxonomy (NCBI): domain Eukaryota; kingdom Viridiplantae; phylum Streptophyta; class Magnoliopsida; order Asterales; family Asteraceae; genus Helianthus; species Helianthus annuus. The sequence continues at coordinate 115,105,524 of NC_035436.2, forward strand.
TGAGCATCTCGTATCTGTGCAGGAAGGCTAGACTGAATCGTAAGCTGTAGCGCTCGCACGCGCCGAGGTAAAGTGTCTTTCCGACTGAGGGCATCAGCCACAACGTTGGCTTTGCCTGGATGGTACTTGATAGCGCATTCGTAATCGTTCAGTAATTCAACCCATCGCCGTTGACGCATGTTCAAATCCTTTTGCTTAAGAATATGCTCGAGACTCCTGTGATCGGTGTAAATCGTGCACCTGGTACCGTACAGGTAGTGTCGCCATATCTTAAGCGCGAAAACAACAGCTCCCAGCTCTAAATCGTGCGTCGTGTAGTTCCGTTCGTGAATCTTAAGTTGGCGTGAAGCGTAAGCAATAACCTTGTCGCGCTGCATTAACACACATCCAAGTCCCCGAATGGATGCGTCACAATAAACCACGAAGTCATCTGTGCCCTCTGGCAGAGAGAGGATAGGTGCGCTGCAAAGTCTATCCTTTAAGTGCTGAAAAGCAGTCTCCTGGGGATCTCCCCAACGGTAGGTGATACCCTTCTGTGTCAGTAGCGTAAGCGGCTGCGCAATCTTCGAGAAATCCTTGATAAACCGTCTGTAGTAACCTGCCAAACCCAAGAATTGGCGTATTTCCGTTGGCGTTCGTGGTGCAGGCCAGTTTCTGATCGAGTCTACCTTGGATGGATCGACATGGATCCCATCCTTGTTCACTACGTGGCCTAGAAAATGGACTTCACGAAGCCAGAAGTCGCATTTCGAAAACTTAGCGTACAGCTGTTCCTTCCGAAGGAGTTCCAAAATAAGACGAAGATGCTGCTCGTGCTCCTCCTGACTCTTGGAGTAGATTAGAATGTCGTCGATAAACACAATGACGAACTTGTCAAGATAGGGTTTGCACACCCTGTTCATAAGGTCCATAAATACAGCATGTGCGTTCGTTAACCCGAACGGCATGACAAGAAACTCATAGTGGCCGTAGCGAGTTCTGAATGCAGTTTTGGAGACGTCCTCATCCCGGACTCTCAGCTGATGGTACCCCGACCTCAAATCTATCTTCGAATAGTAACACGACCCTTGCAACTGGTCGAATAAGTCGTCTATGCGTGGAAGAGGATAACGGTTCTTCATCGTCACCTTGTTGAGTTCACGGTAGTCTATGCACATTCTGAACGTACCGTCTTTCTTTTTCACGAAAAGTACTGGAGCTCCCCATGGCGAAGAGCTTGGACGAATGAAGCCCTTTTCCAAGAGCTCTTGCAGCTGTTTTGACAGTTCTTCCAATTCTAATGGAGCTAGACGATATGGTGCGCGAGCTATGGGTGCTGCTCCTAGAGCGAGCTCGATCGGAAATTCGACCTGATGATGAGGCGGTAAGCCAGGTAAGTCTTCAGGAAACACCTGAGGGTAGTCACGTACAATTGGAATATCCTCCAATTTCTTCTCTTTTGCTGATGCGTCTGTGACGAGTGCCAAGAATGCGGTGTGACCCTTCCGCAGGCACTTCTGAGCCTTCAAGAAAGAGATGATGCCAACCACAGCACCACTCTTGTCGCCTTGGACTTCGAGAGGTTCTTGACCAGAACGTGGAATACGAATAATCTTCTCGCTGCATAAGATTTCTGCCTGATGTTGAGATAGCCAATCCATCCCAATCATGACGTCGAAGCTACCCAAAACTATGGGAATGAGATCGATAGTGAAAGCTTGACCGGCTAAGATAAGATTACAACCCTGAACTACGTGCGTGGCTTCTAGACTTTTACCGTTAGCTAACTCTACTACATGTTTGGTGGGTAAAAGTGTTGGTGCACGTTTTAGCAGTTGACACATTTTCACAGACATATAGCTTGTATCCGCACCCGAATCAAATAAAACAGTAACGTAAATATTGTCGAGGAGAAACTTACCCATAACTACGTTGGGGTCGTTCACTGCGTCACCTCGACCTAGCACAAAAGCGCGTCCCCTAGCCTCGTTGCCATTATTGTTGTTGTTCCCACCGTTGTTGTTCCCGTTGCCCTGGTTATTGTTGTTGCGATTCTGATTCAACTGAGGGCAGTCGCGTTTGAAATGACCTTCAGCCCCACACTGGAAACATCCCCGGTTTCCACGCTGTGGCTGCTGTTGCTGCTGTGGGTTCTGTGGAGCTGGTTGTTGTGGTTGCTGGTTCTGATTTGCAGGACGAGGGCTCCTACAGTCTTTAGCCTCGTGCCCCATCTTAAGACACCTTTGACAACGACCCTTGCTGCATGGGCCGCTATGGTGCCTGTTGCAGTTGTGACACTTGGGGTGAAAACCCTGATATCTTCCCCGTCTATGACCACCAGAGGATTGCTGACTGGGACTCTGGTAGTGGTCAGTCTTCTGTTGCTGAGCTTGAGACTGAACGAATGCTGAACCTTTACTAGAATCTCCATCCCACTTTCTTTTGCTGTCACCAGTAGTAGCGGGAGTAGCTGAAGGAGTGACTGTAGCAGTAGCGCTGACACGCTTAGGCAGTTTATTCTGATCCACTGCCTGGTCGGTGATGCGATGAGCGAGGTGCTGAATTTCCTGGATGTTATCGAGATTAGCCGAGGTAACATGGCTCTGGATCTCTGGCGCCAATCCCTTGAGATACATCTCAATGCGCTTGTATGGAGGGTCCACCATAGTTGGACACAGCACGGCCAGCTCATTCGACCGTTTAGTATACGCTTCGATCTCTGACCCAACCATTTTCAAATTATACAGCTCGTCTTCCAACTTGTGAATATCTTCACGCGTACAATACTCCTTCTTGATAAGTTCCTTAAAATCGTTCCAGGGTGTGGCGTTAGCAGCTGCCAACCCTAAGATCTGAACTTGGGCGTTCCACCAAGTTAATGCTATCCCTTCCAAGGTGCCAGTTGCATACTTGACCTTGCGAGCCTCAGGGCACTCGCACATTTCGAATACTGACTCTAGCTTTTCGAACCAGTGGAGGAGTCCCACTTCCCCCTCTGTGCCGCTGAAGGTACTTGGACGACAGTCCATGAAGTTCTTAAAGGTGCAAACTTGCTGTGCTGGTTGACCTATTGTGTACGAATAGGGCAAAGTTTAAATACAAGGGCTAGTTTAGGAATGTAGGATCTAAAGATCCTAGCGTAAGTTATAACTACAGGATATACTACCTGCTTGAGCAGCTGCAAGTGCCGCAGCAACTTGAGCTTGAACGAGAGCCTCTAGCTGGGCTTGTGTCATGTTAATTCTTCCCGACATGATCTTCATAGTAAAAAGTAACGTAAATGAGAGAGGTTCGCGAGTAGGGCGATGACAGAAAAGTGTAAGCACGTAGGGATTCTCATGCTATAGTATCATGTGTATCTAAACGTGATGCGAGCAAAGTTCTAAGCAGTTCTAGAAAACAGGCAATAAACATAAACCTTATTACCTAGGATGTCGAGTCTTGCACGTGGAGCGAAGCGTTGTTGTGGATCGTTGAGAGCACTGTTCTGGTTATAGTCTGGTTTTAATAAAAACATTTTCCCATATTAAAACCAAGTTCTCTATAACCAATGGCTCTGATACCAATCTGTCACACCCCTAAAATCCACATGCGGAGTACCACCGCTAGGAGGCGTGACATGACCAGGATCAAGCCACCAATTATATCAAACATAGCATTTAATAATAATCATAGACATAATTGATGTTCAAAACCAAACATTGAATATGTAGCGGAAGCATTAAATGTAAAACCCAAAACATAAGTATCAATGTGTGAATGTAAAAGTGTTTAATAAGCATTCACATGTTCTTGTCCACAACGACCCGCTTCTCCTCTGGTGCAAGCTCCATGTATACCTAAGGTCCTGCAAGGCATGCAGCAAATAATCAACAAACTAGTTGAGCGAGTTCACAGAAAGTAAGTTCATAACTGTAATGCGTAAGTTCATCTAGTGGTGAGGGATTCTCACAATTATCCTTAACAATGGGGGATTCCCATTATGGTACTTACTAGACTAGTGCAACCATGTGTTCTTCTTAAACCGAGAACAGGAATACGTACTGGGTCACGCAGGATTTACGTGACGTGTCCTTCCCCGAGGACAGTGGTACGCGTGGGGGCTACGCAGGATTTACGCAGCGTGTCCTTCCGACCCGGAAGACAGTAGATGGTATTGGGTTACGTAGGCTTTACGTAACGTGTCCTCCCGACCCGGGAGACAAATGGCAAATACTGGGTTACGTAGGCTTTACGTAACGTGTCCTAACTATCCTGAGGACGATGGTCTATAGTCTAGTGAATGCGTAAGTACGAGTAACTCTTTCAATATCAACATATCCAACCCAATTCCCAACCCGGGAATCCCATGCCTTGGCTGTGTGAACTAACCTTGGTTTGCTCGGCAGATACACAAAAGAGTATAGATAAGCTAGTAAATGGTCAACCACGTCCTATCATGGTTGTAATACAAGTCAGGTTTTGACTAAGGAAATGCACGTATGTGTCACACTTATTGCATGGCATCAGTCAGTTTGTATAATAGAATCGTACTTTGAGCGATTAAACAATTGGGCCCAACAACTTAACAAAGTCAATAACAAATCTCAGCCCAATAACATACACGTGTGACTTGTGCGATTCCTAGGGATTGTGCGAGTAGGATTTGGGCTTGAGGCCCAACAGTTAAACGGTTTCACTCTGTGTGCGACTGAACACGTTTTGTTCGTTCCATTTGGGTTGTGCGACCTGCTTAGATTAGCCCAACAATAATACCCAGCCCAATTATAACATACGGCCCAAAACAAACACACAAATGACGTTGTGCGATCCAGCTGATCTTGTACGATCCAGCTGGGTTGTGCGATTTAAGGTAGTCCAGCTCGCACATCATCCGGCCCATACTGCTTGTGCGATATGTCTTGGGCTGTCCGGCCCAACATACAGCCTTGTGCGACCAGGCTGCCCTTGTGCGACTGGGCTGCACTTGTGTGATTTAAAACACCTTGTGCGACTGGTTCAGCTTGTGTGACTGGACCAGTTTGTGCGAGTGGCTTGTGTGATCAGCCTAGTTGTGCGATTGGTTCAATCATTCCATGAATCAAGCTATTCGGTTACAATTAGATTATCAGTTACATATTTTCCATACTTAGCATTCTATCAATTAACACGATTTCAACAAATCGTTTAACATGATATCGATCAAACAGTACAAATCGTTCCTAAATCCACATGAGCCCTAACAAAGTATGAACAACAAACTCATGAACACAAATCCGGCTATCAACAACATAACCCATTCACAAACCAATTAATCAAGTTAACAATCCGAATAAATGATCATACACATATGGCCGATTACATACAAGCAGATTGGTTATGATAACCTATGACATCTAATCAGTTTAGCTCGATAACATAACTCATCCGATTACAATCGTATGGTGAACAAACGATTTGCAAGAACATAAACTAAACCACATGAATCGTACAAGAACATAATCAATCATACTAACCGGTTACAAGTAAAGGGATGTGATCCGAATGGGAAGTTGGTTCTTGTGCCGTCGGTTTCCAAGCAACGAGAGAGAGAAGTCATCTAGGGTTCTTGGTGTGTGTGTGTTCTTGTGTTGTGTAACAAATGAGAAAGAAACCAAGTCCCTAAGGTGTTTACACGGTATAGAGGGGTGGGCCGGCCCTTACGTGGGCTGCCCTATTGGTCCGCGTACAAGGTGTGAAGCCCAATGGCTTTGTGCGATCAAGTGTAGGTGTGTGTGTTGTGCGATCGGGTTAATACATGCATACATACGTTACATCATGCACTCAATAACAAAATATTCATTAAATCCAAACATATAATTTAGTTCACATATGCACGTAGCGTTACACAAAATAAGTCTAAAGTTCGAGTTGTCACAGCCTGCATCTCGAGTTTTCTATCTAGGCTAGAGTGTTCGTACAAATCCACATAATCGGACCAGTCACTCTTACTTGGGAACTCTTGGGGTGAGTGTCCACTTATAGGCATGTCTTCGCGATACATTATTATAACCCATTTACTTTGATTAGTCACTGTGTGTCATTTGTTTGCTTTGTGGTACGAACAAATGACCACCATCCTTGCTTTTTGTTGATATTTGTATCACCTCATTTTTCATGTTATCATATCACTCGTTTTCTCTCATGTTTTCCTCTTTTAGAAATGCCTCCTCGACGTGATGCTCACCACATAATGCCGAACTGGCAGCTATTATTGCGCAGCAAATGGCTGCTGCACTCCCAAGTATCATTGCTCAAGTTAACCAAGCCAACAATAACAATAATGCACCTGCTCCGTGCAACTTTAACAGTTTTAATTCGGCTAAACCGCTCAAGTTTAGTGGTTCTGAAGGAGCAACTGGGCTCCTACAGTGGTTCGAGAGTCTTGAGAGTACTTTCTGTTATGTTCAGTGTCCTAATAATCGCAAAGTCAAGTTTGCTTCTAGTGTTTTCCAAAAGAGGGCTCTTACTTGGTTGAATGGAGTCATGAGAGATCGTGGTGCTGATGTTGCTTTGGGTCAGACCTGGGAAGAGCTGAGGGCTCTTATGATGAGGGATTTATGTCCTCGTCATGAACAGAGGGCGTTAGAAAGGGAATTTGATGATTTAAAATAGGAAAGTGATGAACGTCGGGCTTATACCGACAGATATGAGTAGCTAAGTTTGTTATGCCCTACAATGGTTACCCCACTTGATAAAGCTATCGACAGGTATGTCGATGGTTTACCTGAACCGGCGCAATATATCTCCACTGGTAGCAATCCCACCACCGTTCGTCAAGCCATTGAGCTAGCTGCAACCTTGACTCAGTCCCAAATCAGGAAAGGTAAACTCCACAGTAAGGGTGACAAGGAACAGAATCAGTCTGACAAGAGTGAGAATAAGAAGGGTAAGAAATCTGAGTCTTCAAGGAGATCTAGGAAGCGCAAGGCTTCCTAGAATTTCGCTGTTACAGCACAACCAAATCAGGCAGCTCCCAATCAGCCCGCACAACCACCTACAAAGAAACAGTACGCTGGTAATGCACCGATGTGAAACTGTGACAACTCGTACTTTAGACTTATCTTGTAACGTTACATGCTTATGTGTGCTACATTGTTTGGTTTAATGTTATGCGAGTGTATTTATTATGTTATGATTATGTGATTACATTACTTGACCGAACCGCACAACATTAGCTCATCGCACAAGCCCATTTGGGCTACACTTTGCATTCGGATCAATGAGTAGCCGAGTTGGGCTCGACCCACTCCCCTTTCACGCAAACAAACACCCTTAGGGGGGTTGTTCTCTCATTTGCTACAATTCTCATAACACACACAAACCCTAGACTTCCTCTCTCTCTCGTTTTGCTTGAAACCCGACGGCAGCCCCTCCCCACTCGAAGCTTTCACATCGGTTCATTCAACCCATTCAAACATCACGGTTAGTGTATACTGTTTGCTTGTTATTCGATTGTATGTGATGATGTTATGATCTATGCGTTCACGTGATGTTTATATGATGATTGTTGATCGATTAAGGCTGGTCAAAATATGTGAATGTAACTTATGATCTTAACTTAGAATCGGATGTATAGATATATAGAAATCGGCTGTGATGTGATAATGTGTTAATCGGATTTATGTTTGTGAAATTGGGTTTGCTTATGGTCGAATATGAAGTGTTACATGATGATTAAAACCCTTAGATGATTATGTTTAGGTGTTATGAGTATTGTTCATGATTTGGTTTTGATTAGGGTTCATAGAGATTTGAAGATGAAACCCCTATTTGATCGATAATTGCATGAGGGAAAACTGTTAGTGATGATTTAAATTGATTGAATGTAATTAAGGAAACTATTGTATGATTGTAACCGAATGGCATGGTATTCGGAGGTTTATAATAGCCGCACAAGACCTCTTAATCGCACATGAGGCCCACTCGCACAAGACTTCTTGGTCGAACAAGAAGTCCAGTCGCACAATATGATTCAATCGCACAAAGTGCCCTAGTCGCACAAGATCATTGTATCGCACAAGTTATGTTCTCTTGATATCAGTTAGGCCGCACAAGTACGTTAAATGTATATAAACTATTGGGCCTTGAAGCCCAAGTCTCAACCGCACAACCCGACCGGATTGATCGAATCAGGATCGTACAGCCCATAACGGACCGCACAAGTGGGGTGTTGGTTTGGGTAATTGAATCGCACAATGTCACCTAAGATAATAAGTAATTGGGCCGGGTATTCTAGTGGGCTGGACTAATCAAATCGTACAAGCCTAGTCGGATCGCATAAGGCTTTTATGTGTCATCGGGTTGGGCCGAGAATTGTGTTGTTGATTGTTATGTTATTTGGGCTTCTTGTTATTTTGGGCCGGGTGTCTAACGGAGTCGCACAACATGTTGTGGATTGCACAAGGCTGTGCTGAATGCACAACATGTTGGGCCGACTGTTATTGGGCTATATCTTTCGGATCGTACAAGTTAGACATGTTGAGTGCTTGACTAGTATTGTTGAAGTGTTAACATGTATTATGTGATTTGCCATGATCATACTTGATTCAATACGTGTAGAGCATACGTGCGATGAACGAACCTGACTTGTATAATAACCATGATAGGACGAGGTTGACCACTTACTAGCTTACATGTGCTTTTTGTGTATCTGCCGAGCAAACCAAGGTGAGTTCACACAGCCAAGGCATGGGATTCCCGGGTTGAGAATTGGGTTGGAATGTTGATATGGAATGATTACTCGTACTTACGCAATCCCTAGACTATAGACCATCGTCCTCAGGATAGTCAGGACACTTACGTAAAACCTACGTAAACTAGTATCTACCATTGTCTCCCGGGTCGGGAGGACACTTACGTAAATCCTGCGTAACCTAACACCCACTACTGTCTTCTGGGTCGGAAGGACACTTACGTAAATCCTTCGTAAACCCCACGCGTACCACTGTCCTCGGGGAAGGGCACTCACGTAAATCCTGCGTGACCTTGTACGTATTCCTGTTCTCGGATTAAGAAGAACACATGGTTGCAAATAGTCTAGTAAGTACCATAATGGGAAGCCCCCATTACTAGGGATAAATGTGGGAATCCCCCACCAGTAGTATATATTTGCATGGGAAGCCCCCACTAGATGAACTTACGCATTACTGTTATGAACTTACTTTCTGTGAACTCGCTCAACTAGTTGTTGATTATCTGCTGCATGCCTTGCAGGACCTTAGGTACATTATGGAGCTTGCACAAGGAGGAGCAGGTCGTTGTGGGCAATTGGATCGTGATTACTTATGTCATTTCATACATTAATACTTATGATTGGGTTTTTACATTAATGCTTCCGCTATACTTAACTATGTTGGTTTTGATAAACACCTTTCGTATTGATGGATAACTTTTACTATATATTTACATGTTCAATATGATTGGTGGCTTGATCCTGGTCATGTCACGCCTCCAAGCGGTGGTACTCCGCGTGTGGATTTTGGGGGTGTGACAGATTGGTATCAGAGCCATTGGTTATAGAGAACTTGGTTTTAATATGGGAAAACGTTTTTATTAAAACCAGACTATAACCAGAACAGTGCTCTCAACGATCCACAACGACGCTTCGCTCCACGTGCAAGACTCGACATCCTAGGTAATAAGGTTTATGTTTATTGCCTGTTTGCTAGAACTGCTTAGAACTTTGCTCGCATTACGTTTAGATACACATGACCTTGTTACATGAGAATACCTACGTGCTTACACTTTTCTGTCATCGCCCTATTCGCGAACCACTCTCACTTACGTTACTTTTACTATGAAGATCATGTCTAGACGAATTAACATGACTCAAGCCCAGCTAGAGGCTCTCGTTCAAGCTCAAGTTGCTGCGGCACTTGCAGCTGCTCAAGCAGGTAGTATATCCTGTAGTCATAACTCACACTAGGATCTTTAGATCCGACACTCCTAAACTAGCCCTTGTATTTAAACTTTGCCCTATTCGTACACAATAGGTCAACCAGCGCAGCAGCAAGTTTGCACCTTTAAGAACTTCATGGACTGTCGTCCAAGTACTTTCAGTGGCACAGAGGGGGTAGTGGGACTCCTCCACTGGTTTGAGAAGCTGGAGTCAGTGTTCGAGATGTGTGAATGCCCTGAGGCTCGCAGGGTGAAATACGCCACTGGCACGCTAGAAGGAATAGCACTAACTTGGTGGAACGCCCAAGTTCAGATCTTAGGGTTGGCAGCTGCTAACACCACACCCTGGAACGAATTCAAGGAACTTATCAAGCGTGAGTACTGCACAAGGGATGATATCCACAAGTTGGAGAATGAGTTTTATCACTTGAAGATGACGGGGTCAGAGATAGAAGCTTACACGAAGCGATCGAACGAACTGGCTATTTTGTGTCCTACCATGGTAGACCCTCCGATCAAGCGCATCGAGTTGTACCTCAAGGGTCTAGCCTCAGAAATTCAGAGCCATGTTACATCGGCTAACCTCGACAATATCCAAGACATCCAGCGTCTTGCTCATCGCCTCACGGATCAGGCGGTGGAACAAAACAAGTTGCCCAAACGCATCAGTGCTACCACTTCAGCCGCTACTCCCACTACACCCAGTGACAACAAAAGAAAGTGGGATGGGGATTCTAGCAGAGGTTCAGCAACAGTTCAATCTCAAGCTCAGCAACAGAAGACTGACCACTACCAGAGTCCTAGTCAGCAATCCTCTGGTGGTCATAGACAGAGAAGGTATCAAGGGTTTCACCCCAAGTGTCACAACTGCAACAGACATCACAGCGGCCAGTGCAACAAGGGTCGTTGTCAAAGATGTCTCAAGATGGGTCACGAGGCCAAAGACTGTAGGAGCCCACGGCCTGCAAATCAGAACCAGCAACCACAACAACCAGCTCCACAGAACCAGCAGCAGCCACAGCGTGGAAACCGGGGATGTTTCCAGTGTGGGGCTGAAGGTCATTTCAAACGCGATTGTCCTCAGTTGAACCAGAATCGCAACAACAATAACCAGGGCAACGGGAACAACAACAATGGGGGAAACAACAACAACAATGGCAACGAGGCAAGGGGTCGAGCTTTCGTGTTAGGAGGAGGAGATGCAATGAACGATCCCAATGTGGTTATGGGTAAGTTTCTCCTTGACGATATTTATGTTACTGTTTTATTTGATTCGGGTGCGGATACAAGTTATATTTCTGTGAAAGCCAGTAAATTGTTAAAACGTATGTCAACACCCCTAAGCGCCAAACACGTCGTAGAACTAGCTAATGGTAAGAGTTTAGAAGCCACGCAAGTAGTCAGGGGTTGTAGTATCGTCTTAGCCGGTCAAGTTTTCTCCATCGACCTTATTCCCATAGCCTTGGGAAGTTTTTATATCGTTATTGGGATGGATTGGTTATCCCAACATCAGGCAGAGATCTTATGCAGTGAGAAGATCATTCGTATTCCACGTTCTGGTCAAGAACCCCTCGAAGTTCAAGGTGACAGGAGTGGTGCAGTGGTAGGCATCATCTCTTTCTTGAAGGCTCAGAAGTGTCTGCGGAAGGGTCACACCGCAATCTTGGCACTCGTTTCGGATGCATCAGTGAAGGAAAAGAAATTGGAAGACATTCCAGTTGTACGCGACTACCCTCAGGTGTTTCCTGAAGACTTACCTGGCTTACCGCCTCACCGTCAGGTCGAATTTCAAATCGAGCTCGCTCCAGGAGCAGCACCCATAGCTCGCGCACCATACCGTCTAGCTCCATCAGAATTGGAGGAACTGTCAAAGCAGCTGCAAGAGCTCTTGGAAAAGGGCTTCATTCGTCCAAGCTCTTCGCCTTGGGGAGCTCCAGTACTTTTCGTGAAAAAGAAGGACGGTACGTTCAGAATATGCATCGACTACCGTGAACTCAACAAGGTGACGGTGAAGAACCGTTATCCTCTTCCGCGTATAGATGATTTATTCGACCAGTTGCAAGGGTCGTGCTACTATTCGAAGATAGACCTGAGGTCAGGGTATCATCAGCTGAGAGTCCGGGATGAGGACGTCTCCAAAACCGCATTCAGAACTCGTTATGGCCACTACGAGTTTCTTGTCATGTCGTTCGGGTTAACGAACGCGCCTGCCGTATTTTATGGATCTTATGAACAGGGTGTGCAAACCCTATCTTGACAAGTTCGTCATTGTCTTCATCGACGACATTCTGATCTACTCCAAGAGTCAGGAGGAACACGAGCAGCACTTACGTCTTATTTTGGAACTCTTACGGAAGGAACAGCTGTACGCTAAGTTTTCGAGATGCGACTTCTGGCTTCGTGAAGTCCACTTCTTAGGCCACGTAGTGAACAAGGATGGGATCCATGTCGATCCATCCAAGGTAGACTCGATCAGAAACTGGCCTGCACCACGTACGCCAACGGAAATACGCCAATTCTTGGGTTTGGCGGGTTACTACAGACGGTTTATCAAGGATTTCTCAAAGATTGCTCAGCCACTTACGCTACTGACACAGAAGGGTGTCACCTATCGTTGGGGAGAGCCCCAGGAGACTGCTTTCCAGCACTTAAAGGATAGACTTTGCAGTGCACCTATCCTCTCATTGCCAGAGGGCACGGATGATTTCGTAGTATATTGTGATGCATCCATCCAGGGTCTTGGATGTGTATTGATGCAACGGGATAAGGTTATTGCTTACGCTTCACGCCAACTTAAGATTCATGAACGGAACTACACAACGCACGACTTAGAGCTGGGAGCTGTGGTTTTCGCGCTTAAGATATGGCGACACTACCTGTACGGTACCAGGTGCACGATTTACACCGATCACAGGAGTCTCGAGCATATCCTTAAGCAGAAGGATTTGAACATGCGTCAACGGCGATGGGTCGAGTTACTGAACGATTACGATTGCGCTATCAAGTACCACCCAGGCAAGGCCAATGTTGTGGCTGATGCTCTCAGTCGGAAAGACACTTTACCTCGGCGCGTGCGAGCGCTACAGCTTACGATTCAGTCCAGTCTTCCAGCACAGATACGAAATGCTCAGGCAGAAGCATTGAAACCAGAAAACGTCAGGGCTGAAGCCTTACGCGGCTCAAGGCAACGATTAGAACAGAAGGCAGACGGCGCCTACTATGTAACGGGGCGTATTTGGGTCCCACTTTATGGCGGTCTACGCGAACTTGTAATGGATGAAGCTCACAAGTCTCGTTACTCGGTACATCCAGGGTCGGATAAAATGTACCACGACATCAGAACTACTTATTGGTGGCCTAGCATGAAGGCCCACATCGCTACGTACGTTGGAAAGTGCTTGACTTGTGCGAGAGTCAAGGTTGAATATCAGAAACCAGCGGGTCTACTTCAACAACCTAAGATACCGCAATGGAAATGGGAAGAAATTTCCATGGATTTCGTTACAGGCCTACCTAGATCCCAGCGTGGGAATGATACGATATGGGTGATCGTGGATCGACTCACCAAGTCTGCACACTTCCTGGCTATAAAGGAAACGGATAAGTTCTCCACTCTCGCAGACGTCTATCTTAAAGAAGTTGTTTCGAGGCACGGGGTGCTCACATCCATCATTTCGGATCGGGATGCACGATTCACATCAGAACTGTGGCAAGCGATGCACAAATCTTTCGGCTCACGATTAGACATGAGCACAGCATATCATCCTCAGACGGATGGGCAGTCTGAACGAACGATCCAGACTCTCGAAGACATGCTTCGGGCATGCGTTATAGACTTCGGCAACGGCTGGGAAAAGCACCTCCCTTTAGTGGAGTTCTCGTATAATAACAGTTATCACACCAGCATTCAAGCCGCTCCATTCGAGGCATTGTATGGACGTAAATGCCGGTCACCTCTCTGTTGGGCAGAGGTGGGGGATAGTCAGATCACGGGTCCAGAGATCGTAGTGGACGCCACATAAAAGATAGCACAAATACGACAACGCATGGCGGCAGCACGCGACTGTCAGAAAGCCTACGCGGACAAGCGTAGAAAGCCATTGGAGTTTCAGGTCGGGGACCGGGTTTTACTTAAAGTTTCACCCTGGAAGGGTGTGGTTCGTTTTGGAAAAAGGCGCAAACTCAATCCGCGGTACGTCGGACCGTTCGAGATCATTGAGAAAATCGGCAAGGTAGCCTACAGATTGAACCTACCAGCTGAACTCGGGGTAGTTCACAATGTCTTCCACGTGTCGAATCTGAAGAAGTGCCTATCAGATGAGACCCTTATCATTCCTTTCAAAGGACTCACTATCGACGAGCGGTTACAGTTCGTCGAGGAACCAGTTGAAATCACTGACCGGGATGTGAAGGTCCTCAAAAACAAGAGAATCCCTCTTGTTCGAGTTTGTTGGAACTCCAAACGTGGCCCAGAGTACACCTGGGAACGCGAAGACCAGATGACAGAAAAGTACCCCCAGTTATTCGGAACCAATGCAACCACTACTGAGGCTGAAGCTACTACTTCGGAATTTCGGGAGGAAATTCCAGATCAACGGGGGGAGGATGTGACACCCCAGGAAAAACCAGTGAACGATTGAACTTACCTAGCTTCCTCAGTGAGTGCGTACCAAATTTCGGGACAAAATTTCTTTTTAGTTGGGGATAATGTGACAACTCGTACTTTAGACTTATCTTGTAACGTTACATGCTTATGTGTGCTACATTGTTTGGTTTAATGTTATGCGAGTGTATTTATTATGTTATGATTATGTGATTACATTACTTGACCGAACCGCACAACATTAGCTCATCGCACAAGCCCATTTGGGCTACACTTTGCATTCGGATCAATGAGTAGCCGAGTTGGGCTCGACCCACTCCCCTTTCACGCAAACAAACACCCTTAGGGGGGTTGTTCTCTCATTTGCTACAATTCTCATAACACACACAAACCCTAGACTTCCTCTCTCTCTCGTTTTGCTTGAAACCCGACGGCAGCCCCTCCCCACTCGAAGCTTTCACATCGGTTCATTCAACCCATTCAAACATCACGGTTAGTGTATATTGTTTGCTTGTTATTCGATTGTATGTGATGATGTTGTGATCTATGCATTCACGTGATGTTTATATGATGATTGTTGATCGATTAAGGCTGGTCAAAATATGGAATGTAACTTATGATCTTAACTTAGAATCGGATGTATAGATATATAGAAATCGGCTGTGATGTGATAATGTGTTAATCGGATTTATGTTTGTGAAATTGGGTTTGCTTATGGTCGAATATGAAGTTTTACATGATGATTAAAACCCTTAGATGATTATGTTTAGGTGTTATGAGTATTGTTCATGATTTGGTTTTGATTAGGGTTCATAGAGATTTGAAGATGAAACCCCTATTTGATCGATAATTGCATGAGGGAAAACTGTTAGTGATGATTTAAATTGATTGAATGTAATTAAGGAAACTATTGTATGATTGTAACCGAATGGCATGGTATTCGGAGGTTTATAACAGCCGCACAAGACCTCTTAATCGCACATGAGGCCCACTCGCACAAGACTTCTTGGTCGAACAAGAAGTCCAGTCGCACAATATGATTCAATCGCACAAAGTGCCCTAGTCGCACAAGATCATTGTATCGCACAAGTTATGTTCTCTTGATATCAGTTGAGCCGCACAAGTACGTTAAATGTATATAAACTGTTGGGCCTTGAAGCCCAAGTCTCAACCGCACAACCCGACCGGATTGATCCAATCAGGATCGTACAGCCCATAACGGACCGCACAAGTGGGGTGTTGGTTTGGGTAATTGAATCGCACAATGTCACTTAAGATAATAAGTAATTGGGCCGGGTATTCTAGTGGGCTGGACTAATCAAATCGTACAAGCCTAGTCGGATCGCATAAGGCTTTTATGTGTCATCGGGTTGGGCCGAGAATTGTGTTGTTGATTGTTATGTTATTTGGGCTTCTTGTTATTTTGGGCCGGGTGTCTAACGGAGTCGCACAACATGTTGTGGATCGCACAAGGCTGTGCTGAACGCACAACATGTTGGGCCGACTGTTATTGGGCTATATCTTTCGGATCGTACAAGTTAGACATGTTGAGTGCTTGACTAGTATTGTTGAAGTGTTAACGTGTATTATGTGATTTGCCATGATCATACTTGATTCAATACGTGTAGAGCATACGTGCGATGAACGAACCTGACTTGTATAATAACCATGATAGGACGAGGTTGACCACTTACTAGCTTACCTGTGCTTTTTGTGTATCTGCCGAGCAAACCAAGGTGAGTTCACACAGCCAAGGCATGGGATTCCCGGGTTGAGAATTAGGTTGGAATGTTGATATGGAATGATTACTCGTACTTACGCAATCCCTAGACTATAGACCATCGTCCTCAGGATAGTCAGGACACTTACGTAAAACCTACGTAAACTAGTATCTACCATTGTCTCCCGGGTCGGGAGGACACTTACGTAAATCCTGCGTAACCTAACACCCACTACTGTCTTCCGGGTCGGAAGGACACTTACGTAAATCCTGCGTAAACCCCACGCGTACCACTGTCCTCGGGGAAGGGCACTCACGTAAATCCTGCGTGACCTTGTACGTATTCCTGTTCTCGGATTAAGAAGAACACATGGTTGCAAATAGTCTAGTAAGTACCATAATGGGAAGCCCCCATTACTAGGGATAAATGTGGGAATCCCCCACCAGTAGTATATATTTGCATGGGAAGCCCCCACTAGATGAACTTACGCATTACTGTTATGAACTTACTTTCTGTGAACTCGCTCAACTAGTTGTTGATTATCTGCTGCATGCCTTGCAGGACCTTAGGTACATTATGGAGCTTGCACAAGGAGGAGCAGGTCGTTGTGGGCAATTGGATCGTGATTACTTATGTCATTTCATACATTAATACTTATGATTGGGTTTTTACATTAATGCTTCCGCTATACTTAACTATGTTGGTTTTGATAAACACCTTTCGTATTGATGGATAACTTTTACTATATATTTACATGTTCAATATGATTGGTGGCTTGATCCTGGTCATGTCACGCCTCCAAGAGGTGGTACTCCGCGTGTGGATTTTGGGGGTGTGACAGAAACAGGTGTAACAGTCACCGTCAACCGCAGGTTCAATGCCGTTTTTGTACCAACTGTGGGAAATCTGGTCATCTTGCCAACATTTGTCGATTTTCTCCTAATCACACAAAACCCTGCTTAACAACCTGCCCAACAGCCTGCTCAACAACCAGCACAAGCTGCTCAACCTCACTACCCGCCTGGATCTTGCTACAATTGTGGGGATCTGACCCATTACAGAATTCAGTGCCCAAGATTGGTTAATGCGAATCAGGCCCAGGCTCGTGGACGAGTCTTTAACATGAATGCAAATGAGGCGCGCCCAGACAATGAGGTGGTCAATGGTACGTTCTTTTGTTAGTGCACGGAATGTCTGTTGACTTCGTCTACATCAAGTCTTAGGTCAATATAGGTCAACATAGGGTTTAGAATGACGAAATCGTGAAATATGTTGACAGGTTCGCTTATATGAACATTTGTTCATAGGTTCGCTCCTAGGGTCTTACAGGTTCGCTTATCAATTAATAGATTAGATAGGTTCGCTTATTAGGCTTGATATGGTTCGCTTTTGTGGTAAGTGGGCTGGTTCGCTTTTGTGGCAGTCCACATAAGCGAACCTACACACACTATATATAGTCTGATGTTGTCATTTCAGTGGTAACATGTGGAGCGAACCTAGGTCATTGCTTGTGGGACGATACGCTATCAAATTGTAATCATAAAGCAATAAAAGAGAAGAAATTAGAAAGGAATAGCTGTTGTAACCTTGTATACTCTGTTTCCGCCTTTGTATATGAGGATGAGCTACCTTGATTGATGTTTTAGGGTCAAACAACGATCCAACAAGTGGTATCTGAGCTCAGGACGAGGAGTTCATACTACTACAGCTTAGATCTACAAAAATCTCTGATTTCTACTCTCTTTCTTGCATACTTTTTCGATTTGACGTAGTTCCTACGGTTGAAATTGTCTGATTTTTGAGTATTACGTGCGGAACATACAATTAACAAACCCTAGAATGTTTTAGGTTAAAAATCGGCTTAAAAATGGTTTAAATAGGGTGAAATCAGAGGTCTGCTTTTACGAACATTAACAGATCCGCTCAAAATTCAGACAAGGTCTGCTCGAAATTACCAATTGGTTCGCTTTTTCGGACAATTTTATTGACAGATCCGCTCGAACGGACCTAATCAGATCCGCTCGAACGAACAGCTTGTTGATTATCACGTGGTTCGCTTATCCGGACATCTGTTGGTTCGCTCGAACGAACAGCTTGTTGATTATCACGTGGTTCGCTTATCCGGACATCTGTTGGTTCGCTCGAACGAACATAAGCCGGTCCGCTTGAATATACATTGCTGGTTCGCTCGAACGTATTAAAACTGGTCCGCTCGAACGGGCAAAATCTGGTTCGCTCGAACGAACCTTATCTGGTCCGCTCATTTTGACAGTATAGATTCGCTTATCTGGACTTAGTTTATTCAGACACTGATAGTTTCTTTTGATTAATCTTGTTTGATTGTACAAAATTTGGTGAAAATGTTTGATGAACAAGAAAACAAGAATCTTTAAAATCTAAATAACTGGAAAAAGGAAGCTTGGAATGAAACGAGATATGATAAAGAGGTTTATATAAAAAGATACGAAAATTTCTTGTGTATGAAGGATGAATCGATGGAGATGTTGAAAGAAAGGTTTTGGGAATTAATCATCAAGTTAGAAAAACATAAGATATATCATTCAACGGATGAAAGAATTTTGAAATTTGTTGATGCTTTACCTTTGGAATGGGATAACTTCGTGAATGGACTGAAACGGGATTCTAGGTTATTACGTTTTGATTTGAGAAGTTTCATCAATACAATAACAAATCATCAGTTTCATGAAAATGCAGATAAAAGGAAGTTATTGGATGAAATAAAAGAAGAATCAGGAAAGATATATTTAAACGTAATCATTGAAATAAGAAAACGAATCGATGTGTGTCTTGTAGCAAAGAATAATATGAGATACGATATTAAGAGGGGTTGTTATATTGATGAAAGTTCGAATCTTCTTGATTTTGTTAAAACTTTTTGTGCAGGTACATACAAGATGGAAACAAAGAAAGAAGCTGATGATGGAAAGATGAATGGAAATTGCTCGAAATGCGAAAAATCAGAATCAGACAATGTCAAAATTCTGAAGGATGTAGAGAGTTTGACATTGGAAAACAAAAATTTGAAGATCGAGAAAAAGGATGATAATGAACAGATTCTGGAGTTACGCTTGAACTGTGAAAAACTGAAATCTGAGAATGATAAATTGTTAAATGATTTGAACAGTTTAACATCTGAAAACAAAACTTTGAAAGAAAATGAAAAAGGTTTTGAAAACAAAAGAAAATCTTCAGAAAATGAAGATTTCTGGATTAAACTGGAAAATAAAAATCTAAAAGAGAATGAAACAAGATTTCAAGAACAGTTAAAAGTCTTGGAAAATGAAACATCTTTTCTTGAAAATCTTAAAATTGAAAATGAAAATTCTATCAAGTCTCATCTTGAAAGAATATCTCAGTTTGAAAATGAAGCTGAGAATTCAAGAGTCAAGATTGATGAACTTGAAAAGAAGTTGAAAGGTTTTGTTACTTCATCAGACAGGTTAAATTTTCCTTGTCCAAAACCAATCAACTCTGTTCCAATAAGTGACAAGGTCACAAATTTTGACAAAGTCAAAATTGAAGATTGTGATGACAAATCTGATGATGAAAAAGAAAAAGAAGAAAAAAGAAAAACATTTTTGAAATTAAATGAAATGTTTAAAAATACTGTTTTACATTCTACTGAGAAGGGTGAATGCTCGACGCAAAAACCTGTAAAGAAGAGTGTGGAACAGAAACAAAAAGATAAAAAATCGAAAAATTTTCAAAAAGAAAATAAAAGCTCATCAGATCAATCATCCAATCAGAATAAAAAATCACAAAAATTTAAAAATGAAAACTTACAAAATGTTGGTAATCAGTGGTGCAGGTTTGACCACAGTGATTCAAAGCCAAATCCAACATTGAGGAGGAGTGTAGATTACCACAAAGCCAGACAGTGTTATGATCTGAGCGTTTGGGGTGAAGGTGATTAATGGTATGATAACAGAGTGTGTTACTCTTGTGGAGTTAGAGGTCACATTGCTGTTAACTGCCAGAATTGGAGTTATGAAATGCGAAGATGCTATAATTGCAATATCAGAGGACACATTGCTAGAGATTGCTCAAGGAGATCGATGGGAAGATCGAGGGTTGAATCTCAAAGAACGGCAAAGAAGACAGTCAATGTCAAGCCCAAAGAACAGAAGGTTCAAGAACCTAAAGTTCAGGAAGCAAAAGTAATACTTTCTCAGGGGCAAAAAGACAGACTGCGAAAGAAGAGGAAGAAGGCCAGATAATATCTGGAAAGGATTTTGTCCTCGGGTTCACCCGACAGACCGAATAAGAGTGCTGATGAATTGCTTCAGTCGACTGCAAAGTCAAGCAAGCCGAGTTCGTCAGATACAAATCTGAGGACAAACGAACAGATAAAGAAGAAGGTAAAATTTGGTGGCAATGAATTTGTTTCTTCGGAAACAAAGGAGCCACATGTCGGCGATGAATCTGACTTGTCAAAGTCAGACAAGCCACATTCAGGCAATGATTCTGGTTCGTCAAAACCAGAAGAGCCATGTTTTGAGGTAAAATTGTCAAAAACACCCAAGGCTGGTCAGGCTTGGGTGGATCTTTTCAAATGAAAAACCCTGACTTGCCGGAGTTCCCAGGTTGGTAAGCGTGGAACATGATTTGGCACATTTCTTGAGAAATTCACAGGTTGGTAACTGTGATATTTCGAATTACAAAAGACTAACCAAGGACATTAAGTTGTACTTGATTTCTCTTTCCGACAAGTGATAAAATATGGGGTTCTTTCATTGTAAAAATAAAATAAAAAAATGTAACAAAGTGATGATCTTGCCCCTACCCGAATTTGTGAAATGACACACAAAACTAATTTTCCGGAAAAACCATTTTGATTAAAACAAACTTAAGTGTTTTGAAATCTAAATGGCAAAATAGTTTTTGTCAGGGGGAGTTCTGATTGTTTATGCCAAATGAATGGCGAATTAAGGTGATTCGATATCAGTTTCTCATTTTATTTGTATAGTTTGTTTTCAAATTTTCCCAGAAAATCAAAATTGAAACATATTTTGATTTTAGGGGGAGAAAAATTTTAAAAAAATTAGAAAATTTGAAAATTCCAAAAACATTGGAAAAGCAAAAATGAGTTTTGTAGAGAAAAGAGGAAATGATAGAAAATCAGTGGACTATCACAGCATGCTAAGGAAATGAATTGTCAAATGTGATAAACGGTCTCACTAACGATGTGTTTGTCACACCCCCAAAAATCCACCTGCGGAGTATCACCGCTTGGGAGCGTGACTGACCAGGATCAAGCCACCAATCATACAGAACATTGTATAAAGTAAAAGTAATCACATTATAATCCAAACCATTTCCATATGAAAGGTGTTTCCAAAACATAAGTAAGTTAACATTGTTTAGCGGAAGCGTATTATTGTAAAACCCATAGCAAATAAGTATCAGACATCAAAAGTGTTTAACAAGGTGATCACGATCCAAGCCCCACAACGACCAGCTCCTCCGTGTGCAAGCTCCAAGTACCTAACGATCTGCAAGGCATGTAACAGAATGATCAACAAACTAGTTGAGCGAGTTCACATAAAGGAAATGCGTAATAGTAAGTTCATTTGTAATAGGTGGCTCTACTGGGCCGTTTGTATATTTTACTGTGGTGGTGTTCCACGTTTTCCTGTGGTGGTGTTCCACGTTTTCCTGTGGTGGGGTTCCACGTTTTCCTGTGGTGGTGTTCCACGTTTTCCTGTGGTGGTGTTCCACGTTTTCCTGTGGTGGTGTTCCACGTTTTCCTGTGGTGGTGTTCCACGTTTTCCTGTGGTGGTGTTCCACGTTTTCCTGTGGTGGTGTTCCACGTTACTGTGTGGTGGTGTTCCACGTTGTATAACCACTAGACTACTCGTAACTATAGGTATCCTTCACAACCGAGGATAGTAAAGTGGTAGTCTAGGCATAGTGTCAATAATGTATCTAATCAACCTTTCCATCCCATTCCCAACACCCCGGGAACCCCATGCCTTGGTAAGAGTGTGAACTCACCTTGGTTTGCTCGGTATGCTAAGTTATGCGCTCACTAGTAATTAATCACGTCCTACTGTACGCACGTATAACAAATCAGTTCATGTTCACAATGATTCGCATGCAATATAATGTTCACGTAACAGTCAGTTTGTACATCGGCGCAACACGTACCATTTCCTAGTTACTCATCAGCTAGTGCACACAATTACAAATGTAAACATTCATCATCAAGCATGGCATGTCAAATAGTTCATGTATACATTCCATCCTTCGAAGGATGTTTATAATTGCTACTATCCTTCGATCCACTGTTAACTTTCGACACATCAGTGATCTTTCAACACTTACAAGTTTTCACAGTTATCTTTCGGACTAGTTGGTATGTTTCGTACCATCAGTCATCTTTCGACCTAAGGTATCTTTCGGTCAACTTAATTATGTTTCGGTCATATCTATCCTTCGGTCAATGCTATGTTTCGACTACAAGCATCTTTCGATCAATCAACAGTTACGTTTTCACAATCAGTTACGTTTTCACAGGAACAGCAACCCTAATCATCTGTACAGCCGTCATCATCATTACCAAAACATCAGAATCATTTAGCACATCTAATCATAACGCAATCATCCAGAAATCATTGTCTAGCATGAACCTAGTTTAAACGTATCACGAAACCGGTTAACGCACATTAACACATCATCAAACCCTATGTGAAATCTATATCGATATTCAATCGTATTCAAAATCATAATATTCAGGCATGTATCAGTTCAGGTTACATCAACAATCAAGAACACACTACACGTGAACACATACGCATATAAACGAACGATCGAATCAAATAGATTTTACTAACCGAAATGAGGGTTTGGTCGCAAGGGTCTCCTGTGGTTACTAGCTTGCCGTCACAGTTTGGAGAGCTCTAGGGTTGGGAATATGATAGAAAATGACAGCCGATACATGCTGATACGTATTTATACGTATTACAGAAATGGGCCAAGCCCATCTGAAAGACTGGGCCGAAGGATCTGGGTTCCAGTCGAAGGATATGGTCTTGGTTCGAAGGATATGTTTCGAGATCCTTCGAACCGGCAGTTGATCCTTCGAATCGAAGGATATCTTTCGGGGTCCTTCGATTGGCATAACATGTTTCGATCTAAACTAAGTGTTTTAATCATATTCTAATAATAACTTTAATACCACAGCAAGTAATCACATATGTGCAACACGACAATTCATTTCATCAAAACACAACGTGTACAATTACAAGTCCATAATCCAAACAACTAAACAGTCAAAGTCAACGCGCATTTAATGCGAAAGTGAAAGTCAGAAACTCGAGTTGTCACATTATCCCCAACTAATTGGAAATTTCGTCCCGAAATTTGGTATGCACTCACTGAGGAAGCTAGGTAAGCTGTATCGTTTACTGGTTTTCCTGGGGTGTCACATCATCCCCCCGTTGATTTGGAATTTCGTCCCGAAATTCAGTAGTAGTAGCTTCAGCCTCAGTAGTGGTTGCATTGGTTCCGAATAACTGGGGGTACTTTTCTGTCATCCTATCTTCGCGTTCCCAGGTGTACACTGGGCCACGTTTGGAGTTCCAACGAACTCGAACAAGAGGGATTCTCTTGTTTTTGAGGACCTTCACATCCCGGTCCGTGATTTCTACTGGTTCCTTGACGAACTGTAACCGCTCGTCGATAGTGGGTTCCTTACAAGGAAAGATAAGGTTTTCATCGGATAGGCACTCCTGTAAGTTCGATACATGAAAGACATTGTGAACTGCCCCGAGTTCAGTTGGTAGATTCAATCTATAGGCTACCCTGCCTATTCGTTCTATGATCTAGAATGGTCCGACATACCGTGAATTTAGTTTGCCCCGTTTGCCAAAACGTACTACACCCTTCCAGGGTGAAACTTTTAGTAAAACCCGGTCCCCGACCCGAAATTCCAATGGCTTCCTACGCTGGTCCGCGTAGGCTTTCAGACGGTCGCGTGCTGCCGCCATGCGTTGTTGTATCTGTGAAATCTTTTCTGTGGCGTCCACTACAATCTCTGGACCCGTGATTTGACTATCCCCCACCTCTGCCCAACAGAGAGGTGACTGGCATTTACGCCCGTACAATGCCTCGAATGGAGCGGCTTGAATGCTGGTGTGATAACTATTATTGTACGAGAACTCCACCAAAGGGAGGTGCTTTTCCCAGCCGTTGCCGAAATCGATAACATACGCTCGAAGCGTGTCTTCTAGAGTTTGAATAGTTCGCTCAGACTGCCCATCCGTCTGAGGGTGATATACTGTGCTCATGTCTAATTCTGAGCCGAAGGATTTGTGCATCGCTTGCCAAAGCTCTGTCGTGAATCGTGCATCGCGATCCGAAATAATAGAAATGGGCACCCCGTGCCTCGAAACAACTTCCTTGAGGTAGATATCTGCGAGAGTGGAGAACTTATCCGTTTCCTTAATAGCTAAGAAGTGTGCAGACTTGGTGAGTCGATCCACGATCACCCATATTGTGTCGTTCCCACGCTGAGATCTCGGTAGGCCTGTAACAAAGTCCATGGAAATTTCTTCCCATTTCCACTGTGGTATCGTAGACTGTTGAAGTAGGCCAGCTGGTTTCTGATATTTGACCCTGACTCTCGCACAGGTCAAGCATTTTCCAACGTACGTAGCAATGTGGGCCTTCATACTAGGCCACCAATATGCAGTGCTGATGTCGTTGTACATTTTATCCGACCCTGGATGTACCGAATAGCGAGACTTGTGAGCTTCATCCATTACAAGTTCGCGTAAACCGCCATAAAGTGGGACCCAAATACGCCCCGTTACATAGTAAGCACCGTCTTCCTTTTGTTCCATGCGTTGCCTTGAACCGCGTAAGGCTTCAGCTTTAATGTTTTCGGGTTTTAGTGCTTCAATCTGAGCAGCTCGTATCTGTGCAGGAAGACTGGACTGAATGGTAAGCTGTAGCGCTCGCACGCGCTTAGGTAAAGTGTCTTTCCGACTGAGGGCATCAGCCACAACATTGGCCTTCCCTGGATGATACTTGATGGCACATTCGTAGTCGTTCAGAAGTTCAACCCATCTTCGTTGACGCATATTCAAATCCTTTTGCTTAAGAATATGCTCGAGACTCCTGTGATCGGTGTAAATCGTGCACCGGGTACCGTACAGGTAGTGTCGCCATATCTTAAGCGCGAAAACAACAGCTCCCAGCTCTAAATCGTGCGTCGTGTAGTTCCGTTCATGAACCTTGAGTTGCCGAGAGGCGTATGCAATAACTTTATCCCGTTGCATCAATACACAACCAAGCCCTTGTATCGATGCGTCACAATAAACCACGAAGTCATCCGGGCCCTCGGGCAGTGAGAGAATAGGCGCGCTGCAAAGCCTATCCTTTAAGTACTGAAAAGCGGTCTCCTGTGTATTACCCCATCTGTAAACGACACCTTTCTGTGTAAGCATAGTGAGTGGTTGCGCGATCTTGGAGAAGTCTTTAATAAATCGCCTGTAGTAACCTGCCAAACCCAAGGATTGGCGTATTTCTGTCGGTGTACGCGGTGCAGGCCAGTTTCGGATCGAATCTACCTTGGATGGATCGACATGTATCCCATCCTTGTTCACTACGTGGCCTAAGAAGTGAACTTCACGAAGCCAGAAGTCGCATTTAGAAAGCTTGGCGTACAACTGTTCCTTCCGAAGGAGTTCCAAAATAAGACGAAGATGCTGCTCGTGCTCCTCCTGACTCTTGGAGTAGATCAGAATGTCGTTGATGGAGTCAAGAACATTTTGTCTAGGTAGGGTTTGCACACTCTGTTCGTAATGTCCATAAATACGGCGGGTGTGTTCAATAATATCAAACCATTTATCACATCAATCATAAAATATAGTAGTTGAAATAATTCATAAAACCCAAAACATTTGATGTTCAAACCAAACTTTGTTCGAATAGCGGAAACATAATAATGAAAAACCCCAAAAAGAAGTCATAAGTTCAATTAGCGTTCATTGCGTCTCCTCCTCCTAACATGAAAACTCGACCTCTTGCCTCGTTGCCATTGTTATTGTTGTTTCCCCCGTTGTTGTCGTTGTTCCCGTTGCCCTGGTTATTGTTGTGGTTCTGATTCTGGTTCAACTGAGGACAATCGCGTTTGTAGTGTCCTTCTGCCCCACACTGGAAACATCCCCGGTTTCCACGCTGTGGTTGCTGCTGCTGGTTCTGTGGAGCTGGCGGTGGGAGTTGCTGGTTCTGATTTGCAGGCCGTGGACTCCTACAGTCTTTGGCCTCATGACCCATCTTGAGGCATCTTTGACAACGAACCTTATTACACTGGCCACTGTGATGTTTGTTGCAGGTGTTACACTTTGGAAGGTTTCCTCGATACCCTCCTTGTTTATGGCTGCTAGAGGAGTGCTGACTTGGACTCTGGTAGCTGTCCGTCTTTCGCTGCTGAGACTGCACCTGC
Organism: Helianthus annuus; assembly: GCF_002127325.2. Classification (NCBI taxonomy): domain Eukaryota; kingdom Viridiplantae; phylum Streptophyta; class Magnoliopsida; order Asterales; family Asteraceae; genus Helianthus; species Helianthus annuus. The sequence goes on from NC_035436.2 coordinate 115,132,216, forward strand.
ACTGAAACTGACCCCTTGCTAGAATCCCCCTCCCATTTTCTTTTACTTTCACTGGGAGTAGCAAGCGTAGTAGAAGCAGTAGCGGTAGTGGTAGCACTGATACGCTTTGGCAGTTTGCCCTGGTCTACTGCCTGATCTGTGATGCGGTGTGCAAGGCGCTGAATTTCCTGGATGTTGTTGAGGTTAGCCGACGTCACGTGGCTCTGGATTTCTGGCGCCAAACCCTTGAGATACAACTCAATGCGCTTGTATGGTGGGTCTACCATGGTTGGACACAGCACAGCCAACTCATTCGACCTCTTGGTGTAAGCTTCGATTTCTGAACCCACCATCTTCAAATTGTACAACTCATCCTCCAACTTGTGGATGTCTTCTCTTGTGCAATATTCCCTCTTAATCAGTTCTTTGAATTCATTCCAGGGTGTGGCGTTAGCAGCTGCCAACCCTAAGATCTGCACTTGTGCGTTCCACCAAGTGAGCGCAATCCCTTCAAGTGTGCCAGTGGCGAACTTCACCCTGCGAGCCTCAGGGCATTCACACATTTCAAAAACCGACTCGAGCTTTTCAAACCAGTGGAGGAGTCCAACTGCCCCCTCCGTGCCACTGAACGAGCTAGGACGACAGTCCATGAAATTCTTGAATGTGCACCCAGGTTGTTGCTGAGCGGGTTGACCTATTGTGTACGAATAGGGCAAAGTTAAGTACGAGAATTAATGTAGGATCTAAAGATCCTAGTGTCTATACTGCAGGGTATACTACCTGCTTGGGCGGCTGCAACTGCCGCAGCAACGAGAGCCTCTAGCTGGGCTTGAGTCATGGTAATTCGTGCGGCCATTGATCTTCACATCAAAGGCAACATAAGTGAGAAAGGTTCGCGAGTAGTGCGATGACAGAAGAGTGTAAGCACATAAGTATTCTCATGCAATGTCAAGTTGTGAGCAAGGTAATGTAAGCATACTACGAGCAAAGTTCTATGCAAATTCTAGCATGTAGGCAATAAACATAAACCTTATTACCTAGGAAGTTGAGTCTTGCACGTGGAGCGAAGCGTCGTTGTGGATCGTTGAGAGCACTGTTCTGGTTATAGTCTGGTTTTAATAAAAACGTTTTCCCCTTATTAAAACCAAGTTCTCTATAACCAATGGCTCTGATACCAATCTGTCACACCCCCAAAAATCCACCTGCGGAGTATCACCGCTTGGGAGCGTGACTGACCAGGATCAAGCCACCAATCATACAGAACATTGTATAAAGTAAAAGTAATCACATTATAATCCAAACCATTTCCATATGAAAGGTGTTTCCAAAACATAAGTAAGTTAACATTGTTTAGCGGAAGCGTATTATTGTAAAACCCATAGCAAATAAGTATCAGACATCAAAAGTGTTTAACAAGGTGATCACGATCCAAGCCCCACAACGACCAGCTCCTCCGTGTGCAAGCTCCAAGTACCTAACGATCTGCAAGGCATGTAACAGAATGATCAACAAACTAGTTGAGCGAGTTCACATAAAGGAAATGCGTAATAGTAAGTTCATTTGTAATAGGTGGCTCTACTGGGCCGTTTGTATATTTTACTGTGGTGGTGTTCCACGTTTTCCTGTGGTGGTGTTCCACGTTTTCCTGTGGTGGGGTTCCACGTTTTCCTGTGGTGGTGTTCCACGTTTTCCTGTGGTGGTGTTCCACGTTTTCCTGTGGTGGTGTTCCACGTTTTCCTGTGGTGGTGTTCCACGTTTTCCTGTGGTGGTGTTCCACGTTTTCCTGTGGTGGTGTTCCACGTTACTGTGTGGTGGTGTTCCACGTTGTATAACCACTAGACTACTCGTAACTATAGGTATCCTTCACAACCGAGGATAGTAAAGTGGTAGTCTAGGCATAGTGTCAATAATGTATCTAATCAACCTTTCCATCCCATTCCCAACACCCCGGGAACCCCATGCCTTGGTAAGAGTGTGAACTCACCTTGGTTTGCTCGGTATGCTAAGTTATGCGCTCACTAGTAATTAATCACGTCCTACTGTACGCACGTATAACAAATCAGTTCATGTTCACAATGATTCGCATGCAATATAATGTTCACGTAACAGTCAGTTTGTACATCGGCGCAACACGTACCATTTCCTAGTTACTCATCAGCTAGTGCACACAATTACAAATGTAAACATTCATCATCAAGCATGGCATGTCAAATAGTTCATGTATACATTCCATCCTTCGAAGGATGTTTATAATTGCTACTATCCTTCGATCCACTGTTAACTTTCGACACATCAGTGATCTTTCAACACTTACAAGTTTTCACAGTTATCTTTCGGACTAGTTGGTATGTTTCGTACCATCAGTCATCTTTCGACCTAAGGTATCTTTCGGTCAACTTAATTATGTTTCGGTCATATCTATCCTTCGGTCAATGCTATGTTTCGACTACAAGCATCTTTCGATCAATCAACAGTTACGTTTTCACAATCAGTTACGTTTTCACAGGAACAGCAACCCTAATCATCTGTACAGCCGTCATCATCATTACCAAAACATCAGAATCATTTAGCACATCTAATCATAACGCAATCATCCAGAAATCATTGTCTAGCATGAACCTAGTTTAAACGTATCACGAAACCGGTTAACGCACATTAACACATCATCAAACCCTATGTGAAATCTATATCGATATTCAATCGTATTCAAAATCATAATATTCAGGCATGTATCAGTTCAGGTTACATCAACAATCAAGAACACACTACACGTGAACACATACGCATATAAACGAACGATCGAATCAAATAGATTTTACTAACCGAAATGAGGGTTTGGTCGCAAGGGTCTCCTGTGGTTACTAGCTTGCCGTCACAGTTTGGAGAGCTCTAGGGTTGGGAATATGATAGAAAATGACAGCCGATACATGCTGATACGTATTTATACGTATTACAGAAATGGGCCAAGCCCATCTGAAAGACTGGGCCGAAGGATCTGGGTTCCAGTCGAAGGATATGGTCTTGGTTCGAAGGATATGTTTCGAGATCCTTCGAACCGGCAGTTGATCCTTCGAATCGAAGGATATCTTTCGGGGTCCTTCGATTGGCATAACATGTTTCGATCTAAACTAAGTGTTTTAATCATATTCTAATAATAACTTTAATACCACAGCAAGTAATCACATATGTGCAACACGACAATTCATTTCATCAAAACACAACGTGTACAATTACAAGTCCATAATCCAAACAACTAAACAGTCAAAGTCAACGCGCATTTAATGCGAAAGTGAAAGTCAGAAACTCGAGTTGTCACAGTGTTGATAGGTTTTTGCACATTTAGTAATTTTATTCGGGATACAAACCTAAAATTTCAAACTTGTGAAATTCATGGGGAACACTACTTAAATATATAGGTAACCCCTGAAATCTCGTTTGAAAGGTCTCGTATTCTGATATACTAGGTGTTTATACTCTATGATGTCTGGGGTATTATTCCGGGACTTCTGCTGAACGGTAGTTCTGACCTAGTCCTTGGCTAATACTTTATCCAAAATGCTTGAAATATAGCATAAAGCCCTCAGCTGATTAGACAATAAAATTGATAATCATCCGTCGTAGCTGAAAAGATCCTCTAAAGGGGACACACTGCAAAGTCGAAACTGATATCTCTCTGCTGAACGGAAGTTCTGACCTGAGATCCCTCAGTTCTCGTATTTAACCCCTAATTTATGTACAGACATCATTGTAGTATTCTTGCCTGTAAGACTGAATATTGAGATTCTGGATACGGGAGTATATTCAAGAGGTGGGATACATGAATTGAGCTAAGTTCATAAAACATCTGAATCGTATCCTGAATAGATTGAAAATTGTGTGAAAATTTAAGAGGACAACTATATCGACAATCGACGTGAATCGTTTAGAACTTAAAATGATTAAAGCTTAACAATGCTAGTGATTTGTCTCACGAACTGATATGATCCTCTTACACAAACTCACAAAAAATATGTTTGTTTAAAGTTCATTTCTACATTTTAGTTGTTGTTATTGCATTTGTGTTTCATATTTTTGAAAAGTCAAAAAGATTTTCGACAACTGGTGTTGAAGAGCTGATATTCAAAATTCGAGTGCTAAACATGATGAACAGGATTGGGAAATTGTGTTGAAAAATTCTTTGAATGTCATATATAAATGGTTTGAAAGATTGTATGATTAGTTAATCAAGGTCATTCATTTGAACTTGATGTAACTAATATGGTTGTTGAAAATGATTTCTACCGGTAAGTTTACGGGAATTAATTTGTTATAAATTTGTAAAGCTTATGTTGAGGTAGAGAATATGCAGGATAAGCAGGTTTGGACTTCATTATTTCTGACGGTAGCTAATAGTCAAAGTTTGAACCAGATATCTCAGATTCGAGCATATTGAGAGGGGGAGTCAATGAAAGGGGGAGTCTGGATCAACAATCAAAGGGAAGAAATAAGTCAGAGCTAGGTTGTGATCTGAAAACCTGTGAAGAATACTTATGAGGAGAAGACAGAGAGTTGAAGAAAAGACCAAGACCGAAGACTCAGGTGCTGAAGATTGCTGAAGACTACGTCAACATCCAATGGGGAGTCTGTTAGTGCACGGAATGTCTGTTGACTTCGTCTACATCAAGTCTTAGGTCAATATAGATCAACATAGGGTTTAGAATGACGAAATCGTGAAATATGTTGACAGGTTCGCTTATATGAACATTTGTTCATAGGTTCGCTCCTAGGGTCTTACAGGTTCGCTTATCAGTCATTAGATTAGATAGGTTCGCTTATTAGGCTTGATATGGTTCGCTTTTGTGGTAAGTGGGCTGGTTCGCTTTTGTGGCAGTCCACATAAGCGAACCTACACACACTATATATAGTCTGATGTTGTCATTTCAGTAGTAACATGTGGAGCGAACCTAGGTCATTACTTGTGGGACGATACGCTGTCAAATTGTAATCATAAAGCAATAAAAGAGAAGAAATTAGAAAGGAATAGCTGTTGTAACCTTGTATACTCTGTTACCGCCTTTGTATATGAGGATGAGCTACCTTGATTGATGTTTTAGGGTCAAACAACGGTCCAACATCTTTGATAACAATCAGCCTGCATCTGTCTTTTTGATTCGGGTGCCGATAAAAGTTTTGTGTCATTATCTTTTGAGCCTTTGCTTTGCATGACTAGAACAAAACTAGGAAACCCTTGACAGTAGAGGTAGCTAGTGGTGAACCCGTTGTTCTCGATTCTGTTCTTCGAAATTGCCAGTTGAACCTTAATAACCATCTTTTTCCTATAGACCTCACACCGATGCAAATTGGAAGTTTCGACATTATAATAGGGATGGATCGGTTAGCCAAGTATCACGTAGAGGTAGCTTGTTTTGAGAAGATTGTCCGTATACCGCTTTCGACTGGTGAGAAACTTGCTAGTAGTCTTAAATTCGTGTCATGTACTCAAGCTTAAAGGTACCTGCGTAAGAACTATGTTGCCTTCTTGGCACATGTCGTAGAGGAGAAAGGAAAAGGTAAGTCTATTCAAGATATCCCTGTTGTTCGGGATTATCCTGCAGTATTTCCTGAAGAATTACTTGGTTTACCCCAAGCACGCCAAGTTGAGTTCCGTATTGATCTTGTACCTAGTGCTAATCCTATTGCTAAATCTCCGTATCATCTTGCACCGTATGAGATGCAAGAGTTATCCAAACAGCTTCAGGAGCTTTCTGATAAAGGTTTTATTCGTCCTAGCTTTTCACCTTGGAGTGCTCCCGTTCTTTTTGTCAAGAAGAAAGATGGTTCTTTCAGGATGTGCATCGATTATCGTGAGCTTAACAAGCTTACCATTAAGAATCGATATCCCCTACCTCGCATTGATGATCTCTTTGATCAGTTACAGGGTGCTACTTGCTTCTCAAAGATTGATCTATGTTCTGGGTATCATCAACTTCGTGTACTAGAGGAAGATATTCTTAAGACTACATTCCACACGAGATATGGTCATTATGAGTTCACTGTTATGCCATTCGGTTTGACTAATGCTCCTGTTGTTTTCATGGACTTGATGAATAGGGTTTGTAAGCCTTATTTGGACAAGTTCATCATCGTTTTCATTAACGACATCTTGATTTATTCTAAGACACGAGCCGATCATGAGCGACATCTCCGTCTTACTATGGAACTCCTGAAGAAAGAACAATTTTTCGCCAAATTCTCCAAGTGCGAATTTTGGCTTAAGGAAGTTCAATTTTTGGGACATATCGTTAACGAGCAAGGTATTCATGTAGATCCCACCAAGATCAGTGCGATTAAGGATTGGGATACACCTACTACTCCTACTGAGGTTTGTTCATTTCTTGGTCTCGCGGGTTATTACCACTGTTTTATTGAGAACTTCTCCAAGATTGCAGTTCCTCTCACTGCTTTAACTTAGAAGAATAAACCTTTCGAGTGGGGATCTAAACAGGAAGAAGCTTTTCAGGCCTTGAAACAGAAACTTTGTGATGCACCTATCTTATCTTTATCTGAGGGCAACGACGATTTTGTCGTATATTGTGATGCATCCAACTTGGGTCTTTGCTGTGTTCTCATGCAAAGGAACAAAGTCATAGCATATGCATCAAGACAGTTGAAAATACACGAGAAGAACTACACGACTCATGATCTTGAGTTAGGTGTTGTAATCTTTGCTCTCAAAATCTGGAGACACTACCTGTACGGTATCACTGACCACAAAAGCCTCCAGCATATTTTCATTCAGAAAGAACTTAATATGAGGCAGCGACGTTGGGTTGAACTTCTAAATGACTATGATTGCGAAATTCGCTACCATCCTGGTAAGGCGAATGTTGTGGCTAATGCATTGAGTCGTAAAGAGTGTGTCAAGCTTCATCGTGTTCAGGTTCGATCTGATATTCAAACCCGCATCTCTCAGCCTCAACATACTTGTGTTACACAAGACTTGATGGGTAAAGAATTACCATATCATATTAAGCCTGATCTTGAACAGAAAGACAATGGATTGTATTATTTCATGGACCGTTTATGGGTCCCAAGTCAAGATAATCTTAGCACTTTGTTAATGGATGAAGCTCACAAGTCTCGTTATTATATTCATCCTGGTGCAGACAAAATGTATAAGGATCTTCGAACCCAGTATTGGTGGCTGGGTATGAAGAAAGACATTGCCTTGTACGTATCCAAATGCCTTACTTGTCTTAAGGTTAAGGATGAACATCAACATCCCTCTAGATTACTGGAGCAACCAAAGATACCAGTTTGGAAATGGGAAAACATTGCTATGGATCTCATTACTAAGTTGCCACGCACTAAGAAAGGTCATGATGCCATTTGGGTAGTTGTTGATCGTCTTACAAAATCAGCGCATTTCTTGCCGATCCGTGAGGATCTATCTGCTGACAAACTTGCCAAAATCTATGTGGATGAGATTGTATCCCGACATGGTTTTCCTTTGAACATTATATCTGATAGAGATGCTCGATTTTCGTCTCACTTTTGGAGAACCATGCAATCTGCAATGGGTACCCAACTTAATTTAAGCACAACTTATCATCCGCAATCAGATGGTCAATCTGAAAGAACAATCCAGACATTGGAGGATATACTTAGAGCTTCTGTGATCGATTTTGGTGGTAGTTGGGATTCGTACCTTCCGTTGATTGAATTCTCCTACAACAATAGTTATCACTCCAGCATCAACACGGCACTTTTCGAGGCTTTATACAGTCGAAAATGTCGTTCACCAGTCTGCTAGAATGAGATCGGTGAAGCTCAGCTTACTGGACCTGAGCTCATTCTAGAGACTACAGATAAGGTTAAGAAAGTTTGCGATAACCTTCAGACAGCTAGAAGCCGTCGAAAGAGTTACGTGGATAGACGACGCAAGCCCTTAGAATTTCAAGTCGGTGATCACGTTCTACTCAAGGTTTCACCTTGGAAAGGTGTGATTAGATTTCGAAAGAAAGGAAAACTTACACCCAGATATGTTGGACCATTCAATATCGTTGAAAGAATCGGAAAAGTGGCCTACAGACTTGAGTTACCTCCTGAACTTGGAAATGTTTATCCAACCTTTCACGTGTCCAATCTCAAGAAGTGTTTAGCTGATGAGAATCTCCACATACCACTTGATGAAATTCGAGTTGATAACACGATGCACTTTGTTGAGAAGCCTGTGGAAACAATGGACCGTGAAGTCAAGAAACTCAAACGCAAGCACATACCTATCGTCCAAATTCGCTGGGAATCTAAACGTGGACCACAATTTACTTGGGAAAGTGAAGATCAAATGAAGGCGAAATATCTACATCTATTCTCACAAGTTTCCTCTAAATAAATTCCGGGACAAAATTTCCTAAAGTAGGGGAGACTGTGACATCTGTGCTTGTAATCATTGTATGAACTCTAAATAGTTCAATTATCAATAAAACAATGTGATTTGATCCCAATATTTGTTTATTTATGTTTGGCATTTTGCACGTTTTGATTTTGTTCAATTTCAAACTCTATATCACTTTCTTGAAAGTTATACGCAAACTGATGCATAAACGTAATCAGTTTAATGCGACAAACACTCCGGACATCAACATGCGCTTAACATACCTTAAATAACCTTTACATCACTTAGAAATAAGGTTTAAAGGGTTTGGTATGGCAAAAACAAGTTTATTCGATCGCAGGGACTATTTGCGACAAACTCCGAAAGTCTGCCGATTCGTATAGTAACGTACATTCCGGAACATGATCATAAGTTAAACATGCCATAAATATCCTTTACATAGCTTAGAAATAGGCTTTGACGGGTTCGGTATGCGAAAATAAACTTATTTGATCAAACAGGGACTAAAAGCGTCAAAAAATGCATAAGTTTGCATTTACGCGCATATCTTACGTTCTAAACATATCCGGACAACCAAAAATTTTTGTAATATTTAAAATATTTGTAGGATCGGTTTTAACAGCGTACGATTGCGTAACGAACGTTCGACGTGCGGAATCCGTGAACGTGCGTGACCGAACACACCAGAACGTACTAGAACCGTGATTCTATTGAATAAGATGACGCGTACAATGTAAGAATCACATAGAGAGAACTTTCTCTCTCTAGACTTTCTCTCTCTAAACTTGAATATCTAAATCTCCAAAATGAGCAAAAGTCTTTAATGAGAACCATAATGGTTCTATTTATAGGCCAAGGTATAAGGAGGTTCTTCTTATTTACCATTATGCCACCTTGCCTTTTAGTAACTAGATATTACAATATAATCCTAGATTTCTACAGTTTCAGCGACGGTTTGAATTGATGGAGGCGATATACATTAATGCACCAACAATATTTTATTTTAGTGATTGGAATGCTAAAATTTCATTCGTCGCGTAATTTGGATCGTTTTTTGCGTCCGTTGGTGTTTCGTCATAATTAACCGAATAAAATGACCGTACGGCCAAAAGAACCGACATCCGAGATGTTTTCAAGCAAATTTCATGTTCCCTAAACTTTGACATCATTATTGAGCCTTGAAAATGGGTTAACGGGGCTTAAACGTGTCAAAAATCAAGTTTGGAGCATACAGGGACCAAAACTGCCAAAACCTGAAAACTTTCATCCTAACCTGCCAGGAGTGTCGCGACAGAAACTCTGTCACCTTCCGCGTGTCGCTTGAGAGTGCATTGTAAAGAAAACCAGTTTCTTCAATCGGCGGTTGTTTCAGTGGGTTTTTACAATAGTTTTTCAATACATGGAGCTTGATTTGGTATTCTAATCTGCGGGTAACATGTGTATGGCCAAGATTAAGCTTTGGTTTACTCTAAAACACATGTCAATGATCAAATGGATCAAGAAAATCTATAATAACCCACCAATTCTTCACATTTCAACTTGCTCATTTGCATTTTATGCTCTCATTTACTTATTGAAGCTATCCCTCTGGTTGAAGGCTTCAAATATTTAGATTTCTTTGTTCTTGATCCAAGCTTGGACCCTTTGTAAGTCTCATTCATGCTTGGTTTTGTATTTTAAGCATGAAAGTCAAATAGTGTTTGGCTTTCTGCTTTGACCATGGTTTGGTCAACACAAAGTTCGTTTGAACTTTGCAACGTGAGCGTAATCATGATAGTTATAGTCCCCTGTGACAATACCTACTGATTACCACGTTGATTAGGCGTAGTGACGAGTCAAAGTTTCGGTCAAAGTACGTATTCATGCGTATTTTGCAACGAAGCCATTTTTTGGTATCAAAACACATTGTTTTGATATCAAACTTGTTTTCTAACTTAGTTAAACATGTTTTAACATGTTTAACTCGTCACTTTTAGTCTAATGCTTGTTTAGGGTCGTAAGATAAGCGGTCTAAACAACCGCTAAGACTTTCGAACCCGACCCGTTTGGTCGATCGTTAGGATCCGACCAAAAATATTTTGTGACCATAGTTGTATAGGGAATAACCTTCCAATGTTATACCTTATGGTGCACTGAACATTGTTATTGTTATTGTTTGCCTGATTTATCTGGGTGATAAGGTTCGGGAGTACAACAGCGATTTGCTGAGTGATTAAGGCTGCCAAAGCGGCATCCTGAGCTTGATCACGTCGAGGAGACATATTCTAAAAGGGTAAAGAAACATGAGGGAAAATGAGTGAGATGTCATTGGATATTCAAAACTGGATGTTGAGAATATCGACAAGGCATAATGATTGTGATCATTTGTTCGTTACTTAAAACAAACAAATGAAACTGAGACAAATCAAAGTAAATAGGTCAATATAATGTATCACTGAGGACATGCTCGCCTATAAGTGAACACTCACCCCAAGAGTTCCCAGGTAAGAGTGACTGGTCCGATACTGCGGATTTGTACGAACACTCTAGCCTTAGACAGAAAACTCAGGGTATAGGCATTCACTCTTCCAGTTGGCACGTGTTCACATTATTTAGACCCCAAACTTTGACGAGATTTTGAAAACTCAAAAGGCACAAAGCCAAGGATGAATCAAACCGGAAGGGTTCAAAACCATATAACAGAGGGTTCAAAACCTTATAACATAAGGTTCAAAACCTTATAACAGAAGGTTCAAAACCTAGTAATCAATCATCCAAGAACAGATGATTAATTTTCGAAGCGGATTCGTTATTGTGTTCTCGTTGTGGTTATCACCTAAGGATAGGTGAAGGCATTGTTTTACGACTAAACGCAAGTAAACTCGCGTTAGGGTCCTAGGAAGGTTATAGTCTAGGTCAAAGCATTACTAATAACCTAATTCCCTATAACCATTGGCTCTGATACCAACTTTTCTGTCACACCCCGACCACATAAAACAACAACACGTGGCGGAAACGTCGGGGAGTGTTGTAACAGAATCATTGTTTCATAACCATGGAATAGATAGTTTCGTTTTATTGAATTATTGAACTAAATGTTTTGATACAAATTAGATAAATACAACTATTATCCTCCAAGTTTTAAAGTTGCCAAGGCCTTGTCCATTCCTATGTGAGAATACACCAATATCATCAATCAAGCATCATCAACTATTGTACCTGAAACACATGTGAAAATAGGTACGTCAGCATAAAAATGCCGGCGAGTACATAGGTTTTGTATGAGTTTCAGATTCATGGCTCGTTTTACATATTTCAATACTTATTTAAAAACCTTGTTTTGAAAAGTATAGTATTGCGACATAAATAACCAACTCAAATCAAATTGGTTATATTTTATAAAAAATCTCGTAGCCATGATTCTTAACCCCAAAACATTTGTTTAATTAAATCCAGATTTGTAAATCGTTTATGGAATAAAACTCGAATAGTATAATATATTGTTGGAAAACCTTGTATTACAACTTTGTTTTGTTTACCATTGCCCAAGTGATCTAGATAACGCAACGGTATATAATGTATTAAAAGCACTTATATATAGGAAGTACCAGCGGCGTATCCACCATGCTTTTAACACATTATACCCGCCCCGTTACCTAATCACTTCCCTATCCCATTGGTTCAAACAGGTTTCGACGGTTCATGTCAATCAATGGTTACAAACGGTTCACATAGTCAAGTAGTCACAAACGGTTCATATAGTCCAACGGTTCATCTAGTCAACGGTTGCAAACGGTTCACATAAGCAACAGTTACTAACGGTTCACATAGTCAAATGATTACAAACGGTTCACATGATCAAATGGTTACAACGGTTCAAATGATCAAATGGTTACAACGGTTCAAATGATCAAATGGTTATACAACGGTTCAAAATGTAAAACAATGTGTCCATATGCTGGATGAGCATATGCGACAAAATGTAGTATATGGAAATCAATGTGCTAGCATGTTAAGTGAACATACATAGCAAAACATAATGAAATCGTGTACTAATAATGTACTATTGAACATAGTAAGTATATGATATAAAAACATGGGAAACATGAAAGTATCAAGTAGGCACATGTGTTCCACCCCAAAACAGTTTGAAAACAGTAAAAGAGGGGACTATGTACTCACCTGAGGGTGCTTAGAAGTCTTGAACAACAACCAAGCAAAGCTAGAGTGATCAGGGAATCAAACGGCACCCTATATAGGTAACTATGTAAATAACCGGACCTAAATCGGGAGATAGGATAGAATGAGGTTCTATAAATCAAACGAGTAATTAAACTCGTATGGTATGATTTAATAGACCTTACATTCAGATTGGAAAGCCTACCTAAGTGCTTTTGACCCGTTTCGACACATTATGGTAACATAAGCTACTATAAGGCGTCGTTAGCGTAAAACTATGTTCGGATGGTTAACTATGTGCTATGCCAAGTCTTACATGCCCAATTATCCCTAAACATGTTACTAAATCAGATTATATGTCAAAAATAAGTTCACATAGGCAAAATACGGATTTTAGCTTTAAAAGGGCATTTTGGTCATTTCCTATGGGCATACAAGCTAACTAGCAAATGACTAACCAATCCTATGTGATCATAAGGTATAACCTCAGTGGTTATTCCCTATGCAACTATGATCACTAACTAAGCTTGGTCGGATCCTAAAGATCGACCAAACGGGTCGGGTTCGAAAGGCTAAGCGGTTGTTTAGACCGCTTACCTTACGACCCTAAACAAGCACTAAACTAATAGTGTCGAGTTAAACATGTCAAAACATGTTTAACCTACTGATTTGGTATTAAAACAAGGTGTTTTGATACCCTAAAGTAGTTCCGTTGCAAAATGCGTGCTAAAACGCATTTTGACCGAAACTTTGACTCGACACTACAACTAGCTAACGTGGTAATCAGCGGTTATAATCACGAAGGATTATAATGTCACACCCCCAAAATCCACCTGCGGAGTACCACCGCTTGGAGGCGTGACATGACCAGGATCAAGCCATCAATCATATCAAACATAGCATTTAATAATAATAAAAGTCGTTAAGGTAGTTCATCACGACATGATTGATGTTCAAAAACCAAACATTGTTTAAGTAGCGGAAGCATAGTAATGTAAACTCAAAATAGTTATAAGTTCTGATATTGTTCATGATCCATATCCCACAACGACCTGCTCCTCCCTGTGCAAGCTCCCATAAAGTACCTAAGGTCCTGCAAGGCATGCAGCAAATAATCAACAAACTAGTTGAGCGAGTTCACAGAAAGTAAGTGCGTAAAAGTAATGCGTAAGTTCATCTAGTGGGGGTTTCCCATGTATATACTACTGGTGAGGGATTCTCACGTTTATCCTTTATAATGGGGGCTTCCCATTATGGTACTTACTAGACTAGTGCAACCATGTGTTCTTCTTAAACCGAGAACAGGAATACGTACAGGGTCACGTAGGCTTTACGTGACGTGCCCTTCCCCGAGGACAGTGGTACGCGTGGGGGCTACGCAGGATTTACGCAGCGTGTCCTTCCGACCCGGAAGACAGTAGAAGGTATTGGGTTACGTAGGCTTTACGTAACGTGTCCTCCCGACCCGGGAGACAAATGGCAAATACTGGGTTACGTAGGCTTTACGTAACGTGTCCTGACTATCCTGAGGACGATGGTCTATAGTCTAGCGATTTCGTAAGTACGGGTAATCATTCCATATCCAACATATCCAACATATCCAACCCAATTCCCAACCCGGGAATCCCATGCCTTGGCTGTGTGAACTCACCTTGGTTTGCTCGGCAGATACACAAAGAGTACAGGTAAGCTAGTAAATGGTCAACCACGTCCTATCATGGTTATAATACAAGTCAGGTTTTGACTTCATGTAATGCACGTATAAAACATACAAGTTAACATGTTTCGAGCACTTATAGAACATGGTAACACTTAGCAGTCAAGAGCATACTTGTGCGTTCTAATCTTGGCCCAACATAACCCGGCCCAATATATTAAACTTGTGTGATCCAATGTCTAAGCCCAAACGACAATCAGCCCAATTACATACTACCAAATACATATCGGCCCAAATGCATAACGCATGACAGTCAATTGCATAAGTCCAAAAGGTTTGGTCCAGAATGATTGGGCCCGTGACAGTGTAGGCCCAAAACAGTGCACGTGCATACTTGGTCTCGAGTCGCAACCGGCGATCTCGAGTCGCAACAGGGAATTACGAGTCGCAGCAAGGGATTACGAGTCGCAACAGGAGGTTACGAGTCGCAATGGTGATCTCGGCTTGTCATGGTCTGGTTACGAGTCGCAACATGACTCGCAACCGTGGTTGCGGCTCGTGCTGATGTGGTCTCGAGTCGAGACTGTGGGTTCCCGACTCGCAATCTGGGTCGCAACCAAGCGTGTAACAGCTTTCCTGATTTCATGCAATTCTGTTACAACATTTATGCAAATCAATTATCGTTGTCAGTTTCCAAAAAAAAATCAATTAACAACTAACAGTTTACCATTCAAGAAATCATCGATCAAACAGGGTTTTCTAAACCTTAATTCGTATGAACAACAACATGAACAACACTTAAACAATTCATCAATAACTATACAACATTCATACCAATCATCTAGCCATTCTATCAACCGGTTATTATATAAACAAGCATCCAAATCCTGTGAACTAGTACCCGATCATCACATCGTCAACAACCATAAAATTAATACATGAAGGTTGATTTACAAACACTATTAACTATAATCACAGAAGATCATGCGAACAAGGATTCTCAGTTGTTAACAACATCACATACAATGACACATGAATCATACATACTAACATACTAACCGAATGGATTGGAACAAAGAGAAGGTGAGCCGAGATCCTTGATCCGAAGAAGGATTGTTTGCCGTCGGATTTCCAAGCAAGCCGAGAGAGAGAAAAGTAGCAACTAGGGTTCTTGTGTGTATTGTGGTTTTGTAAAAAGTGGGGAATGGTTACAACATTCCCATATGTCAATCGGCTAAGGTAGGGGTGGGCCGAACCCTCTCTTGGGCTGCCCAAGGTTCCGTGTGCAAAGCATAAGGCCCGAATGGGCTTGTGCGATTAGTTATGGTGTGCGGTTTGGACTCGTGTAACATTCTCATAACATACATACACATAAGGCACATAACAAACATTCATTTAAAATCATATAATTCAGTTCTCATAAGCATGTAGCGTTACACAAATTAAGTCTAAAGTTCGAGTTGTCACATTATCCCCAACTAATTGGAAATTTCGTCCCGAAATTTGGTATGCACTCACTGAGGAAGCTAGGTAAGTTCAATCGTTCACTGGTTTTCCTGGGGTGTCACATCCTCCCCCCGTTGATCTGGAATTTCGTCCCGAAATTCCGAAGTAGTAGCTTCAGCCTCAGTAGTGGTAGCATTGGTTTCGAATAACTGGGGGTACTTTGCTGTCATCCTGTCTTCGCGTTCCCAGGTGTACTCTGGACCACGTTTGGAGTTCCAACGTACTTGAACAAGAGGGATTCTCTTGTTTTTGAGGACCTTCACATCCCGGTCCGTGATTTCTACTGGTTCCTCGACGAACTGCAACCGCTCGTCGATAGTGAGTTCCTTAAAAGGAATGATGAGGGTTTCATCTGATAGGCACTTCTTCAGGTTCGATACATGAAAGACATTGTGAACTGCCCCGAGTTCAGCTGGTAGGTTCAATCTGTAGGCTACCTTGCCAATCTTTTCTATGATTTCGAATGGTCCGACGTGTCGCGGATTCAGTTTGCCCCGTTTGCCAAAACGAACCACACCCTTCCAGGGTGAGACTTTTAGTAAAACCCGGTCCCCGACCTGAAATTCCAAAGGCTTTCTACGCTTGTCGGCGTAGGCTTTCTGACGGTCGCGTGCTGCCGCCATGCGTTGTCGTATCTGTGCAATCTTTTCTATGGCGTCCACTACTATCTCTGGACCCGTAATCTGACTATCCCCCACCTCTGCCCAACAGAGAGGTGACCGGCATTTACGCCCGTACAATGCCTCGAATGGAGCGGCTTGAATGCTGGTGTGATAACTATTATTATACGAGAACTCCACCAAAGGGAGGTGCTTTTCCCAGCCGTTGCCGAAATCTATGACGCATGCCCGAAGCATGTCTTCTAGAGTTTGGATCGTACGCTCAGACTGCCCATCCGTCTGAGGATGATATGCTGTGCTCATGTCTAATCGTGAGCCGAAAGATTTGTGCATCGCTTGCCAAAGCTCTGACGTGAATCGTGCATCGCGATCCGAAATGATGGACGTGGGCACCCCGTGCCTCGAAACAACTTCTTTAAGATAGACGTCTGCGAGAGTGGAGAACTTATCCGTTTCCTTTATAGGTAAGAAGTGTGCAGACTTGGTGAGTCGGTCCACGATCACCCATATGGTATCATTCCCACGCTGGGATCTAGGTAGGCCTGTAACGAAATCCATGGAAATTTCTTCCCATTTCCACTGAGGTATCTTAGGCTGCTGGAGTAGGCCCGCTGGTTTCTGATATTCGACCTTGACTCTCGCACAGGTCAAGCATTTTCCAACGTACGTAGCGATGTGGGCCTTCATACTAGGCCACCAATAAGTAGTGCTGATGTCGTGGTACATTTTATCCGACCCTGGATGTACCGAGTAGCGAGACTTGTGTGCTTCGTCCATCACAAGTTCGCGTAGACCGCCATAAAGTGGGACCCAAATACGCCCCGTTACATAGTAGGCGCCGTCTTCCTTTAGTTCCATTTGCTGTCGTGAGCCGCGTAAGGCTTCAGCCTTAACGTTTTCTGGTTTCAATGCTTCTACCTGAATCGTAAGCTGTAGCGCTCGCACGCGCCGAGGTAAAGTGTCTTTCCGACTGAGGGCGTCAGCCACAACATTGGCTTTGCCTGGATGGTACTTGATAGCGCATTCGTAATCGTTCAGTAATTCAACCCATCGTCGTTGACGCATGTTCAAATCTTTCTGCTTAAGAATATGCTCGAGACTCCTGTGATCGGTGTAAATCGTGCACCTGGTACCGTACAGGTAGTGTCGCCATATCTTAAGCGCGAAAACCACAACTCCCAGCTCTAAATCGTGCGTCGTGTAGTTCCGTTCATGAATCTTTAGTTGACGAGAGGCGTAGGCAATAACTTTATCCCGCTGCATCAATACACAACCCAGACCCTGTATTGATGCGTCACAATATACTACGAAGTCATCCGTGCCCTCTGGCAGTGAGAGAATAGGTGTGCTGCAAAGCCTATCCTTTAGATACTGAAAAGCAGTTTCCTGCGTGTTGCCCCAACGGTAGGTGACACCCTTCTGTGTCAGTAGTGTAAGTGGTTGCGCGATCTTCGAGAAATCCTTGATAAACCGTCTGTAGTAACCTGCCAAACCCAAGAATTGGCGTATTTCCGTTGGCGTTCGTGGTGCAGGCCAGTTCCTGATCGAGTCTACCTTGGATGGATCGACATGGATCCCATCCTTGTTCACTACGTGGCCTAGAAAATGGACTTCACGAAGCCAGAAGTCGCATTTCGAAAACTTAGCGTATAGCTGTTCCTTCCGAAGGAGTTCCAAAATAAGGCGAAGATGCTGCTCGTGTTCCTCCTGACTCTTGGAGTAAATCAGAATGTCGTCGATGAAAACAATGACGAACTTGTCAAGATAGGGTTTGCACACCCTGTTCATAAGATCCATAAATACAGCAGGCGCGTTCGTTAACCCGAACGGCATGACAAGAAACTCGTAGTGACCGTAACGAGTTCTGAATGCAGTTTTGGAGACGTCCTCATCCCGGACTCTCAGCTGATGGTACCCCGACCTCAAATCTATCTTCGAATAGTAGCACGACCCTTGCAACTGGTCGAATAAGTCGTCTATGCGTGGAAGAGGATAACGGTTCTTCACCGTCACCTTGTTGAGTTCACGGTAGTCGATGCACATCCTGAACGTACCGTCTTTCTTTTTCACGAAAAGCACTGGAGCTCCCCAAGGCGAAGAGCTTGGACGAATAAAGCCCTTTTCCAAGAGCTCTTGTAGCTGCTTTGACAGTTCCTCCAATTCTGATGGAGCTAGGCGATATGGTGCGCAAGCTATGGGTGCTGCTCCTGGAGCGAGCTCGATTTGAAATTCGACCTGACGATGAGGCGGTAAGCCAGGTAAGTCTTCAGGAAACACCTGAGGGTAGTCACGTACAATTGGAATATCCTCCAATTTCTTTTCTTTTGCTGATGCGTCTGTAACGAGTGCCAAGATTGCGGTGTGACCCTTCCGCAGGCACTTCTGAGCCTTCAAGAAAGAGATGATGCCAACCACAGCACCACTCTTGTCGCCTTGGACTTCGAGAGGTTCTTGACCAGAACGTGGAATGCGAATAATCTTCTCGCTGCATAAGATCTCTGCCTGATGTTGGGACAACCAATCCATCCCAATCACGACGTCGAAGCTACCCAAAACTATGGGAATGAGGTCGATAGAGAAAGCTTGACCAGCTAGGATAAGATTACAACCCTGAACTACGTGCGTGGCTTCTAGACTTTTACCGTTAGCTAACTCTACTACATGTTTGGTGGGTAAAAGTGTTGGTGCACGTTTTAGCAGTTGACACATTTTCACAGACATATAGCTTGTATCCGCACCCGAATCAAACAAAACAGTAACGTAAATATTGTCGAGGAGAAACTTACCCATAACCACATTGGGATCGTTCACTGCGTCACCTCGACCCAGCACAAAAGCGCGTCCCCTAGCCTCGTTGCCATTATTGTTGTTGTTTCCACCGTTGTTGTTCCCGTTGCCCTGGTTATTGTTGTTGCGATTCTGGTTCAACTGAGGGCAGTCGCGTTTGAAATGACCTTCAGCCCCACACTGAAAACATCCCCGGTTTCCACGCTGTGGCTGCTGCTGCTGCTGCTGCTGGTTCTGTGGAGCTGGTTGTTGCTGTTGCTGATTCTGGTTTGCAGGCCGTGGGCTCCTACAGTCTTTGGCCTCGTGCCCCATCTTGAGACACCTTTGGCAACGACCCTTGCTGCATGGGCCGCTATGGTGCCTGTTGCAATTGTGACACTTGGGGTGAAATCCCTGATATCTTCCCCGTCTATGACCACCAGAGGATTGCTGACTGGGACTCTGGTAGTGGTCAGTCTTCTGTTGCTGAGCTTGAGACTGAACGGATGCTGAACCTTTACTAGAATCTCCATCCCACTTTCTTTTGCTGTCACTAGTAGTAGCAGGAGTAGCTGAAGGAGTGACTGTAGCAGTAGCGTTGACACGCTTAGGCAGTTTATTCTGATCCACCGCCTGATCGGTAATGCGATGAGCGAGGCGCTGAATTTCCTGAATGTTGTCGAGATTAGCCGATGTGACATGGCTCTGGATTTCTGGCGCCAATCCCTTGAGATACATCTCAATGCGCTTGTATGGAGGATCCACCATAGTTGGGCACAGCACGGCTAGCTCATTTGACCGTTTAGTATACGCCTCAATCTCGGACCCAACCATTTTCAGATTATACAGCTCGTCTTCCAACTTGTGAATATCTTCACGCGTACAATACTCACGCTTGATGAGTTCTTTGAAATCGTTCCATGGGGTGGCGTTAGCAGCTGCCAACCCTAAGATCTGAACTTGGGCGTTCCACCAAGTTAATGCTATTCCTTCCAAGGTGCCAGTTGCATACTTAACCTTGCGAGCCTCAGGGCACTCGCACATTTTGAATACTGACTCTAGCTTTTCAAACCAATGGAGGAGTCCCACTGCCCCCTCTGTGCCGCTGAAAGTACTTGGACGACAGTCCATGAAGTTCTTAAAGGTGCAAACTTGCTGCGCTGGTTGACCTATTGTGTACGAATAGGGCAAAGTTTAAATACGAGGGCTAGTTTAGGAGTGTAGGATCTAAAGATCCTAGCGTAAGTTAGGACTACAGGATATACTACCTGCTTGAGCAGCTGCAAGTGCCGCAGCAACTTGAGCTTGAACGAGAGCCTCTAGCTAGGCTTGAGTCATGTTGATTCGTCCAGACATGATCTTCATTGTAAAAAGTAATGTAAGTGAGAGTGGTTCACGAGTAGGTCGATGACAGAAAAGCGTAAGCACGTAGGGATTCTCATGCTATAGTATCATGTGTATCTAAACGTAATGCGAGCAAAGTTCTAAGCGGTTCTAGCATACAGGCAATAAACATAAACCTTATTACCTAGGATGTCGAGTCTTGCACGTGGAGCGAAGCGTCATTGTGGATCGTTGAGAGCACTGTACTGGTTATAGTCCGGTTTTAATAAAAACGTTTTCCCATATTAAAACCAAGTTCTCTATAACCAATGGCTCTGATACCAATCTGTCACACCCCCAAAATCCACATGCGGAGTACCACCGCTTGGAGGCGTGACATGACCAGGATCAAGCCATCAATCATATCAAACATAGCATTTAATAATAATAAAAGTCGTTAAGGTAGTTCATCACGACATGATTGATGTTCAAAAACCAAACATTGTTTAAGTAGCGGAAGCATAGTAATGTAAACTCAAAATAGTTACAAGTTCTGATTTTGTTCATGATCCATATCCCACAACGACCTGCTCCTCCCTGTGCAAGCTCCCATAAAGTACCTAAGGTCCTGCAAGGCATGCAGCAAATAATCAACAAACTAGTTGAGCGAGTTCACAGAAAGTAAGTGCGTAAAAGTAATGCGTAAGTTCATCTAGTGGGGGTTTCCCATGTATATACTACTGGTGAGGGATTCTCACGTTTATCCTTTATAATGGGGGCTTCCCATTATGGCACTTACTAGACTAGTGCAACCATGTGTTCTTCTTTAACCGAGAACAGGAATACGTACAGGGTCACGTAGGCTTTACGTGACGTGCCCTTCCCCGAGGACAGTGGTACGTGTCACACCCCCAAAATCCCACCTGCGGAGTACTACCGCTTGGAGGTGTGACTGACCAGGATCCAGCCACCAATCATACTGAACAAGCATATAAGTAGTTATAAAAGTTTAACCATCACGATTGGTATTCAAAAACAAATAAGTTTAAGTTGCAAGCGGAAGCATAAGTTTAAAGTTATAACATAAGTTCCAAAAAATTTCAAGTTAAACATAGTCTTATAGCAATTCCTGTCCCACAACGATCCTCCTCCATGCAAGCTCCAGCTAAGTACCTATGGTCCTGCAAAGCATGTAGTAACGAGTCAACAACTAGTTGAGTGAGTTCACGGGTGGGCGTTCGTTTTAGTTGTTTCGAAAACAGTTTACTTTATCTGGCATCCTGCCGTGGGGGTTACCCCATAGTTTAAAAACGTGACAAGTTCGTTCCCAGTTACTCCGGCACTCCGGCCGTGGGGGCTACCCCATGTAGTTATCAGGCATTTCGGCCGTGGGGGCTACCCCATGTAGTTATCAGGCATTTCGGCCGTGGGGGCTACCCCATGTGTATACTAGACTCGTTACCGTATCGATTGCTGACTGTAGTCATGTTTATGTGCCCTGAAAACATCAATGTCTATCATCATTGACGTGCCCCAGATCCATTAGTTCACGCCCGTCCTCTGCGGCACGGTGTGAGGCTTGTCAGACCTAAATAGCGCTATCTAACTAATGACCCGCTCGCCATTGGCCCGGCGATTAGTCGATACAAAAAGGAGGGACTTCGTGATAGAGTTTTAGTCTAGTACGTTTATCTGTCCATCCGGACGAGGAATTACATTCCTGAACCACTAACGTCCTACCCAAGGTAGACGAGGAACCCACGTTCCTTAACCCCGTTCCCAACCCAGGGAATCCCATGCTTTGTAAAGGGTGTGAACTCACCTTGGTTTGCTCGGCAGTTAATCGCAGAAAGTCAATCAAGTCGCAAGTAGTCAGTTACGTCCTAACACGGATATCACTTATAATCAGATTCAAGCCAGCAATGCACGTATGTTTAACACGTATGGCAAACACGTTTAACAGTTCACAGTTCTCAGTTAACAATCAGACATAATCCAAAGTCTAAGTGTAAGGCCCAAACAGTTGGGCTCGTGATAACAGACCCAAATAACATCTCAACAGTAGCACAGAAGTCCATAAATTCGGCCCACTAACTTAGGCCCGAGGTGTGGTCTCGAGTCGCAACTGGACTCGCAAGCATGGTCTCGAGTCATGCTGTGTGTGCTGATCTCAGGTGGTTGCGAGTCGCAACCGGTGTCGCAACCGTGGTCTCGGTTCATCATGCTGAGGTCTCGAGTCGCAACGGGACTCGTAACCTGTGGTTTCGGCTTGTCCTGATATGGTTGCGAGTCGCAACCGCGTGGTCTCGAGTCATCACGCTGTGGTTGCGAGTCGCAACGGGTGATTGCGAGTCGGTAAGATGTCATTTTCACGTTCAGGTGCTGATGCAGATAGTCAGATTAATGGTACAATATAATCAGGCCCAAATCCGGAAATAACCAATAGAAATTCACTAACATATTTCCTAATCATGCTATTAGTCAAATGTGGATCAAAATCACAAGGGTTTTTCAATCTTCAACTATCATTCAAAGTGTTCTTCAAATATTCAAACCCATCTTCATCAAGTTCATAACATTTTAACCACTTATTCAATCAACACTATGAACAAGCATCAAAACACTAAGCACAACACATAACCCGGTTTTCATACAAGTCCGATTTCATGACATATGTAACCCGATTTCATGTTCATCAACATAAGTGGTTCAAACTTCATTTAGACACAACATATCACATCTTGCCATATAATATATGTTAACCGGTTATCAACATGGTGCATATTAGAATCATCATAAACATCAAGAACATCATGTAATCTCTAACTATAGACATCATCTCATGCATACATCCATTCAAGCACAAACACAACAAAAATTAACCATAAAAATACTAACCGGTTGGTGATGTGTGTGTGTGTG
Source organism: Helianthus annuus (assembly GCF_002127325.2). Classification (NCBI taxonomy): domain Eukaryota; kingdom Viridiplantae; phylum Streptophyta; class Magnoliopsida; order Asterales; family Asteraceae; genus Helianthus; species Helianthus annuus. The sequence goes on from NC_035436.2 coordinate 115,155,524, forward strand.
CCGATCCAAAGTCCAAATCCGAGGGTTTCTTGTGTCAACCGAGTGGATCCGAGAGTCTTGGAGATGTGTTTGTGTGCTAGAGTTCTAGTGGGAGAGAAGATAGAAGTGTGTGTGTGTTCTAATGTTCAACAAAGTGGTAACAAGTAACTAGGGGTGGTGTATTTATAGTCAAGTTCCAAATGGTGCACCCTTAGTGGGTTTCGAGTGGGATTTACGGCCCAAAGGCCCAACCGGCCAAAGGTTCTCGGCCCAAAGGCCCATTCGGTCACTATTCACTCGAGACCTCATGGTCTCGAGTCGGGTTCTTTGTTCTCGGGTTGGGTTCTCGGTTCACATAAAACACGTACACGTATATATATACAAATGCACACATACAAAGCACATAAAAGTTCACGTTTATCATTAAGTTTAATCATTCAACTAATCACATAATGTACAAGCAAGTTACATCACGACACAACGAAAGGTTCTAGATTTCGAGTTGTCACATCATCCCCAAGCTGAAAGAAATTTCGTCCCGAAATTTGATGGCACTCACTGAGGAAGCTAGTTAAGTTGCATGGTTTTCCTGGTTTTCCTGGGGTGTCACATCCACCCCCCGTTGATCTGGAATTTCGTCCCGAAATTCCGTAGCTTCAGCCTCAGTAGCGTTTGTACTGTTCTCAAACAGTTGGGGATACTTTTGTTTCATCCGATCTTCGCGCTCCCAGGTAAACTCTGGGCCGCGACGTGAGTTCCAACGAACTCGAACAAGAGGTATTCTAGTGCTCTTGAGGACCTTAACATCCCGGTCCGTGATTTCGACAGGTTCTTCGACGAATTTCAACTGTTCGTCGATCGTGAGTTCCTTCAGAGGAACTACGTGCGTCTCATCTGACAGACACTTCTTCAGATTTGACACATGGAAAACGTTGTGAACTGCACCGAGTTCTGCTGGTAATTTCAGTCTGTAGGCCACCTTGCCTATTTTCTCAAGAATTTCGAAAGGTCCAACGTATCGTGGGTTGAGTTTGCCGCGTTTACCAAAACGAACCACACCCTTCCAGGGTGAAACTTTGAGTAAAACCCGCTCCCCAACCTGGAGCTCAAGTGGTTTCCTGCCCTTATCGGCGTATGCCTTCTGACGGTCACGAGCGGCCGCCATGCGTTGTCGTATTTGAGCAATCCGCTCAGTAGTGTCTACCACATGTTCTGGACCAGTGATCTGACTATCCCCCACCTCTGCCCAACAGAGGGGTGACCGGCATTTACGTCCGTACAATGCCTCAAACGGAGCAGCTTTAATGCTGGTGTGGTAGCTGTTATTATACGAGAATTCCACGAGTGGCAGATGCCTTTCCCAGCTGTTGCCAAAGTCGATTACACAAGCGCGAAGCATGTCTTCTAAGGTCTGAATAGTTCGCTCGGACTGCCCGTCCGTCTGTGGGTGATACGCTGTGCTCATATCTAAACGTGAGCCAAAAGACTTGTGCATTGCCTGCCACAGTTCCGAAGTAAAACGTGCATCTCGATCAGAGATAATAGAAGTGGGCACCCCGTGCCTCGAAACAACTTCCTTGAGGTATATTTCCGCTAGAGTGGAGAATTTATCTGTTTCTTTGATTGCCAAGAAGTGTGCGGATTTTGTGAGTCGATCCACGATCACCCAGATAGTATCGTTCCCGCGCTGTGATCTAGGTAAGCCAGTAACGAAATCCATGGAAATTTGCTCCCATTTCCATTGTGGTATCTCTGGTTGCTGAAGTAGGCCTGAAGGTTTCTGATATTCTGTCTTGACTCGCGCACAAGTCAAACACTTGCTGACGTAGGTTGCTATGTGGGCCTTCATGCTAGGCCACCAATACGTAGTTTTGATATCGTGGTACATTTTGTCCGAACCAGGGTGTACCGAGTAGCGAGATTTGTGCGCTTCATCCATCACAAGTTCTCGTAAGTCGCCATAGAGTGGGACCCAAATGCGTCCTGTCACATAATAAGCACCGTCTTCCTTCTGTTCTAAGCGTTGTCTTGACCCGCGTAGGGCTTCAGCTCTAACGTTTTCTGGTTTCAGCGCTTCTATCTGAGCAGCTCGTATTTGCGAAGGTAGACTAGAATGGATCGTGAGTTGTAAAGCTCTTACACGCTTAGGCGTAGTGTCCTTTCGACTGAGGGCGTCCGCCACTACATTGGCCTTGCCCGGGTGATACCTGATAGAGCACTCGTAATCATTCAGCAGTTCGACCCATCGTCGCTGCCGCATATTCAGTTCCTTCTGCTTGAATATGTGTTCTAAACTTCTGTGGTCGGTGTAGATGGCGCACTTGGTTCCGTACAGGTAATGCCGCCATAGTTTAAGTGCGAAAACAACAGCTCCCAGCTCTAAATCATGTGTCGTGTAGTTCTTCTCGTGAACTTTGAGTTGTCGTGAGGCGTAAGCTATGACTTTATCTCGTTGCATCAATACACAACCAAGACCTTGAATTGATGCATCACAGTAAACCACAAAATCATCCGTGCCCTCTGGCAGTGAAAGGATAGGTGCACTACAAAGTCTATCCTTTAGATGCTGAAAGGCTAACTCTTGTGCATTTCCCCAATGATAAACAACGCCTTTCTGCGTTAACAAAGTGAGAGGCTGCGCGATCTTAGAAAAATCCTTAATGAATCTCCTGTAGTAACCTGCCAATCCCAAGAATTGGCGAATTTCCTTTGGTGTGCGAGGCGCAGGCCAGTTCTTAATAGATTCCACTTTGGATGGATCAACGTGAATCCCATCCTTGTTCACCACATGCCCTAGGAAATGGACCTCTCGAAGCCAGAAGTCGCATTTCGAGAATTTCGCGTAAAGCTGTTCCTTCCGAAGGAGTTCCAGAATAAGTCGTAGATGTTGTTCGTGTTCCTCTTTGCTCTTAGAATAGATCAGGATGTCGTCGATAAAGACTATAACAAACTTGTCCAGATACGGTTTGCACACTCGATTCATCAAATCCATAAAAACTGCCGGTGCGTTCGTCAGCCCAAACGGCATGACCAGAAACTCATAGTGCCCATATCGAGTCCTAAAAGCCGTCTTAGGGACATCCTCTTCTCGGACTCTCAGCTGGTGATATCCCGACCTCAGATCGATCTTTGAATAGTAGCTCGACCCCTGCAACTGGTCGAACAAGTCGTCAATACGCGGTAGAGGATAACGATTCTTCACAGTCACCTTGTTGAGTTCGCGATAGTCGATACACATTCTGAAGGTACCGTCCTTTTTCTTCACAAAAAGTACTGGAGCTCCCCAAGGCGATGAGCTAGGACGAATAAAACCCTTATCCAAGAGTTCTTGTAGTTGCGTGGAGAGTTCTCCCAACTCTGATGGCGCTAAACGATAAGGTGCACGGGCTACAGGCGCGGCTCCAGGAGCTAGATCAATCTGAAACTCGACTTGGCGATGGGGCGGAAGACCAGGTAATTCCTCAGGGAATACCTCAGGATAGTCGCGTACAACCGGAAAATCCTCTAGCTTCTTCTCCTTCTCTGTGGTATCAGTAACTAAAGCCAAAATCGCAGTGTGGCCCTTTCGTAAGCATTTCTGGGCCTTAAGAAGAGAGATAATGTTCTCAACAGCACTTCTCTTGTCGCCACGAATCATGAGAGGTTCTCTACCTAAACCAGGAATACGAACGATCTTCTCGTTGCAAAGAATCTCTGCTCGGTGTTGGGATAACCAATCCATCCCAATGACAACGTCGAAACTACCCAAGACAATAGGAATAAGATCGATAGAGAAAGTCTGGTTAGCGAGAATAAGCTGGCAACCCTTGACTACGTGTGAGGCTTCCAAGCTCTTACCATTAGCTAGCTCTACGGTGTGCTTGTCGCTCAGGGGTGTAGGAATACGCTTAAGCATCTTACTAACTTCTAGTGACACATAGCTAGTATCGGCACCCGAATCAAATAAGACTGTAACATAAAAGTCGTCGAGAAGGAACTTACCCGTCACCACGTTGGGATCATTCCTTGCTTCACCTTGACCAATCACGAACACTCGTCCCCTAGCACCATTGTTGTTGTTCCCATTGTTACCATTCCCCTGATTGTTGTTGTTGTTCTGATTCAATTGGGGACAATCCTTCTTGAAGTGGCCTTCAGCTCCACACTGAAAGCACCCTTTGTTGTTACCCTGCTGCTGTCGCTGGTTCTGCTGAGGTTGCTGACGATTCTGATTGGCGGGGTATGCGCTCCTGCAATCCTTTGCAACATGACCAGGCTTGTTGCATCGATGACAGTTGCCCCTGGTGCATGGCCCACTGTGATGTAAGTTGCAACGATTGCACTTGGGGTGATTCCCCTTGTATCCACCATGACTTTGACCTCCAGACGATTGCTGACTGGGGCTCTTGTGATCATCCGTCTTTCTCTGCTGAGACTGAGTTTGCACCGAAGTTGAACCCCTGCTTGAAGTTCCATCCCATTTCCGTTTATCCCCACTAGTAGCACCAGAAGTAGTTGCAGCACCTATACGCTTTGGTAACTTGTTCTGCTCCACCGCTTGGTCAGTGAGACGGTGAGCCAACTGTACAACCTGCTGGATAGTAGTCAAGTTCGCTGAAGTCACATGACTTTGGATCTCTGGCACCAAGCCCTTGAGATAGAGTTCAATTCGCTTATACGGAGGATCCACCATAGTAGGACACAACAAGGCAAGCTCATGCGATCTCTTAGTGTATGCCTCAATCTCCGACCCTGACATCTTAAGATTGTAGAACTCATCTTCCAGTTTGTGAATGTCGTCACGACTGCAGTATTCCTCCCTGATCATTTCCTTGAAGTTTTCCCATGGGGTGGCGTTGGCAGCAACCAACCCTAACATCTGCACTTGAGCATTCCACCACGTGAGAGCCAAACCCTCGAGAGTACCAGTAGCATACTTTACCCTGCGCGCTTCAGGGCATTCACACATTTCAAACACGGACTCCAGTTTCTCAAACCAGTGTAGGAGACCTACTGCTCCTTCAGTGCCGCTAAAAGTCGTGGGCCGACAGTCCATAAAGGTCTTAAAAGTGCACACCGGTGCCTGAGCATACTGACCTAAGGTAGGTGAAAGAAAAGACAGAGTTTAACACACAAAGGTTGGTTCACGAGAGTAGGATCCAAATGATCCTAGAACAATTTCGGACTGCAGGATATACCTCCTGCGTGTGCAGCTGCGAGCGCTGCGGCAACTCGCTCGTTGATCAAAGCCGTCAACTGGGCTTGTGTCATGTTAACGCGTCCAGACATGTTTCTTCATAATAAGAGTAATACGTGTGAGAGTGGTTCGCGAAAGTACAATAGTAGGACAGAGTAAGTACGCATGTGTTCAAACAACAGTAGTTATACTAGTCAAGCATACCATGAGCAATGTACTACGCAACTAACAAGTAGGCAATATACACACATCATATTACCTAGAACGTCGAGCCTTGCATGAGGAGCGAAGTGTCGTTGTGGACCGTTGAGCACTAAACCGGTTATAGTCTGGTTTTAACAAAAACGTTTCTCCTTTATTAAAACCAAGTTCACTATAACCAATGGCTCTGATACCAATCTGTCACACCCCCAAAATCCCACCTGCGGAGTACTACCGCTTGGAGGTGTGACTGACCAGGATCCAACCACCAATCATACTGAACAAGCATATAAGTAGTTATAAAAGTTTAACCATCACGATTGGTATTCAAAAACAAATAAGTTTAAGTTGCAAGCGGAAGCATAAGTTTAAAGTTATAACATAAGTTCCAAAAAATTTCAAGTTAAACATAGTCTTATAGCAATTCCTGTCCCACAACGATCCTCCTCCATGCAAGCTCCAGCTAAGTACCTATGGTCCTGCAAAGCATGTAGTAACGAGTCAACAACTAGTTGAGTGAGTTCACGGGTGGGCGTTCGTTTTAGTTGTTTCGAAAACAGTTTACTTTATCTGGCATCCTGCCGTGGGGGTTACCCCATAGTTTAAAAACGTGACAAGTTCGTTCCCAGTTACTCCGGCACTCCGGCCGTGGGGGCTACCCCATGTAGTTATCAGGCATTTCGGCCGTGGGGGCTACCCCATGTAGTTATCAGGCATTTCGGCCGTGGGGGCTACCCCATGTGTATACTAGACTCGTTACCGTATCGATTGCTGACTGTAGTCATGTTTATGTGCCCTGAAAACATCAATGTCTATCATCATTGACGTGCCCCAGATCCATTAGTTCACGCCCGTCCTCTGCGGCACGGTGTGAGGCTTGTCAGACCTAAATAGCGCTATCTAACTAATGACCCGCTCGCCATTGGCCCGGCGATTAGTCGATACAAAAAGGAGGGACTTCGTGATAGAGTTTTAGTCTAGTACGTTTATCTGTCCATCCGGACGAGGAATTACATTCCTGAACCACTAACGTCCTACCCAAGGTAGACGAGGAACCCACGTTCCTTAACCCCGTTCCCAACCCAGGGAATCCCATGCTTTGTAAAGGGTGTGAACTCACCTTGGTTTGCTCGGCAGTTAATCGCAGAAAGTCAATCAAGTCGCAAGTAGTCAGTTACGTCCTAACACGGATATCACTTATAATCAGATTCAAGCCAGCAATGCACGTATGTTTAACACGTATGGCAAACACGTTTAACAGTTCATAGTTCTCAGTTAACAATCAGACATAATCCAAAGTCTAAGTGTAAGGCCCAAACAGTTGGGCTCGTGATAACAGACCCAAATAACATCTCAACAGTAGCACAGAAGTCCATAAATTCGGCCCACTAACTTAGGCCCGAGGTGTGGTCTCGAGTCGCAACTGGACTCGCAAGCATGGTCTCGAGTCATGCTGTGTGTGCTGATCTCAGGTGGTTGCGAGTCGCAACCGGTGTCGCAACCGTGGTCTCGGTTCATCATGCTGAGGTCTCGAGTCGCAACGGGACTCGTAACCTGTGGTTTCGGCTTGTCCTGATATGGTTGCGAGTCGCAACCGCGTGGTCTCGAGTCATCACGCTGTGGTTGCGAGTCGCAACGGGTGATTGCGAGTCGGTAAGATGTCATTTTCACGTTCAGGTGCTGATGCAGATAGTCAGATTAATGGTACAATATAATCAGGCCCAAATCCGGAAATAACCAATAGAAATTCACTAACATATTTCCTAATCAGGCTATTAGTCAAATGTGGATCAAAATCACAAGGGTTTTTCAATCTTCAACTATCATTCAAAGTGTTCTTCAAATATTCAAACCCATCTTCATCAAGTTCATAACATTTTAACCACTTATTCAATCAACACTATGAACAAGCATCAAAACACTAAGCACAACACATAACCCGGTTTTCATACAAGTCCGATTTCATGACATATGTAACCCGATTTCATGTTCATCAACATAAGTGGTTCAAACTTCATTTAGACACAACATATCACATCTTGCCATATAATATATGTTAACCGGTTATCAACATGGTGCATATTAGAATCATCATAAACATCAAGAACATCATGTAATCTCTAACTATAGACATCATCTCATGCATACATCCATTCAAGCACAAACACAACAAAAATTAACCATAAAAATACTAACCGGTTGGTGATGTGTGTGTGTGTGCCGATCCAAAGTCCAAATCCGAGGGTTTCTTGTGTCAACCGAGTGGATCCGAGAGTCTTGGAGATGTGTTTGTGTGCTAGAGTTCTAGTGGGAGAGAAGATAGAAGTGTGTGTGTGTTCTAATGTTCAACAAAGTGGTAACAAGTAACTAGGGGTGGTGTATTTATAGTCAAGTTCCAAATGGTGCACCCTTAGTGGGTTTCGAGTGGGATTTACGGCCCAAAGGCCCAACCGGCCAAAGGTTCTCGGCCCAAAGGCCCATTCGGTCACTATTCACTCGAGACCTCATGGTCTCGAGTCGGGTTCTTTGTTCTCGGGTTGGGTTCTCGGTTCACATAAAACACGTACACGTATATATATACAAATGCACACATACAAAGCACATAAAAGTTCACGTTTATCATTAAGTTTAATCATTCAACTAATCACATAATGTACAAGCAAGTTACATCACGACACAACGAAAGGTTCTAGATTTCGAGTTGTCACATCATCCCCAAGCTGAAAGAAATTTCGTCCCGAAATTTGATGGCACTCACTGAGGAAGCTAGTTAAGTTGCATGGTTTTCCTGGTTTTCCTGGGGTGTCACAGTACGCGTGGGGGCTACGCAGGATTTACGCAGCGTGTCCTTCCGACCCGGAAGACAGTAGAAGGTATTGGGTTACGTAGGCTTTACGTAACGTGTCCTCCCGACCCGGGAGACAAATGGCAAATACTGGGTTACGTAGGCTTTACGTAACGTGTCCTGACTATCCTGAGGACGATGGTCTATAGTCTAGCGATTTCGTAAGTACGGGTAATCATTCCATATCCAACCCAATTCCCAACCCGGGAATCCCATGCCTTGGCTGTGTGAACTCACCTTGGTTTGCTCGGCAGATACACAAAGAGTACAGGTAAGCTAGTAAATGGTCAACCACGTCCTATCATGGTTATAATACAAGTCAGGTTTTGACTTCATGTAATGCACGTATAAAACATACAAGTTAACATGTTTCGAGCACTTATAGAACATGGTAACACTTAGCAGTCAAGAGCATACTTGTGCATGACAGTCAATTGCATAACGCATAACTCATGACAGTCAATTGCATAAGTCCAAAAGGTTTGGTCTAGAATGATTGGGCCCGTGACAGTGTAGGCCCAAAACAGTGCACGTGCATACTTGGTCTCGAGTCGCATCCGGCGATCTCGTGTCGCAACAGGGAATTACGAGTCACAGCAAGGGATTACGAGTCGCAACAGGAGGTTACGAGTCGCAATGGTGATCTCGGCTTGTCATGGTCTGGTTACGAGTCGCAACATGACTCGCAACCGTGGTTGCGACTCGTGCTGATGTGGTCTCGAGTCGAGACTGTGGGTTCCCGACTCGCAATCTGGGTCGCAACCAAGCATGTAACAGCTTTCCTGATTTCATGCAATTCAGTTACAACATTTATGCAAATCAATTATCGTTGTCAGTTTCCAAAAAAAATCAATTAACAACTAACAGTTTACCATTCAAGAAATCATCGATCAAACAGGGTTTTCTAAACCTTAATTCGTATGAACAACAACATGAACAACACTTAAACAATTCATCAATAACTATACAACATTCATACCAATCATCTAGCCATTCTATCAACCGGTTATTATATAACCAAGCATCCAAATCCTGTGAACTAGTACCCGATCATCACATCGTCAACAACCATAAAATTAATACATGAAGGCTGATTTACAAACACTATTAACTATAATCACAGAAGATCATGCGAACAAGGATTCTCGGTTGTTAACAACATCACATACAATGACACATGAATCATACATACTAACATACTAACCGAATGGATTGGAACAAAGAGAAGGTGAGCCGAGATCCTTGATCCGAAGAAGGATTGTTTGCCGTCGGATTTCCAAGCAAGCCGAGAGAGAGAAAAGTAGCAACTAGGGTTCTTGTGTGTATTGTGGTTTTGTAAAAAGTGGGGAATGGTTACAACATTCCCATATGTCAATCGGCTAAGGTAGGGGTGGGTCGAACCCTCTCTTGGGCTGCCCAAGGTTCCGTGTGCAAAGCATAAGGCCCGAATGGACTTGTGCGATTAGTTATGGTGTGTGGTTTGGACTCGTGTAACATTCTCATAACATACATACACATAAGGCACATAACAAACATTCATTTAAAATCATATAATTCAGTTCTCATAAGCACGTAGCGTTACACAAAGTAAGTCTAAAGTTCTAGTTGTCACATTATCCCCAACTAATTGGAAATTTCGTCCCGAAATTTGGAATGCACTCACTGAGGAAGCTAGGTAAGTTCAATCGTTCACTGGTTTTCCTGGGGTGTCACATATAACTATCGTGATTACAATCACATTTCAAAGTTCAATTGAACTTTGACTTGACCAATTGATGGTCAAAACCGAAAGTCAAACTGTTGGCCAAACGTTTGACTTTCTGCACTACATAAGGAAAAAGCAATAAAAAGAATGAAAGAATGCTCACTAAGGGTCCTTGCTATCTTTTCAACAAGAAGACAAAGTCCCAAATCAGCTTAGAAAGCTTCCAAACAGATGTAGAGAGGAGAGAATGAGAATGAGCAAAGAATGGAGTGAAAGGCCTTGCTATTTATAGTTGTGGTGATGCTCTAGGATCATTACAAGTGGTTTTCTTGGTCATTAAGCATTAAATCACAACCATACATGCGTTTAGGGACAGCTAGCATGCCTTGGAGAAGTGTTAACTTGGTCACCACACAAAGGAATTGCAAGAAAGGCCCCTGAATTTACAAACTGTTGCTGAAAATAATGTTTCTGCCCAGATGTGATCGTCGCGTAGCGCGACCACAAAGCCTTATGGCCGTCGCGCAGCGCGACGGTGTAGGCTGAACTTTCAAAGTTTGGCAGAAATGGTCCCTGCACGTGTTTAAGCTTGTTTTTGACGTTTTTAACCTCCGTAAAGTCATTTTCAAGGCTCCACAAGGTCGTTAAAGTGTAGGGGACCTGAAATATGCTCGAAAACATCTCGGATGTCGGTTTGTTTGGTCGTACGGTCACGTTGTTCGGTTATTTACGACGAAACTCGAACGGACGCGAAAACGATCCAAATTACGCGACAAATGGAATTTTTGCATGTCGATTACTAAAATAAAAATATTTTAGTGTGTACAAAAATTTTGGATGTTCAGATATGGCCAGAACGTAAGACATGCTCGAAAATGCAAACTAACGCCGTTTTTGACACTTTTAGTCCCTATAAGATCATGTAAGCATGTTTTTGCACACCGAACCTATCAAAGCTTATTTCTAAGCCATGTTTAGGTTATATATGGTATGTTTAACTTATGATCAAGTTCCGGACTATAAGTTGTCTTACGAAACGGCACACTTTTGCAAGTTGACGCAAATAGTCCCTGTAAGCGAATAAACTTGATTTCGGCATACCAAACCATCCAAAACTTATTTCTAAGTTATGTAAAGGTTATTTAAGGTATGTTAAGCCTATGTCACTATTTCGAAGTGTTCGTTGCATTAAACTGGTTATATTTACGCATCAGATCGTGTATAACCTTCCAGAAAGCGACTTAAAGCCCGAAATCGAACAAGAATTGATATGTGCAAATGATACACATATTTTCACAATTCCCAAGTATGAAATACAAAATTTCATTGGTTTGGCATTTGTTTGACGGTCACAGTGACACAGGTGTCACAGTCTCCCCTACTTTAGGAAATTTCGTCCCAAATTTATTCGTAGGAGTCTGTCTGTGACTTTGTGTCAAATAACCCCTAGAGATATGCAAAGCATAATCCTATCATTTCCTTAACAGACATTCTTCAGAAACAAAAATGAACGTACGGAGTCATTTTCAAAGATTGCTTCCTCAGAAATGGAAATGAAAAAGGATAATCAAACGGATCGTTCATTTCCTTCAATGGATATTCTTTAGAAACGAAAATGAACAAACGGAGTCATTTTCAACAGATGCTTCCTCAGAATCGGAAATGAAAAGGATAATCAAATGGATATTCATTTCCATCAACGGATATACTTCAGAAGCGAAAATGAATGGATGATCCATTTTCCTCAACGGATTCTTCATCAGAACGGAAATGAAGGATTAAACAGATGGATATTCATTTCCATCAACGGATATTCTTCAGAAGCGAAAATGAATGGATGATCCATTTTCCTTAACGGATTCTTCATCAGAACGGAAATGAAGGATTAAACAGACGGATATTCATTTCCATCAACAGATATTCTTCAGAAGCGAAAATGACTGGATGGTCCATTTTCCTCAACGGATTCTTCATCAGAACGGAAATGAAGGATTAAACAAACGGATATTCATTTCATCCACGGATATTCTTTCAGAAGTGAAAAATGAATAGCTAGTTCATTTTTCTTCAACGGGTGCTTCATCAGAATTGGAAATGAACAGGGTTCACTCAAGGCACATGACAAAACTTGATGTGGTTTCTGTGCACTAAATTCCGTAATTATGTAGGCCTCCATAATTACGTAATTCCTTGCACAGTCCGCACAGTTTGTTTTGTGATGTGAAAGGGATTGAATTTGAACAAACTTGAGACATCATTGATTGGGTTAACACAGAAACATATAAATGTTTTTCTTGGATTTGTTATTATCTTGTTATTGATTGCTATAAACTTGACGTCGATTTGAACATGGGCATTCAAGGCATATTAGGAACTCAGTCAATGGACTTCAATGTCCTGAAGCATCTATCTGAGAGGATAGGATGATCTTCCAAAATTCGAATTTTGATTACAAGAAATAACCACATTTGAATTAATGTATACAACAATTGAGGACTTACGGAAATACCCTTAGGTATCCTATCAAGGATTGGGTATTCGTCCAGAGTTGTAACTTGCGCCTTGTACTTCGTTTCCTAGGAGGAAATAGGTACTTAGGATTTTCGTGGAAGACGCAAGAGATCATGAAATGGAAGAAATTTGGGGGTAGGTCTGTTCTTCAAGGAATGCGACTCCTTGATTATCGGTGTTATAGGGGATATGTTGTTTATACATGCAATCATAACAATATATTGCGATGTAAAATAAAAAGCTTTATTTATAAACAACAACTGTTTCTTAGACCTTGACAACAAAAGAAAATAATACAAAAAGCTTGATTATTTCTAAACAGTGTTGTCTTTCCGTCGGTCAGATGCTCATCCCTGCGCTGGATTTGCATTAGTAAGTCTTGGGCAATTTCTTCGGAAATGGCCCATCTCGCCACAGTTGAAGCAAGAACCTGGTGGAAAACGACCCTGAGCAGGATTGTTGCCAGCTTGATTTGGTGCAGCTGCAGCTGGGCAAACTTTTGCTGTATGGCCTATGAGTCCACAAACTTGGCATGTGCGGCACTTCACACCAGCATGATGATGTAGGCTACATTGGTTGCACAAAGGTGCAGTTCCATTGTAGGGCTTCCTAGCAGGGGGTTGAGCTGGTTGGTTGGGAATGGCTTGATCATTGTGAGCAACCACGGCGAAGTTCTGAGAAGCCTTTCGCTTCTTTGACTTCTTGGAGGATTCAGTCTGTTCATCCCCTGGTTTCGGTTCCTCAACCGGTTTCTTGTCACTTTTTCGGAAAAGTTTACCTTTCCTGATCTGAGATTCAGTCAAGGTAGCGGATAGCTCAATGGCCTGTCTAACTGTAGTGGGATTACTACCAGTCACAATGTCCTGTACTGAGTCAGGGAGACCATCAATGTACTTTTCGATTGCCTTATCCAAAGGTGTGACCATGTTTGGGCATAACAGACTTAATTCCTCATAACGGTCCGTGTAGGCTCGATGCTCACCGCTCTCTTGCTTAAGATCATCAAATTCCCTTTCCAAGACCCTGATCTCATGACGAGGACAGAATTCCTTCATCATCAGAGCTCGAAGCTCTTCCCACGTTTGAGCCAGTGCCACATCGGCACCCCTATCTCTCACCACACCGTTCCACCACGTCAAAGCTCGTTTCTCAAAGACACTAGATGCAAAATCTACCTTTCGCTCGTTTGGACATTGAACATGTCTGAAGGTGCTCTCTAAACTCTCGAACCACTGCAGAAGTGCAGTTGCTCCAATTGACCCAGAAAACTTTGATGGCTTAGCTGAGTTGAATGTCTTGAAGGTGCACTGAACATTGTTATTGTTATTGTTTGCCTGATTTATCTGGGTGATAAGGTTCGGGAGTACAACAGCGATTTGCTGAGTGATTAAGGCTGCCAAAGCGGCATCCTGAGCTTGATCACGTCGAGGAGACATATTCTAAAAGGGTAAAGAAACATGAGGGAAAATGAGTGAGATGTCATTGGATATTCAAAACTGGATGTTGAGAATATCGACAAGGCATAATGATTGTGATCATTTGTTCGTTACTTAAAACAAACAAACGAAACTGAGACAAATCAAAGTAAATAGGTCAATATAATGTATCACTGAGGACATGCTCGCCTATAAGTGAACACTCACCCCAAGAGTTCCCAGGTAAGAGTGACTGGTCCGATACTGCGGATTTGTACAAACACTCTAGCCTTAGACAGAAAACTCAGGGTATAGGCATTCACTCTTCCAGTTCGCACGTGTTCACATTATTTAGACCCCAAACTTTGACGAGATTTTGAAAACTCAAAAGCCACAAAGCCAAGGATGAATCAAACCGGAAGGGTTCAAAACCATATAACAGAGGGTTCAAAACCTTATAACAGAAGGTTCAAAACCTTATAACAGAAGGTTCAAAACCTAGTAATCAATCATCCAAGAACAGATGATTAATTTTCGAAGCGGATTCGTTATTGTGTTCTCGTTGTGGTTATCACCTAAGGATAGGTGAAGGCATTGTTTTACGACTAAACGCAAGTAAACTCGCGTTAGGGTCCTAGGAAGGTTATAGTCTAGGTCAAAGCATTACTAATAACCTAATTCCCTATAACCATTGGCTCTGATACCAACTTTTCTGTCACACCCCGACCACGTAAAACAACAACACGTGGTGGAAACGTCGGGGAGTGTTGTAACAGAATCATTGTTTCACAACCATGGAATAGATAGTTTCGTTTTATTGAATTATTGAACTAAATGTTTTGATACAAATTAGATAAATACAACTATTATCCTCCAAGTTTTAAAGTCGCTAAGGCCTTGTCCATTCCTATGTGAGAATACACCAATATCATCAATCAAGCATCATCAACTATTGTACCTGAAACACATGTGAAAATAGGTACGTCAGCATAAAAATGCCGGCGAGTACATAGGTTTTGTATGAGTTTCAGATTCATGGCTCGTTTTACATATTTCAATACTTATTTAAAAACCTTGTTTTGAAAAGTATAGTATTGCGACATAAATAACCAACTCAAATCAAATTGGTTATATTTTATAAAAAATCTCGTAGCCATGATTCTTAATCCCAAAACATTTGTTTAATTAAATCCAGATTTGTAAATCGTTTATGGAATAAAACTCGAATAGTATAATATATTGTTGGAAAACCTTGTATTACAACTTTGTTTTGTTTACCATTGCCCAAGTGATCTAGATAACGCAACGATATATAATGTATTAAAAGCACTTATATATAGGAAGTACCAGCAGCGTATCCACCATGCTTTTAACACATTATACCCGCCCCGTTACCTAATCACTTCCCTATCCCATTGGTTCAAACAGGTTTCAACGGTTCATGTCAATCAATGGTTACAAACGGTTCACAAAGTCAAGTAGTCACAAACGGTTCATATAGTCCAACGGTTCATCTAGTCAACGGTTGCAAACGGTTCACATAAGCAACGGTTACTAACGGTTCACATAGTCAAATGATTACAAACGGTTCACATGATCAAATGGTTACAACGGTTCAAATGATCAAATGGTTACAACGGTTCAAATGATCAAATGGTTATACAACGGTTCAAAATGTAAAACAATGTGTCCATATGCTAGATGAGCATATGCGACAAAATGTAGTATATGGAAATCAATGTGCTAGCATGTTAAGTGAACATACATAGCAAAACATAATGAAATCGTGTACTAATAATGTACTATTGAACATAGTAAGTATATGATATAAAAACATGGGAAACATGAAAGTATCAAGTAGGCACATGTGTTCCACCCCAAAACTGTTTGAAAACAGTAAAAGAGGGGACTATGTACTCACCTGAGGGTGCTTAGAAGTCTTGAACAACAACCAAGCAAAGCTAGAGTGATCAGGGAATCAAACGGCACCCTATATAGGTAACTATGTAAATAACCGGACCTAAATCGGGAGATAGGATAGAATGAGGTTCTATAAATCAAACGAGTAATTAAACTCGTATGGTATGATTTAATAGACCTTACATTCAGATTGGAAAGCCTACCTTAGTGCTTTTGACCCGTTTCGACACATTATGGTAACATAAGCTACTATAAGGCGTCGTTAGCGTAAAACTATGTTCGGATGGTTAATATGTGCTATGCCAAGTCTTACATGCCCAATTATCCCTAAACATGTTACTAAATCAGATTATATGTCAAAAATAAGTTCACATAGGCAAAATACGGATTTTAGCTTTAAAAGGGCATTTTGGTCATTTCCTATGGGCATACAAGCTAACTAGCTAATGACTAACAAATCCTATGTGATCATAAGGTATAACCTCAGTGGTTATTCCCTATGCAACTATGATCACTAACTAAGCTTGGTCGGATCCTAAAGATCGACCAAACGGGTCGGGTTCGAAAGGCTAAGCGGTTGTTTAGACCGCTTACCTTACGACCCTAAACAAGCACTAAACTAATAGTGTCGAGTTAAACAAGTCAAAACATGTTTAACCTACTGATTTGGTATCAAAACAAGGTGTTTTGATACCCTAAAGTAGTTCCGTTGCAAAATGCGTGCTAAAACGCATTTTGACCGAAACTTTGACTCGACACTACAACTAGCTAACGTGGTAATCAGCGGTTATAATCACGAAGGATTATAACTATCGTGATTACAATCACGTTTCAAAGTTCAATTGAACTTTGACTTGACCAATTGATGGTCAAAACCGAAAGTCAAACTGTTGGCCAAACGTTTGACTTTCTACACTACATAAGGAAAAAGCAATAAAAAGAATGAAAGAATGCTCACTAAGGGTCCTTGATATCTTTTCAACAAGAAGACAAAGTCCCAAATCAGCTTAGAAAGCTTCCAAGTAGATGTAGAGAGGAGAGAATGAGAATGAGCAAAGAATGGAGTGAAAGGCCTTGCTATTTATAGTTGTGGTGATGCTCTAGGATCATTACAAGTGGTTTTCTTGGTCATTAAGCATTAAATCACAACCGTACATGTGTTTAGGGACAGCTAGCATGCCTTGGATAAGTGTTAACTTGGTCACCACACAAAGGAATTGCAAGAAAGGCCCCTGAATTTACAAACTGTTGCTGAAAATAATATTTCTGCCCAGATGTGATCGTCGCGTAGCGCGACCACAAAGCCTTATGGCCGTCGCGCAGCGCGACGGTGTAGGCTGAACTTTCAAAGTTTGGCAGAAATGGTCCCTGCACGTGTTTAAGCTTGTTTTTGACATTTTTAACCTCCGTAAAGTCATTTTCAAGGCTCCACAAGGTCGTTAAAGTGTAGGGGACCTGAAATATGCTCGAAAACATCTCGGATGTCGGTTCGTTTGGTCGTACGGTCACGTTGTTCGGTTATTTACGATGAAACTCGAACGGACGCGAAAACGATCCAAATTACGCGACAAATGTAATTTTTGCATGCCGATTACTAAAATAAAAATATTTTAGTGTGTACAAAAATTTTGGATGTTCAGATATGGCCAGAACGTAAGACATGCGCGAAAATGCAAACTTACGCCGTTTTTGACACTTTTAGTCCCTGTAAGATCATGTAAGCATGTTTTTGCACACCGAACCTATCAAAGCTTATTTCTAAGCCATGTTTAGGTTATATATGGTATGTTTAACTTATGATCAAGTTCCGGACTATAAGTTGTCTTACGAAACGGCAGACTTTTGCAAGTTGACGCAAATAGTCCCTGTAAGCGAATAAACTTGATTTCGGCATACCAAACCATCCAAAACTTATTTCTAAGTTATGTAAAGGTTATTTAAGGTATGTTAAGCCTATGTCACTATTCCGGAGTGTTTGTTGCATTAAACTGGTTATATTTACGCATCAGATCGTGTATAACCTTCCAGAAAGCGACTTAAAGCCTGAAATCGAACAAGAATTGATATGTGCAAATGATACACATATTTTCACAATTCCCAAGTATGAAATACAAAATTTCATTGGTTTGGCATTTGTTTGACGGTCACAGTGACACAGGTGTCACATGATGCAAATAGTCCCTACGAGCGAATAAACTTGTTTTTGCCATACCAAACACTTTAAAACTTATTTCTAAGTTATGTAAAGGTTATTTAAGGTATGTTAAGCATATGTTGATGTTCCAGAGTGTTTGTCGCGTTAAACTGATTACGTTTATGCATCAGTTTGCGTATAACTTTCCAGAAAGCGATTTAGAGTTTAAAATCGAACAAAATCAAAACGTGCAAAATGTCAAACATAAATAAACAAATATTGGGATCAAATCACATTGTTTTATTGATAATTGAACTGTTTAGAGTTTATACAATGGTTACACAAGCACTGATGTGACAACTCGTATTTTGAACCCAACCTAGTATAACTCGCTTGAACTTTATGTGAATATTTGAACTGATTGTGTGAACTTGAATGTTATGTGATTATGATTGTTGTGACATTGTGCATCGGATATAAACGGACCAAAACTCCAACCCACTTGCCTACACAACCCATTCGGTCCATGTGGTTGGACTCGAGACCTTGGGGACGGCCCAAGTAGGGGTCGGCCCACCCTTCTTAAACATGTAAACACTATGGGGGGTTTTTGTTCTCTCATTGTTACAACAACACAAACACACACAAACCCTAAAGAACTCTCTCTCTCCCTCTCGGCTACTTGGAACCCGGCGACACACCCATACCCTACAACCGAGGATCATTCTTGTCTCTCCTCTAATTCGGTTAGTAATTGATATGTTTATTGTTGGTTTGAATATTGTTGAGGAATCGGCTGTTATATGAATGTTCTTGTGAGTATTGTTGCATGATAGTATGTGTGATTATGATGTTAACTGTTAATGTTCATGAATCGGCCATGTTTGTATGTTTGTACCTAATCGGATATGATGCTTGTTAACCGGCTGTGATATTATGATTTGGGAACATGATTTAGGTTGCTTGATAGTCTATGAAATCGATTGTCACATGATCCGATCCACTGTTCTTGATGATAAGGGTATGAACATGCATGAATCTTGATTAAAAACTGTTGTTTGATCTGTATGAATGCTATTGAAAAACTGTTAATTGATCATGATTGAACTGCCAAATTTGTGCATAATCTGTTACGGAATTTAGAAGCTACAAATCAGGAAAGTTGTTACGTGCACTGATTGCGACCCAGATTGCGAGTCGTAATCTCCCATTACGACTCGAGACCTCACACCGACACACAGCAGCACAACTCGAAACCGTGGTTGCGAGTCCAGTTGCGACTCGAAACCGACACAAAACAGCATGAACCGAAACCACGGTTGCGAGTCAGGTTGCGACTCGAAACCAGACCATGACAAGCCGGAACCACAGTTGCGAGTCCCGTTGCGACTCGAGACCTTCCTTCGTTGCGACT
This sequence comes from Helianthus annuus, assembly GCF_002127325.2. Lineage (NCBI taxonomy): Eukaryota > Viridiplantae > Streptophyta > Magnoliopsida > Asterales > Asteraceae > Helianthus > Helianthus annuus. Next base: position 115,174,824 of record NC_035436.2, read on the forward strand.
CGAAATCTCGACTCGAGACCATACATACGTACACACTGTTGGGCCTGCACACTATCACGAGCCCAACAGATTGGACTGAACACTTGGACTCTGCCTGTTTACGTGATTGTTTACGTGGAATACCATGTTGAATACTTGTACAACCTGTTATAATACGTGTAGAACTTATGTGCAATACTTGAATACGAATCTGATTGGTATGATAACTGTGGTAGGACGTGGTTAATCGCTCTATAACTTAATTGAACTGTGTGAATCATACCGAGCAACCCCAGGTGAGTTCATTGCATTTCTCAAGCATGCGTCCCGGTGGTTTGGGACAACTGGTAAATATTTGGAAGGGAAACTTGGGGTAAACAACTGAAACTTAGAAACAATCATTTACCGGATTGCCTGTAAGGCAATGGGGTAATTAGTTGATAGCGCTATTAGGTTTGGCACCCTCACACCGGGCCGTAAGGACGGGCGTGAACTAATTACTGGGACAACTTGTAACGCGGATATAAGACCTCCTACAGCTTGTCAAGGTTGTTTGATACCTTGACTTTGACCAATGCCTGTAAGGCATTGGGGTTAGGCATTCCCAGCATTGACGCTGCATACGGTACAACAAACGAATTAACAACGATATCTGAAACAAACAACGAGTTGATTTAACTAATATCCGGTAACTTCACACGTAAGCAACACCTTGAACTCACCAGCGTAGTCTGACACACTTGTTGCATGCTTGTAGGTCGTTAACTTTGGAGCGTGTACTTGCTATCTGGGAGTGCTGGAGTTGTCATGGATCGAAGCTATGAGAGTACTAGTATTGACACTTTGATTTTGAGTTATTATGAAACGATTACAAAACAATTTATTATATGCTTCCGCTACTCGACATTATTGAATTGATAACATGTTCTATTAAATATTTTCTATTGGTTCAATGTGATTGGTGGCTCAGACTCTGATGTGTAACACGCCTCGCGGGGGTTTCCGCAGGTGGTATTTTGGGGGTGTTACAGTTTGGTATCAGAGCCACTGGTTATAGTGAACTAGGTTTTAAAACGTTTTGTAAAACCAGACTATAACCGAACAACTTCGAAAATCGATCATGACACTCAGCACCAGATTGCAAGGTTCGCTTCTCTCTCACTTTATACATTACTTGCTTAGCAGTCACACACCCACAACGTATATGAGCTGAAACATTAAACACCATAGTGACTTGATAGTGTGACACTACTCTTCGACTCATGTGAACCATAGAACTGTGATATCAGCTGTTGTGTTATTTGAACGGGGGAAACTTCGAGCGCAAGCTAAGAGGCTCTGAGTTGAACATGCAAATCGCCTTATTATTATGGGTGCACACTTAATAATAACGCGGGGTGCATGCAAGTCCCAGTGAGGCTTATCGAGCGTGAGAAGGGTTCTTCCTTACTATGTGCAAACTTGGTAGTATATAGATATCTGTATGACACCTGACTTCCATCTCGTTTCGATTTCTAAATCGGTTTATTCCCAACTATAGAAACATGAGTGGACGAGGACACGGACGTGGCAACATCAACATGACTCAGGCTGAGTTGACTGACCTAATCAATACCCGCGTGGCTGAGGCTCTAGCAGCCTATCAAGCTGGTACGGAATGTACCAAGTACTCCTTATTCTTATACCACATACACGTCTTTTCATTCCTATAATGTGTTTCCTCCCGTTATTTAGGTCAGCAAGCGCAACCTCAACCTAACCAGCCTGTGTGTACATTCAAAATGTTTATGGACTGTAAGCCACAGACCTTCACCAGGACAGAAGGGGCTGTGGGACTTCTGAGATGGTTCGAGAAAGCAGAATCTGTGTTTGCTATCTGTAACTGTCCCGCTGGGGACAGGGTGAAATATGCGGCGGGTACCTTGGCTGATGGTGCCCTAACATGGTGGAACGCCCAAGTGCAGTTGTTGGGCATTGAGGCAGCGAATGCCACAACTTGGGAAGATTTTAAAGAACTGATCAGGGAGGAGTACTGTCCTCGGGACGAGGTCCAGAAGTTGGAAAACGAATACTACGACTTGAAGATGGTTGGATCTGAAGTCGAAGCGTATGTGAAGCGATCATATGAACTGGCCGACATGTGCCCAAACTTGTCCCGGCCTATGTCTCGGAGGATTGAGTTGTTCATCAAAGGGTTGCCTCCGCGTGTGAAGAGCTTGGTCACTGCAGCCCATCTCAATGATTTAACACAGATTGTTCGTCTGACTCATAAGATTGTGGACCAAGAGGTCGAGAGCGACTCGTTACCTCCTCGCATCTCAGCCACTGCTGCTGCTACACCCACTGCCACTGCGTCCGCTAATGATAACAAGCGGAAGTGGAGTGATTATGACAAGGCATCCAGTGTTGGCCAGACTCAGAAAAGGCCAGACAACAGCAACCGCAACATCAGCCAGTCGTCGTCTGTCAATCAAGGCCAGGGAAGTGGTCAAAGTCAGGGCTCGTATGTAGGGAAGAAACCATAGTGTAATAAGTGTGGTTACCATCATTTCGGGCCGTGTAGTCGCACATGTCGCAGATGTGGTAAAGTGGGCCATGAGGCCAAGGATTGTAGGGCTTCACAGCCCAAACACCAGCAGCAGCAGAACCAGCAGAATCAGAGACAACAGGGACAACCACCCCAGCAGAACCAGGGATTCAGGAAGGGGTGCTTTCAGTGTGGTGATGAGGGCCACTTTAAGCGGGATTGTCCTCAGTTAAACCAGAACGCCAACGACAACAACCGCCCGAATAACAACAATGCTGGAAACAACAACAACGGCAACAACGGGGGTAATGGTGCTCGGGGCAGAGTGTTTCAGCTTGGAGCAGGGGATGCCAGGAATGACGGCAACGTTGTAACTGGTACGTTTCCTGTTTACGATCGTATTGCTTCTGTATTATTTGATTCGGGTGCCGATTGGAGTTACGTGTCCCTAGAGTTTAGTCAACGATTAGGGATAACCCCAACACCCTTAGAGGTTAAACAAGTAGTAGAACTAGCAGATGGTAAGACGATAGAAGCCTCAAATGTCCTTTTTGGATGCAAACTAGATCTTGTGGGTCAGGTGTTTGATATTGACCTCCTTCCCGTTACGCTCGGTAGTTTTGACATAGTGGTAGGCATGGATTGGTTGTCTAAGCACCAGGCAGAAATTCTATGTAAGGAGAAGATTGTGCGTATTCCTCTCCCTGATGGAGAGTCACTGTTAGTTCAAGGACATCGTAGTGGGACGATGGTTGGGATTATCACGGCCATGCGTGCACAACAGTATCTACAAAAGGGGTATCCTGCACTGTTAGCATTAGTTACCAACGCTCGGTCTGAAGAGAGTAAGATCGAGGATCTACCAGTGGTGCGAGAATTCGCTGATGTGTTCCCAGAGGAGCTACCAGGGTTACCTCCTCACCGTCAAGTAGAATTTCAGATTGATCTTGCACCGGGAGCGGCTCCAATTGCTCGAGCTCCTTACCGGTTAGCACCAGGAGAGTTACAGGAACTGTCTAATCAACTGCAGGAGTTGTTGGACAGGGGCTTTATTCGACCCAGTTCTTCGCCTTGGGGAGCCCCAGTTTTGTTCGTAAAGAAGAAGGACGGGTCATTCCGTATGTGTATCGACTATCGAGAGCTCAACAAGGTGACCATTAAGAACCGCTATCCGTTACCACGTATCGACGACTTGTTCGACCAGTTGCAAGGGTCGAGTTTCTATTCAAAGATCGACTTAAGGTCGGGTTATCACCAGGTAAGGGTTAGGGAAGAGGATGTTCCCAAGACAGCCTTTCGCACGCGCTACGGACACTATGAGTTTTTGGTCATGCCGTTTGGATTGACCAATGCACCAGCAGTTTTCATGGATCTCATGAACCGCGTATGCAAGCCATATCTCGACGAGTTTGTTATAGTGTTTATTGACGACATCTTAGTCTATTCCAAGAACAAGGAAGATCACGAGCGTCACCTACGTCTCATCTTGGAACTCTTGAGAAGGGAACAGCTGTATGCGAAGTTTTCTAAGTGCGACTTTTGGATTCGGGAAGTGCATTTCCTTGGGCACGTTGTTAACGAGAAAGGGATACATGTGGACCCTGCGAAGGTGGACGCAGTTAAGAATTGGGCGGCACCAAAGACTCCGTCTGAGGTGCGTCAATTTCTTGGTCTTGCTGGATACTATCGGAGGTTTATTAAAGACTTCTCGAAAATCACGCAACCTCTCACCTTACTGACACAGAAGAACACGGCGTACTCTTGGGGAACAAAGCAGGAAGAGGCCTTCCAGTTGTTAAAGCAGAAACTTTGCAGTGCACCGATCTTGTCATTACCAGAGGGTACCGAAGATTTTGTGGTTTATTGTGATGCTTCGATTCAGGGTCTCGGTTGCGTGTTGATGCAACGCGAGAAGGTGATAGCTTATGCTTCTCGTCAGCTGAAGGTGCACGAGAAGAACTACACGACACACGACTTGGAGCTAGGAGCGGTGGTATTTGCGTTGAAGATTTGGAGGCACTATCTGTACGGTACCAAATGCACCATCTACACCGACCATAGGAGCCTCCAGCACATCTTCGACCAGAAAGAGTTGAATATGCGACAACGACGATGGGTGGAGTTATTGAACGATTATGAATGTGCCATCAAGTATCATCTGGGCAAGGCGAACGTTGTAGCTGACGCCCTCAGCAGAAAGGATAGTGCACCCAGGCGTGTACGAGCATTACAACTAACGATTCAGTCCAACCTCCCTTCCCAAATACGAGATGCTCAGTTAGAGGCATTGAAACCAGAGAACGTTCGAGCTGAAGCTTTACGTGGTTCGAGACAACGACTAGAACAGAAGGGAGACGGTGCTTACTATGTAACCGGACGCATTTGGGTCCCACTCTTTGGCAACTTACGAGAACTTGTAATGGAAGAGGCACATAAATCACGTTACTCTGTACATCCTGGATCAGATAAGATGTACCACGACCTGAAAACTACCTACTGGTGGCCCAGCATGAAGGCTCATATAGCAACCTACGTCAGCAAATGCTTGACTTGTGCTAAAGTCAAAGTAGAACATCAAAAGCCCTCAGGTTTACTGCAGCAACCAGAGATACCCACATGGAAGTGGGAACAGATCGCTATGGATTTCGTGACAGGACTACCAAGAACTCAGGCTGGGAATGACACTATTTGGGTGATTGTTGATCGCCTCACGAAATCAGCACACTTCCTAGCAATCAAGGAAACAGACAAGTTTTCTCAGCTGGCAGCAGTGTATCTTAAGGAAGTGGTCTCTAGGCATGGGGTGCCAACTTCTATCATCTCAGACCGTGATCCGCGTTTCACTTCGGAATTATGGCAGTCAATGCATAAATCGTTTGGTTCCCAACTCGACATGAGCACCGCTTATCACCCACAGACGGATGGTCAAAGCGAGCGCACCATCCAAACACTCGAAGATATGCTTCGGGCATGCGTACTCGACTTTGGAAAAGGATGGGAGAAGCACCTACCGTTGATAGAATTCTCCTACAACAACAGCTACCATTCAAGTATTAAGGCAGCTCCGTTTGAAGCACTGTACGGGCGGAAATGTCGTTCACCTCTCTGTTGGCATGAGGTGGGGGATAGCCAGATCACAGGACCTGAGTTTGTTCTTGAAGCATCGGAAAGCATTGTGCAGATCAGAAACCGTATGGCCGCAGCTCGCGATCGTCAGAAAAGCTACGCTGACAAGCGTAGTAAACCGCTGGAATTCGAAGTTAATGACCGCGTTATGTTAAAGGTTTCACCCTGGAAGGGTGTGGTACGATTTGGGAAACGCGGCAAACTAAACCCTCGTTATGTAGGACCATTCAAAATTTTAGAACGGATTGGAAAGGTGGCCTACAGGTTGGAATTACCTGCTGAGTTGGGTAATGTCCATGATGTATTTCACGTATCGCAGCTAAAGAAGTGTTTGGTTGACGAAACGCTAGTAGTACCATTCCAAGAGCTAAAGATAGACGACAAATTGCAGTTTGTCGAAGAACCTATTGAAATTATGGATCGGGAAGTTAAAGTTCGTAAGCACAGCCGTATACCGATTGTGAGAGTTCGTTGGAACTCGAGACATGGTCCAGAGTTCACGTGGGAACGCGAGGACCAGATGAAACTTAAGTATCCACATTTGTTCCCCGAAGACCAGTCAAAACCTAGCGAACCGAGTGTTGATGCAACTAGCGAATTTCGGGACGAAATTCCCATTCAAGTTGGGGAGGATGTGACACCCCAGGAAAACCAGCAAACGATGTAACCTACCTAGCTTTAACTCTTATAGCTTACGTTAGTGAGTGCGTACCAAATTTCGGGAAGAAATTTCCTTTTAGTTGGGGATACTGTGACAACTCGTATTTTGAACCCAATCTAGTATAACTCGCTTGAACTTTATGTGAATATTTGAACTGATTGTGTGAACTTGAATGTTATGTGATTATGATTGTTGTGACATTGTGCATCGGATATAAACGGACCAAAACTCCAATCCACTTGCCTACACAACCCATTCGGTCCATGTGGTTGGACTCGAGACCTTGGGGACGGCCCAAGTAGGGGTCGGCCCACCCTTCTTAAACATGTAAACACTATGGGGGGTTTTTGTTCTCTCATTGTTACAACAACACAAACACACACAAACCCTAAAGAACTCTCTCTCTCCCTCTCGGCTACTTGGAACCCGGCGACACACCCACACCCTACAACCGAGGATCATTCTTGTCTCTCCTCTAATTCGGTTAGTAATTGATATGTTTATTGTTGGTTTGAATATTGTTGAGGAATCGGCTGTTATATGAATGTTCTTGTGAGTATTGTTGCATGATAGTATGTGTGATTATGATGTTAACTGTTAATGTTCATGAATCGGCCATGTTTGTATGTTTGTACCTAATCGGATATGATGCTTGTTAACCGGCTGTGATATTATGATTTGGGAACATGATTTAGGTTGCTTGATAGTCTATGAAATCGATTGTCACATGATCCGATCCACTGTTCTTGATGATAAGGGTATGAACATGCATGAATCTTGATTAAAAACTGTTGTTTGATCTGTATGAATGCTATTGAAAAACTGTTAATTGATCATGATTGAACTGCCAAATTTGTGCATAATCTGTTACGGAATTTAGAAGCTACAAATCAGGAAAGTTGTTACGTGCACTGATTGCGACCCAGATTGCGAGTCGTAATCTCCCATTACGACTCGAGACCTCACACCGACACACAGCAGCACAACTCGAAACCGTGGTTGCGAGTCCAGTTGCGACTCGAAACCGACACAAAACAGCATGAACCGAAACCACGGTTGCGAGTCAGGTTGCGACTCGAAACCAGACCATGACAAGCCGGAACCACAGTTGCGAGTCCCGTTGCGACTCGAGACCTTCCTTCGTTGCGACTCGGAATCTCGACTCGAGACCATACATACGTACACACTGTTGGGCCTGCACACTATCACGAGCCCAACAGATTGGACTGAACACTTGGACTCTGCCTGTTTACGTGATTGTTTACGTGGAATACCATGTTGAATACTTGTACAACCTGTTATAATACGTGTAGAACTTATGTGCAATACTTGAATACGAATCTGATTGGTATGATAACTGTGGTAGGACGTGGTTAATCGCTCTATAACTTAATTGAACTGTGTGAATCATACCGAGCAACCCCAGGTGAGTTCATTGCATTTCTCAAGCATGCGTCCCGGTGGTTTGGGACAACTGGTAAATATTTGGAAGGGAAACTTGGGGTAAACAACTGAAACTTAGAAACAATCATTTACCGGATTGCCTGTAAGGCAATGGGGTAATTAGTTGATAGCGCTATTAGGTTTGGCACCCTCACACCGGGCCGTAAGGACGGGCGTGAACTAATTACTGGGACAACTTGTAACGCGGATATAAGACCTCCTACAGCTTGTCAAGGTTGTTTGATACCTTGACTTTGACCAATGCCTGTAAGGCATTGGGGTTAGGCATTCCCAGCATTGACGCTGCATACGGTACAACAAACGAATTAACAACGATATCTGAAACAAACAACGAGTTGATTTAACTAATATCCGGTAACTTCACACGTAAGCAACACCTTGAACTCACCAGCGTAGTCTGACACACTTGTTGCATGCTTGTAGGTCGTTAACTTTGGAGCGTGTACTTGCTATCTGGGAGTGCTGGAGTTGTCATGGATCGAAGCTATGAGAGTACTAGTATTGACACTTTGATTTTGAGTTATTATGAAACGATTACAAAACAATTTATTATATGCTTCCGCTACTCGACATTATTGAATTAATAACATGTTCTATTAAATATTTTCTATTGGTTCAATGTGATTGGTGGCTCAGACTCTGATGTGTAACACGCCTCGCGGGGGTTTCCGCAGGTGGTATTTTGGGGGTGTTACAGTTTGGTATCAGAGCCACTGGTTATAGTGAACTAGGTTTTAAAACGTTTTGTAAAACCAGACTATAACCGAACAACTTCGAAAATCGATCATGACACTCAGCACCAGATTGCAAGGTTCGCTTCTCTCTCACTTTATACATTACTTGCTTAGCAGTCACACACCCACAACGTATATGAGCTGAAACATTAAACACCATAGTGACTTGATAGTGTGACACTACTCTTCGACTCATGTGAACCATAGAACTGTGATATCAGCTGTTGTGTTATTTGAACGGGGGAAACTTCGAGCGCAAGCTAAGAGGCTCTGAGTTGAACATGCAAATCGCCTTATTATTATGGGTGCACACTTAATAATAACGCGGGGTGCATGCAAGTCCCAGTGAGGCTTATCGAGCGTGAGAAGGGTTCTTCCTTACTATGTGCAAACTTGGTAGTATATAGATATCTGTATGACACCTGACTTCCATCTCGTTTCGATTTCTAAATCGGTTTATTCCCAACTATAGAAACATGAGTGGACGAGGACACGGACGTGGCAACATCAACATGACTCAGGCTGAGTTGACTGACCTAATCAATACCCGCGTGGCTGAGGCTCTAGCAGCCTATCAAGCTGGTACGGAATGTACCAAGTACTCCTTATTCTTATACCACATACACGTCTTTTCATTCCTATAATGTGTTTCCTCCCGTTATTTAGGTCAGCAAGCGCAACCTCAACCTAACCAGCCTGTGTGTACATTCAAAATGTTTATGGACTGTAAGCCACAGACCTTCACCAGGACAGAAGGGGCTGTGGGAGATATTGTAGTTTGTATGCCACACAAGGAGATAGTATTACCCGTATCCAATACAAGGAGATATTGTAGTTTGTATGCCACACAAGGAGATAGTATTACCCGTATCCAATACAAGGAGATATTGTAGTTTGTATGCCACACAAGGAGATAGCGTAGTTTGTTTCCACACAAGGAGATAGCATTTTTCGTTCTGTTTCCCAACCACCGGGAACACATGCTTTTAGTAAAAGTTGTGTACTCACCTTTTCTTTGCTTGGCAGACAATTTACTTGTGTTACGTTGGTCAACCATACCCTATTATGGTTATTTATATTTATTGTTCGTATGCAAGTAATGTCACGTATAAATTACACGTATCTAACACATAGCATGTAAGTTAAAACATCATGTAACATGTAGAGCAGTTGGGCCTTACTAGGTCTTTTTAACAAAAGCCCAATGTGCGAACAATAACATGTAGGACCGGTTTTTGACTCCGAACGATTGCAAACCGATACGTGTGACATGCGAAATCCGTACACGTACGTGGACCGAACACAAGAACGTACTATAATTTATGATTCAATTGATCGTATGAAATCGTACAAAGAACCGTGAATCACCTCTTGCACTTTCTCTCTCTAGACTCTCTCTCTCTCTAGCTCCAAAGCTCTCCAAAGTCTAGAATGACAAAAAGTTCTAAATGTCTAACATAACATTCTTATTTATAGGCAAAGGCTATAAGGAAAGTTTCCTTATTTAAAATAATGACACCTTGCCCTTTTCCCTACATTATGCAATATAAAACATTGTTTTCTTCAGATTTCTGCTACGGTTTAAATTGACGGAGGCGATAGACATAAATGCACTAACAGACTCCCCCTTGGATATTGTCGTATTCAATTTCATAGCGTCTTGTCTTTCTCTCTCTCTGAGTCTTCTTGAAGGTTTGATATCATCAGCAACAACAGATTCCCTCTTTCTCGAACAGACTCCCCGTAGATCTGTCTTCGGCTTCAGCACCCCCTTTCGGTAAACTCTTTCTTTAGGCTCCCCCTTTTGTTAAGCTTCTGTGCTTTTGGGATCGACGCCTGGCTTTCTGGATACAAGCTCTCCCTTAGACTCGGCTATCGGGATCGTAATCTGGAACTTTCATATGCAATTCTCAAACATTTATAAGTGAAAAACATTTTGAATATCCAGGATTGACAACCTGGCTCTTAAAAACTTCTAATCAAGAACCTGGCTCTATTACACAAATATAAAAATATGAATATATCCAGGATTATTTGATTCTCTCCCCCTATCAAAATACTTTATAGATTTGACGATTTAAGAATCCAAATCCTCACGAATTATCATCCAAGTCCAATTTAATCACCTTGGAGATTTCACAAACTGTTTTTGAAATTTGATTTTTAAAAATTTCAAATTTCGAGTTAATGAACTTGTTTTATTCTCAGAAACATGTTCAGCATACTTAGATTTTGAAACTCAGCTCTCAGACATTGGCTGTCGAAAATAAAGCAGAAATCAAAATATTTTGAATGTTTTTCTGAAACATAAAGCAGTAAAGAAATATTTACAAACATATTTACAGACAATATTTTTGTTTGAGTTCGCGTCAAAGGATCATATCAGTTTATGACAAATCACTAGCACCGTTGAGCTTTAGACACTTTATGTTCTAAACGATTCACTTAGATTGTTAGTATACTGTTCCGCTTAAATTTTCACACAAAGTTCAATCGATTCGAGATACGAGATTAGTGTTTTAAGGACTTAACTTATTCGCGTGTCCCACCTCAGAATATACCCCCGTATCAAAATTCCCTAGATTCAGTCTTACACGTGAATATAGCAATTTGATATTTTTACCCTGGGTTAGTGCAAGACCTTGAGAGCTCAGGTATGAACTTCCGTTCAGTCAAAGAGATTAAGGCTCGACTTTAGGTGTGTTCCCTTTAGAGAATCTTTTCTTCAACTGCAATTGATTCAAATCTTTCGATATTTTTTTCAATTTTTGTGCAGAGGGTAAGCTTTTAAAGCGCGTAAAGTATTATACGAGATCTAGGCCATTGCTTCCGCAATATCAGAAGACCCGGTATAATACCACAGATATCAAACAGTATAAAGACCTAGTATCTTATAATCAGGCAATCTCTCAAACAAGATTTCGGGGGTTACCCATATATCCGAGAGATGCTCCCCACGAGATAAGTAAGTATTGATATTTAGGTTTATATCTCGAAACCAATCTACTAAGAGTGTAAAACCTACTGGCATATCATTAGTGAGACCGTTTCTCACATTTTAACATTCCATTTCTTTAGCGTACTGTGATTGTCTAATGATGTACTATCATTTCCTCTTTTGACACAAAACTCATTTTGATTTTATCATGTTTTTGGATTTTTCAAATTTAAATTTCTGAATGTTTTTGGATTTTCTGACAACTACTCTACTCTTACTCCCCCTAAAATTCAAAACATTTAAAGAAAAATTTGATAACCAATGCTGACAGCTTTGTCTCGCCATCCATTTTCTTCATCTCATGCTCTATTTTGCAGAACATATACCCCCATGATTTACAACACATTGATATTTTACAGTTTGAAAACTGTTTTTCAATCTTGTGAAATTAATCATGTTTGTTCCGCCGTGAGGGTTTCAGCATATTCACCCATCATATTTTTATAATTTTTGATTTTTTGACAAAATTTAAAAACAAACAAACAAACATGAGCAGACAAGCAGTGAACGTTCAAGCATGTGTATTCATGTGTGTGCACTTGATTAGATGGTCATTCGATCGGATGGTCATCCGATCGGATGCTCATCCGATTGCATGATCATTCGTTAGAAACATTTAATCTGAATGATAATGATTCAAATCATATGTGTTTGGATCAGATGGCCATCTTATCGGATGGTCATCCGATCGAACAGTCATTCGATCATCATTCAGAACAGTTCACCAAGAACAGTTGGATGGTCAATATGAAGGTGCACTTGGATCGGATGGTCATTCGATCGGATGGTCATCCGATCGAATGATCATTCGTTCCAAAGATGATAAACAGTTAAGCCCTGACATATGAGAGTGTAATGGATCGGATGGCCTTCCGATCGGATGCTCATCCGATCAGATTACCATTTGATCAGACATGGAAAACCAACACTCAAACATTCCGATTAGATGGTCATCCGATCGGATTGCCCTTCGATCAGCTTGTCAAGAACAGTTTGAAAAACATATTTTTTCGTTTTTAAATTTTTAAATTTTTAGTGTTTTTGAAATATGGTTTGTTTATGTACACAAACAAACTAACTCCCTGTTTCTTAGTGGTAGGGACCAGCAACCTTCTCCTCCAGTGCCAGGCTGCTCCGATACTCCTTTAGTTGACATTCAGTTTTCTTCGGAAGCGCCTGCACATATACAAAACTCAATTACTTGAATAATCCAGCCCAGGTCTGTTTGACCTTAGGCATTTCAACACAAAATTCATTTAATGATGGAAAATCTTTGTCATTTTGTACAAAATGTTTTTCGTATTTGACTTCAACTTTTTCGTCATTCACATAAGTTACTTGTTTCTTAACCACCCAGTTTTGTCCTTTTGAAGCACTTCTTTTGTAAAATCGTGACTCGTTTTGGTTATTTTGATTTTGAACAACAATTTTTTATTTCCAAAACTAGTTTGGTTTTGTCATATCAACCGATGTTTGCCAACTTTGTGTTGTTCTGAATCTGGGTGTGTGAGAATTCCAGGTATGTCTTGAATCAAAACTAGTCTGGTTTGATTTCCAAGTTTGATTTGAAGCAAACTTGTTTGTGTTGAACCTCCAAGTTTGTTTTGAATCAAATCTGGTAGACCTTTGATTCACATCCTCAGATTTCTGTTTCTCAATATCAACAGGCTTTGGGTTTGGACACTTACGTGCAAGATGTCCAGTTTGATCACATTTAAAACAAGTTTTCCTCGAAACATCTTTAGCCTGTTGTTGTTGCTTTTTCTTAGTATAGAACTCTTCAATAGCATAGAACTCTTCATTAGACTGTCGTCTAAATTGGAGTTCTTTCTCTTCTTCTGAACTTTTCCCGTGAACGAAATTCATTTTCTTTTGAAAATTTTGCGTTTCAAACTTTTTATCTTGATTTTGTTTCTTTTTATAGCTTGGTTTGTTAAAAAAAGTTTTCTTGTTCTTCCCAGCAAATTTTGAAATTTCTGACTTTTCGATCTCTACCAATTTAAACACTTTGTCAATTTTATCCGCAATCACATCCTGAATCGGGAACTCGTTATCTGAGAATAATTTGTCCAATCCAATCATCGTATAAGCTAATCCTTTAGAATCATCATTCACAACTTTCTCAGATTTTGAATGTTTAAGATAACTATCATGAAAACTTCCCTCGTTTTCATCCTGTGATTCAGACTTACCTTGGGTAGATTCATCTCTCAAAATGCTTTCAACAACCTTACTTACCACCTCTGAATTATCAGCATCATCAGATTTGGTGTAAATCACATCGATATTTTTAGGTAATTGGTCAACCATGTTCAGACCTTTTGCCACCTTTTCCTCATCATAAAACGTGTAATTACCTCTCAATGGTGGTGGAACCTGATGATATTCTAAACCAATACCTTTTTTTATTCTTTTTCAGAATCTTTGTCATCTGGTGTGATGTTGAAAATACGTTCGAGAATGTACGAAGAACTATGATAACTTTGAAGTTTTGTAATAATCTTTTCTTTTTCAACCAAAACTTGTTTGAGTTTAGCAACTTCATCAATACATTTTTTTAACTCTTGTTGCTTTTCTTCAAACTTTTTCGCATAAAGTGTTGTTGTTGTTAAGTTTACAGATAATCTTTCATCCATACATTTGACTTGTTTCTTCAAAGTATCATAAGCTTCTTGTACTCTACGACTTGACCATTTCATTTTATTGTATTCCTTTTGTAAATCTTTAAAATTATTATCTTTTTGAACACAATCTTCACATTTTGCCGAACAATTTTGTTTTAAAATCTCATTTTCTTTTTCATAATCTTGACATTTCAGTGTCAGCTTTTCAATCTTTTGTTTCAAAACTGTCACACCCCGACCGCGTGTAACATGCAACCGCGGCGGAAACGGCGGGGAGTGTTGGGACAGAATTAATTGTTATACAACCATGCAAATTAAAGTTACATTTTATTTATTAAACAAGAGTGCTACATCGTTTCAAACAGGAAAACAAAGAGTTCAGAACAAAATTAAACTAATTCTATCTTCATTTTTAATCTCTAAGGCACGGGTCCGCCCTAGTGTCATGATCATCATCCTATGGAATAGCTCCTGAAAACACATGTGAAAGTAGGTACGTCAGCATAAAAATGCCTGTGAGATACAGAGTTTTTGTGAAAATGGGATTCATGACTTGAGTTTAAAGAAATGTTTAATAACAGTCAGTCATGAACCTTGTAATTTGTCTTGCTTTGTAAACCGTTTGAAAAACGATAATATCAGATGATATGTATAGATAAATGTAAGGTTAAATGAATAACCTAGTAAAATGAGTTGAATAAGATAAGTTGTTTGTGAAAATAATGTCTTGTGAAGAATATGACATTTGTGTAAAATGTAATGTGTCTAAACTGAAATGACTTAGATAACGCCCCGATATGTAATATTATACAAACATTTATATATAGGAAGTACCAGCGGCGTATCCACCATGTTTGTATCATATTACATACGCCACGTTACTCAAATCATTTACCCAAACCAATCCACCATGTAAATTGTTCATGTATAAACCAAATGTCAAGTGTTATTGTGTAAACCATGTCAAATGTTTATGTTCAATGTAAATCATGTAATGTGTATCCCAAAATGTATCATGTATGGTAAGCGAAATGTATCAACTTAAACCATATGTATAATGCACAAAACAAGTCGTTGAAGTAAAACGTAGTTTAAATCAACGTTATGTTTTGTGGAAAAATGCATGCTCTATTGATATTAACATTTATGCGGTATTGTAAACTATGCATACATCCAAGCCTTGAGACTGTGGCGATAAACCCTTAAACAAATTAAAGGTTTATCTAAGTTATGTATATCGAATTCGGTCATTCCTTCCAATCCTATCAAACCCAGGATTTCAGGAACGGGAGTTGTCAATTCCTATGGTACCACTACCTACTAACGAACGGCGTGATCAATGTTAATGAATGTATTGTCCCATGTTAAACAAACCAAATGTCATAACAAAATGAAGGCATGTGATGTAAACAATTGTACTAAGTATGCTAAGTAAACACACGAAGCAGAAATGTTCATGTAAATCAATGTGCCCATATGCTGAGTAAACATATGCAGCAGAAATGTTCATGTAAATCAATGTGCCCATATGCTGAGTAAACATATGCAGCCGAAATGTTCATGTAAATCAATGTGCCCATGTGCTGAGTAAACATATGCAGCAGAAATGTTCATGTAAATCAATGTGTCCATATGCTGAGTAAACATATGCAACAGAAATGTAATGTAAATCAATGTACTAAGTACGCACACAATGGGCATACATAGCATAGAATGTAATGAAATCGTGTACTATAATGTACTAACAACATAGCAGGCATATGATGTGAAAACATGGAAAGCATGAATGTAACAGATAGGCACATGTGTTTCACCCCAAAACAGTTTGGAAAACAGTAAAAGAGGGGTTCAATGTACTCACCTGAGATTGCTTTGGAGTTCTTGTATAATAACCAGATAATGCTAAAGATCACAGGATATCAAACGGCACCTAATAGGTAGCTATGTTAATATACCGGACCTAAAATCGGAGGAACGGATAGTATGCGGGTTCGTAAACCAAACGAGTACGGAGACTCGTGTAATATGGTTTAACAAAGCTTACATACTAAAATGAAACTTAACCTAAGTGCTTACGGCCCATCACGACCCGTTTAGGTAGCTTATGCTACCCTAACGCGTCGTTCGCGTAGAACGCGTTCGGAACGCCTAACATCGCGACCACAAGGTATAACCTCGGAAGGTTATAGCTATGGTCACCTAATGTGTTGGTCAGATCCTAATGATCGACCAAATGGGTCGGGTTCGAAAGTATAAGCGATGGTTTAGATCGCTTACCTTACGACCCTATATAAGCACTAAACTAAAAGTGATGAGCTAAGCATGTTAGAACATGCTTAACTAAGTTTAGAAAACAGGTTTGGCATCATAACAAACGGCATTGATGCTCACGAGTAGTTTGGTTACAAAATATGCAAGAACGCACATTTTGGCCAAAACTACGACTCGTCACTGAGCCTAGATAACGTGGTAATCACTAGGTATAGTCACTACGGACTATAACCATCGTGATCACGCTCACGTTATGAAGTTCCATGAACTTCGTGTTGACCATAGGCTGGTCAATGCAGAAAGTCAACAAAACGTTGACTTTCGGACTCGAAAAGCGAATAAAAGAACGAAAGAATACTTACGGAGGGTCCCCGAATGCTAATCTAAATCAAAATGGCTCAGGTATGAAACAAAGGTTCCAACTTAGAGCTCTTGATCAGATTGTGTGGGTTTTTGCAACAAAGGGGGGGTATTTATAGGATTTCCCGAACCGTTAGGATCGTTTCTTGAAAAACGTGATCGAATCTCGTGCGTACACTTGTCGAAAACTTGTGGTTACTGAAAATACCCCTTAGGGAGCTGAAAGGGCAAGTCTAAAACATATGGTTGTGGTTTAATCTGCTGAGATTCGCTGACTAATCGATCTTATCTGATCTGTTAGTCTAACGCGGCCCGCCTCAATATGCAGGCCAAACTAACGCGGGCCGCCTGGCCCCGTCTGATCTGCACATATTTTCAGAATTGGCAGTTTTGGTCCCTGTTGCGTATTTAAGCCATTTCCAACACTTCTAAGGCCCGTAAAGCCATCTTTAAGGCCCTAAAATGATGCCTAAACATTGTGGACATGAAACATGCTCAAAAATGTTCCGGATGTTGGTTCGTTTGGCCGTACGATCGCGATGTTCGCTTAATTACGACGGAATGCGCATAAGCGCGAAAGACGATCCAAATGACGCGACGAATGGATTTTTCTCATGCCAAACACTAAGGCATAATATTAGGATGCTTACATAAATTTTTGGATGTCCGGATGTATTCAGAACGTAAGTTATGCGCAAAAGTGCAAACTTGTGCACTTTTTGACACTTTTAGCCCCTGAATGATCCAAAAGTTTGTTTTAGCATACCAAACCCCTCAAAGCCTATTTCTAAGCTATGTAAAGGATATTTATGGTATGTTTAACTTATGGACATGTTTCGGAATGTTCGTTACAGTTCAAATTGGCATACTTTTGCAGTTTGTCAATTTTAGTCCCTGTAAGCGAATTAACTTGTTTTTGCTATACCAAAGCCTTCAAAACTTATTTCTAAGTTATGTAAAGGTTATTTAAGGTATGTTGAGTATATGTTGATGTTCCAGAGTATTTGTCGCATTAAACTGAGTACGTTTAAGTACCAGTTAGCGTATAACTCTCTAGAAAGTGATGTAGAGTTTGAAATTGAACAAAAGTCAAAACATGAAAAATGTAAAACACAACCAAACAAACATTAGGATAAAATAACATTGTTTTATTGATAATTGAATTGTTCATAATGATTACAAGCACAAATGTTACAGTCTCCCCTACTTGTGGAAATTTCGTCCCGAAATTTATTTAGAGGAAACTCGTGGAAAAAGATGCAGATAATTTGCCTTCATTTGATCTTCACGTTCCCAAATAAACTCGGGTCCACGTTTAGATTCCCAGCGAACCTTGACCAAAGGAATGCGCTTGCGTTTAAGCCACTTGACTTCACGTTCCATTATTTCTACAGGTTTCTCAACAAATTTCAGTGTTTTATCAACACCAATCTCGTCAAGCGGTATGTGGAGGTTCTCATCAGCTAAACACCGCTTGAGATTGGACACGTGCAAAGTTGGATGAACATTTCCAAGTTCAGGAGGTAACTCAAGTCTGTAGGCTACCTTACCGATTCTTTCGACGATCTTGAATGGTCCAACGTATCTAGGTGCAAGTTTTCCTTTCTTTCCAAATCTGATCACACCTTTCCAATGTGAGACTTTAAGTAATACACGATCACCGACTTGAAAATCCAAGGGCTTGCGTTTTAGGTCCGTGTAACTCTTTTGACGGCTTCTAGCTGTCTGAAGGTTATCACGAACTTTCTTAACCTTATCTGTTGTCTCTAAAATGAGGGCAGGTCCAGTAAGTTGAGCCTCGCCAATCTCATTCCAGCAAACTGGTGAACGACATTTTCGACCATAGAGAGCCTCGAAAGGAGCCATGTTGATGCTGGAGTGATAACTGTTGTTGTAGGAGAATTCAATCAATGGAAGATGTGAATCCCAACTACCACCAAAATCGATCACACAAGCTCTAGGCATATCCTCCATTGTCTGGATTGTTCTTTCTGTTGGTGCACTTGTGTCTGTACTTTGTCTGTATTTTGTGATGATATAAAACGATGTCTTTTGTTAGTCTTGTTTACGTCTTGTGTTGGTTTGTATATCTGTTTGGATGTAAGTTTGACCAAGTCAACCATCCTCCTGGTTTGACTTGGCAAAACAGTCAACACTTAGTTTGTAACATATGTTGTGTCGAAGGATGTCATCGAAGGATTGTTCATATCCTTCGATGACCTCGAAGGATAACCTTCGATGGATACAAATGGACCTCGAAGGATATACCATCCTTCGAGGTATATGTGGATCCTTCGGAAGGTTTCTGGTCGATAGATGATCTTTCGACAGACATTCTGATCCTTCGACACAATCTATCTGTTATGGGTATATATACCCATGTATGGGTTCATTTCACACCAAGACATTTGTGAGACATTGGATAGTCATTGTGAGTGAACCAAGTCTTGTAGAGAGCATTTTCAGTTTGGTCAAGGGCTGTAACCGTGTCCACTGAAATACAAGAGAAAACTTTGATATCTTGTGTGTCTACTCTTTCTCTTTGTAGCTTGTGTTCTCATATAAACTACCGGTTTGCATTCTAGCTTGGATTCCGCACTTGCTAGAGTGTTAAATATAACAAGGATAAGGTTTAACCTCGACCTCCGGGGGACCTACAAGTGGTATCAGAGCCGTGGCTCTTTTCCTTGTTAAAAACCGAGTTTATACAAGACTTTGGAGTGTTTGGACAAAACTCACTTGGTTTAGCACCCGTTTTTAGTGTTTTTCTTGGATTTCTTGACGTAAAAACGTGTTCTAAACTAACCGGGTGTGTTAAAGGAAGGTTTGGGTAACTTAAAATCTTGTTTTAAAAGGTTTGGTAATTTCCGGCCAAAATTCCGGCTAACTCCGGTGACCGGTTTCTGGATAAGAACCTTCTATTTTAGGCAATTTTTTATTAGTCAAATCTGAGTTGGTGAAAAGGTAAGGTCTGAACATACCTTCTGCCGAAAGTTGTCTACCAACCAATCACCTTTTTCACCAACCTGTCACCTTTTGTCAACTGTGTCAGATCTGTTCGAAAGATATCCTTCGAAGTCGAAAGACTATCTTTTGATCAAAGGAGGTTCGACATATATTCATCCTTCGAACATCCTTCGAAGTCTGTGAGTTATCTTTCGAGCCAAGGAATCTTTTCGAAGGATATATTGTTCGAGCTACTGTTACTATTCGAAAGATAAGGATCCTTCGTCTTGGAGAATCTTTCAAAATTATTGTTCGAGATTCAACAGTGATCTTTCGAACACTGTTGATCCTTCGAACAAGTATTATCTTTCGATCCTTATCTGTTTAAGTTTAACAGTTGTGTTTTTCAGGTCTTTCGATCCAGGATCTTTCGGCTGTTTGTTTCTTTTCAACATATTAACATAGTTTGTGAACATTGAATTTTCAAAAAGAAAAACTTGTTTTTCAAATTTTAAATCAATTTTCACTTAATATATTAATTTTTTTAAAATGGGAACAAACGGTCAGTGGGATCCAACCGCGTGGACTACAACAACTTTGACTCCACAATCATCAGCTACGCAATCATCAGCCACGCAATCTGCGCCAGATTTCAACAAAACTGCATGGATGCAGGCTATTGCGCCACCTCAAGCTGCAATGATTACTGCAAATCAATGGGCATTGGTCACAAATCAAAGCAGCAGCATTCAAGCAATGATGCAGAACGACAGTGAAACTGGTACAAGCACAAAACCGCCAAAGCTAAATCACATCAATGATTGGGGATGGTGGAAAGAAAGGCTGAAAACTTATGTTCAGGGGCAAGGTCAAGATCTATGGATGTGTTTCTTCACCCCATTTGAAAATGAGTTGGAAGTTGCAGGATCTAATCCAGAAACTTACAGCACTATGTCTGATGATGATAAGAAGAAATTTGAGTTATAAAAGAAAGCATTCATGATTCTCACTACTAAAAGCTTGTGGGATATGCTCACGTTACGATGTGAAGGAAATGCTCAATCTAGAAAGATCAAGCAAGAATTACTGAAGAAAGAGTTTGAAGGATTCACGTGTATGGAGAATGAGACTTTGGCAGAGTTATCTACAAGGTTCCATCACTTGTTGAGCGAGATGTTTGCTTTTAGAGTCACTGCCACTCCACAAGAAATGGTGAAGAGATTTGCTGATAGCTTACCATCAAAGTGGAGCAGTTTTCTTGAAATTCTCAAAGAAAATGGTGTTCTAGATACAATCACCGTTTATGAGTTAATTCAAAGATTGGAGAACAAGGATGTAGAAGAAAAGCTTAAAGCAAAAAGGACACTAACTCCTCAAAATCCAGAGATGTACTATGGGATTGCAGGAGGTATCAGTGGAGAAAAACCAGCCTCTCAACACGCGAAGCTTCAAACAGCTTTCATCTCAAACACCGGACCTTCCACAACAAATCAGTTTGATCCTTCAGCATACACCATGATGTATTCAAGACCAGATTCTTCTTCTCAACAACAACAGACAGCTCAGCAATTCACACCACCGCCTTTCTTAGACCCAAGCAGAGTTCAGCAGCAACAACCGCAACAGCAAGGGTTTTATGGAAGCTCTTCAAACTTTCAAGCCACTTCCAATCCGAACACAGTCAGATTAGACACTTCCAACTTTTCAAAAGTCACTGTTGAAATAGCCAAGGAGCATATGGAGATGTTGAATACCTTGGTTAGTGCTTATTGTGGATTAGTTGCAGGTCAGATTGGGAATATCAATCTAACCAATGAAGATTATCAGCAAGTGGATAAAGAAGATTTTGAAATGATGGATATCAAATGGGCTCTTGCTAGTGCAATTCGAAGAGCAAAGGAGTTTATGGAAAGGACAGGGAGAACCAACTTGGAAAGCAACAACAACACCAAGTATGGTTTTGATAAGAATGCTGTCACTTGCTTCAATTGTGGTGAAAAGGGTCACTTCAAGCGGGAGTGTCAGAAGCCACCTAAGCAAGGAAATCAGAATCCCTTCAGGAATTAAGGACAGCCACAACAACAACAGAACAACAATACTGTCAGATCAATAGTTCCTGTTGGAGGAAATGCATCTGGATCCACAAACACAAATCCCCACAGAGGATTGGTTGTTCAAGCTGATGAAATCTGTAACTGGAACCTTCAGCTTGGAGAAGGAGGAAATGGTGGAACAGCATGCTATGCTAAAGTGATTGAGAAGGTAGTGGAACCCGTGTCTGCTGGTGAATCTTCAGAAGATGAAGATAGTTCAGGGTATAGTGGGAGCATGGATGGGGAATCACTTGATGCTGGTGATTTATCAAGTGATGCTTTAGATTTGGAAGTTGATGAGCTGTTGGCTGAAGCTGAAGCATTATACAAAAGGAGATCTATTCTTTGCCAGAAATCTGCTGGAACTTCCGAGAAGCTTGCTCAGTTTTTCTCTGAAGATGGATCTTTTTCTTTTCATACAGCCTTATGGCTCACGTAGAAGGTCAAACTTCTCAGGTATGTGATACTAATTCTGACTCTATTTCTGCTCCTATTGAATGTGCAAAGTGTTTAGAATATGCAGAAAAGGAAATTCAGTTTGAAATCACACACAAACACAATCAAGAATTGATTGTAGATCTTTCTAAAGCAACTGAAGCTAACTTGTTTTTAACCAGAAATGAAAAGGAATTTAAAGCAACAATTGCGTCATTAAGACATGATGTTTCAGAATTACAAAAGGCTGTTTTGCGAAAACAACATCCTAACAATAATCTTATTGACACAATTGAAAAGCAAATGGTAGAGTTAGCAATAGCTCGATGTGAATGTGAGACAATTAAGCAGAAATTGGAAAGCTACTCCAATTCCCGCTATGTATTGGATCACATCATTGACGTTCAAAGGAAAAAGGGGGATGCAAAATGTATTGGTTTCAAATCATGTCCTCCCCCAATGAATCACAATTACTCCAAATTGCCTGATGACGAGGATATGCCCCGTTTTGAACCTACTGTGCCACTCGGTCTAGATGACTTTGCAGCAGGCCTCGGGTTCACAACTGGTACATCATCCTCGGGTCAATCAGAATCTGAGAATGTGACAGATTCATCGTGTGTTAAGGAACAGCGTCCTCCCATTATTGAGGATGCTGATTCTTTGGACGATGAATCTAAAGAAATTGTGAAACAACAGTCTAACTCGGTTACAACAGATATTCCTATCGAGAATCACATTCTGTGTGATCCACCAGTGAAACCGAGTAAGACTGAAATGTCAAAAGCAATGGAATCCCTTGTAGTTAGCTCTGAAGGGAATAACTTGTTGTATACGCTCAAAGGAGTTAGCAAAATCTACTCTAACAAAGATTTTCCAATTAAAAATGTAAATCAAGATTTAATTGAGCAAATTTTTGAAGGATGCACTGATAAGTTTTTGGGGAACAAAAGTGGCAAAGTTACAGTCACTCAATGTGATCCAATTCCGTGTGAACAAATTAGAAAACAATACGGAAACCAAAAACCACCAATTGAGCGAAAACAACAAGTCAACTCCGGAAAGGGTAAGGTACAGGGAAAGAAGGCTCAGAACAAGAATGTTCAAGCACCTAAAGTTCAGCAGCCTAAGACTGAACAACCAAAGGTTCAACAACCTAAAGTTGAACAGTCTAAGGCTACTCAACCTAAGGCTGCACAACCTAAAATTCAACAATCAAGGGTTGAGCAACCTAAGGTTCAACAACAAAAGGTGCAAAACAAAAGAGCTCTTGTTAAGAAACAAGAACCAAAAATGAACTTTGTTGGATCAACTGGTTCAGACAAACTTGAAACATTTCAGGATAAATCTAACGTTGATTTTGTAAAACAAGTTAGAATTTTAAAACGAAATGATCAAAATAATTACACCCAACACACCAACGGATGTGATTTAGGTCCTAGTACGTCTAGATCACAAAGTTCATTGTCTGGTTCTTCGTCTGGTCATCAACATGTTTCTCCGAGGTTTGTAGAGCAGAGAACATGTTTTCAATGTGGCACAGTTGGGCATATTGTAAGATATTGCCCATACCTGCAAAAGCTGAAGTAAAAAACGAGTGCTCCCCAAGAAATCAATTACCAAAAACGACCAGTTTCCTCGAAACAGGACCCACGTGTCTTGAAAGAAAGGGAAAAGAAGCTAAAGCAAAAGAATCAAAAGGTAATTGAAAAGGCCTTAAAATCAGAAGTCAAAGAAGAAAAACCTGTACAAGCAAAACCTGAAACTGTAAAACCAGTAAATGCTAAAACAATAAATTCAAATACTGGTAAACGACAAACAGCTTGGAAGCAAAAGCAGGTAATTCAATCAGGGGGAGCACCACAAGTTCTTTTTCCTAATCATCAAGTGATTGAGATCACCTTCCTTGATGATCAAGGACGACCCAAGTCCACAAAGGCTTGGGTCCCCCTCTCAAACTGATAAGTTAGTTGCATGTGCAGGTGGCTCCAGGAGGAACTATTAATAGTCATTGGATTGTTGATAGTGGGGCTTCCAGGCACATGACGGGCGACTATCGTCTTCTTTTCGATGTGCGAAGTATAAGAGGAGGATATGTTGCGTTTGCTGGAGACAAAGGAGGGTATATCACCGGCGAGGGAATGATCTCAAATGGAATTGTGAGTTTCGACAAAATCAATTATGTGCAACAGTTGGATCACAATCTCCTGAGTGTTTCTCAGATCTGCGACAAGAAGTTCACCGTGCATTTTGATGATGCCGGTTGTTATGTGCTGAAGCCAGGATTCAAGATTCCCGCAGAATGGATTCTCTTATCAGCACCAAGAGTTAATGATTTGTATGTCCTTGATATGAGCCAAGCAATAACTCAGTCCAAACAAGTTACTTGCTTTATTTCAAAAGCCACTGAAAAGGAGATGATCTCTTGGCACAGACGGATGGGTCATATTCACCTCAGAAAAATGAATCACCTTGTCAAAAATAATCTGGTGAGAGGTGTCAATGTGAAGAATTTTCAACTTCAAGATGTCTGTGTGCCGTGTCAGAAAGGGAAGCAGATCAAGAAATCACATCCATTGAAAAAGGTTAACACTGTAAACATGCCACTCGAACGTCTGCATATGGACCTTTTCGGCCCAGTCAAACACAAGAGTGTGCACGGGGAGGTTTTCTGCTTGGTAGTTACTGATGACTATTCAAGATTTTCATGGGTTGACTTCATGGTTCACAAGAGTGAGACTCCAGAAATTCTAAAGAATTTGATCACCTTGTTGGAAAATCTTTATAATCTAAAGGTGAGGCGAATTCGAAGCGACAACGGAACCGAGTTCAAAAACAGGGTTATGGATGAATTTTGCACTGCAAAAGGAATCCTTCATGAATACAGCTCTCGGTACACGCCACAACAAAACGGAGTCGCTGAAAGAAAGAACAGAACCTTAATTGAGACTGCAAGAACCATGTTGGTTGAGTCTCAGCTTCCAGTTCGATTCTGGACTGAAGCTGCTGCCTCGGCTTACTACACGTTAAACAGGGTTCTCACAGTGAAAAGACATGGCAAAACGTGCTTCGAACTCCTACACAAGAAGACTCCTGACTTGGAATATCTAGAACCTTTTGGAGCACCATGTACCATGATTGAGCCTGACGGGAAGTTTGGTGCCAAAGCTATCGAAGGTTACTTCCTTGGGTATGCTACTCCTAATCTGCGAGTATGGAACCTGACAACCAAGAAGATTGAAGAATGGGGTGATGTAAGAGTTCAAAGATATTCTAATCCACCGAAGCCTTCTGGAGATCCATGGATGTTCGATTATGATGGTCTTTTCGACTCATTTAATCTGCCGACATTTGATGATGACAATGCAATTGCTCAAATGTTGTCTGAAAGCGAGAATGCGACTGGCTCTCAGTTAGCTCGTCCAATCATTGTTGATTCACAAGCAGCTTCTTCTGTCAACAATCTCGTTTCAAATGAGGTGTTTAATGATGCTGTTAACTACAATTTGTCATCGGAAGATGAGGGGTATGTTGATGCAAATGATGGTGAAGCACCGCGTCCGGTTCAAGGTACTTCAGAAGCAACGGATCCAGTGTCTGCGCCAATTATCCAAGAAGAAAATGCATCATCTTCTATAACTCAACAGCTTCAGAATGATATCGGGAATTTAAATATCAATAACTTGAGGTCAAATGTTGAAATTCCTCCAGTTTCTGAAACCCGAATTCATAACATTCATCCTCAGCAGAATATTATAGGTGATGTTCTCAGTGGTGTAAGGACAAGGAATCAAATCAGAAATAACGAAAATGCTGGCTTGTATGCTGAGATACGAGAATCGGGACAACAAAATGATTGGTCTTTCGCCTGCTATGTTAGCCAAGAAGAGCCTAGATCTTGGAAGGAGGCATTGAAAAATGATTCCTGGGTGGAAGCCATGCAAGAAGAACTTCAGCAGTTCGAAAAGTTGGGCGTATGGAAATTGGTTGATAGGCCCGACAACTACAAGAAGATCGGAACTCGTTGGGTGTTTAAGTGCAAGAAGGACGACCGTGGGGTTGTTGTCTGAAACAAAGCAAGGTTAGTTGTTCAAGGCTTCAGTCAGATCGAAGGTATTGACTACAATGAAGTGTATGCAACTGTTGCACGTCTGGAGGCTATTAGAATCTTTCTAGCCTACGCATCCTTCAAGAAATTCAAGGTGTACCAGATGGATGTTAAAAGTGCTTTTCTTCACGGAGTAGTCGAAGAGGAAGTATATGTCGAGCAACCACCGGGGTTTGAAGATCGATTACATCCTGACAGAGTTTTATTACTTAACAAGGCGTTATATGGTCTTCATCAAGTGCCTCGAGCCTGGTATGAGACACTGTCTACCTACCTGCTGAACAACGGGTTTAGACGGGGTTTGATCGATTGTACCCTCTTCATCAAAGAAAAAGGTGAAGATCTTCTGTTGGTACAAGTGTATGTCGATGACATTATCTTTGGTTCTACTGATGATAAGTTATGCAAGGAATTTGAGAAGGTGATGCAAGATCGATTCGAGATGAGTGCGATGGGTGAAATGACGTTCTTCTTGGGTTTGCAAGTTAATCAGTCCGAATCTGGAATTTTTATCCATCAAACCAAGTACGTCGGAGACATCTTGAGCCGGTTCCAGATGTCCGATTCGAAGCCGATTTCTACTCCTCTTCCGCAGAATCACGGGATTACTCCGGATGAAAAAGGGGAAGTTGTGGACTCTTCACTTTATCGTGCTATGATTGGATCCTTAATGTATCTCACTGCATCAAGACCCGACATTATGTATCCAACGTGCCTTCTCGCCAGATACCAAGCAAATCCGAAGGTCTCTCACTATGCTGCTGTCAAAAGGATTTTTCGTTATCTGAAGGGTTGCCCTGACACCGGGTTATGGTACCCTAAGGATGATAACTTCGATCTCAAGGCTTACAGTGATTCTGATTTCGGCGGCTGCAAGAAAGATGGCAAATCAACTACAGCAGGATGTCAGTTCTTAGGCAATCGCCTAGTCACTTGGCAGTGCAAGAAGCAGACATGTGTGGCTACATCTACATGTGAAGCGGAATACATTGCTGCGTCTAGTTGCTGCTCCCAGGTTCTATGGATCCAACAACAGATGCGGGACAACGGTTTTGAATTCCTAACTACTCCTATTTATGTTGATAATTCTGCTGCATTACAGATCACTAGAAATCCTGTACAGCACTCAAAAACGAAGCACATCGATATTAAATACCACTTCATACGTGATTGCTTTGAAAAGAGACTCATCGATGTGGTTCACATTCATACCGATCACCAACGTGCCGACCTTTTTACCAAAGCATTTGATAAATCAAGATTCGATTATTTACTTTTGGTAAACGGCATAAAGGTGAAGCAAGAGTAACTGACATCGGGAAATCGTTTTTCTAAATATTTTTCTAAAACCAAAAATCCAAAAATATGTTTTTACTTTATTTTATTTTTGAATTTTAGGGGGAGAAAGTTTCAAGAAAAATACAAAAACACTGAAAAACCACAAAAATACAAAAATATGTCTTTAATTTATTTACTTTCTGCATTTAAGGGGGAGAAAATTCAGAAAAACACAAAAACAATAGAAAATCAAAAATGAGTTTCTTGGTAATATAAGAGAAAATGATATTACATCAGAGGTCGGTTGAAATATGTTTCTAGAAATCAAAAGAAAAAGAAAATGATAAGTAGCTCTACTAATGATGTACCGGTAGACTCACGATCATTTTAAAGTATGCAGGAGATATAAACATAACGAACTGAAAACCGCGTGGGAACCGCTCATTGGCATATGGTCTTGGTACCGAAATTTCGTTTGATAGATTGCCGAGGTTCTGAGATATTCGGGGTTTATGCTGTTTATCATCTGGGTATCATGGTTGTTTCTATAAAAGACAAAGTCTAGTTCTTCCATGATACCATACATACGTGTACATATCTCATACTGCAGTCGACCTCAATAAGTGATAAACAATCACATGTCCAAACAAAATAAGTGATAAAATATCACATTTATCCGGGAGTCAAGTTCGTCTCTCTGCTGTACGGAAGTACTGACCTGTTCACGGACTTGCTCCTGTGCCCCCATGCATCGAAAATCAAGTTCCTCATCAATAAGTGATTCTATCACATAGGGCTTGTTTTCAACTCAAATAAGTGACTTGTTCACATGTTATATACGTTAAAAACGGATGATAAATGGTATACTCCCCAGTAAGATGAACTCTCGTGCATACCTTGATACGGGAATGTGTCGTGAGTGGATGAACACCGGTCGGTAAGTATAAATCATACCTTAAATGTATCTCATTGTATTATGATTACACTTGATCGCTGAGTTTAAGTGGATAACAATATCGGTAATTGTGGTAGAATACTTATCCGCGTCTGTAAAAGAATTTTAAAAGGAAATGTGTTTTGACAAAAGACCGCAAGCTGATATGATTCTCTTCGCCAGAAACTCGCAAAAATATTGTTGTGTTTGTACATATTTATTTACTGCTTAGTTTTATTGTCTTATTTTAAACAGTTTTGTCGTTTGGTGCATATCAGCACGACATTAGCGGTGATGTCGTTTGATAACATTCAAAGGATATTAAAATTGTTGTCTTTTATTTTATTAAAATCCAAAAAGATTTTCAATTTAATCTTATTTTTGATTAACTGATGTTGGTGCTCGATCCGATACCTGGCAAGCCGAGATACTTCATAAAACTAACCTTTGCAGAACTTCATAACGGACAATTTTTCAAAATGGTCAATTCCGAAAACCTCCAAATTTTTGAAGGGTTTAAATTGCAAATTCCCAAAATCCAAAGTGTTGGTGGAAATCTGATCCTTCGAGGAAGCAATAGACCTCGAAAGATCAGATGGTCAATGAAAGTCAATCATCTCAGTCGAAAGATGAATTGGTCAACGAAGGATTTGACCAATTTGATCTTTCGAGCTGATCAGACCTTGTTGAAAGATGGATAAGGTTGAAAGATATCCTTCGAGGATTCCCACAAATATCTGGTATCCTTCGATCGAGATCTTTCAAATATCTGGTATCTTTTGATCCAAATATGGATCCTTCGACCCAAAGCTGATCTTTCGAAACACCTTTCATCTTTCGAAAGGTCATTGATCCTTCGAGACGGTTCGACTTTCGAGGTCATAGTATAAAAAGTGGTCATCTTCTTCATTTCAACATAACTGTTCGAAATTTCATCACACAAAACCCTCTGATTGTACCGAAACTCTGCCAAAATCAAAACAAGTTAAGATCAGGATTTTTATATAACATTCACGGTAGGATAATCATAATCATCTTAACATACAACGACTCAAACATCAACATGATCATGTGTTCTTATTTTTCTAATTTTTATTTCTATGATAGGATAAAATGTGAAATGTGAATATGTTGTAAATGGGTCAATGGTAGATTTTGATGATCATATGGTTTTCTTTTTATCTGTTTCTTTGTGTTCGGATGTTTGATTTGAATCTTGATGTCAAGGGTTTTGGATTTTGTTTAAACAGAGTCTTGTTTCGGTGTTTGATTTAAATCAGTGGATGTGTATGGATTAGTATCCGGGGTTGGGTTTAGTGTTCGAGTTGGTTTTGAGACTGATGTGGTTAAACGGATTAATGTTGATGCTTGAATGTTTTGAAACCTACTTAAAACAATCTTAAAAAAATCCCCACCGGAAAATATTCCGATGAACTGTGTTGCCGGAAATCAACACGAAGGATGTTGATTCTCAACTTCGAAAGATGTGTTGCAAAATATCTTTCGAATTGAGACTTGAAAGATGTTAAGTTTATCGAAGGATTCATCCTTCGATTGATCAGACCTTTCGAATGATCAAGATATCTTTCAAATTTATGATCTTTCGAAAGATGATCCTTCGATAAGGAATTTCATCCTTCGAGGAAAGTAACATCTTTCGAACAGTCTGTCATCCTTCGAGCCATGTTTCAATCCTTCGATGGCTAAATGGCATCCTTCGAGGATTCAACACTTAGAAATTTTTCAAGAAATTGAAATTTTTCTAAGTGTGAAATCCTTGTTGACTGTTTGACTGTTTTCTCATTACGTGTCACTGTTTTGATGTACAGAAATGGCACCGAAAGTGAGGAAGGAACGGGCAAAGCCAACGAAGAAAGAAAAATCTGAGGTTGAATCTATGTCTGAACCTAGACATAATATGGCCGCTTATCTTCAACCAGAAGGCAAAATCAGTCCGGAATTCACGAGAATAATGGAGTATCTTCATCGCGCTCGTATCAACTATGCAATCACTACACAACACACTGCTTATCAGTCTCATATCAAGGAGTTCTGGAATTCTGCTGTGGTTGAAACAGTGGATAACAAGGAAGTGATTAGTGGATCAGTTGCTGAGAAACCCGTGGTGATTACAGAGAACACTATCAGAGCACGTTTGCAACTAGGAGATCAACCAGAAGATTCTACTTCTATTGATTTACAATGTCAGCGGGGCTTACTAATGAGGCTTCGGTACAGCGATAACGTTCTTGCAAATCAGATCAACAAAGGGTTTATGCCGCTTCGATACAAGTTCTTATTGCATATCCTTATTCACTGCCTGAGCAACAAACGGTCTGGATATGATCTGTCGCCGATTGAATTAACGGGATTGTTTACGGCTTTGATTCTGAACAAGCCGTTCAACATTTCACGTTATATTTTCGACAATCTGAAAGAAAATGCTCGAAGGCCACTCCCGTCAGCAACCCAACGAACATCTACCAAGTTTTGGCTATATCCTAGATTTCTGCAGATGATGATTGATGATCACTTTCCTGATCTTCCAAAAGCTGAAGCAGATGTTCTACCTGTCAATCCGATGAACGAACGTACACTGCTGATTTTCAAGTCCATGTCCAAATATAAGGAATCGGATCCAATTAGAAAGCTTATTGGTCATCTCGATGTTCCGACTTACGAGGCACCGCAGAACAACAAATGGCGTCGAGATGCGAGTGATTCTGATGATGAAGAGCCAAGGTTAATCGCTTTGGCTAACACGCAGCTCGGGGCTAAGCACGGAATCAAAGCATCAAGCAAGAGATCTGCTGGCAGTTCTAGTGCTGCAGCACATGTTGAAGTTGATGTTAATGTTGCTGCGGAAGAAGTTCAGGGTGTATTCATCGAATCTGATGTCCGTAGTAATGTGGTTGGTTCTACGGCTGGTGAGACTGGTGGTACTGTAGTTGCTGAGACAGGCGGTAGTGCAGGTGGAGCTGGTGGTCCTGCTAGTCAGTCAGGCAATGTTGCAACTGACAAAGGCAAAGGAAAGGTAGATGAGCCGAGGAGACTGGTGGATGCAAGTAGTTCGTCTTCTGAAGATGAAGGCGGTTCTGGTAATGGTGGTTCGTCTTCTGAGGATGATAATCCTCCTCCACCTGGGATGCGTAAGGTCTATGATAATCGCGGGAATCTCCGTGGTCTTGAACGAATAGAGAAGACTGCTAGAACCGGAGAATCTGACAAAGATGAGGATTATATCCCTGCCGCTCCTGGTTTGATTAGAAAAAGGAAAGCAAAAAGACAGGGTATTCGTGCTTCAAAGAAAACTGCTGGTGATGCTCCTATTCCTGTTTCTATTCAGCATTCAACGGCTCCAGAGCAACAGCTACCTCCTGTTAGTGATCAATTGACAGCATCAGAGATGCTGGAGCTGATGTCTTCTTCTCAGACGTCTTCTGGGACGCGCACGGTGACTGTTGATCAACATCCGCCTGCAACTCCCGTCTCAGGTACACATGTCCGACCTCCTCTTGTTATTACTGGTCCAACAGGTGCTTCTGGTCAGGCTGGTCAGTCTGGCTCCTCGGGACCTGAGCCTTCGCGACCGACTCTGGCAGAGACTTTGTCTGTTTTATCTGAAGCTGAAAAGATTCAATTCCTGATCGAACAAGTCAGTGAATTGGGTTCCATAGTCGGTCGGCATACAAGAACGATTGAAGAGTATCGTGTGCAGCGAACACAGGATGTGGTGGCACACAACACGCTGGTTTCAATTGTTAATGCTCAGAATCTCAAGATTAAGGAACAGGCCCTAGAAATTGAAAGGTTGAAGGAAGCGAACAGAGCTCGTGACAGGGAGGTCGAAATAATGAAAGGGCATAGTACTGTGTTAGAGAATGAGGCAAAAGCGTTAAGGCAGAAGCATGAAGAGCTGTCAAAGCGCTATAAAAATCGCGATGATCGATTAATAGAAGGCTTCAAGCCTGTTCAAACAAATTTCAAGAAGTTGGAACACAAAGTAGGTACGCTGTGGAATGAAAGGTGCAAAGCATTAGACATCGTTCCCTCAAAGCGTGGCGATGACAAAGACGATGATGCAGCAAATCCTGATCAACCAGCTGCCTCAGGTTCCGGTGCAACTGCATCCGGTGCTGCAGGTGGGTCTGATACATCTCAAGCTGCTCCTACTGCTCCTTCAACAGCTACTACTGGCCCATCTGAGCAGACCGAAACGCTAGAAACTTCGGCAGGGCTTGAACATGTTAGTCTGGAACCAGAAGCGTTTGCAGATCTCCCTGAATCCTCAGCTGTTCATCAGTATCATCCAGTCACGGGTGAACTGTTAGAAGAGGGAGAACATGTTACCGAAATGTCTGATGAACGGGTACTGGCTCTGAAAGAGTTGGATGAAGTTGATGTGAACATGATTGATGCCACTCCATTAGTTCCGGACCAAACCGATTTCTCTACAATTGATGAAATCTTCATCGGTTCGGATCCGGAACGTCCTGTCTATGTTGGGCAAGATAATGAGGAGTTTAATGCTCTTGATGATGAGTATGTGGCAGAAAAGATAGCAGAATTTGCCAATCTTTCTACAGATTCTCCTACAGCTCAAGAAAACCGTGAGAAGACTGTGAACGAATGGCGAGCGGATTTCCTAGCTAGGAATCCTCCTCCGCTCGCTCTGTTGGATCAGGTCAATTACATGAGTCTGGAAAAGAATCAGGCTCGAGGTCGTATTATTAGTTGGATGTTCATTAAGGAGCTTCACTGCATGGTCGTGAAACGAGAATGCGGTCTTCAGTACTTCAGGTCTCTTCTCAGCATTCTGTCACTTCCTTACTATGATGTTGCAGTTTTGGCTCAACTAAATGTTATTAATCGAGTCGAAGAAAAGATGGTGGATCTGTTTGCAAAGAAAATCAGGTTGGAAAGAAGAAGGGGTTGGAAGGATCCGCTATACAAGCCGCAGTTTCCTCGATACGAGCAGATCAGATTTACACTTGATCCAGATACAAACACTGCTCGTTATCGACTGGTTTATGATCCTCCAAAGTTGATGAAGAAGATACCTTTGTTGAAAATGAAGACGGATTTTCTGTGGAATTCTCGTTGCTGGGTTTATGATGCGGATACTGGAGAAGCCGTGATCTTATTCCGAGATAGTCAAGAGAACTTTCGAATAATAGATTCGATGTGGATTACTAACATGTCCAGGTCGGATATTATTATTCTTAAGGATCACGATATCAAC
Source organism: Helianthus annuus (assembly GCF_002127325.2). Lineage (NCBI taxonomy): Eukaryota > Viridiplantae > Streptophyta > Magnoliopsida > Asterales > Asteraceae > Helianthus > Helianthus annuus. Next base: position 115,208,604 of record NC_035436.2, read on the forward strand.
TACCTGGTTAGAGATCGTGAACAAGCAATGAAGTTTCAGAAGATGGCCTTGTACTGCTTCAATTTACTTGTGAATGCGGGAAGTGCATGGTCATCGCATCACTTAACAGCTGAAAGGACGTCAGAGACTTAAAGACTCGAAGATTGAGACAAAGCTACAGCCAAGGGGGAGTTTGTTGGTGCAATTGTGTCTGTACTTTGTCTGTATTTTGTAATGATATAAAACGATGTATTTTGTTAGTCTTGTTTACGTCTTGTGTTGGTTTGTATATGTGTTTGGATGTAAGTTTGACCAAGTCAACCATCCTCCTGGTTTGACTTGGCAAAACAGTCAACACTTAGTTTGTAACATATGTTGTGTCGAAGGATGTCATCGAAGGATTGTTCATATCCTTCGATGACCTCGAAGGATAACCTTCGATGGATACAAATGGACCTCTAAGGATATACCATCCTACGAGGTATATGTGGATCCTTCGGAAGGTTTCTGGTCGATAGATGATCTTTCGACAGACATTCTGATCCTTCGACACAATCTATCTGTTATGGGTATATATACCCATGTATGGGTTCATTTCACACCAAGACATTTGTGAGACATTGGATAGTCATTGTGAGTGAACCAAGTCTTGTAGAGAGCATTTTCAGTTTGGTCAAGGTCTGTAACCGTGTCCACTGAAATACAAGAAAAAACTTTGATATCTTGTGTGTCTACTCTTTCTCTTTGTAGCTTGTGTTCTCATATAAACTACCGGTTTGCATTCTAGCTTGGATTCCGCACTTGCTAGAGTGTTAAACATAACAAGGATAAGGTTTAACCTCGACCTCCGGGGGACCTACAAGTGGTATCAGAGCCGTGGCTCTTTTCCTTGTTAAAAACCGAGTTTATACAAGACTTTGGAGTGTTTGGACAAAACTCACTTGGTTTAGCACCCGTTTTTAGTGTTTTTCATGGATTTCTTTACCGGGTGTGTTAAAGGAAGGTTTGGGTAACTTAAAATCTTTTTTTAAAAGGTTTGGTAATTTCCGGCCAAAATTCCGGCTAACTCCGGTGACCGGTTTTTGGATAAGAACCTTCTATTTTAGGCAATTTTTTATTAGTCAAATCTGAGTTGGTGAAAAGGTAAGGTCTGAACATACCTTCTGCTGAAAGTTGTCTACCAACCAATCACCTTTTTCACCAACCTGTCACCTTTTGTCAACTGTGTCAGATCTGTTCGAAAGATATCCTTCGAAGTCGAAAGACTATCTTTCGATCAAAGGAGGTTCGACAGATATTCATCCTTCGAACATCCTTCGAAGTCTGTGAGTTATCTTTCGAGCCAAGGAATCTTTTCGAAGGATATATTGTTCGAGCTACTGTTACTATTCGAAAGATAAGGATCCTTCGTCTTGGAGAATCTTTCGAGCTACTGTTACACTTTCAGATTGACCATCCGTTTGCGGATGATAGGCTGTGCTCAGATTAAGTTGGGACCCCATAGCAGATTGCATGGTTCTCCAAAAATGAGAAGTGAAACGAGCATCTCTGTCAGAAATGATGTTCAAAGGAACACCATGTCGAGCTACGATTTCATCTACATATATTTGAGCAAGTTTGTCAGCCGAAAAATCCTCACGGATTGGCAAGAAATGCGCTGACTTGGTAAGACGATCCACGACAACCCAGATGGCATCGTGACCCTTCTTTGTGCGCGGGAGTTTAGTAATGAGATCCATAGTAATGTTTTCCCATTTCCAAACTGGGATCTCTGGTTGCTCCAATAATCCGGAAGGACGCTGATGTTCAGCCTTAACCTTAAGACAAGTAAGGCATTTTGATACGTATAAGGCAATGTCTTTCTTCATACCAGGCCACCAATACTGAATACGAAGATCCTTATACATCTTATCTGAGCTAGGATGAATGGAATAACGAGACTTATGGGCTTCATCCATAAGCAAGGTACGAAGATAATCTTGGCTTGGGACCCACAAACGGTCCATGAAGTAGTATGATCCATTGTCCTTCAGTTTCAGAGCAGGAGTTATGTGATAAGGAAATTCCTTATCCATCAAACCTTGTGAAACACAAGCTTGTTGAGCCTGAGAAATACGGGCTTGGATATCGGTTTGAATAACAGATCGGACACGTACACAATGAAGCTTAGTACGTTCCTTGCGACTCAAAGCATCGGCTACGACATTCGCCTTACCAGGATGGTAGCGAATCTCGCAGTCGTAGTTGTTTAGAAGTTCAACCCAACGTCGTTGTCTCATGTTGAGTTCTTTCTGATTGAAGATGTGTTGAAGACTCTTGTGGTCAGTGAAAACCACACATTTTGTACCGTACAAGTAGTGTCTCCAAATCTTAAGAGCGAAGACAACTGCACCCAACTCAAGATCATGAGTGGTGTAGTTCTTCTCATGTATCTTCAACTGTCTTGATGCGTATGCTATGACTTTGTTTCTTTGCATCAGGACGCAGCCAAGGCCTAATTTAGATGCGTCGCAATAAACGACGAAATCATCATTGCCCTCGGGCAATGTTAGGACAGGCGCGTCGCAAAGCTTTTGTTTCAAAGTCAGAAACGCTTCCTCTTGTTTGACTCCCCAATCAAATGGCTTGTTCTTCTGAGTTAGAGTAGTTAGAGGAACTGCAATCTTTGAGAAGTTCTCAATGAAGCGGCGGTAATAGCCCGCCAGACCAAGAAAAGAACGAACTTCAGTAGGAGTACTAGGTGTATCCCAATCCTTAATCGCACTGATCTTGGAGGGATCTACATGAATACCTTCTTCGTTGACAATGTGTCCTAAGAATGGAACCTCTTTAAGCCAGAATTCACACTTGGAGAATTTGGCGAAAAGTTGCTCTTTCTTTAGGAGTTCCAACGTAAGACGAAGGTGTTGTTCATGATCAGCTCGCGTCTTAGAATATATCAAAATGTCATCAATGAAAACGATGATGAACTTATCCAAATAAGGCTTGCAGACCCTATTCATCAAGTCCATGAAAAGAGTAGGAGCACTAGTCAAACCAAATGGCATGACTGTGAACTCATAATGTCCATAACGAGTACGGAACGCTGTCTTGGGAATGTCTTCTTCATGCACACGAAGCTAATGATATCCAGATTGTAGATCAATCTTCGAAAAGTATGAAGCACCTTGCAATTGATCAAAGAGATCATCAATGCGAGGTAGGGGATATCGATTCTTGATGGTAAGCTTGTTAAGCTCACGATAATCGATACACATCCTAAAAGATCCATCCTTCTTCTTTACAAAGAGAACGGGAACACATCCTAAAGCTAGGACGGATAAAACCTTTGTCGGAGAGCTCCTGAAGCTGTTTAGATAATTCTTGCATCTTAGACAGTGCAAGACGGTATGGAGCTCTGGCTATGGGATTTGCACCAGGTACGAGATCAATACGGAACTCGACTTGGCGTGCTGGAGGTAGACCAGGTAAGTCTTCAGGAAAAACTTCAGAATAATCCCGAACGACAGGAATATCTGAAATAGTCTTACCCTTGCCTTTATCTGCTGTAACATGTGCTAAGAAAGCCACATAGTGCTTTCGCAGATATTTCCGAGCTTTAAAACAAGACATGAGTTTGAGACCACCGGCAGGCTTCTCACCACGAACCTGTAGGATCTCGCCTGTCGACAGCGGTACACGAACAATCTTCTCAGAACAAACTATCTCTGCGTGATGCTTGGATAACCAATCCATTCCCACTATAACGTCGAAGCTTCCCAGTTGCATTGGCGTGAGCTCAATAGGAAAAATATGGTCGTTAAGGTTTAACTGGCAGTTGCGTAGAACAGAATTTAGAATAATGGGTTTACCTAGTTTCGTTCTAGACATGCGAAGCATTGTCTCAAAAGACATTGACACAAAGCTCTTGTCGGCACCCGAATCAAAAAGAACAGATGCTGGCTGATTATTAATAAAGAACGTACCGTTCACCACCTCGTTGTCTGCTTGTGCTTCTTGTGCATTCATGTTGAAGACTCGACCTCGAGCCTATGTCTGATTCTAGTTTGCATTCTGGTTCTGGTTGGCTAGCCTTGGACACCGATTTCTATAGTGGGTCAGATCCCCACAGTTATAACAAGCACCTGGTGGGTAGTTTGGTCGTGCAGCCTGACCATGTTGCTGAGCAACTTGTTGAGCAGGGTTCTGAACTGCGCGATTCTGAGCAAACCGACAAACATCGGCAAGATGACCCGACTTCCCACAGTTACTACAGAAACGGCACTGATATTGCGGCCGATGGTGACTGTTGCATTGATTGCACAAAGGTGCACTTCCTGAATAGGGCTTCTTTGCTGGAGGCTGGTTGGGAGCTGCCTGGTTAACTTGGGCAGTGACAGCATAGTTTTGGGAAGCCTTACGCTTCCTTGACCCCCTTGTGGAACCAGAATCCTTTCCCTTCTTGTTTTGACCTTTCTTGCTATCTTCCTTGTCAGCCGACTGTTTCTTCCCCTTGTCTCCCTTCCTGTGTAGCTTATTCTTCCGAATCTGCGACTCAGTCAATGTCGCTGATAACTCGATTGCCTGACGGAGTGTGGTAGGGTTGCTACCAGTGAGGATGTCTTGTACTGAGTCAGGTAGGCCGTCGATATACCTTTCGATGGCCTTATCGAGTGGGGTAACCATAGTTGGGCAAAGCAGACTCAACTCCTCAAACCTATCAGTATAAGCCCTGTGCTCGCCACTATCTTGCCTCAAAACATCAAATTCTTTCTCCAACGCTCGTTGCTCATGACGAGGACAAAACTCCCTCATCATAAGAGCTCTCAGTTCAGCCCATGTCTGAGCTAGAGCAACTTCTGCACCTTGATCTCTCATAACCCCATTCCACCATGTAAGAGCCCTCTTCTGAAACACGCTTGAAGAAAACTCGACCTTGCGATTATCCGGACACTACACGTGGCGAAAAGTGTTCTCGATGCTCTCGAACCACTGAAGAAGCCCAGTTGCTCCTTCAGAACCACTGAACTTGAGTGGCTTAGCCGAGTTAAAATCTTTGTATTTGCATATACCATTATTGTTGTTGTTGGCTTGGTTCCATTGAGCGAAGAGATTTGGGAATTGAGCAGCCATCTGCTGCGCAATAATCTCCGCCAGCTCGGCAGTAGCTATCTGGTTGTCGCGTCGAGGAGGCATTCTAGAAGAGAAAAACATGAAATGAAACGAGTGAGATGATTGGATGAAGAGAATGAGAAGAAGCAAAATCAACAAAAGCAAAGATGGCGGTTATGCATCGCAAAGCAAACAAGCGACATGAAATGTCTAGTCAAAGTAAATGGGTCAGAATTAGTGTATCGCGAAGACATGCTCGCCTATAAGTGAACACTCACCCCCATGAGTCCCCAGGTAAGAGTGACTGGTCCGATTATGTGGATTTGTACGAACACTCTAGCCTTAGACAGAAAACCCAGGGTACAGGCATTCACTCTTCCAGTTCGCATGTGTTCACACTATTAACCCAAAACTTTGACGAGATTTTTGAAATCCAAAGAGGTTCAAAACCATATAACAGAGGGTTCAAAACCTAGTAATCAATCATCCTCGAACAGATGATTAATTTTCAAAGCGGATTTGGAACCGAAGTTCTCGTTGTGGTTATCACCTAAGGATAGGTGATGTGCATGTTTTAAACTCTAAACACAAGATAACTCGTGTTAGGGTCCTAGAAAGTTATAGTCTAGGTCAAAGCATTACTAATAACCTAATTCCCTATAACCAATGGCTCTGATACCAACTCTTCTGTCACACCCCGACCGCGTGTAACATGCAACCGCGGCGGAAACGCCGGGGAGTGTTGGGACAGAATTAATTGTTATACAACCATGGAAATTAAAGTTACATTTTATTTATTAAACAAGAGTGCTACATCGTTTCAAACAGGAAAACAAATAGTTCAGAACACAATTAAACTAATTCTATCTTCATTTTTAATCTCTAAGGCACGGGTCCGCCCTAGTGTCATGATCATCATCCTATGGAATAGCTCCTGAAAACACATGTGAAAGTAGGTACGTCAGCATAAAAATGCCTGTGAGATACATAGTTTTTGTGAAAATGGGATTCATGACTTGAGTTTAAAGAAATGTTTAATAACAGTCAGTCATGAACCTTATAATTTGTCTTGCTTTGTAAACCGTTTGAAAAACGATAATATCAGATGATATGTATAGATAAATGTAAGGTTAAATGAATAACCTAGTAAAATGAGTTGAATAAGATAAGTTGTTTGTGAAAATAATGTCTTGTGAAGAATATGATATTTGTGTAAAATGTAATGTGTCTAAACTGAAATGACTTAGATAACGCCCCGATATGTAATATTCTACAAACATTTATATATAGGAAGTACCAGCAGCGTATCCACCATTTTTGTATCATATTACATACGCCACGTTACTCAAATCGTTTACCCAAACCAATCCACCATGTAAATTGTTCATATATAAACCAAATGTCAAGTGTTATTTTGTAAACCATGTTAAATGTTTATGTTCAATGTAAATCATGTAATGTGTATCCCAAAATGTATCATGTATGGTAAGCGAAATGTATCAACTTAAACCATATGTATAATGCACAAAACAAGTCGTTGAAGTAAAACGTGGTTTAAATCAACGTTATGTTTTGTGGAAAAATGCATGCTCTATTGATATTAACATTTATGCGGTATTGTAAACTATGCATACATGCAAGCCTTGAGACTGTGGCGATAAACCCTTAAACAAATTAAAGGTTTATCTAAGTTATGTATATCGAATTCGGTCATTCCTTCCAATCCTATCAAACCCAGGATTTCAGGAACGGGAGTTGTCAATTCCTATGGTACCACTACCTACTAACGAACGGCGTGATCAATGTTAATGAATGTATTGTCCCATGTTAAACAAACCAAATGTCATAACAAAATGATGGCATGTGATGTAAACAATTGTACTAAGTATGCTAAGTAAACACACGAAGCAGAAATGTTCATGTAAATCAATGTGCCCATATGCTGAGTAAACATATGCAGCAGAAATGTTCATGTAAATCAATGTGCCCATATGCTGAGTAAACATATGCAGCCGAAATGTTCATGTAAATCAATGTGCCCATATGCTGAGTAAACATATGCAGCAGAAATGTTCATGTAAATCAATTTGTCCATATTGTCACACCCCCAAAATCCACACACGGAGTAACACCGTTTGGGAGCGTGACATGACCAGGATCAAGCCACCAATCATATTGAACATGTAATTAATATCAAGTAAAATAAATGCAAACCAATCATTCAATACGATATGTGTTCAAAACGTAACTATAGTATCAAGTGTAGCGGAAGCATAAGTATGAAATCCCATTGTATATCATAGTTCAAAAGTTTAAATGTTTTAACATGGCATCCACGATCCATGCTCCACAACGACCTGCTCCTCCCTGTGCAAGCTCCATATATCTAACGACCTGCAAGGCATGTAACAGAGGATCAACAACTAGTTGAGCGAGTTCACAGTTTATAGTTCAGTAATTGAAATAGTATAGTAAGCCTTGTATTCGTCCTTTAAGTCATGTATCGTAATAGTTCGTATCGCAGCCCTTCTTGGCATGTATGCGAAGATTAGGGTAAGTTCTCAAGTATTCTAGACTAGGTATGTTTGTATCGCGGCCACCCGGCACCTGTGCGAAGTTTTAGTGTATAGTTCGCAGCCTTCCTAGGCATGTGTGCGAAGATTAGTCATATTATCGCAGCCAACCCTGGCATGTGTGTCACACCCCCAAAATCAACCTGCGGAGTATCACCGCTTGGGAGCGTGACTGACCAGGATCAAGCCACCAATCATATTGAACATGTAGTTAAATAGTAAAAGTTATCCATCAATATGAAAGGTGTTTATCAAAACCAACATAAGTAAATGTAGCGGAAGCATAATGTATAAACCCAAACATAAGTGTTAATGTTTGAAATGTCAATAGTATTTAATAATCATTCACGATCCTTTTCCCACAACGACCTGCTCCTCCTTGTGCAAGCTCCATTAGTACCTAAGGTCCTGCAAGGCATGCAGCAGAGAGTCAACAACTAGTTGAGCGAGTTCACAGTAAGTAAAAGCATAACAGTAAGTCCGTATGTAACATGTGGCTCTACTGGGCCGATATTGGTTTCTATTGGTGGGGGCTTCCCATGTTATTAATCCACTAGACTATGCGTTACCATAAGTGTTCTACATTCCCGAGAACAGTAATACGTACAAATTTACGTAGGATTTACGTAAGTATCCTTCACAACCGAGGATAGGGGTACGTGGGGGTTTACGTAGGTTTTACGTAAGTGCCTGACACAACGGAGGCAGTAGTGAGTATCTGTTCACGTAGGTTTTACGTGAGTGTCCTTCGCAACCTAAGGACAGTGAGTAGCTTAAGTATACGTAGGTTTTACGTATGTGTCCTGCACAACCGAGGACGATGGTATGGTAGTCTAGCAATAGTGTCCGTATTGAATCTATTCAACCTTATCTTTTCAATCCCATTCCCAACACCCCGGGAATCCCATGCCTTGGTAAGAGTGTGAACTCACCTTGGTTTGCTCGGCAGATACACAAAAAGGTTCTTGAGCTAAAGTGGTCAACCTCGTCCTAACAGGGTTACCATACAAGTCAGGTTTTGACTCAAGTAATACACGTATGTTTCACACAAGTTAACACGTTACTAACACGTATTGATCATGGCAACCACGTAACAGTCAAGTGCACAATCATAACCGACTTGTGCGATTAAATAAGTCTACTAGTATTCGGCCCAACATGATGTGCGATCCGTAACAGCCCGGCCCAAACTTTAAGTAAGCCCAATAATTAACCCGAACAACAACTTGTGTGATCAGCTTTATTACCCAGCCCAAGTCTACGGCCCAATAAATAACCTTAGGCCTTGTGCGATCCTATTGGGTTGTGCGGTCGTACCTGGCCGAATAATTATTATATGGCCCAAACATTAATCAAACAAACATCTTTGTGCGACTGGAGACCCCTTGTGCGATCAGGGCCTCTCATGCGATCAGATCAGCTTGTGCGACTGATCTAATTATGCGAGTGGGCATCTTGTGCTACCGAGATGCCTTGTGCGAGTGGACCTCTTGTACGATCAAGAGGTCTTGTGCGACCAGTTCAAACATTCCAATAATCAAGCAATTCGGTTACAAACAATTTATCAGTTTCCAATTTTACATTCAATCAATTAACATCTAACAGTTTCAAGACATGCTAATACTCGATCAAACAAGCAAATAAATCACTAATTCGTGTGAACCCTAATATAATCTTATGAACAAAAAATCCAACGATTTGTATGAACATGTATCATAACATTCAACCCGAAACACAAGATTTGTAACTTTCACAACGACTTGTAATCCTAACCATCAAGTAACACACTACGATTACCAACTCTAGCAGCCGATTAACAACACAATCACATCACATCCGATTTCAATCATTCGGTTTTCATACCTCAAAAACAATCCGATTTGCATGAACCTTAGCAATCACATGTATGAATCATAACATCAATCAATCATGAAAACAACCTTAAACACACTAACCGATTAAGGGGTAGGTGATCCGAACAACGAATGAGAAGCCTTCGAGATGATAGATCCGGCTGCCGCGAGTTCGTGAGGGAGAGAGAGAACTAGGGTTTTCGTGTGTGTCTTGTGTTTTGCAACAAGTGAGAAGTATTACCCTAAACATGGTATGAGAAGTAGGCCGAACCCATCATGGGCTGCCTATGTGTTCCGTGTTCAAGAAGGAGTGGGCCGAGAATTGCATGAGTCAAGGCCCATTGGCTTGTGCGATCGGTTGTGTAGTGTTGTGCGGTTCGAGTTTGTTTGTATACATACCCGTAATACACATAGCACATAACATACATACATACATAATAGCATTCAATACATCAAAGTTCACATGTTCACATACGTTACATTCATTACAAAGACGGGTTCGAAATACGAGTTGTCACAATGTGTGCGAAGATCAGTCATATTATCGCAGCCAACCCTGGCGTGTGTGCGAAGATCAGTTCTATAAGCATCACTAGTCTAGCAGTATCTTAACCAATCACCTTCCTCACCCGAGGATCATATCACTACGTTCCATTATCTAGAGAAGATCCAATAAATAAATCAATCCCATTCCCACCCTGGGAACCCCATGCCTTGGCTGTGTGAACTCACCTTGGTTTGCTCGGTATGCTAGGTTATGCACCCACAAGTAATCTGTCAAGTCCTATTGTGTGCACGTGTAATAAATCAGTTCATGTTCGTAATGATACGCAGGTAATCTATGTCACAAAGCGTTTGACAGTTAACATCATGTATCACAAAAACAACTAATCACATTCATGCAGCTTAAGCTTTACATTCAGGGCTTTTTCTCAGTTGTTTTAACTCAGTTATTCATCAACAACCTTAGTAATTGTAACCGTGTTACAACGTTGCTCAGAATTACAGAACTAGCATGCATAGAAGGGTTTACATACGTAACAGTGTTATCACATCGACATTGTTTACATACTGACAGACAATGAAACTCGGGCCAGGTTAACAAGCATGGGAGTTATCATATTAAATATTACTTAATCTACAAAAGTCGGATTAGGTTTATTATGTATAAAGGTCGGACTCCCATATAACTTATTAAAAATCGGACAGGAGATGTGGGGAGGTTAAAAAGTCGGACAGAGAAGTGGGGTTTAAAACTCGGACCCCTTGCTCTCTTTGCCAAAGCTCGGACATGCGTACCAAAAGAAGGTCGGACCCCTCCTTGTATTACAAAAGTCGGACCAGGGGGTGTCTCACATAAAATTCGGACCTCCCTTGCACACTATAAGAGTCGGAACATCTAATCAAATAAAAGTCTGACTATACAACTCAACAAAAGTCGGACTTGGAGCTCCTCTTACAAAACTTGGACAAGCATTTAACAAGTGAAACTTGGACTAATGCACCTCTTATATATAAAACTCGGATCCTTATACATTAAATAAAACTCGGACACAAGCATGTTACAAAAATCGGACATATGCTTATATTGTTTCAAAGATCGGATTACGTAGATATATGCTAAAAGTCGGACTTAAGTTGTCACACCCCCAAAATCCACCCGCGGAGTATCACCGCTTGGGAGCGTGACTGACCAGGATCAAGCCATCAATCATATCGAACATAGCATTTATTAATAAAAGTATATACTATAATTCAACAAGACATGATTGATGTTCAAAACCAACATTTGTTTAAGTAGCGGAAGCATGTAAGTAAACCCAACATAATTAATAATGTAATGTCATAAGTGTTTAAAGAAACAATCACGATCCAAGCCCACAACGACCTGCTCCTCCCTGTGCAAGCTCCATATACCTAACGACCTTCAAGGCATGTAACAGAGGATCAACAACTAGTTGAGCGAGTTCACAGAAAGTAAATGCGTAATAGTAAGTTCGTTTGTACAGGTGGCTCTACTGGGCCGTTAGTACGTTCTATTGGTGGGGGCTTCCCATGTTGTATAACCACTAGACTACTCGTAACCATATGTGTTCTTCACAATCCGAGAACAGTAGTAAGTATAAGTTCACGTAGGTCTTACGTGAGTATCCTTCACATCCGAGGATAGTAATTAAGTATAAGTATCCTTCACAACCGAGGATAGTAGTACGTATAAGTATCCTTCACAACCAAGGATAGTAGTACGTATAAGTATCCTTCACAACCGAGGATAGTAATATGTCTAAGTATCCTTCACAACCGAGGATAGTAGTGAGTATATGTGTACGTAGATTGCACGTATGTGTCCTGCACAACCGAGGACGATGGTATGGTAGTCTAGTAATAGTGTAAGTACAGTTCTATTCAATCTCAATTCTTCAATCCCAATTCCCGTGCCCTGGGAATCCCATGCCTTAGTAAGAGTGTGAACTCACCTTGGTTTGCTCGGTATGTTATGCTCTAGGGTTTATCAAATGTCTAAGTCCGTTACACATGACCTAGGATATGTTGCACATGATACGATGTAAGTGTTTATATCAAATTAGGGTTTACAAATCCTGGATATTCGAGTAACTGTGCTTTGTGTGTTTATTGTGTACATGATATCACATAGAACGTTCACGCATGCAAGATCATACAGTTGCATTTAGTATCATACGATCATCTATAAAGAATCATGCGTCACGTAACGGTTAATCATGTTCACGTAGTTCATGCGTCACGTCTTTGATTTCATAGTTTAGTCTAACATGTAAATTAACATAATTGCTACGGTGAACATATTTAACTGAATTATCATATTAAACAGAGTTTTCAACCTTACAGGGTTGAATACATAATTTCACAGAGTTATCATCCAATAGACTTGATATCTAACTGTGTTTGCTGAACGGACATGGCTAAGCATATATACAATTAAAAACATCGGACATCAACACAAGTTTAAAAGTCGGACCACATAGGAGACACAAAGTTCGGACCAAAGACAAGCCAAAACTCGGACCATAAGGGGATGTAGGAAACTCGGACAGCCCATCCTCTCTTTGACAAACTCGGGCAGTGGGGGTGGGTGTCAAGAAACTCGGATAGGGGGATGGGGGCTTCACAAAACTCAGACATGCTAACCCCCTTTCTAAGCTCGGACATGATCATAAAAGGGGGTTTATCCTCGGACATAGTGTGGGGGTTTGAAACTCGGACCTAGTGTCCTGATACAATGCAAACTCGGACCCTATATAAGTCCATAAAGTCGGACACAACATCAAGCAAAAACTCGGTCATGCAATTTATTTAAAAACTCAGATTATACGATTATATATAAAGCTCGGACTAGGACTTCAAGATTATAATTCGGACCTTATGTTATAAATTAAAAACTCGGCTATATGAAGCATATGAAACTCGGAGCCTTAATGCATTATTAAAACTCAGACTATTATACACATTAGGGTTACAAACTCAGACCTTAACAATACGTGAATTCCAACCTTTTTCACAGAATCAAGAGGATCAAATCAGTTACGTTCTATATTATCAAAACCCTAATTCATACACTTCGCAGAACGGCAATCAATCATCAGGCAATCATTCTAACATTCCTTGTATCTTAACATCATGTAAATGATCATTCACTAATCAACATCATCATCATAATACTCAGAATCAAATCAAAATCACAGGGTACTTATATGAAGCATTAGGGTTTCACCAAGAATTACAAGAATCAAGAATTAATAGTAATCAAGCAATCAATAAACATAAATTATTTACCTTGTGTTGATTCTAGAGAAAATGTAGAAACAAAAGTGATGAATGTCTTGCCAATGATTTGGTGATGATTGCTAGAGGATTAGAGGATACAGTACTTTGATTCTTGTGAAAATGATTAGTGAACAAGGAATTAGGTTTAAGTATGGTTTAGTTTTCACTAATTGCTCTACACACCTTGAATTAATAAATCTTACACAAGTACACCATCCCCTAACAATTTCACAATTCCACCACCATGTTCATATATTTACCAATTTCACAATTAACAAACAATCATGCACAATCACACAATTAAAACATATATAATTCCATGGAAATCAATTGTGCAAGTAAACAACTAAATAATACAAGAACGTGCAATAAATGCGAAATAGAATCTTGGAAATTCGAGTTGTCACATTATCCCCAACTTAAAAGAAATTTCGTCCCGAAATTTGGTACGCACTCACTGAGGAAGCTAGGTAAGTTATATCGTTCACTGGTTTTCCTGGGGTGTCACATCATCCCCCCGTTGATTTGGAATTTCGTCCCGAAATTCAGTAGTATTAGCTTCAGCCTCAGTAGTGGATGCATTGGTTTCGAATAACTGGGGCTACTTTTCTTTCATTTGGTCTTCGCGTTCCCAGGTGTACTCTGGGCCACGTCGGGAGTTCCAACGAACTCGAACAAGAGGGATTCTCTTGTGTTTGAGGACCTTAACATCCCGGTCCGTGATTTCAACTGGCTCCTCGACGAACTGCAACCGCTCGTCGATAGTGAGTTCCTTAAAAGGAACTATGAGGGTCTCATCTGACAGGCACTTCTTCAGATTCGACACGTGAAATACATTGTGAACTGCACCGAGTTCAGCTGGTAGGTTCAGTCTGTAGGCTACTGGGCCTATTCTTTCAGTAATTTCGAACGGTCCAACATACCGTGGATTGAGTTTGCCTCGTTTACCAAATCGAACCACACCCTTCCAGGGTGAAACTTTAAGTAAAACCCGGTCCCCGACCTGAAATTCCAATGGCCTCTTACGCTTATCCGCGTAGGCTTTCTGGCGGTCGCGTGCTGCCGCCATGCGTTGTCGTATCTGTGCAATCTTTTCTGTGGCGTCCACTACAATCTCTGGACCCGTTATCTGACTATCCCCCCCTCTGCCCAACAGAGAGGTGACCGGCATTTACGTCCGTATAATGCCTCGAATGGAGCGGCTTGAATGCTGGTGTGGTAACTGTTATTGTATGAAAACTCCACTAAAGGGAGGTGCTTTTCCCAGCCGTTGCCTAAATCGATAACACACGCTCGAAGCATGTCTTCTAGAGTTTGAATCGTGCGCTCAGACTGCCCATCCGTCTGAGGGTGATATGCCGTGCTCATGTCTAAACGAGAGCCAAACGCTTTGTGCATCGCTTGCCATAGCTCTGACGTGAATCGTGCATCCCGATCCGAGATGATGGAGGTGGGCACTCCGTGCCTTGAAACAACTTCTTTAAGATAGATGTCTGCGAAAGTGGAGAACTTATCCGTTTCCTTAATAGCCAGGAAGTGTGCAGACTTGGTGAGTCGATCCACGATCACCCATATGGTATCATTCCCACGCTGGGATCTAGGTAAGCCCGTAACGAAATCCATGGAAATTTCTTCCCATTTCCACTGTGGTATCCTGGGTTGTTGCAGTAGACCTGCGGGTTTCTGATATTCAACCTTGACTCTCGCACAGGTCAAGCACTTGCCAACATAGGTGGCGATGTGGGCTTTCATACTTGGCCACCAGTATGTTGTTTTGATATCGTGGTACATTTTATCCGACCCTGGGTGTACCGAGTAGCGAGACTTGTGCGCTTCGTCCATCACAAGCTCTCGCAGACCGCCATAAAGTGGGACCCAAATACGCCCCGTTACATAGTAGGCGCCGTCTTCCTTTTTTTCCATGCGTTGCCTTGAGCCGCGTAAGGCTTCAGCCATGACATTCTCGGTTTTAAAGCTTCTATCTGAGCAGCTCGTATCTGTGCAGGAAGACTGGACTGAATAGTAAGCTGTAGCGCTCGCACGCGCTTAGGTAAGGTGTCTTTCCGACTAAGGGCGTCGGCCACAACGTTGGCCTTGCCTGGATGATACTTGATAGCGCATTCGTAATCATTAAGCAGTTCGACCCATCGTCGTTGACGCATATTCAATTCCTTCTGCTTGAAGATATGCTCGAGACTCCTGTGATCGGTGTAAATTGTGCACTTGGTACCGTACAGGTAGTGTCGCCATATCTTAAGCGCAAAAACAACAGCTCCCAGCTCTAAATCGTGCGTCGTGTAGTTCCGTTCATGAACCTTGAGTTGACGAGAGGCGTAGGCATTAACTTTATCCCGCTGCATCAATACACAACCAAGCCCCTGTATTGATGCGTCACAATAAACCACAAAGTCATCCGTGCCCTCGGACAGTGAGAGGATAGGTGCGCTGCATAGTCTATCCTTCAGGTACTGAAAAGCAGTTTCCTGCGTATTACCCCATCTGTAAACAACACCTTTCTGTGTCAGCATAGTAAGCGGCTGCGCGATCTTGGAGAGAAGTCTTTGATAAATCGCCTGTAGTATCCCGCCAAACCCAAGAATTGGCGTATTTCTGTTGGTGTACGCGGTGCAGGCCAGTTCCTGATCGAATCTACCTTGGATGGATCGACATGAATCCCATCCCTGTTCACCACATGGCCTAAGAAGTGGACTTCACGAAGCCAGAAGTCGCATTTAGAAAACTTTGCGTACAGTTGTTCCTTTCGAAGAAGTTCCAAGATAAGGCGTAAGTGCTGCTCGTGTTCCTCCTGACTCTTGGAGTAGATCAGAATGTCGTCGATGAGGACAATGACGAACTTGTCAAGATAGGGTTTGCACACCCTGTTCATAAGATCCATGAAGACTGCAGGCGCGTTCGTAAGCCCGAATGGCATGACCAGAAACTCGTAATGGCCGTAGCGGGTTCTGAATGCTGTCTTGGAGACGTCCTCATGCCGGACTCTCAGCTGATGGTAACCTAACCTCAAGTCTATCCTGGAGTAATAACACGACCCTTGCAACTGGTCGAATAAGTCGTCTATACGCGGAAGAGGATAACGGTTCTTCACCGTCGCCTTGTTCAGTTCGCGGTAGTCCATGCACGTCCTGAAAGTGCCATCCTTCTTTTTCACGAGTAGTACTGGAGCTCCCCAAGGCGAAGAGCTTGGACGAATGAAACCCTTATCCAAGAGTTCTTGTAGTTGCTTTGACAGTTCTTCCAGTTCAGTTGGAGCCAAATGATACGGTGTGCGAGCTATAGGTGCTGTCCAGAACTGTAGGAATGAGGTCGATAGGAAACGTCTGACCAGCGAGGATAAGATTACAATCCAGAACTATGAATGGCCTCTACACTTGCATCATAAGATAACACTACGACATTTGACTATCTTTCAAGAACATATAACTGGTATCCACACCCAAAACAAACAAGACAGTAACATAAAAGTCATCGAGAAGAAACTTACCCCTTATTACGATGTGATCATTCCTTGCGTCACCCTGACCAATCATGTACACGCTGCCCCGGCGTCATGGTTTCCATTGCTTCCCCCAACGCTTTCCCCGTTGTCGTCCCTGTTTCCATGGTCGTGGTTTTGAGTCTGGTCCTGGTTTAATTGAGGGCAATCGCGTTTAAAATGACCTTCAGCCCCACACTGGAAACATCCCCCGTTCCCCCGCTGTGGCTGCTGCTGTGTGTTCTGCGGAGCTGGTAGATGCAGTTGCTGGTTTTGTGAAGGTTGAGGCGGTCGTTGCTGTTCTTGAGTTACAGGACGTGAGTTTCGACAATCCTTAGCTTCATGACCAATCTTGAGACATCTCTGACATCGTTCCTTGCGACACCATCCACTGTGGTGTCTGTTGCACCTGTCACATAGTGGATGAATTCCCCGATATCCACCCTGCCCCTGGTTGCCTGAAGAGTGCTGACTGGGACTCTGATAACGGTCAGTCTTTCGCTGCTGAACCTGTAACTGAACAGGAGCTGATCCCTTGCTGGAATCCCCATCCCATTTTCTTTTGTTGTCCCTGGGAGTAGCAGAAGTAGTGACAGCAGTTGTGGTAGCACTGATGCGTTTTGGCAGCTTGTTCTGATCCACTGCCTGATCTGTGAGACGATGAGCAAGACGAGTGACTTGCTGGATAGTGCCAAGGTTAGCTGCAGTCACATGACTCTGAATTTCTGGCACCAGACCCTTGAGATACAGCTCGATATGTTTGGTGGGAGGGTCTACCATAGTAGGACAAAATGTGGCTAATTCATTCGATCTCTTCGTATAAACTTCAATTTCAGACCCCACCATCTGTAGGTTGAGGAACTCTACCTCTAGTTTGTGGATGTCTTCACGACTACAAAACTCTTCCTTAATGAGGTCCTTGAACTCGTTCCAGGGGGTGGCATTAGCAGCTGCCAGCCCTAACATCTGAACCTGTGCTTCCCACCAGGTTAATGCAGCACCTTCGAGTGTTCTAGAAGCAAACTTTACCCTACGAAACTCAGGGCAATCATGCACCTCAAAGTCAGTTTCGAGCCTCTCGAACCAATGGAGGAGGCCTACAACTCCCTCAGTTCCACTGAAGGTACTAGGCCGACAATCCTTGAGATTTTTGAAGGTGTAAACAGGTGACTGAGCGTGTTGACCTATCGTGTATAAGAATAGGACAAGGTTAAACACAAAAGTTGGTTTAGGAGTGTAGGATCTAAAGACCCTAGTTACGACTGCAGGGTTTACCTCCTGCTTGTATGGCTGCAAGTGCCGCAGCAATTCGTTCGTTAATGAGAGCCGTCAACTGGGCTTGTGTCATGTTGATATATCCGGCCATGACCTTTATAGCAAATGCAACGTAAGTGAGAATGGTTCGCGAGTAGTGCGATGACAGAAGAGTGTAAGCACATAGGTGTTCTCAAACAATAACAAGTAATGAGCAATGTAATCTAAGCATACTACGAGCAAAGTTCTATGCAGTTCTAGCAAGCAGGTAATAAACATAAACCTTATTACCTAGAATGTTGAGTCTTGCACGTGGAGCGAAGCGTCATTGTGGATCGTTAAGAGCACTGTTCTGGTTATAGTCTGGTTTTAATAAAAATGTTTTCCCATATCAAAACCAAGTTCTCTATAACCAATGGCTCTAATACCAATCTGTCACACCCCCAAAATCCACCCGCGGAGTATCACCGCTTGGGAGCGTGACTGACCAGGATCAAGCCATCAATCATATCGAACATAGCATTTATTAATAAAAGTATATAATATAATTCAACAAGACATGATTGATGTTCAAAACCAACATTTGTTTAAGTAGCGGAAGCATGTAAGTAAACCCAACATAATTAATAATGTAATGTCATAAGTGTTTAAAGAAACAATCACGATCCAAGCCCACAACGACCTGCTCCTCCCTGTGCAAGCTCCATATACCTAACGACCTGCAAGGCATGTAACAGAGGATCAACAACTAGTTGAGCGAGTTCACAGAAAGTAAATGCGTAATAGTAAGTTCGTTTGTACAGGTGGCTCTACTGGGCCGTTAGTACGTTCTATTGGTGGGGGCTTCCCATGTTGTATAACCACTAGACTACTCGTAACCATATGTGTTCTTCACAATCCGAGAACAGTAGTAAGTATAAGTTCACGTAGGTCTTACGTGAGTATCATTCACATCCGAGGATAGTAATTAAGTATGAGTATCCTTCACAACCGAGGATAGTAGTACGTATAAGTATCCTTCACAACCGAGGATAGTAGTACGTATAAGTATCCTTCACAACCGAGGATAGTAATATGTATAAGTATCCTTCACAACCGAGGATAGTAGTGAGTATATGTGTACGTAGATTGCACGTATGTGTCCTGCACAACCGAGGACGATGGTATGGTAGTCTAGTAATAGTGTATGTACAGTTCTATTCAATCTCAATTCTTCAATCCCAATTCCCGTGCCCTGGGAATCCCATGCCTTAGTAAGAGTGTGAACTCACCTTGGTTTGCTCGGTATGTTATGCTCTAGGGTTTATCAAATGTCTAAGTCCGTTACACATGACCTAGGATATGTTGCACATGATACGATGTAAGTGTTTGTATCAAATTAGGGTTTACAAATCCTGGATATTCGAGTAACTGTGCTTTGTGTGTTTATTGTGTACATGATATCACATAGAACGTTCACGCATGCAAGATCATACAGTTGCATTTAGTATCATACGATCATCTATAAAGAATCATGCGTCACGTAGCGGTTAATCATGTTCACGTAGTTCATGCGTCACGTCTTTGATTTCACAGTTTAGTCTAACATGTAAATTAACATAATTGCTACGGTGAACATATTTAACTGAATTATCATATTAAACAGAGTTTTCAACCTTACAGGATTGAATACATAATTTCACAGAGTTATCATCCAATAGACTTGATATCTAACTGTGTTTGCTGAACGGACATGGCTAAGCATATATACAATTAAAAACATCGGACATCAACACAAGTTTAAAAGTCGGACCACATAGGAGACACAAAGTTCGGACCAAAGACAAGCCAAAACTCGGACCATAAGGGGATGTAGGAAACTCGGACAGCCCATCCTCTCTTTGACAAACTCGGGCAGTGGGGGTGGGTGTCAAGAAACTCGGATAGGGGGATGGGGGCTTCACAAAACTCGGACATCCTAACCCCCTTTCTAAGCTCGGACATGATCATAAAAGGGGGTTTATCCTCGGACATAGTGTGGGGGTTTGAAACTCGGACCTAGTGTCCTGATACAATGCAAACTCGGACCCTATATAAGTCCATAAAGTCGGACACAACATCAAGCAAAAACTCGGTCATGCAATTTATTTAAAAACTCAGATTATACGATTATATATAAAGCTCGGACTAGGACTTCAAGATTATAATTCGGACCTTATGTTATAAATTAAAAACTCGGCTATATGAAGCATATGAAACTCGGAGCCTTAATGCATTATTAAAACTCAGACTATTATACACATTAGGGTTACAAACTCAGACCTTAACAATACGTGAATTCCAACCTTTTTCACAGAATCAAGAGGATCAAATCAGTTACGTTCTATATTATCAAAACCCTAATTTATACACTTCGCAGAACGGCAATCAGTCATCTGGCAATCATTCTAACATTCCTTGTATCTTAACATCATGTAAATGATCATTCACTAATCAACATCATCATCATAATACTCAGAATCAAATCAAAATCACAGGGTACTTATATGAAGCATTAGGGTTTCACCAAGAATTACAAGAATCAAGAATTAATAGTAATCAAGCAATCAATAAACATAAATTATTTACCTTGTGTTGATTCTAGAGAAAATGTAGAAACAAAAGTGATGAATGTCTTGCCAATGATTTGGTGATGATTGCTAGGGGATTAGAGGATACAGTACTTTGATTCTTGTGAAAATGATTAGTGAACAAGGAATTAGGTTTAAGTATGGTTTACTTTTCACTAATTGCTCTACACACCCTGAATTAATAAATCTTACACAAGTACACCATCCCCTAACAATTTCACAATTCCACCACCATGTTCATATATTTACCAATTTCACAATTAACAAACAATCATGCACAATTACACAATTAAAACATATATAATTCCATGGAAATCAATTGTGCAAGTAAACAACTAAATAATACAAGAACGTGCAATAAATGCGAAATAGAATCTTGGAAATTCGAGTTGTCACATTATCCCCAACTTAAAAGAAATTTCGTCCCGAAATTTGGTACGCACTCACTGAGGAAGCTAGGTAAGTTATATCGTTCACTGGTTTTCCTGGGGTGTCACATAAGTCCTTTTAAAAACTCAGACTACATTCTCATGTTTAATAGCTCGGACCTATATCCATGTGTAACAAAGGTCGGACTAAGTGTCATAATCAAAACTCAGACAATCACAATCACAATTGTAACAGTTACACACACACATTCAACAGTTACGTTCTTATTTTCTACGATCCATCCAGAAACCTTAATTTCATTGCATTGTAATCATCAAATCAATATCCAACCATTCTATCATCACAGGCAATCGATTAAACGACTATTCAATATCATTATCATCATAATCAGAATCTAATCAACAATCACAGAGAGTATCATATGAAGAACTAGGGTTTTACTAAGAATCCCAAGAATTAAGAATTGATAATAATCAAGCAATCAATTAGGGTTTACAAGTATTACAATAATCAATAAACAATTACCTTGAATGATTCTAGAGAAAGAGAGGAATCAAGAGTGATGAATATCTTGTGCCAATGATGATGATTGCCAGGGGATTAGAGAATAACAGTACGTGCTTTGGTTTCTTGTGTGTGGTTTAGTGAAGGATTAGGGTTAAGTATTATTTATGTTTCACTAATGACCCTTTACACCCTCTATATTATATTTTACAGTGATGCACCATCTCAAACAATTCCACAGTTTCACCACCAAGTTTATGCATTTGACAAGTCTATCACAATTAACACATAACCATGCACAAACATACGATACACTTCATTGTATCAAAACGTATACAATTCTATAGCAACTAATTGTGCAAATAATTAACTACACAAACAATGAACGTGCAATAAATGCGAAATCGGAATCTTGGAAATTCGAGTTGTCACATTATCCCCAACTTAAAAGAAATTTCGTCCCGAAATTTGGTACGCACTAACTGAGGAAGCTAGATAAGCTGTATTGTTCACTGGTTTTCCTAGGGTGTCACATCATCCCCCCATTGATTTGGAATTTCGTCCCGAAATTCCGCAGTAGTAGCTTCAGTCTCAGTAGTGATTGCATTGGTTCCGAATAACTGGGGGTACTTTTCTGTCATCTGATCTTCGCGTTCCCAAGTGTACTCTGGGCCACGTTTGGAGTTCCAACGAACTCGGACAAGAGGGATGCTCTTGTGTTTGAGGACTTTAACATCCCGGTCCGTGATTTCAACTGGTTCCTCGACGAACTGCAACCGCTCGTCGATAGTGAGTTCCTTAAAAGGAATTATGAGGGTCTCATCTGACAGACACTTCTTTAGATTCGACATGTGGAATACGTTGTGAACTGCACCGAGTTCAGCTGGTAGGTTTAGTCTGTAGGCTACTTTGCCTATTCTTTCAGCGATCTCGAACGGTCCAACATACCGTGGATTGAGCTTGCCTCGTTTACCAAATTGAACCACACCCTTCCAAGGTGAGACTTTGAGTAGCACTCGATCCCCAACTTGGAATTCGAGCGGTTTTCTGCGTTTATCAGCATAGCTTTTCTGGCGATCACGAGCTGCCGCCATGCGTTGTCGTATCTGTGCAATTCGTTCAGTAGTGTCAACTATCATTTCTGGACCTGTAATCTGACTATCCCCCACCTCTGCCCAACAGAGAGGTGACCGGCATTTACGTCCGTACAATGCCTCAAATGGAGCGGCTTGTATGCTGGTGTGGTAACTGTTATTGTACGAAAACTCCACTAAAGGAAGATGCATTTCCCAGCTGTTGCCGAAATCGATAACACACGCCCGAAGCATGTCTTCTAGAGTTTGAATCGTGCGCTCAGACTGCCCATCCGTCTGAGGGTGATAAGCTGTGCTCATGTCTAATCGAGAGCCAAAAGCTTTGTGCATTGCTTGCCATAGTTCTGAAGTGAATCATGCATCCCGATCCGAAATAATAGAGGTTGGCACCCCGTGCCTATAAACAACTTCTTTCAAGTAGATGTCTGCTAATGTAGAGAACTTATCTGTTTCTTTGATAGCCAAGAAATGAGCAGACTTTGTGAGTCGATCAACGATCACCCAAATAGTATCATTCCCAAGCGGGGATCTAGGCAGGCCAGTAACAAAATCCATGGAAATTTCTTCCCATTTCCACTGTGGTATTTTGGGTTGCTGAAGTAGGCTTGAAGGTTTCTGGTACTCTGTCTTGACTCTCGCACAGGTCAAACATTTGCCGACGTAAGTTGCAATGTGGGCCTTCATGCTAGGCCACCAGTATGTAGTTCTGATATCGTGGTACATTTTATCTGACCCTGGATGTACCGAGTACCGAGACTTATGAGCTTCATCCATTACAAGTTCTCGTAAACCGCCGTATAGTGGGACCCAAATGCGTCCTGTTACATAGTAGGCGCCGTCTTCCTTTTGTTCTAATAGTTGCCTTGAGCCGCGTAAAGCTTCAGCCCTTACATTTTCTGGTTTCAATGCTTCAACCTGAGCATTTCGTATCTGTGCAGGAAGATCAGACTGAATGGTGAGCTGCAAAGCTCGTACACGCCTAGGTAGAGTGTCTTTTCGACTGAGAGCGTCAGCCACAACATTGGCTTTGCCTGGATGGTACTTGATGGCGCATTCATAATCATTAAGTAACTCGACCCATCGTCGTTGATGCATGTTCAATTCCTTCTGCTTGAAGATATACTCGAGACTCCTGTGATCGGTGTAGATAGTGCACTTGGTACCGTACAGGTAGTGTCGCCATATCTTGAGCGTGAAAACAACAGCTCCCAGCTCTAAATCGTGCGTTGTGTAGTTCCGTTCATGAACTTTGAGTTGCCGCGAAGCGTAGGCAATAACTTTATCCCGCTGCATCAATACACAACCAAGCCCCTGTATCGATGCGTCACAATAGACCACAAAATCGTCTGTGCCCTCTGGCAGTGAGAGAATAGGTGCGCTGCATAGCCTATCCTTTAAGTACTGGAAAGAGGTTTCCTGGGAATCTCCCCAACGGTAGGTGACACCTTTCTGTGTCAGCATTGTAAACGGCTGTGCGATCTTTGAAAAATCTTTGATGAACCGTCTCTAGTACCCCGCCAAACCCAAGAATTGGCGTATCTCTGTTGGTGTACGCGGTGCAGGCCAGTTCCTGATCGAATCTACCTTGGATGGATCGACATGGATCCCATCCCTGTTCACCACATGGCCGAAGAAGTGGACATCTCGAAGCCAGAAGTCGCATTTTGAAAACTTGGCGTACAATTGCTCCTTTCGAAGAAGTTCCAAGATAAGTCGTAAGTGCTGCTCATGTTCCTCCTGACTCTTGGAGTAGATTAGGATGTCGTCGATGAAGACAATGACGAACTTGTTAAGATAGGGTTTGCACACCCTGTTCATTAGATCCATAAATATGGCAGGCGCGTTCGTTAACCCAAATGGCATGACAAGGAACTCGTAGTGACCGTAGCAAGTTCTGAATGCTGTCTTGGAGATGTCCTCATCCCGGACTCTCAGCTGGTGATAACCTGACCTCAGGTCTATCTTGGAATAGTAGCTCGACCCTTGCAGCTGGTCGAGTAAGTCGTCGATACGAGGAAGAGGATAACGGTTCTTCACTGTGACCTTGTTCAGTTCACGGTAGTCTATGCACATTCTGAAAGTGCCATCCTTCTTTTTCACGAATAATACTGGAGCTCCCCAAGGCGAAGAGCTTGGACGAATGAAGCCCTTATCCAAGAGCTCTTGTAGTTGCTTAGACAGTTCTTCCAGTTCAGTTGGAGCTAAACGATACGGTGCGCGGGCTATTGGTGCTGCTCCTGGAGCTAGCTCGATTTGAAATTCAACTTGACGATGAGGCGGTAAACCGGGTAAGTCTTCAGGAAACACCTGAGGAAAGTCTCGCATAACTGGAATATCCTCCAATTTCTTTTCCTTTGCTGATGCATTAATAACTTGTGCCAAAATGGCAGTGTGCCCCTTTCGTAAACATTTCTGTGCCTTCAAGAAAGAAATGATGCCAACCACTACACCACTCTTGTCGCCCTGAACTTCAAGAGGTTCTTTACCCGAACGAGGAATACGAACAATCTTTTCTTTGCATAGGATTTCTGCTTGCTGTTGCTGCTAGAGATTCTGATTTGCAGGCCGTGGGCTCCTGAATCCTTAGCTTCGTGGCCCATCTTGAGACACCTCTGGCACCGTCCCTCATTGCTCTAACCATTGTGGTGTCCGTTGCATTTGTTACACAGTGGGTGAATTCCCCGATATCCACCCTGCCCCTATCCACCAGAAGTTGGCTGACCCGGGCTCTGGTGATCACTATTCCTGCGCTGCTGCTGTGCTTGAGACTGAACGGTAGTGGAACCCTTGCTAGAATACCCATCCCACTTTCTTTTGTTATCACTGGGAGTAGTAGGAGTAGCGGCTGATGTGGTAGCACTGATGCGTTTGGGCAACTTGTTCTGTTCCACTGCTTGATTAGTGAGTCTATGAGCAAGACGCTGGATGTCTTGGATGTTGTCGAGATTAGCCGATGTCACGTGGTTCTGAATCTCTGAGGCTAGACCCTTGAGGTACAACTCGATGCGCTTGATTGGAGGGTCTACCATGGTTGGACACAAGATAGCCAGTTCGTTCGACCGTTTCGTATAAGCTTCAATTTCTGACCTCGTCATTTTCAAATGGTAAAGCTCCACGTCCAACTTGTGGATGTCATCACGCGTGCAGTATTCCCTTTTAAATGAGTTCCATAAAATCATTCCAAGGGGTGGCGTTAGCAGCTGCCAGCCCTAATATCTGAACTTGCGCGTTCCACCAGGTTAGCGCGATTCCTTCCAACCTGCCAGTGGCGTACTTGACCCTGCGAGCCTCAGGGCATTCACACATCTCGAACACTGACTTGGTCTTCCCAAAACAATGGAGTAGTCCCACTGCTCCTTCTGTGCCACTGAATGTGCTTGGACGACAGTCCATGAAGTTCTTGAATGTGCAGACAGGTTGCTGTGCGTTCTGACCCGTTGCGCGAGAAAGATAGGTCAAGGTTAAGCGCGAGAGTTGGGTCACGAGAGTAGGATCTAACATCCTAGGATAGGTTTGGAATAGCAGGTTATACCTCCTGCTGGTGCGGCTGCAAACGCCGCAGCAACTTGTTCGTTAATGAGAGCCGTCAACTGGGCTTGAGTCATGTTAACACGTCCAGACATGATCGAACAGTAAAGGTAGCATAAGTATGAATGGTTTGCGAGTAGTGCGATGACAGAAGAGTGTAAGCACATAGGTGTTCTCATGTAATGACGCATAGTAAGCAATGTAATCTAAGCATACTGCGAGCAAGTTCTATGTAATTCTAGCATGTAGGCAATAAACATAAACCTTATTACCTAGGATGTTGAGTCTTGCACGTGGAGCGAAGCGTCGTTGTGGATCGTTGAGAGCACTGTTCTGGTTATAGTCTGGTTTTAATAAAAACGTTTTCCCCGTATTAAAACCAAGTTCTCTATAAATATGGCTCTGATACCAATCTGTCACACCCCCAAAATCCACACACGGAGTAACACCGTTTGGGAGCGTGACATGACCAGGATCAAGCCACCAATCATATTGAACATGTAATTAATATCAAGTAAAATAAAAGCAAACCAATCATTCAATACGATATGTGTTCAAAACGTAACTATAGTATCAAGTGTAGCGGAAGCATAAGTATGAAATCCCAATGTATATCATAGTTCAAAAGTTTAAATGTTTTAACATGGCATCCACGATCCATGCTCCACAACGACCTGCTCCTCCCTGTGCAAGCTCCATATATCTAACGACCTGCTAGGCATGTAACAGAGGATCAACAATTAGTTGAGCGAGTTCACAGTTTATAGTTCAGTAATTGAAATAGTATAGTAAGCCTTGTATTCGTTCGTTAAGTCATGTATCGTAATAGTTCGTATCGCAGCCCTCTTAGGCATGTATGCGAAGATTAGGGAAAGTTCTCAAGTATTCTAGACTAGGTATGTTTGTATCGCGGCCACCCGGCACCTGTGCGAAGTTTTAGTGTATAGTTCGCAGCCTTCCTAGGCATGTGTGCGAAGATTAGTCATATTATCGCAGCCAACCCTGGCAAGTGTGCGAAGATCAGTCATTTATCGCAGCCAACCCTGGCATGTGTGCGAAGATCAGTCATATTATCGCAGCCAACCCTGGCGTGTGTGCGAAGATCAGTTCTATAAGCATCACTAGTCTAGCAGTATCTTAACCAATCACCTTCCTCACCCGAGGATCATATCACTACGTTCCATTATCTAGAGAAGCACCAATAAATAAATCAATCCCATTCCCACCCTGGGAACCCCATGCCTTGGCTGTGTGAACTCACCTTGGTTTGCTCGATATGCTAGGTTATGCACCCACAAGTAATCTGTCAAGTCCTATTGTGTGCACGTGTAATAAATCAGTTCATGTTCGTAATGATACGCAGGTAATCTATGTCACAAAGCGTTTGACAGTTAACATCATGTATCACATAAACAGCTAATCACATTCATGCAGCTTAAGCTTTAAATTCAGGGCTTTTTCTCAGTTGTTTTAACTCAGTTATTCATCAACAGCCTTAGTAATTGTAACCGTGTTACAACGTTGCTCAGAATTACAGAACTAGCATGCATAGAAGGGTTTACATACGTAACAGTGTTATCACATCGACAGTGTTTACATACTAACGGACAACGAAACTCGGGCTAGGTTAACAAGCATGGGAGTTATCATATTAAATATTACTTAATCTACAAAAGTCGGATTAGGTTTATTATGTATAAAGGTCGGACTCCCATATAACTTATTAAAAATCGGACAGGAGATGTGGGGAGGTTAAAAAGTCGGACAGAGAAGTGGGGTTTAAAACTCGGGCCCCTTGCTCTCTTTGCCAAAGCTCGGACATGCCTACCACAAGAAGGTCGGACCCCTCCTTGTATTACAAAAGTCGGACCAGGGGGTGTCTCACATAAAATTCGGACCTCCCTTGCACACTATAAGAGTCGGAACATCTAATCAAATAAAAGTCTGACTATACAACTCAACAAAAGTCGGACTTGGAGCTCCTCTTACAAAACTCGGACAAGCATTTAACAAGTGAAACTCGGACTAATGCACCTCTTATATATAAAACTCGGATCCTTATACATTAAATAAAACTCGGACACAAGCATGTTACAAAAATCGGACATATGCTTATATTGTTTCAAAGATCAGATTACGTAGATATATGCTAAAAGTCGGACTTAAGTCCTTTTAAAAACTCAGACTACATTCTCATGTTTAATAGCTCGGACCTATATCCATGTGTAACAAAGGTCGGACTAAGTGTCATAATCAAAACTCAGACAATCACAATCACAATTGTAACAGTTACACACATACATTCAACAGTTACGTTCTTATTTTCTACGATCCATCCAGAAACCTTAATTTCATTGCATTGTAATCATCAAATCAATATCCAACCATTCTATCATCACAGGCAATCGATTAAACGACTATTCAATATCATTATCATCATAATCAGAATCTAATCAACAATCACAGAGAGTATCATATGAAGAACTAGGGTTTTACTAAGAATCCCAAGAATCAAGAATTGATAATAATCAAGCAATCAATTAGGGTTTACAAGTATTACAATAATCAATAAACAATTACCTTGAATGATTCTAGAGAAAGAGAGGAATCAAGAGTGATGAATATCTTGAGCCAATGATGATGATTGCCAGGGGATTAGAGAATAACAGTACGTGCTTTGGTTTCTTGTGTGTGGTTTAGTGAAGGATTAGGGTTAAGTATTATTTATGTTTCACTAATGACCCTTTACACCCTCTATTATTATATTTTACAGTGATGCACCATCTCAAACAATTTCACAGTTTCACCACCAAGTTTATGCATTTAACAAGTCTATCACAATTAACACATAACCATGCACAAACATACGATACACTTCATTGTATCAAAATGTATACAATTCTATAGCAACTAATTGTGTAAATAATTAACTACACAAACAATGAACGTGCAATAAATGCGAAATCGGAATCTTGGAAATTTGAGTTGTCACACATATGCTGAGTAAACATATGCAACAGAAATGTAATGTAAATCAATGTACTAAGTACGCACACAATGGGCATACATAGCATAAAATGTAATGAAATCGTGTACTATAATGTACTAACAACATAGCAGGCATATGATGTGAAAACATGGAAAGCATGAATGTAACAGATAGGCACATGTGTTTCACCCCAAAACAGTTTGGAAAACAATAAAAGAGGGGTTCAATGTACTCACCTGAGATTGCTTTGGAGTTCTTGTATAATAACCAGATAATGCTAAAGATCACGGGATATCAAACGGCACCTAATAGGTAGCTATGTTAATATACCGGACCTAAAATCGGAGGAACGGATAGTATGCGGGTTCGTAAACCAAACGAGTATGGAGACTCGTGTAATATGGTTTAACAAAGCTTACATACTAAAATGAAACTTAACCTAAGTGCTTACGGCCCATCACGACCCGTTTAGGTAGCTTATGCTACCCTAACGCATCGTTCGCGTAGAACGCGTTCGGAACGCCTAACATCGCGACCACAAGGTATAACCTCGGAAGGTTATAGCTATGGTCACCTAATGTGTTTGGTCGGATCCTAATGATCGACCAAATGGGTCGGGTTCGAAAGTATAAGCGATGGTATAGATCGCTTACCTTACGACCCTATATAAGCACTAAACTAAAAGTGACGAGCTAAGCATGTTAGAACATGCTTAACTAAGTTTAGAAAACAGGTTTGGCATCAAAACAAACGGCTTTGATGCTCACGAGTAGTTTGGTTACAAAATATGCAAGAACGCACATTTTGGCCGAAACTACGACTCGTCACTGAGCCTAGATAACGTGGTAATCAGTAGGTATAGTCACTACGGACTATAACCATCGTGATCACGCTCACGTTATGAAGTTCCATGAACTTCGTGTTGACCATAGGCTGGTCAATGCAGAAAGTCAACAAAACGTTGACTTTCGGACTCGAAAAGCGAATAAAAGAACGAAAGAATACTTACGGAGGGTCCCCGAATGCTAATCTAGATCAAAATGGCTCAGGTATGAAACAAAGGTTCCAACTTAGAGCTCTTGATCAGATTGTGTGGGTTTTTGCAACAAAGGGGGGGGGGTATTTATAGGATTTCCCGAACCGTTAGGATCGTTTCTTGAAAAACGTGATCGAATCTCGTGCGTACACTTGTCGAAAACTTGTGGTTACTGAAAATACCCCTTAGGGAGCTGAAAGGGCAGGTTTAAAACATGTGGTTGTGGTTTAATCTGCTGAGATTCGCTGACTAATCGATCTTATCTGATCTGTTAGTCTGACGCGGCCCGCCTCAATATGCAGGCCAAACTCACGCGGGCCGCCTGGCCCCGTCTGATCTGCACATATTTTCAGAATTGGCAGTTTTGGTCCCTGTTGCATATTTAAGCCATTTCCGACACTTCTAAGGCCCGTAAAGCCATCTTTAAGGCCCTAAAATGATGCCTAAACATTGTGGACATGAAACATGCTAAAAAATGTTCCGGATGTTGGTTCGTTTGGCCGTACGATCGCGATGTTCGCTTAATTCCGACGGAATGCGCATAAGCGCGAAAGACGATCCAAATGACGCAACGAATGGATTTTTCTCATGCCAAACACTAAGGCATAATATTAGGATGCTTACATAAATTTTTGGATGTCCGGATGTATTCAGAACGTAAGTTATGCGCAAAAGTGCAAACTTGTGCACTTTTTGACACTTTTAGCCCCTGAATGATCCAAAAGTTTGTTTTAGCATACCAAACCCCTCAAAGCCTATTTCTAAGCTATGTAAAGGATATTTATGGTATGTTTAACTTATGGACATGTTCCGAAATGTTCGTTACAGTTCAAATTAGCATACATTTGCAGTTTGTCAATTTTAGTCCCTGTAAGCAAATTAACTTGTTTTTGCTATACCAAAGCCTTCAAAACTTATTTCTAAGTTATGTAAAGGTTATTTAAGGTATGTTGAGTATATGTTGATGTTCCAGAGTATTTGTCGCATTAAACTGAGTATGTTTAAGTACCAGTTAGCGTATAACTCTCCAGAAAGTGATGTAGAGTTTGAAATTGAACAAAAGTCAAAACATGAAAAATGTAAAACACAACCAAACAAACATTAGGATAAAATAACATTGTTTTATTGATAATTGAACTGTTCATAATGATTACAAGCACAAATGTTACAAAAACTTCTTTATTTTCAAGCATTTCTTTGCACTTTGTTTTGAAAACAGTTTCAATTTTATTTAATTCAATATCTTTTGTTTTTATCTTTTCCTCTTTCTCAGTACAGGCTTTGCACATTTCTATGCACTTTGTTTTATCTTTTTGAAAAAAGTTTCAGTTTTATTGATGAAATCTCCGGTGGCTAATTTTGTGAGAAGAAGAGGGGTTTAGTGTTTATGCGGTTGATGGAAGTTTTTAGGATTTTTAATGTTTTTAAAAGAGGGGTGGGGTTTATGAAGGGGTATATATATGTGGTAGGGTTTTAGGGGTTTAGGTAACATGGGTTGGGCTTGGCACGTGTGTTTGGTTTTGCATAACGTTACGTATCTTGCTAAGCCCATTTGTTCGATTCAAAATAATAATTCCTGACGCGGTTATTTAAAAAAATAAATAATAATAATAATAATAATAATAATAATAATAATAATAGTAATAATAATAATAATAATATTAACATTATGTGTCTCGCTAAACCCATTTGTTCGATTCAAAATAATAATTCCTGACGCGGTTATTGTCTCGCTAAGCCCATTTGTTCTTTGGCGACGTGACCAAAGGAACCGACAAGTTTTCGAACTTGCAACCATCTACATGAAAGAAGTAGATGCTACGCACGGAGTGCCAACTTCTATTATCTCTGATTGTAACCCACATTTTGCACCCGATTTGTGGCAGGCTGTGTACAAATCCTTTGGCTCACAATTAGGCATGAGCACCGTGTATCATCGGCAGATGGATGGTCAGATTGACCGTACCATCCAAACACTTAAAAACATGCTGAGAGCATGTAGGGAACGACACTTACCTCTGGTAGAATTATCTTACAACAACAGCGACCGCACTAGCATTCAGGCAACACCATTTGATGCATTGTGCGGTCGTAAATGCCGGTCACCTCTGTGTTGGGCGGAAGTTGGCAAAAGCCAAATTACTGGCACGGAACTTGTACTTGACACAACGGATAAGATTGTCCAGATCAGACAACGAATGGCGGCAGTTTGGCAAAAGGGGCAAGGTTAATCCGCGATACGTTGGACCTTTTGAAATTACCGAGGGGATCAGTAAGATAGCATACAAACTAAGCCTGCCTAAAGACCTGAGTGCAGTATACAATGTTTTTCATGTATCGAATCTGAAGAAGTGTCTATCATATGAAACGCTTATTGTTCCTTTTAAAGAACTCAGGATCGACGATCAACTATGCTCTGTTAAGGAACCAGATGAGATTATGGATCGAGAAATCGAGGCCCTCAAGCATAGCAAAATACCTATTGTTTGAGTTCGTTGGAACTCGCGTCGTGGCACAGAGTTTACCTGGGAACAGGAAGACCAGATGATGCGTAGGTATCCCCGGTCATTTACAATACTTCCAGCACTAAGGCTACAACTAAATTTCAGGAAGAAATTCCAAACAAACAGGGGGATAATGTAACACTTACGGTTTTCCTGCACATTTCTTGGATGATACAATTAATTTCGTGAAATTCTATACTATGTGAAAAAAATACAAACCTTGTGAATTTTATGCTAGTGACCCTACGTATTATGTGATTTTATGTGCTATGTGGCTGACATGTTTGTTTTTGAACTTTCGTGAACTACGTGTATGTACCTATGACAATAGGTTATCAACTAATCTATAAGTAGAGCGAATCTTACGTCTTAGCTTAAATTTCGAGGACGAAATTCCTGTAACTGGGGAGACTGTGACAACCCGTACTCTCGATCCCAATCATCGAGAGAAGGGTAATTTATAGTTATTATTATTATTATTATTATTATTATTATTATTATTATTATTATTATTAATATTATTATTGTTATTATTTATTTATTTTTTTAAATAACCGCGTCAGGAATTATTATTTTGAATCAAACAAATGGGCTTAGCGAGACACGTAACGTTATGCAAAACCAAACACACAAGCCAAGCCCAACCCATCTTACCTAAACCCCTAAAACCCTGCCACATATATATATACCCCTTCATAAACCCCACCCCTCTTTTAAAAATATTAAAAACCCTAAAAACTTCCATCAGCCGCATAAACACTAAACCCCTCTTCTTCTCACAAAATCTCACAAAATAAACACTGTTACCAGCAAATATTTCATCAATTCCTTGGACAGGATATAATAGGATAGGAGCACCTCATAGATTATCTTCCAATTGCTGGAGTTGCGAATTACTGAGCATCTCTCTAATGTTAGGTGAAACTCTTTCGAGTCTAAATCGTGAGGGGTTGCGTATGCGATCGAGAAAGGCGGACTTTACAACGTCCAAAGTCATGTGTCGTAGAATTTCCAGGGTAAGGCGTAAGTGTCGTTTAGATTACCACTGGTTCTTGGAGTAGGCTCGGAAGTCGTCGAAGAAAACAAGTGACAAATCTATCAAGGTAGGGTAAGTTTAAATGTCATGACTAGAAACTTGTATTCAGTCTCATCGAGTTCTAAGGGCAGTGCTTGTGACATCTGCATTCTGAGGTATCCATGGCTCCTTGCTCCTCGAGTAACGTTCGTAGAGAGTAATTCGTCCAAGCGGAGATTCGTGCAGAATTGAGTAGGTTAAGGATCATAGAATTTGTGAAGCATAACATGAATAAACGCGAAAATGTGAAAAGGGGTAATCGAAATCAAGGCGTTCACTTGAGGCAAAACATAAAGGTTTTGGGATCGACAGTAAGGATTTATCTGATGTCGATGAGGTAGCTGGTTGTACATAGGTTGCATGCGGTTAGAATAAAGAACGTCGCTTGCCGATAAGCAGTGTTACGTCAATATGGGTGGCATAACAAGAACTAATGATTAGAGAAGATGGTTGTCATATGTCACACCCTGACTTTTGCGGAAGCGTGGTTATTGGTGTGACTTCTTAATACCATAGCATTCAATCATAACAAAGCTATATGATAAAAACATGAGATGTTCATCCATTAATTAAGTTTAGAAAATACCACAACATACTTGTCTTGAGAACATCGACACCAAATTAAGTTACAAACCATGACATGTTCAACTGAGTTCATAAAGACTCCACAAAAGACTTTAAATAAAACCTGAGTTTAGAAACATGTATCCCGTCCAGGAATAGGATACACCCCCTAAACTCAACAACCATGGATAACATCTTTTATTCACGACGCAACTTGAAGACACATGCATACACCTGCCAGATCCATTTAGTTCCCTGAAATACATGTAATTTGAAAAACATCAACAAAAGTTGAGCGAGTTCATGCGTTTTGTATAAGTATGTATAAACCTTTGTGAACAGTGTGTGTATGTATGTCCCTATATGAAAGCAAACAAGGAAAAGATCACCAACGGTTTGCAAGGCCACTGATAAGTGTGACGGTGTAGGAAGACTCAAACGTAGCAAAGTTGTACCAGGCTTCCGGCTAGAAGACATAGTCACCATATGGGCCACCCTAGTCCTCATGGGTGTGGGCTCGCTACACCTAAATAGATCTATCACTCATGCCCCTCGGTCCTTATACGAGGATTAATGGTCCCAAGTATCCGCCTACCCAATCACATGATCTATGGTTCTTTCCTAGGCTAATCACCCCCGAAGTTAATAAACAAAACAGTTTAAAGAAAAGGGGGACATGAACTCACTGTATTGCGTCTTCAGAACTAGTAACTCCGATCTCGTCAGCAAACACGACTACCTACAATGTACTAATGTCTATTAGGCGGGCGGGTCGTGCCTTTGCTTAGTATTAATGCTTTGGAGTTACGTTTCGTATGTTCCCAATATTATTCCAAGTTATATTCTTTTGTTAAAATAATAATTATTTTAACTTTGAATTATATTTAATTTTGGAATAATTGTTTAAACACTATTTCTATATTTCGTATTTTCCTTCCTAAGGATGGGGGTATTTTATACATGTAATCTCGTATTTCTGAAATAATATATTTTTAATTCTAACTTAGAAAATATATATAAAATTATTTTGTCAAAGACAATGTATTCCAAGAAAATATATATTTTTTCCCAAAAATCATATATCTTCTAAATATTCTAGGAAAAATATATTCTACTTCGCAAAAATAATATATTTTCTCCTTGTTGAAAAAATATGATATAACTTAGTAATATTTACAAAAATTATATTTTCACTTCTTTTGTACCAAAATACTATTTACAAAAAATATATTTGTAATGGTATTTTCCGGATTATTTCATAAGTTACGTTTTTGTGTTCGGTTCCACAATATTAAGTGTGTAACTTATATATTTATTCCTTGTGATCTTTGGTATTATTTTGGAATTGTCATGGTATTTGTTAAGTTATATTATTTTACCCTAAAATAATATAACTATTTCACAAAGTATACAAATATTCACACAAGTGTCTTAATATATATATTCTAAATATATACATATTTACCCATTTTTATTTATAAAAACAACCTCCAATATTTGCATTTTTGTAACAAAATTTATGGCAAGGTTTATATTAAAGAACATAGCTAAAACATACTTGTAAATCCTTGTTTAGAAAATATTTTCTAAGTGTTTTTTATTTTTAGAAAATTTTGCCATAGTTTCCTTTGAAAATGGAGGTGTCCATGCTATTTAGCATATCATTTTTTTCAAAATCAACACACAATAATCAACAATCAACCTCAAACAATATTATACTTACCAAGTGTAAAAACTATTCAATTTACATAACAACATGAACTTGATCTTTCACAAAAACTTGTAGTAACTTGGCAATGTTTTTAGTAGGTCTAGTTATCCTTTAAAGTGTGTTTATTTCTTAATAAACTTCATTCTTGAAAATTTTAGGTGTTTACCACTTGTAAACATATTTTACAAAAACGTTTCTTTATTAAGTCTCCTTGTTTCTCTAGTGTCTCTACACTTATTTTATCACCAAAAATAGTGTAAGTTTAAGTAAGAACCAATATTTTCTAAAAATCATCTTTTGAACTTGGTTCTTTTGAAAAACCATTCATAAATCTTAGATTTATAAGATTACCCATTCACTTTGTTTATTATTTTTTCGAGAAATCATATTATTCATCAAGTTCATGTTTACAAAAGAAGATGTTTAATCACAATCTAGCAAGCTCCATATGATGATCAACATCATATTCTCAAGGGAACAACAAGCAAACATCATTCATACACTAAACAACATCATTTCATCACTATTTCATCATATGTTAGCTTATGTTTAAGATTCATGTTCATGTCTTTTAGCGTTCTAGTGATTTTCAACATAATACCTCTTTTAACCAATAAAAAATGGAAGTAACAAAGGGTTGCAAAGATCTTACTACTAGCTCTAAGCTAGGGAAGAAACAAGATGAATATGGAGTCGATAAAAGCTTGTGTGAGTGGTCCTTCAAGATCCAAGAGTTCCAAGCTTCATAAAACACCTTCTAACACCTTGGAAAGGTCTTCGATTGAATGATATTGAAGTGGAAGTGATGATGGTGGTGGTGGGGGTTCTTGGCCGAGGTGTAGAAGGGAGGGAGAGAGTTGAGTTGGGTGATGAGATGTAGATGAAGATTATGGTGAAGTCTAGTGGTTTATATACGCTTATGTCCAACAAGTGTTTATCCATTAGGTTTTATGTCTTCTTAAGTACAAGACAATCAAATCAACAATCCAATAAAATCTTGTAATTAGGCATGTGGGCCGATTTTGTTAGGATATGGGGAGGGGTCTAGATGTAAGTTTGAACCACGTAGTTACCTTGTAATCAAATTCCAAGTATCTAGTTAGTGTAATTATTTACTAGATATTTTAGTGGGTGTTAGCGTGTTCGGGGATCGTGACTAGCTCAGCAATAATAAAACAATGCTTCTAGCAATATTTTGGTGTTTCGGGTAATGTCCGGTTGTTCGGTTAGATACCGGTTCGTTAAAGTGTCAAGTTATTCCGATTAATGATCTTTATGTTACCTTTTGTGACACTTTTAATTCCCAACACTTAGGAAAGCATACAGGACCATTTTGCCATATTTTTGCATGTTAGTAGTTTATTAAAATGCTGAATTTTGCTGAAATATGCAGAATTCTGCACTTTAAGTGAGTTTTAGGCACTTTCCGGCACTTAAACTATCACCTAGTAACGTAGTTCTATGGTCCTTACTTCCCTACACTCCATACTAGTGTAGTACCTTGTCTCTGGCCCTTACGGGGTCTCAAAATATTGTTTGTCTATGTACTGACATTGTCAGCATGTTTTCTGAGTTATCTGCTAACTGTGCTAACTGTGCTTTGTGCATCATGTATGTCAATTAGTTTGTATGTAAGAATGATGTGACAACATGAAATGTGATACACATGTATGTATGATGTAGAAATCAGAAAGTAGTTTAAGTCATCAGTTGTAATTAAGCATAAATTAATATTAATTAATTGTACGGATACCTGTAATTATGAGAGTTGTCACATTCCTCCTCTGTTAAGAAAATTTCGTCCCGAAATTTTAGTTCTGCTACTAGATGCATGGGTCTTGGGGAACAAATGTGGGTATTTGGCTTTCATGTGATCCTCAAGCTCCCAAGTGAATTCTGGGCCGTGTCGCGCATTCCAACAAACCTTGACGAGTTTGACACTACTCCTGCGCGTCTTGTTAACCTTCCAATCAGTAACCTCAACAGGTTCTTCAGTAAAGTGGAGTGTGTCGTCAATGTGAACTTCGTCGGCAGGAACAACCACTCTTTCTTGAGTTGGACTCTTTTTCAAATTTGATACATGAAATGTATCATGAACGCCATTCAGCTCTGCGGGTAGATCCAACTTGTATGCTACAAGACCAATCCTTTCCAGAATTTTAAATGGTCCAATGTATCGAGGATTCAACTTCCCACGCTTCCCAAAGCGTGCTACACCCTTCTAGGGTGAAACTTTTAACAAAACCATATCTCCCACTTGAAACTCCAAAGCTTTCCTTCTTCGGTCCGCATAATTCTTTTGACGATCACGAGCCGCCTTGATGTGCTCTCGGATCTGGAAAATCTTGTCAGTCGTCTCTTGACCAATTCTGGGCCAACAAGCTGTCTATCATCCGCGTCAGCCCAGCATAACAGTGATCGACACTTGCGTCCATAGAGAGCTTCGAACGGTGCGGCTTGTATGCTTTCATGGTAACCGTTGTTGTATGAAAATTCAACCAGTGGTAGGTGAGTGTCCCAACTTCCACCTAAACCATTACGCAAGCTCGCAGCATGTCTTCTAGCATTTGAATCGTCCGTTTGCTCTAGCCATCAGTCTGCGGGTGGAATGCAGTGCTCAGATTCAACTGAGAACCAAAGGCTTCTTGGAAGGACTACCAAATCCTTGACACAAACCTTCCATCTCTATCAGAGATAATCGAGAGAGGCACTCCATGTCGTGCAACAATCTCTCTCAGGTATAGCTCAGCTAGCTTGCTCGTGTTCTCTTTTTCCTTGATTGGAAAAAAGTGTGCAGATTTCGCCAGACGGTCCACGATTACCCAAATCATGTCGTGACCTCTGGGTGTTTTTGGAAACTTTGTTATAAAGTCCACTGAAATTTGTTCCCATTTCCACTAGGGTATTTTAGGTTGTTGCAAGAGACCTGAAGGCTTCTGATATTCGGCCTTCATCTTGGCACAAGTCAAACATTTACCAACATATATCGCAACATCGCCTTTCATTCTCGGCTACCAATAAAAATCCTTTAGATCTTGGTACATTTTATCCGATCCTGGATGGATCGAGTACCGTGATTTGTGGGCTTCATCAAAAATTACTTCTCTCAAACCACCAAATAGAGGAACCTAAATTTGTTTCATGAAGCACAACGTACCTTCCTTATTTGGCACCAACTGTTTCTCCAACCCACAGAGATATTCATCCTCAAGATTCTTTTCCTTAAGAGCTTCTCTCTGTGCGGCACGAATGGGCAATGAGAGGTCCGTTTGTATGATCATTTCTAAAGCCCTAACTCTTATGGGCTTAATTCTTTCTTTCCGACTTAGGGCATCTGCGACCACATTCGCCTTCCCTGGGTGATACTTAATCTCACAATCATAATCATTTAACAGTTCTACCCATCGTCTCTGTCTCATGTTCAGCTCTTTTTGATCAAATATATGCTGCAGACTCTTGTGATCAGTAAAGATTGTGCAGCGGGTACCATATAAGTAATGTCGCCAGATCTTTAATGCAAACACCATCGCGCCTAACTCCAAATCGTGCGTGGTATAATTTTTCTCGTGAACCTTCAGTTGGCGTGAAGCATAGGCTATAACCTTCTAACGCTGCATTAATACACATCCCAAACCTTGACGCGAGGCGTCGCAATATATCATGAAGTCGTCAGTGCTGTGACAACTCGTATTTCGAACCCGTCTTTGTGATGTATGTAACGTATGTGAACTTGATTGAGTTATTGAATGTTGTGACATTATGTTACATGAGTATGTGAACTATTACGATTATTTAATGAATGCATGATATGTTATATAAATGTATAGGTATTACATAATCCGATCGCACAACTATACACACACACACACTCGATCGCACAAGCCCTTTGGGCCGTATCATTTGCATTCGGACTATAGGGCAGCCCGAGTTTGGGTTCGGCCCAACCCCTCATGAACGACTAACACTTAGAAGTTAGTAACCATCTCATTATTTTTGCCAAACATCAAAACACACACAAAACCCTCGTTCTTTCATCCTCTTGAAGCCGACGGCAAAACACCCCTTTCTAACCGAAGATTCTTATTGTTCGGATCACCTTTGTTACCTTCTAATCGGTTAGTGATTTATGTTTTGTTACATGGTAATATGATTCGTGTTTTGATATTAAGGTTAGAGTTGTAGACATGATTATCGATAAGGAACCGTATGTGATGTTCTTGTTAATCGGCTCACATATAGATTGAATGATAGTGTTCATGTAATCGGCTGTGATATGAATTATATTGGTGGATAATCATGTGCTAGGATCTGGAATCGATTCGGAGGTTGTTATTGTTAGGTGGCATGCTAGAAAATAAAGGATCAAGAGCCGAGTGTTAATTGTGATAGATGTTATGTTTGTCATTGTTCATGATTGATTATGACTAGGGTTCTTGTGAATAGATTAATAATTTCCCTGTTTGATCGATGATATGCTAGATGAATGATTGGAAACTTGTTAATTGATTGTTATGATAAGTTTGGAAACTGATAAATTGTTGTAACTGAATTGCTTGATTTTTGGAATGCTTGAACTGGTCGCACAAGACCTCTTGATCGTACAAGAGGTCCACTCGCACAAGCAGATCAGTCACACAAGCTGATCTGGTCACACAAGAGGCCCTGATCGCACAAGGGGTCTGCAGTCGCACAAGGATGTCTGTGTGATTTTTGTTTGGGCTGTATGATTATACGTTGGGCCAGGTACGACCGCATAACCCACTAGAATCGCACAAGGCCCAAGGTTATTTATTGGGCCGTAGTCTTGGGCTGGGTAATGAAGCTGGACCGCACAAGTGTTATGATTGTAACTGTTGGGCCGGGTGAGTAGTTGGGCTGGGTTAGTCGGATCGCACAACCCATATCGGATCGCACAAGATACGTATGGGTTATCTAATTGGGCCGAGAAGGTTATTGGACTTATTTGTGTTGTTGAGCCCAATCGTTTGATCGCACAATGTATGATTACGTTATGTTCTTGACTATTTATGGGCAATACGTGTTTACCATGACCTTCACATGTTCGTACTGTGTTAATTTATGTGAAACCAACGTGCATTACTTGAAGTCAAAACCTGACTTGTATGGTAACCCTGTTAGGACGTGGTTGACCAACCTTAGTTCAAGAGCCCTTTTATTGTGTATCTGCCGAGCAACCCAAGGTGAGTTCACACAGCCAAGGCATGGGGTTCCCGGGGGGAATGTGATTGGATGATTTATGGTACATACTTGGATGATAGAACCTAACGATATGATACGGCTAGACTAGTAACACTTATTGAACTGATCTTCGCACACCTGCCAAGGATTGGCCGCGATATTATGACTGACTTCGCACACCTGCCTTAGGAAGGCCGCGAACTAAATTTACTAATCTTCGCACACCTGCCTGGTAGGCCGCGATACAAATAAACCTAGTCTAGAACACTTGGGAAAAACATCCCCTAATATCTTCGCATACCTGCCTGGGAGGCCGGGATGGAACTGATACGATACCTGACATGACAAACGAACATACTACTACCCACACTATACTATTACAGGACTACTAACTGTGAACTCGCTCAACTAGTTGTTGACTCTCTGCTGCATGCCTTGCAGGACCTTAGGTACTTATGGAGCTTGCACAAGGAGGTGCAGGTCGTTGTGGACAGGGATCAGAGAATGCTTGCTAAACATTTATGACATTTCAAACTATTAACTATGTTGGGTTTATTTACATGCTTCCGCTACTTAAACAAAGTTTGGTTTTGAACATCAATCATGTCGTGATAAATTACATTATTTACTTTTATTATTAAATGCTATGTTCAATATGATTGGTGGCTTGATCCTGGTCATGTCACGCCTCCAAGCGATGGTACTCAGGCAGTGGATTTTGGGGGTGTGACAGATTGGTATCAGAGCCATTGGTTATAGAGAACTTGGTTTTAATATGGGAAAACGTTTTTATTAAAACCAGACTATAACCAGAACAGTGCTCTCAACGATCCACAACGACGCTTCGCTCCACGTGCAAGACTCGACATCCTAGGTAATAAGGTTTATGATTATTACCTGCTTACTAGAACTACATAGAACTTTGCTCGTAGTATGCTAGATTACATTGCTTACCATACGTCGTTGCATGAGAATACCTATGTGCTTACACTCTTCTGTCATCGCCCTATTCTCGAACCTCTCTAACTCATGTTGCATTTGCTATGAAGATCATGTCTGGACGTATTAACATGACACAAGCCCAGTTGACGGCTTTCGTTAACGAACAAGTCGCTGCGGCACTTGCAGCTGCTCAAGCAGGTCAACACGCGCAGCAGCCTGTCTGCACTTTCAAGAACTTCATGGACTGTCGTCCCAGTACTTTCAGTGGCACCGAGGGGGCAGTGGGACTCCTCGATTGGTTTGAGAAGCTAGAGTCAGTGTTTGAAATGTGCGAATGCCCTGAGGCTCGCAGAGTCAAGTATGCCACTGGCACGTTGGAAGGGATTGCGCTCACCTGGTGGAACGCGCAAGTACAGATCCTAGGGTTGGCAGCTGCTAATGCCACACCTTGGGAGGATTTCAAGGAATTGATTAAGCGTGAGTACTGCATGCGAGACGACATCCACAAGCTGGAGAATAAGCTATACCACTTGAAGATGACGGGGTCAGAGATTGAGGCTTATACGAAACGGTCAAATGAACTGGCCATCTTATGTCCAACGATGGTGGACCCTCCAGTTAAGCGCATTGAGTTGTATCTCAAGGGACTTGCGCATCAGTGCATCTTATGTCCACCGATCAGGCAGTGGATCAGAACAAGCTGCCAAAACGCATCAGTGCTACAACTACTGCTACTACTACTCCAGCTACTACTTCTGCCACACCCAGCGAGAACAAAAGAAAGTGGGATGGGGATTCCAGCAAGGGATCAGTTTCTGTTCAGTCCCAAGCGT
The DNA here is from genome assembly GCF_002127325.2 of Helianthus annuus. NCBI lineage: Eukaryota > Viridiplantae > Streptophyta > Magnoliopsida > Asterales > Asteraceae > Helianthus > Helianthus annuus. The sequence continues at coordinate 115,251,629 of NC_035436.2, forward strand.
AGCAGCGCCGCACCAACGACTACCAGAGTCCGAATCAGCAATCATCAGGCAGTCAGGGGCAGAGTGGATATCGGGGAATTCACCCGTGGTGTAATAGGTGCAACAAACACCACAGTGGAAGATGTCGCAGGTAACGTTGTCAAAGATGCCTCAAGATGGGTCATGAGGCTAAGGATTGTAGAAGCTCACGGCCAGCAGTCAAAGATGCCTCAAGATGGGTCATGAGGCTAAGGATTGTAGAAGCTCACGGCCAGCAAATCAGAACCAGCAACTCCCACCGCCAGCTCCACAGAACCAGCAGCAACAGCCACAGCGTGGAAACCGGGGATGTTTCCAGTGTGGGGCTGAAGGCCACTACAAACGTGATTGCCCTCAATTGAACCAGAACCAGAATCGCAACAACAACAATAATCAGGGCAACGGGAACAACAACAACGGGGTAAACAACAACAACAATGGCAACGAGGCAAGGGGTTGAGCTTTCGTGCTGGGGCGAGGAGACGCAATGAACGATCCCAATGTGGTTATGGGTAGGTTTCTCCTCGACGATATTTATGTTACTATTTTATTTGATTCGGGTGCGGATACAAGTTATATATCTGTGAAAGCCAGTAAATTGTTAAAACGTACACCAACACCCCCTAAACACCAAGCATGTTGTAGAACTAGCTAATGGTAAGAGCCTAGAAGCCAAGCAGGTAGTCAGGGGTTGTAGTATTGTCTTAGCTGGTCAAGCTTTCTCCATCGACCTTATTCCCATAGTTTTGGGTAGTTTCGATATTGTTATAGGGATGGATTGGATATCCCAACATCAGGCAGAAATCTTATGCAGCGAGAAGATCATTCGTATTCCCCGTTCTGGTCAAGAACCTCTCGAAGTCAAGGCGACAAGAGTGGTGCTGTGGTTGGCATCATCTCTTTCTTGAAGGCTCAGAAATGTTTACGAAAGGGGCACACTGCAATTCTGGCACTTGTCACTGACGCATCAGCAGAGGAAAAGAAGCTGGAGGATATTCCAGTTGTACGTGACTTTCCTCAGGTGTTTCCTGAAGATTTGCCCGGCTTACCGCCTCACCGCCAAGTCGAATTCCAGATTGAGTTAGCTCCTGGAGCAGCATCGATAGCCCGCGCACCGTATCGTTGAGCTCCAACCGAACTGGAAGAGCTGTCGAAGCAGTTACAAGAGCTCTTGGAAAAGGGCTTTATTCGTCCAAGCTCATCGCCTTGGGGAGCTCCAGTACTTTTCGTGAAAAAGAAGGATGGCACTTTCAGGATGTGTATCGACTACCGTTAACTGAACAAGGTGACGGTGAAGAACCATTATCCTCTTCCGCGTATAGATGAATTATTCGACCAGTTGCAGGGGTCGAGTTACTACTCCAAGATAGACTTGAGGTCAGGGTATCATCAGCTGAGAGTCCGGGATGAGGACGTCTCCAAAACCGCATTCCGAACTCGTTACGGCCACTACGAGTTTCTTGTCATGCCATTCGGGTTAACGAACGCGCCTGCCGTATTTATGGATCTGATGAACAGGGTGTGCAAGCCGTACTTAGACAAGTTTGTGATTGTCTTCATCGACGACATTCTGATTTACTCCAAGAGTCAAGAGGAGCACGAACAACACCTAAGATTTATTTTGGAACTCCTTCGAAAGGAACAACTGTACGCCAAGTTTTCGAAATGTGACTTCTGGCTTCGTGAAGTCCACTTCCTAGGCCATGTGGTAAACAAGGATGGGATTCATGTCGATCCGTCCAAGGTAGATTCGATCAGGAACTGGCCTGCACCGCATACACCAACGGAAATACGCCAATTCTTGGGTTTGGCGGGGTACTACAGGCGATTCATCAAAGACTTCTCAAAGATCGCACAGCCGCTTACTATGTTGACACAGAAAGGTGTTACCTATCGTTGGGGTAATACACAAGAAACGGCTTTTCAGTACTTAAAGGATAGGCTTTGCAGCGCACCTATTCTCTCATTGCCAGAGGGCACGGACGATTTTGTAGTCTATTGTGACGCATCGATACAGGGGCTTGGTTGTGTATTGATGCAACGGGATAAAGTTATTGCCTACGCTTCGCGGCAACTTAAGATTCATGAACGGAACTACACGACGCACGACTTAGAGCTGGGAGCTGTTGTTTTCACGCTTAAGATATGGCGACACTACCTGTACGGTACCAGGTGCACAATATACACCGATCACAGGAGTCTCGAGCATATCCTTAAGCAAAAGGATTTGAACATGCATCAACGAAGATGGGTTGAACTCCTGAACGATTATGAATGCGCCATCAAGTACCATCCAGGCAAAGCCAATGTTGTGGCTGATGCCCTCAGCCGGAAAGACACTCTACCTAGACGCGTACGAGCCTTGCAGCTCACTATTCAGTCCAGTCTTCCTGCACAGATACGAACTGCTCAGATAGAAGCTTTAAAACCCGAAAACATCAAGGCTGAAGCCTTACGCGGCTCAAGGCAACGATTAGAACAGAAGGCAGACGGCGCCTACTATGTAGCGGGGCGTATTTGGGTCCCACTTTTTGGCGGGTTACGGGAACTTGTGATGGACGAAGCACACAAGTCTCGCTACTCAGTACATCCAGGGTCGGATAAAATGTACCATGACATCAGAACTACCTATTGGTGGCCTAGCATGAAGGCCCACATCGCTACTTACGTCGGAAAGTGTTTGACATGCGCAAGAGTCAAAGTGGAGTATCAGAAACCAACGGGTTTACTTCAACAACCCAGGATACCACAGTGGAAATGGGAATAGATTTCCATGGATTTTGTTACAGGCTTACCCAGATCCCAGCGTGGGAATGATACCATATGGGTGATCGTGGATCGACTCACCAAGTCTGCACACTTCCTGGCTATAAAGGAAACGGATAAGTTCTCCACTCTCGCAGACATCTATCTTAAAGAAGTTGTTTCAAGGCACGGGGTGCCCACCTCCATCATTTCGGATCGGGATGCACGATTCACGTCAGAGCTATGGCAAGCGATGCACAAATCTTTTGGCTCACGGTTAGACATGAGCACAGCGTATCACCCTCAGACGGATGGGCAGTCTGAGCGAACGATTCAAACTCTTGAAGACATGCTTCGGTCATGTGTTATTGATTTCGGCAACGGCTGGGAGAAGCACCTCCCTTTGGTGGAGTTCTCATACGATAACAGTTATCACACCAGCATACAAGCCGCTCCATTCGAGGCATTGTATGGGCGTAAATGCCGGTCACCTCTCTGTTGGGCAGAGGTGGGAGATAGTCAGATCACGGGTCCAGAGATTGTAGTGGACGCCACAGAAATGATTGCACAAATACGACAACGCATGGCGGCAGCACGCGACCGTCAGAAAGCCTACGCGGATAAGCGTAGGAAACCGTTGGAATTTCAGGTCGGGGACCGGGTTTTACTAAAAGTCTCACACTGGAAGGGTGTGGTACGTTTTGGCAAACGGGGCAAACTAAATCCACGGTACGTCGGACCATTTGAAATCGTTGAGAAAATAGGCAAAGTGGCCTACAAGCTAAACCTACCAGCGGAACTCGGGGCAGTTCATAATGTTTTCCACGTGTCGAATCTGAAGAAGTGCCTATCAGATGAGACCCTCATAGTTCCTTTTAAGGAACTCACTATCGACGAGTGGTTGCAGTTCGTCGAGGAACCTGTAGAAATCACGGACCGAGATGTTAAGGTCCTCAAAAACAAGAGAATCCCTCTTGTTCGAGTTCGTTGGAACTCCCGTCGTGGCCCAGAGTACACCTGGGAGCGCGAAGACCAGATGACAGAAAAGTACCCCCAGTTATTCGGAACTGATGCAACCACTACTGAGGCTGAAGCTACTACTGCGGAATTTCGGGACGAAATTCCAGATCAACGGTGGGAGGATGTGACACCCCAGGAAAACCAGTGAACGATATAACTTACCTAGCTTCCTCAGTGAGTGCGTACCAAATTTCGGGACAAAATTTCTTTTTAGTTGGGGATAATGTGACAACTCGTATTTCGAACCCGTCTTTGTGATGTATATAACGTATGTGAACTTGATTGACTTATTGAATGTTGTGACATTATGTTACGTGAGTATGTGAACTATTACGATTATTGAATGAATGCATGATATGTTATATAAATGTGTAGGTATTACATAATCCGATCGCACAACTATACACACACACACACTCGATCGCACAAGCCCTTTGGGCCGTATCATTTGCACTCGGACTATAGGGCAGCCCGAGTTTGGGTTCGGCCCAACCCCTCATAAATGACTAACACTTAGAAGTTAGTAACCATCTCATTATTTTTGCCAAACATCAAAACACACACAAAACCCTAGTTCTTTCATCCTCTTGAAGCCGACGGCAAAACACCCCTTTCTAACCGAAGATTCTTATTGTTCGGATCACCTTTGTTACCTTCTAATCGGTTAGTGATTTATGTTTTGTTACATGGTATTATGATTCGTGTTTTGATATTAAGGTTAGAGTTGTAGACATGATTATCGATAAGGAACCGTATGTGATGTTCTTGTTAATCGGCTCACATATAGATTGAATGATAGTGTTCATGTAATCGGCTGTGATATGAATTATACTGGTGGATAATCATGTGCTAGGATCTGGAATCGATTCGGAGGTTGTTATTGTTAGGTGGCATGCTAGAAAATAAAGGATCAAGAGCCGAGTGTTAATTGTGATATATGTTATGTTTGTCATTGTTCATGATTGATTATGATTAGGGTTCTTGTGAATCGATTAACAATTTCCCTGTTTGATCGATGATATGCTAGATGAATGATTGGAAACTTGTTAATTGATTGTTATGATAAGTTTGGAAACTGATAAATTGTTGTAACTGAATTGCTTGATTTTTGGAAAGCTTGAACTGGTCGCACAAGACCTCTTGATCGTACAAGAGGTCCACTCGCACAAGCAGATCAGTCGCACAAGCTGATCTGGTCGCACAAGAGGCCCTGATCGCACAAGGGGTCTCCAGTCGCACAAGGATGTCTGTTTGATTTTTGTTTGGGTCGTATGATTATATGTTGGGCCAGGTACGACCGCACAACCCACTAGGATCGCACAAGGCCCAAGGTTATTTATTGGGCCGTAGTCTTGGGCTGGGTAATGAAGCTGGACCGCACAAGTGTTATGATTGTAACTGTTGGGCCGGGTGAGTAGTTGGGCTGCGTTAGTGGATCGCACAACCCATATCGGATCGCACAAGATACGTATGGGTTATCTAATTGGGCCGAGAAGGTTATTGGACTTATTTGTGTTGTTGAGCCCAATCGTTTGATCGCACAATGTATGATTACGTTATGTTCTTGACTATTTATGTGCAATACGTGTTTACCATGACCTTCACATGTTCGTACTGTGTTAATTTATGTGAAACCAACGTGCATTACTTGAAGTCAAAACCTGACTTGTATGGTAACCCTGTTAGGACGTGGTTGACCAACCTTAGTTCAAGAGCCCTTTTATTGTGTATCTGCCGAGCATCCCAAGGTGAGTTCACACAGCCAAGGCATGGGGTTCTCGGGGGGAATGGGATTGGATGATTTATGGTACATACTTGGATGATAGAACCTAACGATATGATACGGCTAGACTAGTAACACTTATTGAACTGATCTTCGCACACCTGCCAAGGGTTGGCCGCGATATTATGACTGACTTCGCACACCTGCCTTAGGAAGGTCGCGAACTAAATTTACTAATCTTCGCACACCTGCCCAGTAGGCCGCGATACAAATAAACCTAGTCTAGAACACTTGGGAAAAACATCCCCTAATATCTTCGCATACCTGCCTGGGAGGCCGCGATGGAACTGATACGATACCTGACATGACAAACGAACATACTACTACCCACACTATACTATTACTGAACTGCTAACTGTGAACTCGCTCAACTAGTTGTTGACTCTCTGCTGCATGCCTTGCAGGACCTTAGGTAATTATGGAGCTTGCACAAGGAGGAGCAGGTCGTTGTGGACAGGGATCAGAGAATGCTTGCTAAAAATTTATGACATTTCAAACTATTAACTATGTTGGGTTTATTTACATGCTTCCGCTACTTAAACAAAGTTTGGTTTTGAACATCAATCATGTCGTGATAAATTACATTATTTACTTTTATTATTAAATGCTATGTTCGATATGATTGGTGGCTTGATCCTGGTCATGTCACGCCTCCAAGCGATGGTACTCAGGCAGTGGATTTTGGGGGTGTGACAAGTGCCTTCGGGAGGGACAAAATTGGTGCGTCGCAAAGCTTGTTCTTCAACAGCTAAAATGCTTTATCTTGCTTGTCTCCCCATCGTACTTCTTGTCTTTTTGAGTGAGGGAGGTCAACGGTTGAGAGATTTTTGAAAAATCCTCAATGAATCTGCGGTAATAACCAGCCAAACCTAGGAACTGTCGAATCTCGGTTGGCGTCTTCGGAGCCTCCCGATTCTTGATCGCCTTGATCATTGTGAGATCCACATAGATTCCATTTTCGTTAACCACGTGACCATGAAACTGAACTTCACGCAACCAGAACTCGCACTTCGAGAACTTGGCGTATAATTTCTCTTTCTTAAGCAGCTCTAAAATAGCTCTTAGATGTTGCTCATGTTCTTCGTTCGTCTTTGAGTAAATCAGTGTATCATCAATAAACACGATCACAAACTTATCGAGGTAGGGCTTGCAGACTCTGTTCATCAAATCCATAAACACGGCTGGTGCGTTTGTCAACCCAAACAGCATGACCAGGAACTCGTAATGTCCATAGCGAGTCCTAAAGGCAGTCTTTGGAATGCTCTCCTCTTGAATCCTCAACTGGTGATATCCTGATCGTAGATCGATCTTTGAGTAAAAACTTGAACCTTGCAGTTGATCGAACAGGTCATCTATCGTTGGCAAAGGATATCGATTCTTAATGGTCAACTTATTCAGCTTGCGGCAGTCGATACACATGCGGAAACTACCATCCTTCTTGACAAACAAAACTGGAGCTCCCCAAGGCGAGAAGCTTGGTCTGATAAATCCCTTATCCAATAGCTCCTGAAGTTGTGTTGACAGCTCTTGCATTTCTGAAGGTGCAAGTCGCTAGGGTGCCTTAGCTACAGGTGCGGCTCCTAGAACTAAGTCAATGTGGAACTCGACTTGTCGCTGCGGCGGCAATCCTGGTAAGTCTTCGGGAAAGACTTCAGGATATTCTTTCACAACTGGAATATCTTCTAACTTTGGCTCTGCGGCTTCCTTATCCACAATGTGTGCCAGGAAGGCAACACATCCTTTCTGCAAACACTTTCGTGCTTTCAAACAACTGATGATCCTTAAGGGTGTATCGCGCTTCTCTCCATATACCACAATTGTTTCTCCATCTGCCATCGGAATGCGAATGACCTTCTCATGACATATAATCTCTGCTCTGTTGCTTGACAACCAATCCATCCTGACTACTACGTCGAAGCTTCCCAAGTTGACGGGCAGAAGATCAAGCGTAAACTCGTGTTCCCCTAGTTCTATCACGCAACCTCTAATGACTTCATTCGCCTCTACTAGCTTTCCGTTAGCTAGTTATATTGAATACGAAATGTCTAACTTACTACCTACCAACCCAAGCATATTCTTAAACTCTAGCGATACAAAACTATAATTGGCACCGGTATCAAACAGTACAGATGCAAAGCGTTGGTTGATAGGGAATGTACCAGTAACCACATTTGGATCTTCGCGAGCTTCTCTCGCTCCGATGTTGAAAACCCTTCCTTGAGCTTGATTGAGCTTTGGGTATTCTCTTTTGAAGTGCCCCATGTCTCTACAATTGAAACAACCGGGTCCTCGACCATTACCGTTCCCATTACCACCTTGAGTGTTGTTTTGGTTGTGATTTCCATCCCCAGCTTGATTCCCAAAATTACCTCGATTGCCATTTCCGCCATTTCCTCCTTGTGGGCGGTTTCCATTCCCATTACCTCCATGGTTGTTGTTACCAAAACCCCTTTGACCACCACAGCCAGTACCAACCCAACACGTCTCCTTCGAATGACCAACTTTTCAACAAGATTCGCATTTCCCAGCTCGGCATCGTCCATTGTGATGCAACTGACATGCATCACATTTGGGTAAGGTGCCCATATACCCCTTTCCTTTGGCCTTGGCCGGTGCGTTTGTCTCATCCTTCTTGTTTGTACTGCTAGTACCTTTCTTAAAGTTGGAGAACTTCCACTTGTTCTCACCGGATGACTCAACGTGAGTCTCCTTTTTCTTCTGGTCAGAAATTGAAAACTTGTTTAACCTGATAGCTTCTTCAGTCGGTGACACACTCAGATCGATCGCCTCAGTAATTTTTGCAGGCTTTGACGATGTCACCATACTCATAATCTGAGGTGCCAACCCCCAAATAAACCGCTCGATGCGTTTGAATTCTGGATCAACCATATACGGCACAACGCGTGACAAGTCGTGGAATCTTTGCACATATTCCGCAATTTTTGGTCCGTCCATTTTAAGGTGCCAAAATTCAGTCTCCAACTTTTGGATTTCGGCCCTGGAACAGTATTTCTTTCTCATGAGCTCCTTCATTTCATCCCATGTCATGGTGTAAGCAGCTTCTTCCCCCAGGGTTTGGACTTGAAGATTCCACCAGGATAAGGCACCATCTAGAAAGAGTCCTGAGATGTAGGTTACTTGATGTTCAGGAGCACACTTGCTCATCCTTATCACAGAATCCGTCATTTCCGTCCATCTGACAAAAGCTACAGCACCCCCAGTGCCGTCGAAATTCAATGGCTTACAGTCTAAGAACTGTTTATAGGTACAGCCTGTACAAGTAACATCATTCACGGCAAGCATTAGCGATTGCACATGGAATATCCAAATGTAACGTAATGTGTCTATAGTGACTTAACATTACCATGGGGTGGGTTATTTCCAGAGGTACCCCCGCTATGTTCCAAGCACAGGGCCTCGTGCTGTGCAATAGCCTGTGAAATCCGTTCCTGTAACTCCGCCTCTATAGTGGGCAAATGGGTCTCTCTTCGTGGAGGCATCTTCTATAAGAAGATAGCATCGGTCAGGTCATAATAAGTATAGTATGTAGCATGCATTTGTAATACCATTTATCAACACAAGTAAACACTGGATAATCTCTTTTATCATTTGCAACCTCATGGATGTTATGTGTTTACTTACTAACATCCCAATCATAACGTAAACAAGTAATTCAAGTATGCATGTAATGAGGATGTTGTGATTGAGCTATCATATATAAAGACCAGAAGTACAGTTTTACAAGTTTCACAATGTTCCATATCATAACAAAAAGGACTACAGGGTCACATCACCCTTGTCTGAATCGTCTAACAACTACAATAATCAAAAGTCAAAAGTCAAAGTGTGGTCTTCAAAAGGCTGCACAATCTGGCTCAATAGCTGCACCCTCATGAAAAGTATGCTATCTGCATAAAACCAAAAACCCCTATGCTGATGGTGGAGGTGGAGGAGGTGGAGGAACGAATAGCAACATGCGCAAATGCGCTAAATCCTCCTTTAGTGCATGAACAATGCGCTGCAGGTAACTAATCTGTTGCTCCATAGTGAGGAAACGGACGTCAAAATCTGGGTATGGTAGAAGTGGAGCTAGTGGAGTCGCGAATGATGACTGACAAGTGCAAGGTGGAGGACGCGGGATCCTCTCTAACTCCATGACTCTCCTACACATCATCTCCTGCTGGAGCTGCAGCGACAAAAGCAAATCATCCCTCGAGTATCCAATGTGGAAGGGATGGTATGGATCAGACACAGGCATCGTGTTTGGCGGAAACCAAATCAGTGGCTCGCCCGTGGGTGCAGAAACAAAAGGAGCAGTGTGTAAACTTTGGCATGAATGGATCGGCTGCTGACACAGAAGGTATGTGACTGGGCTGCTGACTCGATGGTCCTTCCCCCGGACGGGGAGGAGGGATATCCTGAAGGAACGTGACCGGTAGATCTGTGCGGTGTATGTCTGACACATGTGGGTGAAACAGGGCGATATCAATGGGTGCATGTGTAGGTGCAGGTGGGGGAGTAATTGGACTAACAAAAGGAGGAAAGTCGTCATCGTCCTCAATCCACCCATTGTGGGTGAATGCATATCCGGGGTTAACCTGGGCAGCAAAAGGAGCACGATCAACAAGTACAGGCATCAGGTCAGGCAAAGGTGGTGCAACAACCGGAATCTCAATGGGTGCAAGGTCATGCTCAGGCAAAGGGTCGTGAGCATGTATAGGCTCCGGTGCAATCTCAGGCTCAAGGTCAGCTGGAGCATGCTCAAGATCAGCGGGTACATCAAAGAGCTGATTGTCAGGAATGACAGGTGCCTCAAGAGGCTTCTCATCGGGGACAAACTCAATCTCATGGTCAGGATCAAAGTCGTGTGGAAAGACAGGATCAAACACATCGTCAAACTCGAAGTCCTGTGGAGGAACAGGTGCAGCAGACACAGCGGTGTCGGAATCAGTGTCAGTGGGATAATGCTGCACGCACGCCCCGTGCGTGTAAAGTAGTAGATGATATAGACTCGAATGAATAAGGACCGGAATGGTCAGATGGAATCTCATCGACAAGGATCTCGACAAGCGGAACAACAATGATATCAGCGACTAGAATCTCGACAAGCGGAACAACGTCATCATCGACTGGAATCTCTGCAAGTGGGACGACATCATCATCATCAACTGGAACTCCATCATCCTGGGCACCCTCAGGGGGACCCTCAATAAAAAGATCGATGTCGTCGTCAGACACAGCATTAAGAGGCAGATCCTCGAGAGGAAATGCAGCAAGAGGAAAAGGAGCAGGGATCGGAACAAGAACTAGATCCCCGTCAGGAAAACCATCAGCTATCGGTATATCATCTCCAAAATCTAGTAAAGCGAAAGGCTGAAAGTCATCATCATCGCTACTCGTAGTGTCTGAAGTGAAAACCTCAGGGTCTGTGGCTATCTCATCATCCGAGACTATGGCCATAGGGTCTACTGTATCGGATACTCCACTCTCGGAGGAGGACATGGTGTCTGTAACAACACAAGCACAACATATGCACATATATCAACAATCATCAAATAAGCATGTAAGTAATGACAATGTAAGCATGTAATCATCCTAGTCTTCCCCATACTATCCCACCCAGCCTCTCAGACTGAATCTCCTAGCCTCTCAGACTAAAACCCTCCCAGTTTCTCAAACTGACTACCTAGTCTCTAAGACTCAATTTTCCCAGTCTCTAAGACTAAACCTCCCCAGTCTCTAAGACTAAACCTCCCAATCTCTAAGACTGAATTCCCCAAGTCGAGTTTCAAATCGAGCTAGCTCCTAGAGCGGAGCCCATAGCTCGAGCACCTTATCGTCTAGCTCCATCAGAACTTGAAGAACTGTCCACGCAACTACAAGAACTTTTGGAAAAGGATTTCATACGTCCTAGCTCTTCGCCTTGGGGATCTCCAGTGTTATTCGTGAAAAAGAAAGACGGTACCTTCAGAATGTGTATTGACTACCGCGAACTCAACAAGGTGACCGTGAAGAATCGTTATCCTCTTCCACGTATTGATAACTTATTCGACCAGTTGCAAGGGTCGAGTTTCTATTCCAAGATTAACCTAAGGTCAAGCTACCATCAACTGAGTGTCCGAGACGAGGATGTCCTTAAAACGGCATTTAGGACTCTTTATGGACACTACGAATTTCTGGTTATGCCTTTCGGATTGACGAATGCGCCTGCGGTCTTCATGGACCTCATGAACCGAGTGTGCAAACCTTACCTGGATAAATTTGTCATAGTCTTCATCGACGACATCCTGATCTATTCTAAGAGTCAGGAGGAACACGAGCAACACCTGAGACTTATTCTGGAACTTCTTCGAAAAGAGCAGTTGTATGCCAAGTTTTCGAAATGTGACTTTTGGCTTCGCGAAGTCCACTTTCTAGGCCACGTGGTGAACAGGGATGGAATTCATGTTGATCCATCCAAGGTTGACTCGATCAAGAACTGGCCTACACCCCGTACACTAACAGAGATCCACCAATTCTTGGGCTTGGCAGGATACTACAGAAGATTCATCAAGGATTTCTCCAAAATTGCGCAACCTCTCACTTCACTGACTCAGAGGGGTGTCACCTATCGTTGGGATGATGCACAGGAATCTGCTTTTCAGCACTTAAAAGACAGACTTTGTAGCGCACATATCCTCTCATTGCCTGAAGGCACAGATGATTTTATGGTTTATTGTGACGCTTCCATCCAGGGACTTGGTTGCGTGTTGATGCAACGTGACAAGGTCATTGCCTACGCATCGCGCCAACTTAAAGTTCACGAAAGGAACTACACTACACACGACTTGGAATTGGGAGCAGTTGTTTTCGCACTTAAAATATGGAGACATTACCTGTACGGTACCAAGTGCACCATTTACACCGATCACAGGAGTCTCGAGCATATCATCTTCAAGCAAAAGGAGTTAAACATGTGACAACGTCGATGGGTCAAGCTCTTGAACGATTACAAATGTGAGATCAAGTACCATCCGGGCAAAGCCAATGTTGTGGCCGACGCCCTCAGTCGAAAGGATAATATACCTAAGCGTGTACGGTTGTTACAGCTTACCATTCACTCTAGCCTTCCCGCTCAAATTCGTGATGCTCATGTCGAAGCATTGAAAGCAGAAAACATCAGGGCTGAGTCCTTACGAGGATCGAGGCAACGGCTAGAACAAAAGGAAGATGGCGCTTACTACGTAACAGGGCGCATCTGGGTCCCACTTTACCGGAACTTACACGAACTTGTGATGGATGCAGCACACAAGTCTCGTTATTCGGTACATCCTGGTTCGGTTAAGATGTACCATGTTCTCAAGACTACATACTGGTGGCCTGGCATGAAAGCCCACATAGCAACCTACATTAGCAAATGTTTGACTTGTGCGAGAGTCAAGACTGAATATCAGAAACCATCAGTGTCACACCCTAGCTTTTGCGGAAGCGTGGGTTTATTTTGTGTGACTTCTTAATACCATAGCAATTATCATAACAATGCTATATGAAAATAAAACATATGATGTTCATCCATTCATCAAGTTTTAAAGTAAACACGACAACATTGTTCAAAAGTCGACACGTAAAACAAGTTACAACATGACATAATTTAAAATGATGTTCATATGACACGACAAGAGACTTGAAATAAAAACATAGTTTAAGACTTGTAACCCGTCCAGGCAAGGGTCACACTTCCTAAACTCGGATGACATCATTATTTCCTATGCAGCTTGATGTGAATGCATACCTTGCCAGATCCACTAATTTCCTAAAATACATGTAGTTTGAAAAATCAACAAGAAGTTGAGCGAGTTCATGTAAAAGTGAGTATGTATAAACCTTTAAAGTATGTATAAAAGTCCCCGGTATGTAGCAATAAGGAAAAAGAGATCACCACTGGGTTGCAAAGCCACTGGTATGTGTGAGAAAGTGTAGGGAAACTCAAACCTAGCAAATTTGTAACCAGGCTTCGGCTGGAAGACACAGTCACCTCTATGGGCCGCCCCGGCCTCACGGGTGTGGGCTCGCTACACCCAAATAGATCTATCACTCTTGTGTCCCTCGGTCCTAACAATGAGGATTAATGGCCTCAAGTGTTGTGCCCACCCCTCACATGATCTAGTAGTATAAACCCTCCCTACGCTAACCATACCATATAATAAATGTTTGTAATAATTGTCGCATGTATTTCACCCCCGAAGTATAAAACTGAAAACAGTAAAGAGAAAAGGGGGACATGAACTCACAGAAGTGCGTATCCAGAAACGTCAATCTCCAACTCAATCTGCTGCGTGACGACCTACACGTACTAGTGCCTATTAGACGGATGGCCGTGCCTTGGCTTAGGGTTTAACGTTCTTGGAAAAATAGTTAGGTAACTATACACTTCTTATTTATTTTATATTCGTATTTCCTTCCCAGAGATGGGGGTAATAATACATGTACACTTATAATTCCAAAAATATATTTTTAACTCTCATTTGAAAAATATATTTAAATCACTTGTCTAAAACATTTTAATTCCAAAATATACATATTTTTCCCAAAAATATTATATTTTACTTCATAAGTTTCCAAAAATATTATTTTATCAAAAATATACGTATGAGAGTATTTTCCGAAATATACATAAGTTACGTTTTAAAGTTCGCGTTCTAATAACAATACTTGTGTAACTTAAATATTTATTTTGTGAGAGCGTTGGTATTATTTTGGAGTCATAATTTCACGGTATTTTCAAGTTATATTATTTTTACCCTAAAAATAATATATCTAGTGCACACAATAAACAAACAATCACACAAGCGTTTTATTATAAAATATATATATTAAATATATATTTATCAAATTTTATTTACGAAAAACCACCTCCGGTACTTGGTAATTTCTGAAATAAAAATCATGGCGAAGTTTATTTTGAAAACCAAGTTAAAAATATATTTGTAAATGCTTGTTATAAAAATATTTCCAAGCGTTGTAATTCTAGAAAAATTTCGCCAGAGTTTCCTCTGTAAATGGAGGTGTCCATGCTTTTTAGCATATCATTTTCTTTTGTAAAATCAATCAAACAATCATCAATCAACAATATACAATTTTTGATCACCAACCTTGACAAAAATAAACGTGAACCATAAACTTATGAATTTGAAAGTTTGCAAAAATATGTTGTAAGTTACTAACATACTTAGTAGGTCTTGTTATCTTTAAAAATATGACTAGTTTCTTAAAAACTTTATTTTTAAAGAACGTGTATTTTCACAACTTCTAGTCATATTTTCTAAAAACATTTCTTTGTTAAATTTTCTTTCTACACAAGTGTTCCTACACATGTTTACCCACTAAAAATGTGTTTATTTCATGTAATATCCAAGTTTTAACCAAACTCGTTCCTTTCACTTGGTTCTTTCGAAAAACCACTTATAGATCTTTAGATCTACAAGTTTACAACTTTATTTTTCATGAAAACTTATATTTATTCAAGTTCAAAGTTCATGTGTGGATGGTTTCATCATCCTTCATATTTTTAACCTTTACATCTTGCTAGTTCATGTTCTTAAACATGATCTAGCAAGTCTAGATGATGAACCATCTTACTTCTACTAACAACATGTATTAAGCATAACAACACAAGATCAACATGATTTCAACATCATTTAACACTACTTCATCTTTTTATCCATTCTCCATCCTTTATATTCAAGATTAGTTTAAGTTCTTTAAAGTTTCTTAATATTTTACCATTCAATCAACTATTAACCATCAAAAAATAAGAACAAGATGAAGATTTTAAGCACTTACTACTAGCACAAGGCTAGGGGAGTTTCAAAGCGTAAAAGTGGTGGATAAAAGAAAACTATAGCGGTTCTTGAGCTTCCGAGTGCACCAAGCTTACTTGTTGAACCTCTTGCACCTTTGAGTGTATGGAAAATGCTTGGATGGAAGCTTGATGGTGGTGATATGGTGGTTAGTGGTGGCGGCCGAAAGTGAGGAAGGAGGAAGGAGAGAAGTTTGTTTGATGTGTGTGGTGGTGAAATGAAATGCTAGACCAAAGGGTTTATTTATAATCCAAGTTTCTCCTTTATACATCATGTATTATGCTTCTAAATATCCAACATTAGCAATTAAATAATCAAAAGAAAGCAAGGGTGGGTCACCCTATGGTGACCGTCGCCCAAGGGGGGGGGGTATGGGGTTGGTTTGTAAATATATGGTTACAATCTAGTTGGTTTTAAAGTGTTTAGTTAGTGTATCATTGTGTGTTATGTAATATAAGGTGTGTTAGGGTGTTCGGGGGCCCTGACTAGCTCAGAAAAGTAAAAACAATGTGTTTGGCAATATTTTTATGTTTCGGGTAAAGTCCGGTTGTTCAGTTGGATGTTGATCCGTTAAAGTTCTAAATAAAGCTTTAAAGTGTCTTTTATATTACTTTTAGTAACACATTAAATTCCCAACACTTTGGAAAGTATCTAGGACAATTTTACCAAGTTTTTGCACTTTACTAGCATTGTTAAATGCTGAATTTTGGTATTTAGTCTAGAATTCTGCATTTTAAGTATGTTTTAGGCACTTCCGGTCACTATAACTATCTCCTAGTGACGCAGTTTTATGATCCTCACCTCCCTACACTCCCTACTAGTGTAGTATTCTATTCCTGGGTCATACTGGCCTCATAAATATTGTCTGTCTAGGTGCTGGCATTGTCAACATGTTTACTGGGTTATCCGCTCACTGTGCTAACTGTGCTTTGTGCATCAAGTTTGTCACTAATGTCTGTGTGTAAATAATAGAGTGACAGTATAAAATGTGATGCATGAGTATGTATGTATCAGAAAACAGAAAGCAGTTTAATCATAATTGTAATCAAGCATAGTAATTAAGCACTAATTAAATATTAATTAATTTGTACGGATACCTGAAATTGTGAGGGTTGTCACATTCTCCCCCCGTTAAGAAAATTTCGTCCCGAAATTTTAAGTTCTGCTTCTGGTTGCAGGGGTCTTGGGAAATAAGTGGGGGTACTTTTCTTTCATACGATCCTCACGTTCCCACGTGAATTCTTGACCAAGTCTTGCATTCCATCGAACTTTGACGAGCTTGACACTACTCCTGCGTGTTTTGTTTATCTTCCAATTAGTAATCTCAACCGGTTCTTCAACGAAGTGGAGCCTGTCGTCGATATGCACCTCGTCAGCAGGAATGACAACTGTCTCCTGGGTTGGACTCTTTTTCAGATTTGATACATGGAATGTATCATGAACACCATTAAGCTCAGCAGGTAAGTCCAACTTGTATGCTACTAGCCCAATCCTTTGCAGGATTCTGAATGGGCCGATGTAGAGCGGATTCAACTTCCCACGCTTTCCAAAGCGTGCCACACCCTTCCAGGGTGAAACCTTCAGCAAAACCATATCTCCTACCTCAAATTCCAGAGGTTTCCTTCTTCGGTCCGCATAACGCTTTTGACAATCACGAGTCGCCTTGATGCGTTCTCTGATCTGTGCAATCTTATTTGTGGTTTCCTGGACCACTTCCGGACCAACTAACTATCTATCACCTGCGTCAGCCCAACAAATCGGTGATCGACATTTGCATCCATAAAGAGCTTCGAACGGTGCGGCTTGAATACTTGCGTGATAACTGTTGTTGTATGAAAATTCAACCAATGGTAGATGAGTATCCCAACTTCCACCTAAATCCATTACGCAAGCTCTCAGCATATCTTCTAGAGTCTGAATCGTTCGTTCACTCTGTCCGTCTGTTTGCGGGTGAAAAGCTATACTCAGGTTCAACTGAGATCCGTATGCTTCTTGAAAGGATTGCCAAATCCTTGACACAAATCTTCCGTCTCTATCAGAGATGATTGAGAGAGGCACTCCATGACGTGCAACGATCTCTCTCATGTATATCTCAGCTAATTTGCTCGTCTTGTCTTTCTCTCTGATTGGCAAGAAATGCGCAGATTTCGTTAACCGGTCTACTATTACCCAAATAGTATCGTGACCTTTGGGCGTTCTTGGCAGCTTCATTATGAAATCCATTGAAATCTGTTCCCATTTCCATTTGGGTATTTCAGGTTGCTGTAGAAGGCTTGAAGGCTTCTGGTATTCGGCTTTTACCTTGGCGCAAGTTAAACACTTGCTAACATAAACTGCAACATCGCCTTTCATCCTAGGCCACCAGTAGAAATCCTTAAGGTCTTGGTACATTTTATCCACTCCTGGATGAATTGAGTACCGCGATTTGTGAGCTTCATCGAAAATGACCTTTCTCAAACCACCAAACAGAGGAACCCAGATTTGTTTCATGAAACATAAAGTTCCTTCCTCGTTTGGTACCAACTGCTTCTCCATCCCATGGAGATATTCGTCCTCAATATTCCTTTCCTTGAGAGCTTCTCTCTGCGCGGCACGAACGCGCGATGAGAGATCTGTCTGGACAATCATCTCTAGAGCCCAAACCCTTATGGGCTTGATCCTTTCCTTCCGACTTCGGGCATCCGCGACCACATTCGCCTTCCCTGGATGATACTTGATTTCACAGTCGTAGTCGTTCAACAGTTCAACCCAACGTCTGTGCCTCATGTTAAGCTCCTTTTGGTCAAATATGTGTTGCAGACTCTTATGATCAGTGAAGATTGTATATCGCGTACTGTTGGACCCAGTATGGTCTTAACAACTTCTTTTTATGTAATATGGCAAGTGATTTCAGTATATGTGAAAAAGATGTGCAGAAATGGAAATCAGACTTTCAAGAAACAAAACCTACAGAATTATCAAGTTTATATCACTTTGAAACAAATTAGTTTAACAAGGTGATTGTAAGATTATTATCTAATACAAATGAATCTTGATTTCTGTGGGTGAGAAGAGCAGTTGAGTTTGAGTGTTTGTATATGAATGCTAAGCTTCAAACTCATGTATCTTCTGCCTCTCGAGCCTTCTATTTATAGACGGCTGTGGACATGAATAAACAATTGTTTATTCATGCAATAAGTCTTGCGTAAAGTAGCAATTTGACATATTCATTGAATCCATCATTCAAGTTGCATTTGTAATCATGATAACCAATAATGTCATGCTTCGGTCATGGGTGGCAGGATAGAGTTGTGATTTTTAGACAAGTGGGGCTTTCATCAGAATTTCTGATAAACCACTTCATCAGAAATTCTGGTGAACAAATCATCAGAAAGTCTGATGATCAGAATTGTCAGAAACTGATGATATTTCATCAGAAATATCATCAGATCCATCAGAAATGAACTTCTCTGATAATCCAAATCAACTCTTGATCAACTTGTGATTCTTTGTAGTAGATACTTTGCATTTCAGTTGTCCTATCTGATTTTCTTCATCTTGCTGTGATCTTCAGGACTGTTATCTTCTTCAGAGATCCAGTTGATTGAGATTTTCTTCAATAGTTACAAATAAAGTTTCCTAACAGTTTCCCCCTAAGTATTGTAAGAAAATGAACTACCTCTATGTCAAAATGTAAACAACTTTTAACTAATTCTTGAAAAAGAAAGATGAAGTGACTATGTCTCACAGACATAAAGCATAAAACATAAAACATAAAACATAAACCATCCAACCATTGTTCAAAAACAGAAAAACAAATTCTAAATATTGTTCAAAAACAGCAATATCTCATCAATTCATTTAATTGATCTTTACTCCACCTCTGTGTTTGTCTCCTGGTTTCAGCTTTTTCTTGTGATCAATTATCTTTTGAGTTGCCATGTACATTGATTTGTACCATTCTCTTGCTTCCATCCAATTTTCAATACAATCTTCAATTTTCTTTCTCAGTTGTTCATTGTTCTTTCCTTTCTTCTTGAGCTGCTCTTGTTTGTCATTTATGCAGTTTATTATATATTTTAAAGTTTGGTTTGAATACCTGCAAATTTCACTGATTCTGAATAGAGCTTTCTCTTCATGGGCATCTTTGAAGACTTCAAATATTTCTGGTGTGTCAAAGATTGCTCCAGTTCTTGCTAACTTTGAAGGGATTTCAGCTGGAATCATTGTATTGGGTGGAGGTATTAACACTTTGGTGCTATACTCGAAATTGATACATAGATCAAAATCTGCTAGTGCTGCTCTTTTGTATAATTTCGCTCCTGCACTTTTAAGACTGTCAAGGGCTCTCCTGATCACTACTGAACCACCTTTCCATTTATCAATGATGTTCTTCATCTTGACTATGTCCATTGGATGAATCTTATCAGCCGGGTCTGCATCAGTATCCCTTTTGAACATCTTTGTCTTTTCTGATCAGGGTGTACTTGTTTTGACTTTCATTCCCTAATATGCCTCCTCCAGTAGTCAAAGTATCAACTTTTTCAATTGATACTATTGGATTGGTCAAGTTGTTGTGCAATATTACCCAGCTGCCATTATTTCTTTCTTCAAGAATACCTTTACTCATTGGTGAGAGCGGCCTTGTTGGGTTGTCTTCTGGACCTTTCCAATAGTAGTGCTTCAGATGTTCTTATGGATACATGATTGTGTGCAGATCACCTTCCAGCACTTTTGATTCTTTGATGTTGCCTTCTGAATCTACTCTCATTATTTTTCTTGGCCTTTTTGAGGAGGTCACTTCATGTTCCATTCTTCTCTTCTCTTTTGTGTCCATCCTTATGCTAAATTCTGTTTCTCCTGTGATGGTTGTAGAAGATGGTTGAGTTAGAGTATATTCTTTATGTTGGATCTTTGAAGTGTCTGGTTTTGGTATGTTTGGTGGAGGACCCATGGGTAACTTTTTTTTATCTGGTGGTGGACCCATGGTCTGCTTCTGCTTTTGAGCTGTTAAGGTTTCTGTTTGCTTAATTTGTTCTTGTTGGATGGTTTCTCGTTGATGTGATGTTGAGGATTTTCTGATTCTGTTTCTTGTCTTTCTTGTGGAATTGGAGTTTTTAGTGTAGGAAGATCGACTTTTGCCAGTGTGGCAACATTGTAGTGCAATCTTTTTACTAACAAGTGAATGTTAGTAAGAGCTTGAGTGTTTGTTTCTTCTTGCTTCTTTATCTTCTGAAACTCCTGATTTTCTTTATTTCTTTGTTCGCTTAATTCCATTATCAACTTCTCGAAAGCCTTAGTCAAGCTGCTGATGTTGGCTCTGAGAAGTTGTATTTCTTCAAGAAGCCTTCCTGAACTTGAACTTTCTCCTGCAGTTGCAATCTCAGTCATCTTTTTCTTGATATCATGTAGTTCTTTAAGAGCCTTCTCCATTTCTAATGAACTTCCTTTGTTTTCTGATGACTTTTGTATTTCTTTGAGAGCTGCATTATTTTCTTCTGTTTGTTTCTGCACAGTTTTGACAATTTCTGATAAAACTTTGATTTCTGATTTTTGATTTCTGATTTCTTCCAGTATCAGATCAAGTTTTTCCTCCATGACTGTTTTCTCAGTAGCAGCTTTATCTTCAAGTTCTTTATGAAGTTGTTTAGGGGACATAGATGGTTGTCCCTGGGAAATAGGAGAAACAACAGATGTTTCTCTTCTAACACCACCAGAAAACACGTTTCTGATGTTCTGAGGTTAAGAGGATTGGAAGTATCCAAATTCTCTGTTCCCTCACCAGAAAATTGAAACAAATTCAAGTCCTGGTTTTCCTCATATCCTTGAACCCTTTCAGGTTCTCCATGAGTTGTTGAGAAACTTTTATTTTTCTCATCCAGGTTTCCTTGATCAGTAGACTGATCTCCACCTGTTGTCACCACATTTTCCTCCTCGGAGTCTGACTCAGAAAATGGGTCTTTTGTTTCACTCACATTTTGTTTTGTAAAAACAGTGCTTCTTTGTAAAATTTCATATTTTCCTTGAATTGATTCATCAGAATCACTTTCAGAAGTATAAAATATATTGAGTTTAGATTTTGTTGCACCTGTTTCTCCCATATGTGAGCCTTCTGCATGATGTTCTTCTGTTGCATCAGTTATATGCACATCTTTATCAGCTGGATGAGGATCAGATTCATCCTGCTGCTCTATTCTTGGTGTGCTTGATTCTTCTGCATCATGCTCCATGGGTGACACTTTTTCAAATCCTTCTTTTGTTTCTGCTTGTTTACTTAACATTCTCAAATATTCTGCTCTGTATGATGACTTTTCTGGTATCAGATCCATCATATTTTCTGGCAGAACAGGTACATCAAAATCTGACTTCCATAACCCTGCAGCACTCCAAGGTCTCATAATTTCTGATTTCCACATAAATTTTGATTTTGGAGTTTGTAGATTCCTTTCAGAAAAAGCATCAGAAATTATGATGGACAGAAATCTGGGGAATGGTAGATGTGAATCTATCTTTCCAGTTTTGGTCAGAATTGACCTTTTGATCAGATTAAATATTTCTGTTCCAAAATCAATATTCAACCCAGTTATGAGGCTGAACATGATTGTTAGAATATTCATATTTATCTGATCTGTACCTCCGATCTTGGATGATAAACACTTATTCAGTATCTGTTGGTGCATCTGTCTGTCGTCTTCGTCTTGTATTGAGTCTTGTATAGAGTTGTTTAGATTAGGGCACGAAATGGTGATTTCCCACGAAATGGACATGACATTTTCGTGGGGAATTAGAAAATTGTCATTTCGTGGGGAATCAGAAAATAGCACTTTCGTGGGGAATCAGAAACACTATAAATAGGCTAGTGGTTATGTCATTTGGTGGGGAATCAGGATATTGTACCGAAGTGCTGCCAGTATTTCTTGTAACTGTAATCTTTGTTAATTCAATATACAAGAAGGTTAAAGTGATATTCAAGCTGTTTAGAGTCTATACGTCTGTTTCCGCCTTTCGTATAGTCTAAGAACTCTTCTGAACGACTCGGTTGGGTCACAAATCGATCCTACAAGTGGTATCAGAGCTCAGGAGGAAGAGATCTTGCCAAAACAGGCTGTTTTCATCACAATTTCTGTTTCTACACCATTCTTTTTTAAAGTTTAAAACTTTTCACGGTTAAAATTGGCCAAATTTCATATATGTTGTGCGCAAACATGTTTTAATGAATCCTTGAAAGTTTTAGCTTAAAATTCAATCTAAATCCAGTTCAATGTGTAATTCCGCTTCAATTGCCGCGATTATATGATGACGTCAGCATCACTTTGGGTTTAACTCCTCTTGAAAACACTATTACATCATGATTTCGCTTGAGTTTACAGCCTGATTCCGCTTGAAATACTTGAGTTTTGTCTGATTCCGCTCGAAAAGTCTGTTGATTCCGCTCGAACCGGTATCCTGCTCGAAAGTGATATTTGATTCCGCTTGAAAACGACGTTTCGCTTGAATTTACACAGTGATTCCACTTGAATCGTATATCGAGTTGTGTGAAAACATTAAACAAGGTTATCAGTTCACGTGATCAAAAATATCGGTCCAATCAAATGGTCGAAATCAAGTTTGCATGTGATCAGACTTAATGTGAGGTCTAATGGATTAAAACTGCAACAGTTGTCATGTGAATTGTCTAGCCCAAGATAAATTTCATAATATCGGCACATGTGTGTTTACTGAAAAGTGTTGTAAGCGGCCCAATAGAATTGTTTGAATTGTGATTGAGACTCATAATGATAGCGGCCCAATCAGATTTAATGCAATCTTGAAGTTGTCGTTCACTGTTTGCAACTCATGTATTATGTGCGACCCATGTGAAAACAATTATTTGTCAGCCCACCTTATATCTGCGGCCCAATCACAGTTTGATTGTATTAAAGTGTCTCGGTCCAATTGAAATTCATTGATATTAAGTGTGTGCATGTGAAGTAAGATAAATGGTCGGCCATGTGTTATACATATTGCATCAAGGTTTCGGTCCAATCAGATTTTGAGTTCTATCATTGTTGTCAGCCCAAGTAGTTAATCGGTTCAATATAATTTAATTTCCAGGTTGCATGTGAACAATATACATCGACCAAATTAGCAATTGAGTAAAATCAAGTTTGTCAGCCCATATGTTGTGAATCTTTTTAATAGGCCCAATCAGAAATTGTTCAATATCAAGTTTAATCGGCTCAATTGAATCCATATCTTTTTGGCAAGACCATTTATTCAGAGATCTCACTTCAACAACATTGAAACGAGTCCACAAATCTTCGACACGAGTCCTAGATCGATTCAATCGTCACACACATTTCACATATTCAGTTCGTTTAAACTGATCATTTGTTTTTGTGTCTCCAGGTATTTTTACAAGGTGATACAGCTCATTTGAGACAAGTATTTTTGAGACAAGAAAGTTTGTGTTTTTGTGAACTTAGAAAATCCGAAACATGGACGAAGATTTTTACAACGCATTCGCTACCCCAGTAACTCCGATTACTCTTGCACAGAACACGATGTTGGAAAATGAAACGGGAACGTTGCAGAAAACCGCCTAAGCTCATGAACATCGAGGAGTATAAGGGTTGGGAAGGTCATTTCGAGAACTGGGTGCAAGCAAATTATCTTGATGCTTGGGAATGTGTTGAGACGAAGTATGTGAGGCCATTAAATGACGATGAAGAGGAGATTGCCATCAAGGATATGAGTGCGGATGACAAAAAGAAATACAAGAATGAGAAAATGATGCTGAGTTTGCTACAACAAGCTGTAAAAGAAGATATCATGCTTTTATTACAACACAATGGAAGTTCTTATTCGATTTGGAAAGCACTGAGATCAAAGTTTGTTGGTAGCCAAGAGATGATTAAAAACAAGAAATCACTTTTGAAGAAAGAGTTTGATTTGTTTCGTGGATTGAAGAATGAGAGCACAAAGCAGATTATTGAAAGATACTACAATTTGTTGGTAAATATGAGGAGGGTTAGCATCAACAAAGACAATGAGGAACTGATAGAGAAGTTAGCAGATGCATTGCCACACGAAACATGGGGCACATATCTGATGATGCTCAGAAACAAGAAAGGATTTAACACGCTTACTTTGAGTAAATTCATCAAAAAGTTGGAAGCTCAAGAAATGGAGCAAAGAAAGATTGTTCGAATGAAAGATTTCGATGGTGAACAAGACATCGGGCTTTACTACAAAGCAGGGGTGAATGAGAAAACCACAAATTTTTCTCCAAAAGTGGAAACTGCTTACAACGCCAAGAATTCAACCGGAAGTTCATCAAAAGGATCAAGCTGCAATACATGTTTCTCATCATTTCCATCATTTGATCCGAACATTTCAGCAACAAAGAATGGGAGAAAACTTCAGTGTAACATTGTATTAAATCTTGAGAATGATCAAGATTATTCTGAGGAAGTTTCTAAGAACCACATGTTTTTGTTAGGAATGGTTTTGGAATCTTACAGCAGTTTTGTTGTTGGAAAGAGCGGGAATCCTATGCTTACAAAAGAGGATTATGATCAGATCGATGCTGAGGAGATGGAGCTTATGGATATTAAGTGGTGTTTGGCCAGTGTTCTAAGGAGAGCTGAGAAATTTGAGCAAATCACAGGAAGAAATGATCTTCGAGAAGCCAACATTTCTACTTTAGGTTTTGATAAATCTAATGTTACTTGTTTTCGTTGCAGGGAGAAAGGACACTTCAACAGGGAGTGTACAAATCGCGAAGCAAGTGGAGCTCAGAATCCTTTCAACAACAACAATGATTACTATCGAAAGGCCATCTATCATCAAGTTGCTCAATAACCACCTCAACAACAACAACATCAGGCACAAACTGCACACAGAAGGAATGTGATTGAAGATTCTGGAAAGAGAGCTTGTGTGGTTAATCAACATTATTTGAAGAGAAATGATGATAGTGTGTTGATAATAGATCAAGATGATGAAAGATTACCGAAGGTTTTAGCTGGGAAAATTTCACATGGAATGATTATGTTCCTGATCAAGCTACAGTTCTCACAGCTTTTGTTGCCAGAATTGAAGAAGATAGTGATGATGATGGTACTGAATATTATGCTAAACAGATGGCACAACACTTGAAGATGTTGGCTGAAAGTGATAGCGAAGACGAGAAAGCGAAGCAGAAAAAGAAAAAGGTAAAGACACCGGTGAGTAGTGATGATAAAACAGTTCCGGTAGTGAGAAGAAAAGTGAAAAAAGTTCCAAAGTTTGAGATTAATGAAGAAGCTGTTGCGAAAAAGAGTCCAGTAACTTGTGAAAATTGTGAAGTTGTAAAGAAACAAAACAGTTCGCTGATTCACAATATGAACAGGTTGAAGGAGTCATATGATGTGCTCAACAAAGCGATGAACATGTACAATGATACTAGTGAAGAGCAAGCAACTGCAATGAAGACACTTCAGGGAGCTTTCATGATCAAGCAGAAAGTTGTAAACAACTACATCGAGAAGTGTGCTGCTCTTGAACAGAAAATGGAACTTCAAAGAATCGAAACTGAAAGAGTAAACCGTTTGTTGAAAAGTTACTCATGTACTTCTTATGTCATTGACAGGATTTATCCTACCGTTGAAGGAATGAAGGCATTTGAAGAAGATGAGGTAACTGAAAAGCAGGAGACCACTGATGAAAAGACTCCTGAAAAGAAGAAGAGTGACACGAAGAAAAAGACTGACAAGAAGAATTCTGGTAAGAAACAAGGTGTTAGTTACAACAAGTGTCCACCCCCGCTGGGAAATGGATATTTGGCTAGAAATCCAAATGATGAAAGAGTAAAAAAGGCAACAAATTTGCAGTAGGAGTCGGAGTCATCAGTCATTTTGCCAGAAAACATTGATGTCGTTTATACATCGTCTGACACTGATCAACAATCTCAATTGATGAAGAAAGTAGTGGATCATGTGTTAGATAACGATGAAACAGAGAAGTCAAAGTCAGAGTCTAGATCAGAGTCAAAGTCTGAGTCAAGCACTCCTGGTCAAACAGAAAAACAGGGCAAAATAGTTTATGATAGAAAATTCCTGTTATCAAAATCTAATTTGGATGATGAACCATTTAAAGTTGCTTACACTTTGAATGATTCTGACAAATTATATTCTGATGAGGAATTTCCAATAAGAGGTGTCAAAACTAAAATGATTAAAAAGGTTTTCAAACTAACAGAAATTAATATTTCTAAAATAAAAGATTTACATCTTAATGAAAAACCTAAAAAATACACCTCAAGAGTTCAACAGAGATTAAACAAGAAAAAAGGTTACAGTTCTGGTTCAGGTTTTCAAAAGAGATCTAACCATAACGGTAATTTCAAAAAGAAAGGTTTAGGGTTTACTCCAACAGAAAAACAGAAAAATGAAAAATATGTTCGTCATTTTAAATCCAAAATGACATTTGTTTCTGGAACGTCAGCTGATGAAGAAGAAAAGAAAGGTTTTTGGAGACAATCAAACAGAGAATTCCTTGCAAAGAAGCAAGAAGAAATGAAGATTACTGATCAGAAGAAGAAAACTAGAACCTGTTTCAAATGTGGTAGAATTGGTCATCTTGCAGTGAACTGTTTGCAAGCAATTCAAACCAAATAAGGAGTTTCTAAACTGAAAGAGAAAATTGTTGAATTTGAACCACTAATTGACAGAACAAAACTATTCAAAAATTCAAAATTTGAAATTGGTGAATGTTCAAAAAATTTTACAAGAAGAGAGCTAAATCTGACAACCAAAAATGGATTGTTAAGAAGTCTGTTGAAAGCTCTAGCAATGATTCTGATTCTTCAAAATCAGAGGAGTTATCTTCTGGTGATGAATCTGATTCCACAAAATCAGAGGAGCCACAGGTTGAGGTTAAAGGTAAAAAATCAGTTTCGACTGTGGATGATGAGAATTTTCCACCACTTCGGGCTGAAAATTTTAAAAAGAAAATTGGTGAAGTTGAAATTTCTAACCAATTTTATTATGATAAACAGGTGTTTGATGTGGAAAAGGTCTTTAACCCCACGGTAAAACATATCTTTGGTAAGATGATTGATCGAAAAGTCAAAGGGTTTAAAGAATTCTATGAGAAGAAGACGAGAGGTAAGAAACCGAGTGTTGGTGACTCGGTGACACCCAAAGCTTGTCAGGCTTGGGTGGATATTTTCGTTGAATGAAAAACCTGACTTGCCGAAGATCCCAAGTTTGTAATCGTGGATCAGGTATCGACATCTTTCTTAAAATGTTTTTTAAAAGGTAAAGCATGACTTGCCGGAGATCCTAAGTCTGTAATCGTGGATCATGAATCGGCATATTTCTTGAGGAAATTACTATGGTAATGTCGTCATACAAACGGTAAAGAGGTTTGTTTGTGCTTGTCTTACAAGTGGTTAGGAGGTTTGATTGTGCATACTTGCATATGGTAAATCAAGGACATTAATTTGTACTTGCATTTTCCTACTAGTGGTTGAAAGACAATATGATGAACCACATCCCCGAACCTATTATTGATATACCTACAAGTGGTAAAATCAACATTACTTATTTTCCGAAAAAATCATTTTGATTAAAACAAACTTAAGTGTTTTGATATCTAAATGAGAAAATAGTTTGTTGATAGGGGGAGTTCTGATTGTTTATGCCAAGTGAATGGCGAATTGAGGCGATTTGATATCGGTTGTCAACTTTCTGTATAGTTTGTTTTAAATTTGTTTCTACTTAGTGGGTAAAGAGTTTAGTGTTTGTTTTCAAATTTCTTTAAATGTGTTTGCATTTTAGGGGGAGTAGAAAATTTCAGAAAATCGAAAAACATTAGAAAATTTGAAAAAGCCAAAAACATGATAAAATTCAAAAATGAGTTTTGTTGTATAAAAGAGGAAATGATAGTACATCAGTGGACTGTCACAACATGCTAAAGAAATGGAAAGTTAAAATTTAATAAACAATCTCACTGCGGATATGCCAGTAGGTTTTTGCACATTTAGTAAATTGTGACAAGATATCTAAATTCAAACTTGCTTATATCGTGGGTAACAACTTCTTGGATATATGGGTAACCCCCGAAATCTTGTTTGAAAGGTCCCTCTTTCTGAGATACTAGGTCTTTATGCTTAGTGATATCTGGGGTATTATCCCGGGACTTCTGTTGTATGGAAATACTGACCTAGTCCCCGTATAATACTTTCCGCAAAAGCTTGAAAAAGCGCAGCCCACAGCAAATTGATGAAACAATAAAATTGATAGTCATTGTTGTTGGAACAAAACACCTCTAAAGGGGACACACCTAAAGTCGAACCGTCATCTCTCTGCTGAACGGAAGTTCTGACCTGAGCTCTCACGGTTTTGCATCTAACCGCTTACAGATATCATCTAGGTATACTCACCTATAAGACTGAATATTGGGATCTGGATACGGGAGTATATTCTAAGGTGGGACACGCGAATAAGTTTAAGTCTCTAAAACACTAATTTGTATCTCGAAACAGTTGAACTTTGTGTGAAAATTTAAGTGGACCAGTATATTGACAATCTAAGTGAATTGTTTAGAACTTAAAATGAAATGAAGCTTAACGGTGTTGGTGATTTGTGTCACACCCCCAAAATCCACACGCGGAGTACCACCGCTAGGAGGCGTGACATGACCAGGATCAAGCCACCAATCATATAGAACAATATATATTAAAAGTAATTGCCATTAACCAAACCAAATCCATATGAATGGTGTTCCAAAACATAAGTAAGTTATCGTTGTTTAGCGGAAGCGTATAATCAAAACCCATTGTAAAATAGTATCAAATGTTATAGGTGTTTAAAGAAACAATCACGATCCAAGCCCACAACGACCAGCTCCTCCATGTGCAAGCTCCATGTACCTAACGACCTGCAAGGCATGTAACAGAGGATCAACAACTAGTTGAGCGAGTTCACAGAAAGTAAATGCGTAATGGTAAGTTCATATGTAACAGGTGGCTCTACTGGGCCGTTAGTACGTTCTATTGGTGGGGGCTTCCCATGTTGTATAACCACTAGACTACTCGTAACCATAAGTATCCTTCACAACCGAGGATAGTAGTGAGTATAAGTACACGTAGGTTTTACGTGTGTATCCTTCACAACCGAGGATAGTAGTAAGTATAAAGGCACGTAGGTTTTACGTGCGTATCCTTCACAACCGAGGATAGTAGTAAGTATAAGTGCGCGTAGGTTTTACGTGCGTATCCTTCACAACCGAGGATAGTAGTAAGTATAAGTGCGCGTAGGTTTTACGTGCGTATCCTTCACAACCGAGGATAGTAGTAAGTATAAGTCTACGTAGATTGGAATTATGTGTCCTGCACAACCGAGGACGGTGAATAGTATAAGTATGTGTCCTGCACAACCGAGGACAGTGGTATGGTAGTCTAGTATGAGTGTCAGTACAAATCTATCCAATCATATTCCTTCAATCCCATTCCCAAGCCCTTGGGAATCCCATGCCTTAGTAAGGGTGTGAACTCACCTTGGTTTGCTCGGTATGTTATTGCTTCTAGGGTTTGCTAATCGTCTAAGTCCGTTACACACGACCTAGGAAGTATTGCACATGATACGATGTAAGTGTTTGCATCAAATTAGGGTTTGCAAATCGTTGGCATTCAAGCAGTTGTGTCTTGTGTGTTTATTGTGTACATGATGATATCACATAGAATGTTCACGCATGTAGAATCATATAGTTGCATTCAGTATCATACGGTTATACACATAGAATTATACATCATGTAAACAGTTAATCGCATTCGCATAATTCATACATCGCGTCCTTGATTACATAGTTTAATCTAACGTGGATGTTAATCCAATTGCCACCGTTAACCTACTTAACATGTTACATCGTTAATAAGCTTAACAGGTTCAACAGAGTCGCGGCTTCAGTTAAATCGTACACCTTAACAGATTTACATCACTAATCATACAGTTCACAAATCATACAGTTCATTGATCCACAGAACTCATACAGTTCACAAATCATATAGTTAAATCGTACACCTTAACAGATTTACATCACTAATCATATAATTCACAAATCATATAGTTCGGACTGGGCCCTGCCCTTTGCAAAACTCGGACAAGCGTGCGTGGGGGGGGGGGGTTTCCCTTGTTCAAAAGTCGGACCAAAGGTCCCCTTTATAAACTCGGACCAAGTGGAAGCCCTTCAAGAAACTCGGACCTTGTGTGGGGATCTTAAAGAGGTCGGACAAAGGGGGAGGGGGTTGAAACTCGGACCAAGGGTCCCTTTGTGAAACTCGGACCACACATGCGGTGCCAAAACTCGGATATAACCACCAGACTAAAGTCGGACCAAGGTTGGATCAAACAAACTCGGACAGAACTTTGTTTAATTAAATTCGGACATCAAGTCCATATAAAACTCGGACGAGGGTCTAAATTCCTAACCTCGGACCTTTTATAATTAACATACTCGGACTATGTTCATTTATAAGTCGGACACTTAATGGTTATAACAAAATCGGAGCTTAGATGTTTATACATAAACTCGGACCCATGTTTCTTAATAAAAGTCGGACCAACCTATTTCACTAAACTCGGACATGCATTCATTAAGAAATTCGGACCATGTGTAAAACTCGGACTGTTTGTTCTTGCATTAAACTCAGACAAACACATCATAAGAAACTCAGAATCAATCAAACAACCACGATAACATCTAATAAACAGTTACGTCTTTACATAATCAAGAAACCCTAATTTCTCTGTATTGCAGACATCGAAACAATCATCAACCATTCTATCATTTCAGTCCACTTACATTCATCAGGTAATTTCACAACGGATACACAATCGATCATGAATCATTTTTCAATCATAGAACTCAATCAATAACCACAGAATCATCATATGGGTACTAGGGTTTTAATTTAACATCAATCAATTAATCAACAATTAACATCAAACCATGATTAAACAATTACCTCGATTGATTCTAAGTGGATTGGAAGATTAAACTTGTTGCAAGATACTTGTGAATCCAAGAATGATGTGAAGATGGTTGTAGAGAGGATTAGAGAATGAGAGGGTACGTGCTTTTGATTCTTGATGTGAGGTTTAGTGAATGATTTAGGGTTAAGTATTATTTATGTTTCACTAATGACTCTTTACACCCTCTATTGTTATATTTTTCACAAGTACACCATCTCATAACCATTTCATAGTTTCACCACTAAGTTTATGCATTTAATAAATTTCTCACAATTAACACATAACCATGCATAATCACATAATGCACTTTATTGTATCAAAACGTTTATAATTCCATAGCAATTAACTGTGCAAATAATCAACTAAACACTACAAGAACGTGCAATAAATGCGAAATAGAAATCTTGGAAATTCGAGTTGTCACATTATCCCCAACTTAAAAGAAATTTCGTCCCGAAATTTGGTACGCACTCACTGAGGAAGCTAGGTAAGCTGTATCGTTTACTGGTTTTCCTGGGGTGTCACATCATCCCCCCGTTGATTTGGAATTTCGTCCCGAAATTCAGTAGTAGTAGCTTCAGCCTCAGTAGTGGTAGCATTGGTTTCGAATAACTGGGGTACTTTTCTGTCATCTGTTCTTCGCGGTCCCAGGTGTACTCTGGGCCACGTCGGGAGTTCCAACGAACTCGAACAAGAGGGATTCTCTTGTGTTTGAGGACCTTAACATCCCGGTCCGTGATTTCAACTGGTTCCTCGACGAACTGCAACCGCTCGTCGATAGTGAGTTCCTTAAAAGGGATTTTGAGGGTCTCATCTGACAGGCACTTCTTCAGATTCGACACGTGAAATACATTGTGAATTGCACCGAGTTCAGCTGGTAGGTTTAGTCTGCAGGCTGCTTGGCCTATTTTTTCAGTGATTTCGAATGGTCCAACATACTGTGGATTGAGTTTGCCCCGTTTGCCAAAACGAACTACACCCTTCCAGGGTGAGACTTTAAGTAAAACCCGGTCCCCGACCTGAAATTCCAACGGTTTCTTACGCTTATCCGCGTATGCTTTCTGACGGTCGCGTCCTGCCGCCATGCGTTGTCGTACCTGTGCAATCTTTTCCGTAGCGTCCACTACAATCTCTGGACCCGTGATCTGACTGTCCCCCACCTCTGCCCAACAGAGAGGTGACCGGCATTTACGCCCGTACAATGCCTCGAATGGAGCGGCTTGTATGCTGGTATGATAACTGTTATTGTACGAAAACTCCACGAAAGGGAGGTGTCTCTCCCAGCTGCTGCCGAAATCAATAACACATGCCCGGAGCATGTGTTCAAGAGTTTGAATCGTTCGCTCAGACTGCCCATCCGTCTGAGGGTGATAAGCTGTGTTCATGTCTAATCGGGAGCCAAACGCTTTGTGCATCGCTTGCCATAGCCCTGACGTGAATCGTACATCCCGATCCGAAATGATAGAGGTGGGCACCCCGTGTCTCGAGACAACTTCCTTGAGATAAACATCTGCAAGAGTGGAGAACTTATCCGTTTCCTTTATAGCCAGGAAGTGTGCAGACTTGGTGAGGCGATCCACGATCACCCATATCGTATCGTTCCCACGCTGAGATCTAGGTAGGCCTGTAACGAAATCCATGGAAATTTCTTCCCATTTCCACTGCGTTATCCTGGGTTGTTGCAGTAGGCCTGAGGGCTTCTGGTACTCTGCCTTGACTCTCGCACAGGTCAAGCACTTGCCGACGTAAGTTGCAATGTGGGCCTTCATGCTAGGCCACCGATATGTAGTTCTGATGTCGTGATACATTTTATCCGAACCTGGAGGTACCGAGTAGCGAGACTTGTGCGCTTCATCCATCACAAGTTCTCGTAAACCGTCGTATAGTGGGACCCAAATACGTCCTGTTACATAGTAGGCGCCGTTTTCTCTTTGTTCTAATCGTCGCCTTGAGCCACGCAAAGCTTCATCCTTTACGTTTTCTGGTTTCAATGCTTCCACCTGAGCATCTCGTATTTGTGCAGGGAGATCGGACTGAATAGTGAACTACAAAGTTCGTACGCGTCTAGGTAGAGTGTCCATTCGACTGAGAGCGTCAGCCCCAACATTGGTTTTGCCTGGATGGTACTTGATAGCGCATTCGTAATCATTAAGTAACTCGACCCATCATCGTTGACGCATGTTCAATTCCTTCTGCTTGAAGATATGCTCGAGACTCCTGTGATCGGTGTAAATTGTGCACCTGGTACCGTACAGGTAGTGTCGCCATATCTCAAGCGCGAAAACAACAGCTCCCAGCTCTAAATCGTGCGTCGTGTAGTTCCGTTCATGAACCTTAAGTTGTCGCGAAGTGTAGGCAATAACTTTATCCCGTTGCATCAATACGCAACCAAGCCCCTGTATCGATGCGTCGCAATAGACCACAAAATCGTCTGTGCCCTCTGGCAATGAGAGAATAGGTGCACTGCAAAGCCAATCCTTTAAGTACTGAAAAGCGGTTTCCTGGGAATCTCCCCAACGGTAGGTGACACCTTCCTGTGTCAGCATAGTAAGCGGCTGCGCGATCTTCGAAAAGTCTTTAATAAACCGTCTGCAATACCCCGCCAATATCCACGAAGACTGCAGGCGCGTTCGTAAGCCCGAATGGCATGACAAGAAACTCATAGTGACCGTAGCGAGTTCTGAATGCTGTCTTGGAGACGTCCTCATCCCGGACTCTCAGCTGATGGTAACCTGACCTTAGATCAATCTTAGAGTAGTAACTCGACCCTTGCAACTAGTCGAATAAGTCGTCAATGCGTGGAAGAGGGTAACGGTTCTTCACTGTGTCCTTGCTCAGTTCACGGTAATCAAGCTCACATCCTGAAGGTGCCATCCTTCTTTTTCACAGATAAATGGTATCCAAGAGTTCTTGTAGCTCCCCAAGGCGAAGAGATAGGTCGGATAAATCCCTTATCCAAGATTTCTTGTAGCTGAGCCGATAGTTCTTCCGATTCTGGTGGAGCTAAGCGATACGGTGCTGGCGATTCCGATTTGCAGGCCGTGGACTCCTGAATCCTAAGCTTCATGACCCATCTTGAGACACCTCTAGCAACGTCCCTCGTTGCACTAACCACCGTGGTGTCTGTTGCATTAGTTACACATTGGGTGAATTCCCCGATATCCACCCTGCCCCTGACCACCAGAAGTTGGCTGACTCGGCTCTGGTGATCACTATTCTTGCGCTGTTGCTGTGCTTGAGTCTGAACGGTAGCGGAGCCCTTGCTGGAATACCCATCCCATTTCCGCTTGTTGTCACTAGGAGTAGCGAGAGTAGCAGAAGTGGTGGCGGTAGTAATAGCGATGATACCACTAGGCAGCCTGTTCTGTTCCACTGCCTGATCCATGAGGCGATGAGCAAGACGCTGAATGTCTTGGATATTGTCAAGGTTAGCCGATGTAGCATGGCTCTGAATCTCCGAGGCTAGACCCTTGAGGTACAATTCGATACGCTTGCTTGGAGGGTCCACCATGGTTGGACACAAGATGGCCAGTTCGTTCGACCGTTTCGTATAAGCATCAATTTCCTGACCCCGTCATTTTCAAATGGTAAAGCTCCACTTCCAACTTGTGGATGTCATCACGCGTGCGGTATTCCCTTTTAATGCGTTCTTTTGAATTCATTCCAGGGGTGGCGTTAGCAGTTGCCAGCCCTAGGATTTGTACTTGCGCGTTCCACCAAGTTAACGCGATTTCTTCCAACGTGCCAGTGCCGTACTTAACCCTGCGAGCCTCAGGGCATTCACACATCTCGAACACTGACTCGAGCTTCTCAAACCAATGGAGTAGTCCCACTGCTCCTTCCAAGCCACTGAATGTGCTTGGACGACAGTCCATGAACTTCTTGAATGTGCAGACAGGTTGCTGTGCGTTCTGACCCGTTG